>NC_135866.1:15763803-16391303 GCF_031162955.1 Sander vitreus
CGTGTCCCGTATTCACTTTCTTGGGAGTGTGTATAAAAGGGCAGGGAGAGGGGGGTTTATGGTAACAAATTTCAAATTAGATATGAGTGAAGTTATTGGTTGCATTTGCAAGTTTTAACACAGGCCTAAATCAGACAATGCACAGGCAATTTAGCCAAATCCCTGCAGTTGTGGTCTTGACCGGTCTTGAAATAAAATCCAAAGATCTCTTTATCCGAGACCGAGACAAGACCGAGTAAAAAATGTGGTCGATTCCGAGACGAAGACCAATCTCAAGTACTACAACACTGCTTTACACTAATGTATGTGTACCTTCTTCAGTAATGTGAGTGTAATGGAACTAAGTACATAAACTCAAGAACTGCAGAAAGTACAAATTTGAGGTACTTGTGATTAACTTGTGTATTTTCTTTTTATGCCACTTTATACTTCCACTCCACTACACTACAAAGGGAAATATTGAACTGTTTTATTCCACTGCATTTATTTGACAACTTTAGTTACTCTAAAAATGTAGATTTCTGCATACAGAACATATGAAGAGCTTATAAAACATGCTGTTTTGTTATAGATCTAACATAAACACAAGTAGAGCTGAAATGATGAATAGTTTCATTGGTAGTAAATTATTTGGCAATTTTAATAATTTGTCGTGCAAAAATGGTTAATGCAACTTTTTAAAATGTGAGGATTTGCTGCTTTTCCCTTTCCCCTAATTTGAGAACTTTTACTTTTAATACTTTAAGTACCTTTTTTTTTATAATACACACTTTTTCTTAAGTAACATTTTCAATATAGGATTTTGAGTATTAGTACCTTTACTTAAAAAAATGATCTGAATACTTCCTCCACCGCTTATAATGCGTAGTGAATAGGATTACAACTAGAATACAGTTACTAATCCCACTAGGCTTCAATTACTTTGACTTGTTGGGGGCTCAGCTTGTTTGCTTTCAAGTAACTCCCCCAACACAGATAAGCACATGTAAACATTCATAAAAACATTCACAAATACACATTCAAACACATTTATAATTCCACACATGTACATACACTTACTCTGGATTTCCACTGAATGCAGAATGTCTGCGGGCCGGCTCCGCTGCGGAACGGCTGCGTGTTCTGCCGTCCGTCAACAAGATCTCGCGAATTGATGTAGAATAGAACCACAAAACCAACAACAGTTTGTTTCCATCCAGAGGAGTAGAGGGGAAACAACTCTGTGCTGTGTTTTCAAGGTGTAGTGCAGGGAAATATGATCTGCCGTGAGCACGGTGTATTTTATTTTGAAAATTAACCGGATGTTTATTTTGTTTCTGTGCTCGACTTCCTGTCCCGCACTATCTGCCGTGTGCTGAATAGCTGCGGAGCTCTCCGGCGTCCGGCAAAAATAGAAGCTCTGCGTATCTGCTCCGGAGGGCTGCGGACCGCCAGAGCTGGGACGCAGTCCGAACGCAGCCAGTCAGTGGAAATACACACATTGACTTTAATGGAAACCTAATGACTCCGCCGCCGTTCCGGAGCCGTTCCGCAGCCGTTCCGCATCCAGTGGAAATTGAGGGTTACACATACATTTGAACATTTCGGAGAACACTTATCCACTTCCGGACCCAGAGCATTCTAAGTCTTGTTTTATTCATAGCCAGAGAGTAATTTGATTGGAATGACATGTCCTTTATAACCCTGAACTTTACACATGTGTCCCCTGTGGGAGGAAACCCTCAGGAGAGCCTGAGCCATGTCACCCCTCCACCTGGCAAACTGTGAAAATGCTGTTTAAAATCTCTCTTAAAGCCGGATTGAATCCAGGGTGGATTTCACTCCTTTGGCCTTCACCTTCCCAATGCTCAGAGAACGGTGAGTTTGTGGCACAGCATGTTTTATCCCCTTTTTTCCTGAATTTTTAATGAAGGGTTTAAAAAGGGAAGCTTAGGTTTAGAACAATGCTTTGTGTTAGCTCAGTCAGTGGAACTCAAGGCACACACATTATATTTTGGTTAGACTTTAAAAAACATCTAAAACTTTGGAAATGTAAATCAGATTGTATAGCCTTACGATTAGCTATTTAGAGATTGTCCTTTTAAAATAGTTGGTATTTTATTTTGAAAAGCTATTTAATATAAAATTATATAAACAAGAACACTGAAAAATGGGTATAAAGATCGATGATGTGTGGAACACTGCAGAACTGAACAGGAGTTCAGTGTTATGTCAGGATGCATGGTTGCTTTTGTATGATGGTATTAATGTAGCTGGAGTCTGAAGAGGTGTGTTTTGAGGGCCGTTTTGAATGCTGACATTGATTTTGATGTGGTTTGGTAGTGAGTTTCACAGCGAGGGGGCGGCAACTGAAAACGCCCTGTCACCCCAGGTTCGGCGCTTGGTACTGGAGATTTGCAGGAGGTTGCCATCAGCAGATCGGAGGCTTTTGGAGGGGGCGTGCTGGTGGAGCAGGTCAGAGAGGTAGGGGGGAGCCAGGTTGTTAAAGGCGTTTTATACATAGGTATGGAGTAGAATCTTGAAGTTTATGCTGTGTTGAACCGCAAGTCAGTGGAGGTCATGGAGGACTGGGGTGATGTGGTCACGTGAGCGGGTACAGTAGGTGGGCGGCAGAGTTCTGTACTGGAGTTTATTGAGGATTTTGTTTGGGAACCATAGAGGATGCTGTTGCAGTAGTCAGGCCTGGATGTTACAAATGCATGAATGAGTGTTTGCAGCAGTAAGTGACAGTGAGGGTCAGAAGTGGACAATGTTACGGAGTTTCATGTTCATGCTACAAACAAATTAGAGATGGTCCGATACCATTTTTTGCTTCCCAACACCGATTCTGATACTCTGAACTTGCGTATCGGCCGATACCGAGTACCGATCCGATATCAGTGTGTCATATATTTTATTGTTTTAACAACTGTATACTGCTATCCCTGTATGGATGTGATATTATTTATCTTTGTTGTCGGTCTGGCTCAGGTTAAACTCTTTGTGAAACATGAACGCCACAGAACTTTCTTTTATTATGCAGTTTGACAGTCAGTTATAAAGGAAAAAGAACATAAATAAACTACTTGAACGTAGATTTTCTTTAGGGCTTTATTACGTGGTATCGGATTGGTGCATAAACTCCCGAAACTTACCGATACCAGTGTTTTAGGCGGTATCGGAGCCGATACCAATACTGGTATCGGTATCGGAACATCTCTAAAACAAATCAAGAGGTATCAACATGAGGAACCGAACCAAAATCAATGTTTTCAAGCTGGATCTTTGTTTTTCTTTGTCTGTTTCTTTGTTTCAGAATTAGTTTGAAGGATTCTCCACCAGCCTAAACAAAGCAAAGCACGCCAGCCTTTGTGTAAACCACAGCAAACGGGTTAGATGTGAAAGCACCCTTAATGTGATATATTGGAAGACACGTGAATCATTGGACACCATATTCTCCAATAGTTCATGTTTATGAAATAACAAGTGCAACTGTGTTTCGATAGGTCTTTTCTGCTTCATATCTCAACACTGCTATATGTATATTCACATATTACTGTACAGCATACAGCAGATAACAGTGTACAGGATCAATAATCAACCACATTATTCTGTTTACCCTGTAAAATGTTGTAAGCTCTCAAAATAAGATGTAAGATACATGGAATGATGCAATAAGAAAAGCAACCCCAAGGTAAGCTGATGTAAAAAAAAGCCAAGAATTCATGTCTAATATAAGTGTTTCCTCACCTATCGCTGTGTTTATTAGGAAAGGGAATTACATCAGTCTGGTGAGAGAAAATAGCCTATTTTCTTCACTGCTTTCAATCAAGCCAATAAACAAGGTCGTTCCCTTCAGAAACACATTGCTGCACACTCCCACACAGCGAGGAAACCAACACAGCCATGGCTGCAAAGGCAAAGGGCTATTGACAACATAATGGCTGCCATAACTTCATTAAAATGGCCCTGCCTCCCTTCCTCAGTGCCATTCAACTTATTTTTATACAGGACCATTCGGCTGCGTGTGTGAGTTTCCAACGTGTGGCGGCATAATTTCAGATTTTCATCAATCTATCTGGATATCTAGTTTTTGCCTGGTCTTTCATCCAGTGAAATATGAGCTGGAACTCACTCGTTTCAAAAGGTGAAACGACACGTCCTCGGCCGTCTCAACGTTTCCTGTCCGGGCCACTGTGTAGCTGCACAGTCATACTGTATCAACTGTCCCAGCAGCTTCATCACCCGCAGTGAAGTGTTTGGCAGAAGGCAGAATTAGATCTTCGTCAACACTGTGTGGATTCAGGACATGTGATATGAGGCTAGAAAGGACACCTCCAGGGCTGGTTTAGAGTGGTCACTTGGTGCTTGAGTGGAGTTGATTGTTTAGCTGTGTCTCCATGGACAATGAAGAATGGCTGAAGACTTACAAATGCAGCACAGAACAAGAATGATTATTAAACCCTGGTGACGAGCATGCGGAGGATGCTATATGTTAAATGTATTTTCCATATGCGTGTCCTGTATGTGTGAGACTGGAGGAGGAAGCCAAGTGACGACATTATAGAGCGGCAGGTGGAGGTTAGGGTGGATGGATGGTTCAACAAACTCGGAGACCGCTGCATTTTTCCCGTTCAATTCAGTTCTGTTCAGTTTTTGTAAGCATGACCACAACCATTAACGAACCAAGTATTGATTATTGTTACCAGATTGTTATAGATCAGAAAACATTTGTCCTATAACTTGGAGGACTTGTTGGTATATGCATGTCATTTTCTGTGCATCTTTGACTATGTTTAAAATCAGTGGAGCCACCAATAGAAACAAAGTAGCAAATATTGTATTCTTTAATCCTTGTTTTATTTAAATGTGTAAAAAAACTATGATGATGAAAACCATGTAGATATTACGTTAACCATCCTCCTACTGTTTGTCAGACTCTGATGAGGTTTCCCCAAATGCGTAACAACACTCCTTTGTTTCTCTGAGTGGGTGGTAGGAGAGGATTAGTTTATTAGGTTGGTTATTAACAGCTGTGATTGTGCTTTGAAAAACAGAAGAATAAACTTGTTGGACACCCAACAGCTGCAACACTCATCAAACAATGAAATCTCAACAAGCCATGCGTGTAGATATTTGTCATATTCACTTTTATCTCAGTCAAACATAAGTGTGCCTCATGTGTTTGTTTATTTTGCTGCAGTTAGAGAATTCTTGTAGATGATAACTGATTGTAGAAGAAATACATAAATAATTGTTTTGGCCATGCTAGCAGGGTGGCTGTCTGTCAATTGATCCACCATTTTGATCCAGACTGAACAATCTCAACAACTATTGGATGGATTAACATTAAATTATGTACGGACATTCATGGCACCCAGAGGATGAATCATAATGACTTTGGTGATCTCCTGACTTTTTATCTAGCACCCTCATCAGTTGAAATTATTCATTTGTCCAATACTTTGATTTAAGACCAAATACAAAACCAATCACATTCCCATCAGTCTCAATTGTACTTAACAAATTAGCAAATATTAGCATGCTAACCAAGATGCTGAATATAGTAAAAATGTATATTTGCTTACCATCAGCATCTTAGCATTGTGAGCATGTTAGCATGCTGGAGTAAGGATTTAGGTCAAAGCACCATTGTGCCTAAGTACAGCCTTTGAGTTTGTTTAGTACTTTGACATGGAGTACACACCCATCACGTCACAGTGTTGCTACAGGCCTTATCTGGCAGATGACAACAAACAAAACTGTAATATACAAAAAAAATATATATATATGCCTCTGCTCCATGGAGTATGTAACAAAAACAAACATGCACTGAGCTCAACCTGGTTTGATTAGCATGATCTTAAAGAACAGGCACACTGCCAGAACACTAGCAGGGGAGAAGCAACAGTTTCAAAAGTCAAAACTGGTGCTCAGATCAGTCGCGTCATGCAGCTGAATCCCTTGTGCAGTTGACCGCCGTTTTGTCATATTCACTACCCTGAGGGCTTAACTTAGGTAGATCTGTGTTATCAACAAGGGAATTGCTGTGCCTTGAAGCAAGCGTTCAGTCACAATACTTTGCATACTTTATATTCATAAGCTGTGCAGAAGGTTGCTGCTGTAATATGCAGCCACTTTGCAATGTAAAGCTCGCAAAGTAACAACTGAGCACCTCCTGCATGTGTTTCAAGCAGAAAATGTATGTCTGTAGTAAAAGACAACTGCATTGCACAGGTTATATAACTCTGTTGCAGGATTTATCAATATATCTATCTATAGGTCTGAAATATGGTAAAAGCCTGTGAGGCAATTACGTCACCATGTTAAAGAGTCAAGACCTTTTTATTTCAAGGCATAACGTCAGAGCGAAGCAGCATCAGCTGATTTGGGTGTGAGGATAGCCAGGTTTTGTGTTTGTTTCAAGAATTAAGTGATTTAATACATTTTATAGTATTGTAGCAGCTTGCACTATGATGAACTAAGTTATTAAATTATTAAATGAAATGAAATTATTAAATTAATGAAATTAAATTAGCTGTCTTGATATACGTTATAATTTCCAAGAGATGTTAAGCTAAGTAAAGATTGCGTCACTGTGAAGGCCATAGCATATTATTTACATCAAGTTGTTCGATTAACATTGAGATTGTAGGGTAGATGGATGATCGGTCAAAACGGTGGCGATTTTGACACAAGTCTGCAGTTACCTCCTCGGATTGTACCAACATTCAACAGGTTTTCTTTTAACTACTGTATCATCTTTGCTTTTTTATTTTGTTTAACCCTAACCAAGTAGTTCTATTTGCCTAAACCTATCAATACCTTAACTGGATTGCAGATCAGCAAACACTCATATGACCTATTATTCGAAAAATGATATGGGCTTTTTTGGACACTAACACATAGACCTGTTTGGGCTGTCTGTCATTTCTTTATAGTAGTGCTGTCAAACGATTAAAATATTGAATTGTGATTAGTCGCATTAATGTCATAGTTAACTCGCAATTAATCGCACATTTTTATCTATTCTAAATGTCCCTAGATTTCTTTTTGTCCCATTATTTTTTTCTAATTTTAATGCTCTTATCCACATGGAAAAGTGGATCGGCTTGCTTTGTGCTTTTGTCGCCTGGCTTTGACGAGGGGGCGGTGTACTTGGCCATCAAGTGGTATTTCAGACTGAACGTGCTGCGATGATAGCTCAGTTCACAACGACAAAACACACAGATCACTTTGGTCTTGTCAATGGAACCATTTGGCAACTTTTAAAAAGTAAACTTTCCATTCAGAATCTTATTGGCATCCATTTCGGCGTCTCACGCTCGCCATCCACTCAAAACGTAACGTTAGCCTACTACTCTTTGGCCGGCTCGCAAGCCCAAACAAGTGTGTGCGGCGTGCCTGTTGTTTTGTTTCTGGTCTAGCTAGATCTTGGTGTGGTGTTGTAGTTTTTCTAACGTTACTAGCTGTTGCAACAGCATGTGAAAAAAACTACAAAGTTTGCTAGGCCAAAAAGAACGTTAATCTCGCGCTAAAAAAAATTGACGCCGTTAGAATGGGTTTGCGTTAACGCCATTAAACACACTTTTAACTGACAGCACTACTTTATAGTAATGTTGCTTTACACTATCACTGTATCTTGATGCCTCATCCATCTAACTACTATCTCTTGTATCCATATATGTTTATTATGTATGTTTTCATTTAAGTGTTTTACACACTGAAACCAACATTCTTTTGTTGCATGCTGTGATTTTCTGTTTTCCTCATCCTTGGTCATGTCACGCTTGTCTTGTACATAATGCACAACGCTGCCTTGTTCCAACCCATCATGAATACGTGTGAACCTGCAGCACATGAATAGTTAAGTCATTGCCAAGCCCCAGCAATACAACAAATTACTGTACCATCACAATTTAATTATGCATGCCAGAGCACAGTTACAAGTGTTTAGAGATGAATGGCTGCCGTGGACCATCATGCCTAACGGATTAGCATTGTGAGATTTGATGTGGATTAGTTAAAAGGATTATTACTAGTTGTGCCGCACAAGCGGACTACAAAAAAGGGGTTTGGATATATTTGGAGTTTGAATGAACAGGATGAGCGCTTGCTGCTGTATCACAGGGAAAAGTATTTACTAAAGAATTCACATTTAAATAGAAATGTCACCTCGTCCTACTTACTCTATTTTTGTCATATGTGGCGTGGTGTTGCATCGTGTTACTACCACGTACTGCAAACATGAACTCTCTAACACTCCCTTCAGACCTTCATTACTTTCTCTGTCAACTTTTCTTCTTTGAAAGTGTCAGAACAATGACAATTATGATGAATTGGTTTAAAAAAAAAAAAAAAAAAAAAAAAAAACTCTTGATAAAATTGAAATCTGGCAGGGTGGCTCTAAAGTCTGTTGGTCTGTTGGTCTGCCACTTTGTTCCTGTGTTCCTCCTGAAATTTGGTACATATGTCCATGAATTATAAATATTAATATTGATAACTTTGGTCTATTGTTTGTGTCCAGTACTTTGGTTTATGATCAAATACCTGCAAAACTAATGACATTCCCATCAGCCTTTGTGTTTAGTGCTAATTTGAAAATGTTAGCATGCTAACACGCCAAACTAAGATGTTGATAAACAATATACCTGCTAAACATCAAATTGTTAGCATGTTGATTTAAGTATTAACACAGAGCCACTAGTATGACTGTAGACTCTTAGGGCCATTGTATGGTTTTTGCACCGGCCTCCCTGAACACATGCACACCCGCAAACCTCAGCAATTAGCCTATGTAGTTTTGCCCAGTGCATGGCTCTTTGTTGATGATTGGCTCGTTGGTCCATGGGACCCACAACAACCCAGTCACTTGCTATAACCTGTTCCCAATTACTTATGTTAATATAACCTCTATGAAATTGTAATAAACTGGCAGATTTTCAAATTCTTTTCTTGAGACCAAGACTCCCAAATATCCACTCGTACCGTAGCCAAAATAAATCTCAACACATAGAAAAAAGACTGCAGACTGTTTTTGCACTGTAGTGACCATTTGCACCGTACATTTAGGGATTACAGGGAGCAGGAAATGAGGAAGGACAACGAAAAGATAAGCAGAGGAGGGCTGGAGGAGAGCGATGAGCTGATGATGAACAGAATAAAGATAAAGAGAGGAGGTGGTGGGGAGGAATAGGAGGAGGGGGGGTCGTGAGAAGAAAAATAAAATAAAGAGAGAAGGTGAATTGAAGAAGAGTTTAGTATGCCAGAGGCAGCGACAGTGTGGTGTCTGGAGAAGCCACATCCTCTTCGTGAAGAATAGATCCATTTAGAGGAGAGACACACACACACACACACACACACACACACACACACACACACACACACACACACACACACAAACATTATGATGACATTTTGTGTGTATATAATTGATTTGCCAGCGGTCTTGTTTTTACTTTCTGGTTACCTCTCCCCCTATTTTGAATATTTGAGTATTTTACTTTTCCTCATACGATGCCATCTGGTGATTCATCTTAATAGACCAGCTAACACCTGTATCAAGGCTAGTAGGTGACTCACACAACGCCCAAAGAATGAAAGAGGATTTATTTAGCATGGCTCTGGAAATATTTGGACAGGGAAGTCATTGTTTGATGTGTCATCTCTTTGGAGGGTTAGAGAATTACTCAACAGGTCAGACGTCTGGAAAATAAGTTGGGTAGCAGTCAAAGTTGTTGTGTGAGTCAAAGACGGTGCATGATAGAGAAAGTTGATAACTGAGTTTAGTCAGTAGCAGGAATATTCTTCTAAACAGTTGGTGGTTCTTATCAAATTGGTTACATAATCTTTGAGTGAGAAGAGGAACAAGAACTTGTTAAAGCAAAGAATTGCCTCTATTTCCGGAGATGTTAGCCATGAAAGTCAAAAATGTCAAAGAAATATGTAGATATTTTTCATGTTTTCATGTACAAGTTAAATGTTTGCTCTTTGACATTTGAGTTTACTTGAACCTGAGTGGCAGCATTATCTGATTCTGGCACATTTGATTGCATCTGTAAGCAAGGACATAAGAGAAAGCAGTGCATTTTTATTGGTAGTCATCACAGGTCCAAACAATGACTCAACATCTATCTATATTTAGTCTAATTGTGTCGTGTCTGGTCCTGTTTTATTGCAGCAGGTCTTGGGTCTGTGTGTTAATATGTCTTAATACACGAATGGATCTGAGCAGAAGACTCACTTTTTTTCAGATTGTGAACTGTAAATGAAAAATGGGTATTTTGGTAAATTGGTTCCGCGTTTATTGTTCCCTCTCTATGTCGGTCCTTTCGGATCTCGTCTCTTTTAAAAAAAGAAAAGGGGAGTCTCATTGGATTAGCGGCTGTGCCATGTAAACTGAAATCTCCCCAGTTTGATTCCGACTGTGGAGCTTTGTTTCAAGTCAGTCCCCTGTCTCTCCCTACGTTTAATATCTGCCTCTTAACTAAACTATCACTTAAAGGCCCAAATGCCCAAAACATAATTGACTATTAACACAAAGAACATTTATTTCTGCACGTCAGATTTGTGTAGCTTTTCTATGGGTTCGTGTACAATTGGGTTAAAACCTTTGGAGCACTGAAGACTTTTTTTGCTTTATCATTCACATCTTTAGAAATTTTACCACCATATTGTAAAATCTACACCGTGGACTGACACCTGCTACATAGATGAAAGTGTGTAGGGTCCAAACTTTTAGGAATTGTAAAACAATAATTTTTCTTAGGAATCCCCAGATCTTATAAGCAATTCCAATTGAGAACCCAACACAAATTCAGGTACATGTACAAATATATTTTTTTCTACAGATACATGTGAGGCTGTGGAAGTGCATGCATTGTAAGGAAAAGGTCAGAAGTAGGGAACCACTAATCCAATCCACCAAATCTGTAACAGCACTGTTACTGACCTTTTAGGTAGCTTGCATATCAGCTGTGACGTCCACATAAAATACGGTTTCTCTGTCAATGTCAGTTACATTCATTCACTGTACAGTAGTCACAGTGGGCTGACGACTCAGTTTTTTGGTGTCACAACAATTCCTGGCCGCATGTTACCTGATATAAAAATGATTCCAAAGACGCATGGTATCAGGTCAGTACTCCATATCAGCAGACACCCTGAGTTGCGGTTGCAGAATCAATTCAGGAGAGAAAAAGTTGAATCCATAGTCAAAAGCAGTTCTGAGCATTTTCACTGTACTGGAAGGACATGCAGTTTTCAGTAGGTTATATACAGTATTTATGTGTTGTTTCCAATATAAAAACAAATGACACAGTGGCAGTAAGAGGCGATACCACAGGTTGATAATAAATGGTTTTGTAGTGATGATAAAGCTGACAAACAGCTGCATAAAGTTAATGAAACATTTTATTCCTCATTTAAAATGATGCAGCGCTGTTACATGCTTTTAGTTGAAGGATGGTAATTTTAGCCCGCACAGCCCTTTTCATTCACAGCCTTTCATTTAAAGACAGCCAAACATATTGAGACTGACTGACTGAAATTCAGACATAAATTATTGAAATGTAAAATTTCTTGCCCGGCAATGTCTCGTACACAACCGATAAACACGCTTCCCACTTGATTCCTCTGCTTATCTGGCAAATTATTTTCCCAGTCTTTATATGTTTGAGTACATCTTTACAAGGATTTAGCTGTGACTTCCAGGGTGCTAAATTACTGTTAGGCTGCATGGTGTGCATGATTAGCTGAAGGAACGCAAGTACATCAGGGTGTGATTCACCCAACCTGCTTCCCGTCTCCGAGCTGCTGCCTGAGAGCAAAAAAGGATGACATGTAACGGTTCATCTGGCGTGGATGAAATTACCATCCATTTAAAAAACAGCAGACCGTTTCACCAAAGGCATTTTTATTATTTCACAACCGCAATGGATAGCATCAAGCCAAAACATCAAGCATGGGGATACTTGCTCCTCTTTTTAATTGAATCACATATGTAATCAGATGTTGATTAGTGCTGAAATGATTAGCAGATTAGTCTGTCAACAGCAAATGTAACTGTTTTAAAGCCGTAGTGCGTAGTTTCTGCTGCCCCATGAGGAATTCCAAGTAATGACAACAAAACGTATCCACATGATACAAGCCTTCCATGACCGCGCAGCTCTTCGTATAACCAGTTCATTGTCCCTGCTTTATCTTTCACCTTTGCTCCCTTTAGATATTTATCTTTATTTTTCTTTAATCTATATCAAGCTTTTCATAGTTAACAGTGATTATTGGAAGTGAAAGAAGTGCCTTTTACTGTACAGCTTCCACAGAGCAGCACTTTATATAAGAGCATAGTCACGCTTCCTCTTGAGACAGGCTCATTGACTGCACTGACAGTCACACACACACACACACACACACACACACACACACACACTATATTTACATATTTACACACATACTAACATGCACCTATTTTAGCACTCACACAGATACATATACTCACAGACTTCTATCAATTCACCTTAATTTAGAGAAGAGGTATTTTGAAGCTGTTCAATTTCCAGACAAAAGCAAAAGCCCTTAGCATAGACCCACCTTAACTCGCCTGTCCCACTCTGGGTGGGTGGGTGGGTGTGTGTGTGTGTGTGTGTGTGTGTGTGTGTGTGTGTGTGTGTGTGTGTGTGTGTGTGTGTGTGTGTGTGTGTGTGTGTGTGTGTGTGTGTGTGTGTGTGTGTGTGTTTGTGCGTAAGCTTCAGGCAGACACTGAGTTCCAATTACAACTCCTCAATCTCACTTCAATTACACATTGACACACATACAGTTGAAAATCAATGCACTGAACAATCCAGGTAGTTCCCTCGAGTTAGTGTTGCTGCTTCAGGCTGCCGGTTTAGGTGGTTGTTATTCAAAAGTTTGGTCTCTTGGTCGTTAAACTTAACATGTTTTCCTCTTCATTTGTTTATTTACTTCCAGATGTTGCCATTTTTTCTGTTTACAACCACGTTCTAACTTGTCTTATTTTTCTAATAACCCGATAAAGATTCAGACCCCCTTGCCACCATATGATGCCACCCAGCTTAAAAGAAAGAATGCATGCAGGACATACTGTATCAGGTTTAGTCATGCTAGCGGCGTGGGACTCTAGTGATTGCAATCAGTTGGTGAAATATCTCAACAATTATCAGATTGCCATGAAATTTTGTACAGACACTCACGTCCACCTCAGGATGGTGATCCCTTAACTTTTCATATAGCACCATCATCAGGTCAAAATCTGTCCAGTACTTTGGTTTATTATCAAATATCTTCACTAATACTTGCATTCCCATCAGCCTCAGCTGTACTTTGTGTTCAGTGCTAATTAGCAAATGTTAGCATGCTAACACGCTAAAATAAGATGGTGAACATTGTAAACTTTATACCTGCTAAACATCACCATGTTATTTAGCTGTACAACCTCACAGAGCTGTTATCATGTATCTAGACCCTTAGTCCCGTTTTTTTTCTGCTTTGAAGTTATTCATTTCATTTATTTTATACTGTTTTGTTTTGAGGAATGCAGGATAGGGGAGTAAAAGACAACGATTTTCTGATTTCACTACAATAGTTACTTCAAGAGTATAAACATTTTGAGATGTCCACAGAAAAGCCTCTTGGGTTACAAAATACATAGTCTATATCCACGACGTTCCACTTCCGGGATTGCTCTGGTGCTGCTGGAAATTCCGCCAGTTGTCCTTCTTTTCGGCCAGATGTCCGTTACCTTCTGCTTTCTTTCCAGGTCGATTTATGAGGACTATGGTTAACTGCTCCTCAGATCTCTGCAGGGTAAATCCAGACAGCTAGCTAGACTATCTGTCCAATCTGAGTTTTCTGTTGCACGACTAAAACAACTTTTGAACGTACACATGTTCCACCCAAACAAGTTCCTTCCTGAGGCTATTTTGCAGTGGCACTGGGTCTCCCAAGACGATTGTGATTGGTTTAAAGAAATGCCAATAAACCAGAGCACGTTGTTCTCCCATCCCGGAATGATGTGGACTAGCCAGACCCTCCTCCGCAGCGCTGTGGAGGAAGGTCTGGCAATGCGAGACTACAAAATACATAACTAGGGGGTCAAATAATATAAATATTCTCAGTGAAAAAATGACACAAATTATTAACAACTTCTATCAGGTATGTTTGACTTTGCATGTGCTCCTGTAGAGCTGTCACTTAATAAGGAAAAACAACAGATTGTCATTAACTAATCAATACAGCAGCTTTGCAATAGCAACAACAAATGCTCTCATCTCATCACATCTGAACTCCTAACTGAATTAAAACTGCCTCTGCCCTTCACGCTCCCATTTGGAAAGACGATCTGCGTTGGGTGCATTTCATCATAATGACATCATCTGACCATGCTCTGCATGGATGTGTCAGAGCGAATTAGAGCTCGCATAACAGACCAGGGATGTCAGAGATAAAATCCAGAGTAAAGTCAGTTCAGTGTGCCACATGCTTCTGTAGTCCTGAAATATTTGATCAGTAGTCTGTCAGAGCTTGGAGCCATCCTATGTTTCATCTCTTTACATTTACGATACCGTTGCTGTGCATACAAATTACCTTAGCTGTATGCCCCAACCTTTTCGTTGTGTCACCAATTTACAATCCCTTGTCAGCTGTCAGAAAATAGCTAGCTAGAGAGGTTGCATCCCAACTGTCTCCTAAACCTCTTATGCCTTCTGTCCCCCTGCCAGAAAAATGTAGTTTCCCTCCCGCTGTGTTGCCTGTTTTGTTTTTCTGTAAAGCCTTCATGTTCCCTGTGGATGATCAGCCACTGATGCTTACAGTTGCTTCTGACATGTGCAACATTGTCTAATCTGAAATTAGCCCATAACATGCTTGACAGCCGGAGGGTTGTCATTTTTTTATTTCCAGCATCAGGAGCATAACAGGCTGGTTGTACAAGGCAGCAGGTCTGGTCAGCCTAGCATATCCATTGATTCGAACTGATGAGGCTTAAACCATGCACAACAGAAATAGCTTCCTAAAGCTTTTGGATGACAGCAAAAAATGTAAGCTTGAGATTTGACCTTTGTTAAGTTTGGGAAATATTAGAATTGGACAAATATTTGTTGACTGATGAAGCACCAGCATGTTATTTGGGGTATATCATCCTGAAAACCAGAGGATACACGTTTAAGTCTTCGATTGGGAAAGAATCTCAGTCAAAGAAATGTTAAAGCGTGACATGAAAACCAACTTTGGGTAGGAGCTAACCATTATTTTCATTATTGAGTAATCTGTCAATTATTGTCTTGATTAACAATTTTGTTTCTAAAATGTAATTTTCCCTAACAACTTCTTCGAAGTCTTCAAACAGCTTACAGTATTTTGTCCGACCAACATCCTAAAACTCAAATATATTCAGGTTACTGTTATAGATGCAGCAAAGCTTTATATTTGAGAAGCTAGAACCAACAAATGTTTGGCATTTCTATTTGAAAAATATCAATTAATTAAAAAAGTTGTAGATAAATTATCTGTCGATTGACTAATGGCGTTACCTTTTTTTGTTCTTTATTAAGATCAATATGGTGTAAATGTGTCAGATTTAGCCAAAACGTGTATTTTCATCTGTAGTCCCTGGGCAGGAAACAAACAAAAAGCAGACAAAACAACATAAACGCACATTAAAATTTTAATGAATTGGTTAAGCGACTAAAACGTTCAGTACACTGGCCGTTCCCAACCTGGCACGCCCAAGTCGCGACACTAGTTGCAGTCTTCTGCTGAACAGAGGTGGCGCTAATGAGGAAAGGCTACCGACTTTGCTATTTCTACGGACTAGAAGAAGGAAAAAAAAGGTAAAGAACGGCAGAACTGGCAGCAGCATTGACGTCAATGTTTTGGTTTGATTCGATGACCTACTTCGTCGGATCAAGCCTTACATTCACCATAAAATAACTCCTCTTAACCCGGTAAGTTTACAAGAAAGACTTGCAGTCACTCTGAGAGT
This sequence comes from Sander vitreus, assembly GCF_031162955.1. Lineage (NCBI taxonomy): Eukaryota > Metazoa > Chordata > Actinopteri > Perciformes > Percidae > Sander > Sander vitreus. The sequence goes on from NC_135866.1 coordinate 15,779,783, forward strand.
CCTGGCATCTGGTTGTCGGCGAACTTGTTCAGGCCTCCTGTTTCCGCTTTCTCATGCACCGCTGACAAAAAGTGAGTGGTGCGCGCTCTCTGCTCGCGCACTCAAAATCCTGGCACGCCAGCGAGATCTACGTCATTTTGACGTCACATTGGCGCGCCCAAGCTTGGATGCGGCTACTGTTAAACGGCCTCAATTGTTTCAGCTCTAGCTCCCATGAATATTTAAAGAGACAGGGATACATTATAAAACATGAATTCTGATGTTACTCATTTAAAGGAGAACTACGCGCAATTTTTACGTTAATCTTGATTGTTATACGTATGTGAGTACTGTCGATAGCAAAAAAAACGAGCCGAATCGGCCGACAACAATCCATGGGCGCCCGCTGGTCTGGTGGATGTCCTCCAGAGGACAGTTCATGCTTTCGCGGCGGAATTTTTGCGGCGAAAAAAGTTTATTTCCCCCTCAAAAATAGGTAATTGAGCACTGTAGTGGTTATGATCATATCAGTGACTATGTAACTACATGGAAACGGGCCAAATGATGCCTGTTTCTTGTACAGTAATAGCATTACTGAAGGCTAGCTCTAGCTCCAGTTACGTTACTCCAAGCTTCTTCCCTTGTGAACACCTCCGCTCTTCACTTTTCACACACTACGCTCCGATCTGCACACTGCTGTACACCTTTTCCTGCTACAACTGAATTGGGACTTCAGCGCAAGACTACAGCCAGCCTTCTGTAACACTGTTACTTTACAAGAAACAGACATCATTTGGCCCGTTTCCATGTAGTTACAAAGTCACTTTTTTCGGCGCAAAAATTTCGCCGCGAAAGCATGAACTGTCCTCTGGAGGACATCCACCAGACCAGCGGGCGCCCATGGATTGTTGACGGCCGCGGAAGGCGGGGAAGGTGGGGAGGAAGTAGAAGGATGCCGGTCGGGCCTGCTAGCCTGGCTAAGGCAACTAACACACAGTTCGCCAATGCCGAGACTACTATTCACCAACGCCAGATGGATTGCACACAAAATGGATATATATGCTACACATACACACAGAACTGCTGCTTGATGATTATTACCGAAGCCGGGCTGAACACACTCACTCATCCCAGATGGCAGCTAGCAGCTAACAGGGTAGGTAAATTTAAACAATGTCTGATTTAAAAACGCATCTTGTTGTCATGTAAGGGCCCTGTTCATGTTGCATAGACATTTTAATTGCATTTTGTGTCTGTTAAGAGGCACAAAGGCACTCTTTATGTTATGCCCCCAAAACTGCTGTTTTAGCTAAGTGGGAGCTCTCGGCATTAGCTGCAGCAGCTCCGTGTTGCTAGCACCGATTCGGCTCGTTTTTTTTTGCTATCGACAGCACTCACATACTTATATCGATCAAGATTAACGTAAAAATTGCCCGGAGTTCTCCTTTAAGTCAATTGTGGAGATAAGTTAATTTTCACTTTTAGAGATTCTGTTAGTGTAGACTATTTATCCAGATCTTATGGAAGTTATATTTGTTCGTTTGAGCTACTGCCTTTCAGTGAGTTTTAAAACTCGCTGATTTTGGGCATACTTTAATGTTTTTAAGTCAAGACCTTAGTTTTTTTGTCTAACCTATGTGTTCGATGTTTTTCATGTTTGTCTGCTGATGCACTAATTAAGTTTTGGTAAGGCTAATTTCACGCAAATATTATATCAGACAATTTGTATAATTATTGCCTAGAAAGAACTTCACCTGTCAGTGGAAATGAGAAGTCTTAGTTGTCTCACATCGTGTCTGGATCATTGCATGGATTAAAGATGACTACCTTGTTACCTGGAGCATCAGGATGGAGGGATGTTGTGGTTCTGCACATCATCTTTCCACAGACAGCACAACTCACTGATTAAGAGCTTATTTATGTATAAATGCTAGATGCGATGGGCATCTGTTAAACTAAGCACTTTTAAAGGATTTGTTGGCACCCTGTTAGGGCCGTCTCTTTTAATGTTCCTTTTAAGATTCAGCAGACTTGTGGGTGAGTGTGTGTTAGTGTGGTCAGGGCAATGAAGTGTGAGGAAACCGCTTTCAAAGTGATTTATGAGAGATTTGTGGAAGTTATTATCATTTTGTCTTTTTTATATTCATCCTGTTTGATATCTTTGGTGTTTAATTATTGTGTTTAATTATTGTATGTTACTAGGGCTAAGAAATTCTTAGTCTATATGATTTTGTAGACTAATTTAGTTGATTTAATCGACAGATCTGTAAAACTGAGTTTCTCCACAAAGAATCATGCGAAAGCACCACTTTAAATCTTGTGTTTACCAGAGATATGCACAAGTTTCTTGGAAAGAAGTCATACAGCATGAAAAAGCTTAAAAAATGACTAAAGAAATCTACAACTTTTGTCGACTAAGACCAAAATGACTGATAAGTGGACTTATAGACTGAGAGGGGGCAACCTTAAATCTTACTAAGTTGCATGGAATTCTCAAAGCAAATGAATAATTGACAGAAAATGTAAAAACTGTACTTTTTCAGACATTGTCTTGGTTGTTTTTATTTTTTCCACTATTTGTTTTCTGCAGCACTCAACACAAGGTCCAGGAGTGTGTGACAGCCAAAATGCTGCAAAACAATATTTTGGGTAAACAGTCCTCTTCCCATTACTTTCATCCAAATCAAAGTAGAGAGGGAATTTACAAAGACAGACACACACACACACACACACACACACACACACACACACACACACACAGACACACACACACACACACACACACACACACTCACTATCTTTGTGGGGACCTGTCATTGACATAATGCATTCCCTAGCCCCTTACCCTAACCTTAACCATCACAACTAAATGCCTAACCTTAACCCTTACCCTCACCCTAACCATAACCTAATTATAACCCTAATCCTAAAACCAAGTCTTAACCCTCAAACAGCCCTTTAACCTTGTGGGGTCCAGCATTTTGGGCCCCACAAGGCTGTGCAGACCCCACAAGTATACTGTATGCCCCGGTTTTTGGGCCCCACGAATATAGTAAAACAAGCACACACACACACACACACACACACACACACACACACACACACACACACACACACACACACACAGATGATGTTCTGTGCCTTGTAGTGGTGTTGCCAGAGCTTGTTCATTTCATCTCCAGTTCACCATGAGGTTATTATTAAAGGGCCTACTGGTGAAAGTTAGATCTCTCTGCACTGCCTTTAGTACTACTAAAGTACTACTTATTCTTCTACCTCCAGCGTGCAAAGTCTGTAATGTTTTTTCTTCTTCTAGGGAGGTCTACAATGAGGCAAAGCCCCTTATCTGGAGAGCCTTTATAATATTCTTAAAATATTGGCTTCTTTTTAAGTACTTAATTACGGTTAGTTGTCTTTGTAAGTTTTTTTATGTGATATTTAGAAGTGAGTTGGTGTTATCGGTTGTCATTGCAACTGCCATTTGTGAGTTTTGTGAATTCATCCCATGAGGGAAATTTTATTAATCAGATTCTAAAATTAGCCGTTGTAGTTTATTCTATTCACTGTATTGCTGTTCATCACTTAATTATACACACGTTTTGGGGGTAGTTTTTCTTTAATAAAGAATGTGCACAGTAATGGTTTTGAGATGGTTTTGTGTTACGTAAAACTGGATTTACGTGAGAATTCAAGGGGGATCTTTCTGTGGTAAACCAAGGGCCGCATGCCTATGTTTTTTGTACATTTGAAATTAAAAATTCAATAGTGAGAGAAAGAGCAACTTTTTCTGACTGTTTTTTTTATTGATGACAAACCAGCAGATCCGACAAGTCTGTGTCTATCCAAAACCATTATTAAAACCCCCCCCTAAATAAATCGATGTTGGAAAATTCAAACCATTTTCTAATCTGACACGGCTATGATTAATAAACTACTAAGTTAGGGTGAAAAGAAGTCCACATAGCATTCCGGGATGGGAGAAAAACGTGCCCTGGTTTATTGGCATTTCTTTAAACCAATCACAATCGTCTTGGCAGGCGCTAAGACCTGGACACAATGACGATGCCTCTCCAAAATAGCCTCAGGAAAGAACTTCTTTTAGTGTAACCAGTGTACGTTGAAAAGCTGCTTTAGTCGTGCAACAGAAAATTCCGATTGGACAGATAGTCTAGCTAGCTGTCTGGATTTACCCTGCAGAGATCTGAGGAGAAGTTAACCAGATTGAAATGGCAACACAAAGGAAGCGAAAGGTGACGGATATCCGGCCTAAAAAGAGGGACATCCAGCACAATTTCCGGCGGCACCTGAACAATCCCGGAAGTGGAACGCCGTCGATATAGACTAGGGTTAAAATAACTGAGGTACCCCTATCTTTCCATTACTGACTTGTAATTAAGAGAAAACCCGACTGACAGCGTCAACACTGCAGGGATGAACTCACTGACTGTTTGAGATGCTCCTAATTTATATTTCATACGCTTGGCAACAATTTAAAAGGCACCATATTTTCCCCACAGTTGTCATAGTGTTGAATGGTTTTCACATATGGCCAGGTCTGCATTGTTCTGCAGTGTGGGCAGGCAGCAGAAGCTTAAGTGGTGATTTGTCACCTCGTCCTACATCTCACATTGTGCTTTATATCTCTGTCTATTAAGGGGATGGCAGATTTAGTTTCACACATATTTCAGTTGGTATAAGACCTGCCAAACATGTTATAATTCCTGTTTTTTTTTTTTTTTATCTATAGTGTTTTTAAATTGTCTAATCATTTGAGTACACGTCCTGTTTGGTGTCCATTATACCTAAATGCAGCTTTTACATTACATTTTTTCTATTCTTATATCTAAATATGTGAAATGAAAGACATTGTACACTAAAGCGTTTTGCCACTGTAAAGCACACTAAAGACTGAAGAGCCTTGTGTCCAAAGGAAATGGTTCCAGAATTGTTGTATATCAATAGCTGTTTTTCAGGCTATTGAGAAAAGATCCAGTGCGGTACATTACCATAGTACCTGTATTTAGGTCACAGCTTTGAACTGTGGGATACCTTTATCCTTCTCTCTTTCTCTCTCGCTTTCACACACTAGCACTCATGCGCACATATGCTGCACAAAAGCAAAGCATGCATACACTTTACATGTATTGGGCCCATGCCACAGGGGAAAAAAACTCCCTGGAAACCTCCCTGAACAATCAGTAGTTGCAGCAATCAGTAACGGCTGACTAAAAGAGGAAGGCAGTATCAAAAAGTGTCTTGATCACAGCTCAAAACCTGCAGCAGCATCTTATGACTTTCTTTTTAGTATTTTGCTGTTAGTACTGTAGTTAATCTTAAAGGGTGAGTATTGTCATATTCTATACTTATTGTCAACAAATCCCATAAAGCCTAAAACCATCAATGAATTGATCCAACTAACATGTATTGGCTGTGTAGCCAAAGCCTGATACGATATAGCGTATTCTTATGTGCCATTGTTGTCCAGAATATAATAATAACACAATAATGAGCCACATTGTTGCATTTAGCGTCTTGTTCCTCCATTACAATGAACATGGGCACTGTAGTTTATTTTCCCACATACATCCTGCTGCTATGAATACTAGCTAGGTGAAGACTAGCTGGGGCGGCTGTGGCTCGAGTGGTTGAGTGCGTCCTCCAATAATTGCAGGGCTGGCGGTTTGTTTCCCAGCTTCTCCTGCCCATGTGTTGAAGTGTCCTTGAGCAACACACTGAACACCAAGTAGCACCAAGTGTTTTTTTTGTGTGAATGTGTGATTAGAATAGTGCTTTATAAGTGCAGTCCATGTCTTAATCCATGGCTGAAAATAGTCCCCAAAAAATGCATGATTTACTGCTGTTTAAGTAACGTTTGCCAAAAACTACGATGACAGGGGAAGTCAGAAAAGAAGTCAGAAAGAATAACGAGAGACAGAAAAACATGTTGTTATTTTTATCATTTTTAGTTGACAATGAGAAAAATGTAGAATATTGCCAACCTTGCCCTTTAAGATCATTGGCCTTTCTGTATTTTCTTTGACTTTACATCAAACCAGAGACAGAAAAGCTGTCCATGTGGGCCGAAGAAGTTACAGTTTATTTACACATGAAAAGATGCTCCTAAAACTAGGAGATTAACAAGAGCAATTAAGTTATGATTGAATTGAATTAATGATATTTAGTTGAGGATGTAAAGAGACTGAGGGCACAGGCTTGTGGGTTTGGGACTTGTCCACACCCGGGCCAAAAACGGCTGGTTTGGAAATGATCCTTCTTTCCTCTTGCCCTAATTAGGCAGAGATACTGGATCAGCCCCGCAGCATTTGGACTGGGACTCAGCCATCTGTGTGTTCAGTACTGTTGTTTCTGTGCCACGACTCTTCTGTCAGAGGCGGCATATTTTCGGATCTGTTGTTGTCTGTATGTTCCGGTGTTTAAAGATGCCTTGTGTTCTCTTGTAGTCCAATATGTACGGTACACAGCTTTAATTTATAATTAATTAAGTTCCTACTGCTTTTGAATTTCTTCTTCAATCATATGTCACCTTTAGTATCAAAATATTGAAAGAAAATGTTCAGCTCCAGCACTTTATTTGTGTCGACTTAACTTAAGTACGTATTACCACAACTACTTAAATACTGAAGTCGATAAATCAATTAGTCAAAAGAAAATCTGCAACAACTTTAACAATCCATTAATCATTTCAGTCATTTTTCTAACATAAATGCGAAAAATACTCTGGTATTAGCTTCTAAAATTAAAAGATTTTTGTTTTTTTGTTTGTCATGTATGACAGTAAATTAAATATCATAAGGCCTTGGACTGTTAGTCGGACAAAACAAAAGTATACTGAAGAGGTCACCCTCTGCTCTCAGAAATGTTTTCATTAGTTTCTTACATTTCATAGACTAAATTATTCTATTAATAAAAAGAATGGTCAAAAATGAAAATAAACGCTCGTTGCAGCCCTATACTGAAGCAGAGAAATATATATTGTGATTAATGTGGTTATTCTTTATATTTTTTTAAAGGTACCCAGTGGAGTTTATAACCAGGAGTAATGCCATGGAGCAACATAACTTTAGTTTGTTAACAAAACAAACCCACATGAGCAGCTTTAAGTTGTAGTTGCCCATAGAACATGGAAATAAAACTCTGGTTGTTCCAGCTAAAAGAGCGTTTGCAATGTTGGCTTACATTTCAAAAAGAGATGTTCTTTGCTTTACTCTGCTTTTATTTGTTCTGTATAAAGCAGGGCAGCCAAGACTCTAAGATATATTTATTTATTCATTCATTTTGATGTACAAAAAAAACAAAAAACTGGAATCTATTTTGGACTTTTTCAACTTTACGAAGATACTTCACTAATTATTCATTAGGGTTGGCCTGTAGCTCCCAGGCATTAGCAGCCTTGAAATGGTTCAGTGGGGGAAAGAAGAAATTAGCGTGGGAAAGAAAAATGAGTAAGGGATGCTATTAGTTAAGGAGGGTACAAAGGACTGAAGAATGGAAAGCACAAAGGAAGAAAGAAACTGGATTGTGGCTTTAGGATTTCTGTCTCACCTGTGTCCTCAATATACTTAATTTATACTCTCTGCTTTTTTGTGTCCTGTGTGACAGTTATCTTGGCCCCTTTATGTTGTCTGTATTTTATTTGTCGTTGTAATGCTGTTTCTATGCTGTCTTGTTGCCGTTTATCTTTTGAAAAAAGAGATGTGCAATCCCAATGAGACGGTTAACTGTTACATAAAGGAAAAATAAATAAAATCCTTCACAGAAAAGAAAAGAAAAAACAGGAATTACTGATTAAACAATAAGCTTAAAATGTACTCAGAAAACATGCTTGTTTACTTAATGCCATACATTTGGAAGCATTTTTTAAATGTAACATGTAAGAGAGAAATATTTATGTTGATCTACGTACAGTATGTGGTGCCTGGAAAACTGTTAAGTGACAGTAGAAAAGGGCAACATTGCATCTCAATGGTTGCCTCTGATGTTGCCCCAGCTGAGATGAGATGAAGGTTTGCTTGTGGTGATAAAAATGTCAGGCAATTAAAATAACAGCTAAATGTAACAGTTAATAGCCATCTCAATATTTTCTGAATTCATAAGGAGTTTACACTGTTTCAGTTTGGCATCAGAAAAGACTATAAGACAAAATTCAGTTGGTCTCAAAGGCAGCTATTTCTCATTAAAGTTTCTGTGTAATTTTTGGACTGCTGCATCACTAAGGGACATGTAGGGCTCTAATTATGTTGTTTACTGTCACAGTAATAGGTAGTTGAATGTGTGTGTGTGTGTGTGTGTGTGTGTGTTGTGTATGTTCGTGTGCGTGTGTGTGTCCAGCGAGAAATGTGTTGTTATTATATACCTGAAGTTATTGACTACAGGAGTGTAGCACACTGTGACCCTCTCTACGAAGACAAATCAGTCATATTGTTATTAATATATATTAAGCCCATAAACACCATGTCCAGCTCACAAAATGGACACATAATTATTGTAATGGTCTACACCACGCAGAGAAAACGCATGTTGCACTTTTTTTTTCCACACTTTTGAAAGTTTTTTCTTTCCCTCTGGCACACTTAGTGAAACTTAATCTCCATAGGTAGCCAATCAAATCACTCAAATATCCCAATCTGGAGTGGTTTTTCAACTGAAACTATGTAATGTTTTGCATTTTTCTTAAAAAATGAGTTAAACAATTGAAAACAATAGTTGTCAATTCATTTTTCTTTCAAAGAATAATCAGTTTCACATGTTTTATAAGCTCTTCATATGTTTTGTATTAAGAAACCTTAATAGTAACCAGTAACTAAACCTGTCAAATAAATATAGTGAACTAAAAAGTTTAATATTTCCCTCCCTGTCATATAGAGGAGTATGAGTAGAAAGTGTCACAAAAGGAAAAGACTCAAATAGTACCTCAAATCGGTAGTTAAACGGTACTTGAGTAAATGTACTGAGTTTCATTCCACCACTGGATATTGAGGTATACTTGAGACTGGTTATGATGGACAAGAGGATGTATTTCTTCACTCTATTGTGACTCGGTGTAATTCATGTATCATCTGATTCTTCTAATTTGTGTTGTGCTCAACAGGCATCTGAAATGAACAAGTCTGTAAAAGTTATAAAGTAATATGACTTTTTCCAATGTCACACAGAATTATACATAAATTCATGAAAGACACGATGGTACAGTAAGAGTTGAAGCTATGTGCCTTTTCAATCCTGTCAAGAGAAGGGATTTATTTAGCCAACACTCTCTCTCTCAATACTGAATCCATCAATTATATTACTCTGCAACACAACCACACTCGCTATGCATTTTCCTCTCTGCCACCCCGCTGTTATACACAGATAAGTATCTGTCATGTTAAGTAGTGATCATGGTTGTATGCAAAATCATTATCTTCTTATAGGGATCTGTCTAGTTGGAAAACACGACGACGGCGTGTACACTGCTGAGAGGGAGCATGGTGTGTTCACTTTCGCATGGAAAGCAAAAAATGTGACCAATGAGTTCAACTGTATTTATTCTTGAAACTGCAGGAATTCTACCCAATTCAATGAGAAAACCACGAGGCACAAGCTGAGCTTTTACTTATGGACAGTGTTTATTTAAATTATCACAAGCGCAGATTTTTTATTTCTCACAGTTGATGCAACAGAAAGCTAGAAAAATTTATTTTTTCTGTGGATTGGTTTTGATATTGTAATAAAACTTGACCTCCAGAGAACATCTCCATCACTGATCTGCTGAAGGAGAGGAAAATGAATGCAGCAGAGCAATTAAGTACTTGAGTGTCTGTGTTTTTTTTTTTTGACTGAAGCAGCATAACACATATGAACACCAGAGACTGTTACGTTGGATGTGATCCTTGCAGTCGGGCCATGAAATCCCACAGCCACAGTTTCGCTGTGATAAAACTGTCATTTCTGCCAGCATCTTTGGCAGAAAAATCGCCAGTTGGATGCAGTTCTGAAATGTAATTTAGCTACTCAGAAAAAAAGTTGTTAAACTGTTAAGTCAAGAAGCCATGATGGCTTGTGAAAGCAATAATTTAATTTGTTGTGATTGCTGAAAGTTGATTAGTTGTAATTATGCATCGCAACTACGATACATGATAATAATAGATGGATTGAAAGAAAAAGGACATTTGTTTTACAGTTGTTTCACTTAACAATGCAGAGAGAGCAATGGTCCCAAAATGAGAACAAGAGTTTTTTTCAAGTGAGTCATAACCTTTATTGAAAATACTCTGTGAAGCAAGAATGAAATCTTTCTTCAAACTGCTCACGACTCAGACGTGCACCCTGCGGTTACTGTACTGTTTTGTATAAAGGGTTTCAAGGATCAGTTTATATGTCAAATTATCATTAATTGTTCCTTATTGAAGCTTTTTAATCCCTGGATTGACATCCATCCATCCATCCATCCATGCGTCTGCCACGTAGCTAATGCTAATGTGGTGCTTGCGCTGTAATAAACAGCCTGTGTTCCCTGTTTGCATGGCTTAGCAGACAAAGAGTGATGCCCCTTTACCAACCCCTGCACTTGTGTGGCATCTGTTTTCCTCAAACCTCCAGCTCTGGTTTTTGTAGTTTGTTTTCGCATCAGTGGTTACATTTCCTCCCCATATGCAGATGTTTCATTGCTGATTGTTTATGAAGTGATGACAATCTCTTGGTTGGGTTCTGCTTTTCTATAGCTGCAGAAATGTTTTTATGTGTTTTCATGTGTTTTTATGTGTTTGACTTGTCCTTCAACAACCTCTTCCTCAATTGTGTTTTTTCATTACTGTTACTGTGCTTTAAGAGCAGACAGCGACCCTCATTCAAGATGAAGACACACTGTCGAAAATGGCTTATGACAAACTAGAAATACTGTAAAAAGATAGCAGGAGGCTGTGGTGATACGTTTTTGCAGGACTCAGACAGCATAATGTATTCCAGCAGCGGCATGTTACAGGCTGGCATTTGAATATCAGCCCCATAACACCTGTGTCAGCAAATGTCTATCAATACATCACATTCAAATACCCTTTGTTTCCTATATTACTTTCATGCAGCTGGCTGATATATTAATACAACAATTTCTTTCTTTCTTTCAATCCCCAGCTGACCTGACCTCTAAGATGGCACAAGATATGTTGCAATACAAAAACGTTTAATCCCTTGCTAATTATACTTGCTTTTGTTTTGAATTTTTCAAATTCTGTAATGTATGAAGTGCTGCTGGTTGTCTATAGATTAATGACTTGTAGTTTATTCAAAAAAGTATTGCATGAAATTTTGCACGTGGACTGTTAAGTCTGTCTTTTCAACAGCAAACACCGCATTATATTGCCTGGAAATGCTGTAATGCATTCACTGAGAAAAGTATTAGATAGTACAAGAAACAATATTAATAATTCATCAAAATCATGAGAAGGGAAAAAGAAGAAACAAGAGGAGTAAAGTCCCAGATAAACAAACCCTCACACTGTGAATCTGAATGCAAACAAGAGAGGTCGGAGACCTGCAGGCTTTGTTGCCGATGAGAGGAGCAACTGTAGCCTCTCCTCTCCTCTCCTCTCCTCTCCTCTCCTCCTCTTCCTCTCCTCCTCTCCTCTCCTCTCCTCTCTCCTCCTCTCCTCCTCTCCTCCTCTCCTCCCCTCCTCTCCTCTCCTCTCCTCTCTCTTCCTCTCCTCCTCTCTCCTCTCCTTTCCTCTCCATATTCTTACTTTTTGTCTCCTCTTCCTTTCATCCCGTCTCCCTGCTCTGTCTTCGTAGCCGCAGCACAATAATGATAAATATTTCAGACGTGGCTTCCAAATGTATTCACAGTGATTTCTTGCTTTATACAGTTTGGTCATTGTTTAATACATCACTGAAATCCATGTGAGGCAAGATGTATCAGGCTGAATCACAAAGTAGGGATGCCGTACAGAAAAGCTAATTAAGACCCCACAGATTTATGTACTCTTTGCGACCGTAACATCCTGGTATTCTGGTAGTCTACTGTACGTATAGATAGGGGAGTAAGTTATAACTGTGATATACACTCACCTAAAGGATTATTAGGAACACCATACTAATACCGTGTTTGACCCTATCCTATCAATATGGGCCAACATTTCTAAAGAATGCTTCCAGCACCTTGTTGAATCAATGCCACAAAGAATTAAGGCAGTTCTGAAGGCGAAAGGGATCCCCCACACCATTACACCACCACCACCACCTGCCTGCCCAGTGGTAACAAGGCATGACGGATCCATGTTCTCATTCTGTTTACGCCAAATTCTGACTCTACCATCTGAATGCGTGTTGTGGCTTCACAAATGCTTTACTGCATACCTCGGTTGTAACGAGTGGTTATTTGAGTCAAAGTTGATCTTCTATCAGCTTGAATCACTCGGCCCATTCTCCTCTGACCTCTAGCATCAACAAGGCATTTTCGCCCCCCAGGACTGCAGCATACTGGATGTTTTTCCTTTTTCAGACCATTCTTTGTAAACCCTAGAAATGGTTGTGCATGAAAATCCCAATAACTGAGCAGATTGTGAAATACTCAGACCAGCCCAACGCTCAAAGTTGCTTAGATCACCTTTCTTTCCCATTCTGACATTCAGTTTGGAGTTCAGGAGATTGTATTGACCAGGACCTCACTCCTAAATGCATTGAAGCAGCTGCCATGTGATTGGTTGGTTAGATAATTGCATTAACGAGAAATTGAACAGGTGTTCCTAATAATCCTTTAGGTGAGTGTATATGATAATATATCAGTGTTGTGTTTACAGCTTGTTTTCCAGCTTCCAAGTAGCCAAAAAATTGATTGTTGCTGCTCTCCAAATCACTTAAAGTTGAAGAATAGTCATTGTCTTAGTTAAATATTTGAAAACATTTTCCCCCTTTTGAAAATGTAATGCATTTAAGTTTACTCAGAGTACATTTTAACTGACCTACTTTTTATTTAAGTGAATTTAATCACTTTTACTTGAGTGCAATTTCTTTAAAGTAGCAGTACAGTATACAGTATTACAGTATTCAGTACTCTTTCCACCTCTGCATGAACCTATAAAACATAAGCGATGCTAGACCCAAAAGTCCACCCAACTTCCTCTTCATGACTTTTGTGCAAGAACTAGAAACTGACTGGAACAGATGCTCCCATTGAACGTAATCCAGGCAGCAATTAAATTCCCTCCAGTATGTATTTGGCAAAGCAAATTACTAGAATATAAAGCGATTTTGCAGGAAACAGGGTGGATCAGTATGTGTATTGCTTTTACAATTTCTCAAGAGGGAACGACATGATTAAAACATTGCATTGCATTAAAAGAGCGATAGTCACTCTTCTGCATCATCATCATTGCTGCTTCCTAAGTAGACATTTATGTTATTTTAATGAAAGATTTTCTTTTTTCCATTCACGTACTATGTGCCTTTTTTCACCTCCCTGTATCCACAAACGTCTTGTTGAGTCAAGACACCGTGATTCCTTGTAGATGCAAAACATTAATTTGTCACACAAGTCAAGTCAATTTTATTGTCACTTCTACAATATGTGCCAGACATACAGAGCAATTGAAAATACGTTTCTCTCCGACCCACTGTGCAATAAGGGCAGGTACAACAAGTATAATATAAAAGATAAGAAATATATACAAATAAAGATAAAAAAGATAAGTAATATGTACAAATAAGATAAAGAAAGATAAGTAATATATACAATACAGTAATACATTCTAAATAGTGCAAATGTAAGGCAAACTCAAACAGTACAGTACAGTAATTACTACTGTAATTACTGAAAGTTGATTAATTTTACTTCCACATCATAACTCTAATACATGATAATAAAACAGTAAAAACTCAGTATATTATCACACATATAATATGCCTTTGCAAATTGTGTTTTTTCTCCACGGTAGTTGGCAGAACATTATGTTTAATGTGCAGACCAACATTAATAAACACATATCATACTCAACGGGTCACAAGATGATTTAAAGAGTTAAGAAAGAAAAGAATATTTATTATAAATATAAAGTATATAAAATATTTTTCTCTGCTTTCTTCTCTGTCAATACTTTTATCTCGTCAGGCCTCCAAAAAACATGAAACTATAAATGAAACAATCCAAGAAGCAAACTGGTAAAGCATTTTCTATCAACATACATTCCAATATACTGTAGTATCATTGAATAAGGGCTGGGCAATATATCGATATTATATCGATATCGTGATATAAGACTATACCCTCTTAGATTTTGGATATCGCAATATGGCGTAAGTGTTTGTCCTGGTTTTAAAGGCTGCATTACAGTAAAGTGATGCTATTTTCTGGACTTAGCATACTGTTTTAGCTACTCTAATATTTGCCTTTAACCACTTAGTCATTATATCCACATGACTGATGATTATGTATCTAAAATCTCATTGTGAAAATATTTTGTGAAAGCACCAACCCTACAATAATGTTGAATTGAGACATTTGGTCATGAACATCGTGAAATTTGATTTTCTCCATATCGCCCAGCCCTACTTTAAATGCATGAAATACAGGAAGACTTTTTCCCTTATTCACATGTTGGCCATGCTTGACAGGTCCATTGGATGATTGGCATTACACCATCTTGGTAGCTGCAGCACAAATATTTCCAGTTTAAGTTTCCACACAAGAGAGAGAGAGAATAAATACAGCAGAAAGATCAGTTTACTTTGCTGATGATCAGTAGCATTGTCCGCTCTCTCTCTTCATCTCTGCATGGGCTGGAGATGAAAGAGCATGTTGAACAGGGAGGAGAGGACAGCTGCTGATGGCGAGGAAACAAAAGAAGCCTGCTGTCCTTCCTCTCTCCTCCTCCATGCATTCTCCCTCTTTCTCTGTGTTTTTCCCCTCTTTCTTGTCCATTCATTTTTCTCTCTCCCTGTCTCCGCATGCTTTACTTTCTCCCACTGCCTCACTTGATCTCTTTCCCTCAGTTCATTATTCTCACCTTTCCATTTCTCCTCCGTTGGCCTCCTCTTCGTCCCTGCAGCGCTCTCCTCTTCCCTCGATTATTTCTGGTCTTTCGGAGCTCTGTGTTGAAATCTGACCTGTCACTGTGTCTTTGGAGACAGATGGAGTTGGGTTGCCAGGGGTTTCAACCCAGCAGAAAAGCAAAGCTGCAGTTACATCAGTTAAATCAGCTCCCATTTCAGCAACAGCCCAAGTCCATGCATTGTCTGTCTGTGTGTGTGTGTGTGTGTGTGTGTGTGTGTGTGTGTGTGTGTGTGTGTGTGTGTGTGTGTGTGTGTGTGTGTGTGGGTGTTGGGAGGCAGGTTTCATTTGGTGAATGTGGCTTTGAGAGGCTTTCTTCCAGCCTGTAGGTGGGTTTACATCCAAGTACTCCAAATTTACATCTAACTGTGATGTTTCAAATAAGAAAAGTGGAATTGAAACTTGAAAAATTCCAACAAAAATAGTTTTTAAGCCTATTTGAGTGCAGATTATACTACATTTCTCAATTAAGAAATAATGTGTTAAGTAACTACATTTCAGCACTTTTTCTCCTGTACATGCTGAACTGAACATAAGCACAAATATGTTATACAGGTGTTGTATTATCTTTTTTTTTTTTTTTTGAAGATCATTTTTTGGGCTTTTCCGCCTTTTAATGATAGGACAGCTAGGTGAGAAAGGGGAGGTTTATTTGTCTGTGTGTGTGTGTGTGTGTGTGTGTGTCTGTTTGTCTGTCTGTGTATGTGTGTGTGTGTGTGTGTGTGTGTGTCTGTCTGTCTGTCTCTGTGTGTGTGTCTGTGTGTCTGTAATTGAATTGAATTTGCTAAGGTGTGTATTTTGTCAAAACTGAAGGGAATCACCCCTTGCTGTCTGTTGTCATTCCTACAGATAGATATCATCATCATCAGCTGCAGACATATACACACACACACACACACACACACACACACACACACACACACATACATGCGCGATGTGTGTGTGTTGGTCTTTTATGTTGGTAATTCTATATATATCTATAATATTGAGCTGTGTATCATGTATCTCTGAATCAGTTTCGGTGTGTGTGTGTGTGTGTGTGTGTGTGTAGAGAAACAGTTTCATTTTATTTTTTCCATTATTTTTGAACAACACAACAAAAGAGTTTGCAGTAACATTTGAATATAAATGCAGAAATGACAATAAAACCAGACTCCAAATGTGCTGTCAGGTTGAAGGCAAACAGCTTTTAACAGCGGCTGCTGAGTGCTGATTTAAACTACAGCTCGAAGCATAAATCATTAACATATGCAGGTATGCTGCAGCTGAGGTTAATAAATAAGAGATTCAGAATAAGAACATGTTTTTCAGTGTTTTTAAGTCAGGATTATAAATGAAGAGAGGAGAGTGGGAGAGACCTCAGCTGTGTGTAAGTATATACCAGCCTGTCAGGGCTGCTAGCTGGGCAAACACCACCAGCTGGCGAGTTTGAAAGCACCCCTCTCTCTGTTTTGCTTTGTCTCTGTCTTCCTTCATTCCTCAGAGTGTTTTCAGCCACTCTTTCACTTTCAGCCGGTTTATCTTTCCGTGTCTTCCAGTCTGTCTTACCTGCAGCTACGCTTAATAACATTTTCTGTTGTCAGTAGTTGGGATTAAACTCATTTAAAACCATTAGCCTCTTTGTTTGTCCACATTATGAAGAGCACACATTACTTATTATTGTATTCTTATTGTTATTCTCTTGTTACTTATTTTGCGGCTTTAGAGTCGTAGAACTGTCATTTTTGCGTCAATAAAATGTGATCCGTCGTATTGTGGGGCTGAGCAAAGTAGTGTACTTGTAATTCATTTTTTAGCTCCATTGAGGGAAGATTTAAATTTCACACTTAGAATTCCGACTTTTGAATAAAATGGCAGAGGTTATAGTGCACCATATAATGAATAAGGATTAATATTAGACAAAGCCAGGTGTTGAATTATTTTATTTTCATTTTCACATGCTGTTACTTCTCTATGACCTTTTATGTTTTGTAAATCAATATTTGTTATTGCCTTTGTATTTGTTAGTATGTCCATATTGTTTACATTTGTATGCATGTGTTTACATGTGAATTTTGATTACTCAGAAAACTCTATTTTCCATTTCTGTTATTTTCTGTGAGGATTCATCCGTGACTCTGTGTGGCTCCTAATTTTGGTGATGCACTGTAAGTTGAAAGTCTGATCTAGTATGGAGTTATTGTTGTTTCTTTATAACCCAAGCAAAAAAAAATAAATTAGTTTGAGAGCATATTTCTCTCACTGCAATCAAAAACCAAGGTTGTCCTTTTTGCATCACAAAAGGTTTTGCTTTTGAATCAAAAAAGTTTTGCTTGTGAGTTAAAAAGTTTTGAGTCAAAACGTTTTGAGTCTAAGTTTGTCAAAAATGGCTTGGATAAGAGTTTCTATTGGTGGGTTTGACTGGGTATGGCCACACCAACATTCAAGCGCTGCAGCCAATAGAAACATGGCTGCAGCTGTGCTAGGCGGCGTCCAGTCTCTTCACCTAAAGCTACACTTGACCTATTGGCCGCCATTTTTATTTGACTGTTTCCCTAATTGAGCTAAGTAACAACAAAAGAAGCCATATTGTGCAGAGTTGAAAAATAATGTAGCTGTTCTATTCATATCTTGTAGCTGCAAGGCTCTCAAATTAAAACATATACCCTGCACTTGACCCTCATAGTCATTAAGACATTTTACACCCAATATAATTACAATAGAGTGCAAAATCATTAAACAATGAGCCACTGTGTACGCACTTTCAGAGGTCAAGTTAAGCTGTTTACGTTTTTTGTTTCAGTAATGCTTTAATACAGGAATTTCCTCAATTTGATGATTTTGCTACATTTTAATGAGGATTCCGTGTGTTTTTCCAGTTTATCTCTTTCATTTCTCACACAACTCATCTTTATTCAAAATCTATTTCTGTGTGTTTAGAAAGCCATCCATGCCTTTATATCCATCCTCCTTGATTACTGTAAGTCCTTATGTTTTAGTATCACTCATCCTTCTCTATCCCATCTCCAGCTAGATCAGAAAGCCCTTGCAAGGCTTCTAACAAGATTCAAAATGAGAGCCCATATCACTCTGATTATTGCGTCCCTCTACCTGCTAGTTCTAGATCCTCTAACCAAAAGCTCTTCCCAGATTCAGGTTTCTCAGTAGCACATTTTGTTATTGTGTCTTACCAAGTCTCGCTCACGGAGAAGTCTTGTTCTGAAATCTTGTGAGAGGTGACTTTACTCATACTCTTACCACATTGTTGAAATCAGTTAAATATTCAGCCATGATAGACAAATCTTTACATAAGACTAGGCTACACTTTCTGTACACCAACACAACAAACTGTTCCTAGCACTCCTCTCTTTAACTCCCACTCACTGTTTCCATCGCTTTCCGACGGTAACAAGTCACCTTTCACGAGATTTCAGATCAAATCTTCTCCTTGAGCGCGACTAAGTTAGACACAACAAACAGACCGGATGAAGCAAAAGGTCACTTAGGCACAAAACACATGAGACAATAGAGTCCAGGTTGAAGAGAACCAAAGTTTCCCTTTAACTTGTATTGGTGTTAATTTGTCTCTCTATTTGTCCATCTTCTTTCCACCTTGGCATGACTGATTCAAATTAATTTCGTCTCTTTCAAGAAGTCAGGTCTACCAGGGTGTGCGTCTGATGTCCGTGTGTGTTAAGCATTTGCGTCCACACACACAGACGGACATATTTGGATAGCCTTTAATTGTGACAGACAGAATAAAGAAATACCAGGGAGAGAAAAGGAAAGGAGATTAAAGCAGAGGAAGATCCGGACAGACGTGAACAGAGGGGAACTGATACACTGACACTGATGCTCTCAGATGGGTTTATGTGCGTCTGTGTGTAGACAGACACATGCAAATACACACACACATGCAAGAAGTGTCAAAGTACAGCCTTCCGAAATGTCAGAATCATTTCAGAGAGAATTATGTGCTCGACAGTGTTTAGTTGTTCCTTCTCTGAATCACAGCTAAAAAATGTTTAGGTCAGGCAAAGATGATACACTCACTGGTAAATTTGTGTTTGTGCAATATACAGCTCATCCAGTCCAGTCATCCACATTGCTCTAGTAGTCATCGAAAAAGTATTGTTAGGATTTTGAGATCTGATTTAGGTTTTATGAGATACAATAACTATATTCTATATGCCCTTAATCCGAAAACAGCTCTTGTCTCCTGAGACTATTTTGAAATATGTGTTGACAAATTCTCCAAAACTGTATTAAATATGAGCTGGAGATGTATTTACAGACAAACAGCCACTGTACAAATGTTAGATGTAGCTGTTAGCAATCTAGCATTGTGCGCACTGACTTGTATGCGTAGTTTGGCTGCGTGTTGTGATTATAACTCAATTGTATTTGTGTTCAGTCGGACGATTTTAGCCATCACGTTATTGACATTTCATTTAAGCTTGTTTTTAGCAAAAGGCTTTATGCCGGACAAGGTTAGCAGCTAACGTATCTGACATTGTCTCATTTTAGCGTAATGTTTAATGACTTTGTAATGGACAGTTCGGTATTTTCGTGTCTGTCTGACACACGTCAAGAATGCTACTTTTTAACTTCTGAAATGTGACTTTAACTCAGTTCTAGACCAATAATAATTATTTTGCTGTGTTATTTCCTGGCATCATGACAAGTTGAGTCTACATTGTAATCCTCTGGCAGCCTGAACCCAGCTCCCAGCACCATTTCATGTCAGCCACACTGTGCCATGACAGCATCATGACCTTGGAGTCTTCATGCTATTTGCTACAGCTGATTCAGGATACTTATTCTTCCGAGAATAATGTGTGTGTGTGTGTGTGTGTGTGTGTGTGTGTGTGTGTGTGTGTGTGTGTGTGTGTGTGTGTGTGTGTGTGTGTGTGTGTGTGTGTGTGTGTGTGCGCTAACATGTGCCAACTACCACATCAGTGTGCCAGCTGGACAGTGGCAGAGAGACCTGTAGCTGTACCGCCACACACACGCTTACACACACAGAGACACATGCTGGCATGCTAGTGTCATATCCACTGCCAGTCATGCAGATTTGATATCATGTAATGGGAGAGCAGTCCAAATCTTGCCGAAAACAGCATCTAGGGAAATACACACATGTTGGCATGGTCGGTAGAGCCAGTAAACAACAGAGTTGTGGCTGCTGTCCCTAGATTACTTGGAATAGATTATTTCCAGATTAATAGGATGATGAAAGTCAAGGATTAATTTCGCATAATTGGCAATTTAACAACAGTCCATGTGATTAAAAACAACACACTTTTTCCCGCTTCTTCTTTTCCTGTGATTGACGAAGTTTTCTGCTAATTAATCAGTCTTAAAGCCCCTATGTTTAAAATGTCTGACTTTGCTGCATCTCAGTGTATCCATTCCGACTATGACCGTCAGCGTGAAAGATACAAAGTTTCCTTCGGGGATATAATTTGAAGTTGGAAAAACGGTAATACATTGCAATATATCGCAGAATATCGCAATATGTTTAAAATTGCAATAATATCGTATAGTGACATAAGTGCCGTGATGATTATATTTTTTATATGTACTATATACTCACAACTGGTTATAATTAGTCTAGTCCATAACTACGGCGCTCCACTTCCAGGACGCTCCATAGCCACCGGAAATTCCGCCAGATGTCGCTCTTTTCGGATGGATGCCCGTTACCTTCTGCTTTCTTTGTGTTGGAATTTTAAACTCTGGGTCGATTTATGAGGACTATGGTTAACTGCTCCTCAGATATCTGCAGGATAAATGAATGAAATCAACTACTTTAGTTTCCGTAAAATAATATTTATTAAAATGAAAACAAATAACAAAAATGAATGACTAAGTTTTTTTAGTCTTTTTTTTTTTTGTGCAAACCATAACTCAAAGTAGTACTCTTTCAATAATCAAAGTGTAAACGGAGACTGGCTATCTTTGTTCTTCAAGCATGGTACACTGCTCAACCTAAGATATGGTCATGTTCATTTTCAGGAATATGAGCATGTTCACGTTTTCTGGCAGTAGTTGAGACCTTTGGGCACTAACTATGTCTCCTGCAGTTGAATAACCATCAAACACTCAACAGATGATTTTGTGGAGACAGCTGCTCTTTTCTCCTCTTCTTCATTTCATTCATTGCAGCAGTAAACAAGGAAGTAGCTCTGAGACGAGGGGAGAACATTTCTCTTTGTTTAATATCATTAAAAGTAAAGTTAGGCTTTGCTTTTTGGCTTTCCGACTCATTTAAAAAAAACACAGAGAGAGGAAAAAGTACCCTCTAACATTCTGGGTTTTAAAGGAAGGTTTTTTCCAACTGCATCTCCGCTGCCGCTCTGCAAAACTTAACTCGGAGTCAACTTTGGAGAACGGGCGGTGGGAACATCTACGCTAATTTTGAGGTCGAAGCCAGACTCCTTCATGATGGCAGCTGATCTGCACTTGTGTACTGATTTAGCGAGAGAATTTGTCACCTCGACGAGACATATCGTCACATTTTAATATTGCGAGACCTCTATTACTGCCTTTATGTGTAACATGGATGTGAATTTCTCTGGATATTTTAAGGGATGACAGGCTGTGTAGAAAAACAAATTAATAACCTGACAGTTACACTAACAGTACTGCAGAGTAGGGTAGGGGTGTTGACAGCCTCCTCCCCCCGTTGCTTTGTGTTTTTCGTTGTTGTTTTCCTCTAGTTCTTCTTCCATTTCAGTTTTTGTCTGTTTATTCTCCCTCTGCTGTCCTTCTGTCTCTAAAATACTACCCTCCCTTCTTTCATGCTCTTCCTTTCTTTCCTTTATTCTTTCTGACACCGTCTTTGTCGCCCTTTCACACCCTGTTTCCCGTGCCAGGATAGGATGTTGTTGTTACAGTACATGCATTCTCCATCTGTTTCATGCCCCCCTACTTCCAACCTCTTCCGTCTCAGATCAAAAACACATCGGTGAACATACTGTGCACATGGATATGAGCCATTAAGTGCTTTTTGCCTTGCTTGTTTGGGTAATAATCCACAACACTGGTAGTCAATAGAACATGGGGTAGTACTTCAGTAAATGCTGATAAAACCCTTCAGCACTTTTTCCAGAACCAGTACTTTTATGTGGAATGTTTCATGCATAGAAATAGAATGAGAGTATAACGGACATTGAACTGTTTGCCGTGGTCATTTGACTAGTTTAAAAGAAAATGGCGATTGTTGTTGCAGTCACTTGTTTAGAGAACTCAGTTTTGGCCTACCGTCCACACTAAGCGGGCGTTTTGCTTATGTTTGTCTCTTGTTGCAGAAATTATCCAGCAATCCTCAATTCCTCCAGCAGCAAGGCAACAGACAAGCCGGTTTATGTGGAACCACGATGGTCACAGTTATTTTCAATGGCAACGGTACACGTAAAAATGGCCACCGCTCTGACCATCCTCCTATGTTGATTTGAATGGGATTAGCTGTTTTACTCTTCATTATATATATATATATATATATATTATTTGGGGCATTTTAGGCCTTTATTTGTATAGGACAGTTTAGACTTGAAAGGGGCGAGAGAAGGGGAATGACATGCAGAAGGGCCGCAGGTCGGAGTCAAACACGCGGCCGCTGCGTCGAGGAGTAAACCTCTATATATGGGCGCCTGTTTACCAGGTGAGCTAACCAGGCGCCCAACTCTTATTATAGTTCTATGGTTTCATGCCATAATTAGTTTCATCAGCTTGAAATTCAAACTTATTAATGAAATTTCCCCGTTAAGGCTTGTTTGTGTACACACAGGTTGGCTGTCGTACATTACACCTGAAAATAAAAAATACTCTATTCATGTCTGCAAGTGTGGCTGAACACGGGAACAGATCAAATTCCAGGGGAATTGTGGCCTTTGCTTTTATGTTAATATTTTGATGAAAGTAATATATAAAACCTGTAAAATTAGTCTTATTTCATCATTTTATTTATACATACCACTGTACTGTAATTAAAAGGCAACAGAAAGCTGTGCACAAGTTAGCTGATCAGTATCAGCCTAAATGATCAAAAATTACCATTTGAATGTTTTTTTTTTATCAATGATATCCTCAGTGTTTCCTCAACATAGAAACATAGAGTCTCCTGGATAGTTTAATAACACTGTAGGTTCATTTTATGGCTTTGTTTTTGAGAAATTATGTTGTTTCCATCAGCTTGGTATGGGCAGGAATCAGAGCCGTACCAGATTTATAATCCAAAAGTGAGTAGATTGAAACTTCTGAATGAATTGTGTTTCTACAAATGATCATTTTTAGTTAGTTAGTTACTTAGTGGCACATGCAGCAGAATTTTAAGCTTTGTGAACAAGTTGTTTCTTACTGAAATGCACCTTGGGAGTTGTGGTTGACTTCCCTCCTCACGTCTTTATGTACACACTATGTTCTAACGGAGTTGTTGTTGACCTTTTGTACTTGTGAGCTGTTAATTCCGGCTGCACAATATGATGACGGCAGTTGACATCGTGAGGACGATAAAAAAATGATATATTGTGTAGCCCTACTGTGAATACACCACCCTTAACCTTTTATCTCTTTTTTTCAGACTCGCGCACACACACACACACACACACACACACACACACACACACACACACACACACACACACACACACACACACACACACACACACACACACACACACACACACACAACACACACACATAAACACTGGGTGTTATGCATAAATACACACCCACACAAACAGATGACTGGATTTTTGCGTGTCAGGAGATTCCTAGATACCCTTAATCCTCTGATCCAGTAAATTCACATGAACACACACACTTACATGCAGATGCAGAAACACAGTTTCATAACACAGCCGTTTGTACTTTAAGAGGCTAGATCCACAATGAGGACTCTTGACAAGAGAAGAGGAGGATGACAACATGAGTACAAAAAGAGGAGATACACAAAGTAAAATATATTGAAGAAGGGAAAGAAAAAATGCAGTATACACATAGTTGCTTGACTTGAAGACTTTCTTTTTTTCCCTTTCTTCTTGTTGCTCACATTCGTTTTCTTCCATCAAATCTCATTTTCTTCCTCTACCTCCCTCTCTTTTCCTTTCTTTCTCCCCTTTTTTGAAAGAATAGCAATTACTGTGCACAGTTGGTAGAGGCACTTGTAAATGATTGAAAGAGAGAGAAAGGGAGAGTGGCTGGGCTAATGAGATTCAAAGAGCTGAAAGTCTATTGTCACAGTCTGTCGATGGGAGGCAGGAAGAGAGGAACAATCTCTCCTTTCACTTTCTTTTCTCTAGTTTTTTTTCCTTTCCATTCACTTTCTCCGACTCTCATTTCTCCCCTCATCCTGAAGCCAAAAACCAAACTCAATTATAAACTCTGTGAAATCTGACCCTGGCACTACTTCAGTTATCACTTAAGTAACAAAAAGTCTCAGAACAGGACTGCTGATTAACAAGCAGCCTGTCGTGTAGTTTATGTGGTCAGATGGCATGACCAGTGACTTCGTAGGGACTCTGCAAGTCATGGTGTTATGTTCACAGATAAAAAAGAAAAGTTGTTTAGTCACAAATCACTGCTTTTCCTCTTTTTATTCAGATTTAATCCCAAGCACATGTGCAGTAAGATGTTTTGTTGGTGTTGATTTAGCATTCAGTTACTGTGCGTGGAGATCTAATAGTGGTGAGAAATTAAAGATTTGATTGCAATCACTGAACAAAGACATCATTTAAAATGAAATAAAAAAAATGTTATGCATAGCATTTTAGACAAAGCAGTAAATATAGTATTTAACAAGATGATGCCTTTCCCCCCTTAAATACAGTGAAAAATGTAGCATAATGGGTAGACTTTAGCTAGAATTTTAAACCCTCTGCAGGCAAACTGTAAACTTGATGTCTCATGAAATGTATTTGCTAATCAATGTAAAAGTAGTTACTCTTAAAAATGCTCTCCACCAACTTAGTATTGCACTTCTGCAGAACCAGAGATATATTTTTTTTATTCTATGCATTTTTTTTGTCAAAACGTGGTGCCTGCATTACTCATAATGCAACTTAACCATCAGGGGTTTGGTCTGAAATTTGTGGGTGTTATGCTAGTAGTGGCTAATGTAGCCTTCAGCTGCTCGCCTCAAGCAGAGATTTTTCTTTTCACACAGCTCCCTCTGGAGCCATAAAAGGCTATATAACAACTTACATGTGCAGTTATGTAAACGGACTTTAATCTGTAAAATCGGTACAGGTCCCCTTTAAGTAGTACAAGAAGTGTCTCTATTCGACAACCAACAGTGACAGCAGCATTAAACTCCACCAGTTAATGTGCATTTCACAGTTCACACTCTGTCTAACCTCCAAAAACACATTTTTCTCCTGCAATGATTGACACACAGACGCAATGTCTGCGGGACCAGACCCAAAATCGATTAGACTGAATATAGTTTGGTCCTGGCCCTACTTATGTTTGGGTCAAGTCTCTCTTACCAGGAAACAAAGTGGACTTGTTATAATCTCTACACATGAATCCCACATTCAGAACCACTGACCTGGTGGAGAGTGAGCATGAGTGTGATAGGAAAGGAGGGAGAGGTGTAAATGTTATGTCAGTGGTCTTTCAGCTTTGATATATGAATTATGTGGTGAGAAGGGCAGAACAAATCAGACAAACTGGGAGAGGAGAGAGAGAAAAAGAAGCAAAGAGCACTATAATCTGCAGATGGAGGCTACGTCACAAAAAACCCTGATAACCTGTGTGTGTGTGTGTGTGTGTGTGTGTGTGTGTGTGTGTGTGTTTACAGTGCTTACTGCCTCAGTGCTCTGTGTATTGTGACAGTACATATGCTACTAACCTAATAGCTCAGTGGGGGGAAATTTGGTGTGTGCCTGTGTATAGTTTATATTTGCAAACAAAGCAGTGATGTATCCCCCTAAGTCACATGTGTCAAACTCAAGGCCCGCGGGCCAAATCCAGCCACTCGCAGATTTTAATCCGGCCCGATTATCAATTTATGTTCACAATAAATGTTTGCCCACCTAGTTTTTGTTCCGTTTTCAACGCTTTTGTTGCTTTTTCTGAAGTTTTGTCACTGCCGACACTTAGGCGCTTTTTTCTCAACGATTTTGCCACTTTTTCCGATGTTTTTTTGTCGCGTGTTTCGATGTTTTTGTCTTCTTTTTTTTTTCGACACTTTTTGTCACTTTATTTCTTGATGGCTAAGTTACTTTTTTGAAGCCAAGCTGTAAGTGAGAAGACATGCAATAATACAGTCAAAGATATTTGACTTTTTCGATTAAATAAAGCATGTCAATAAACTCGACATGTCTGGCCCTTGATGCAAAGTGTACTACCTGGGTGTCCCAGATAGAGCCATCAAGCTGTGTGTGTGCGTGTGTGTGTGCACATACCTAGGTTTGTAGTTGCACCGCTATCAACCTACCATACATTTATCACGTCTTCCTCCACCAACATTAGCTCAAACCCCATTCTCCCTTTTTTCTTACATGCACGTGTACATACACATTTCATCCTTGTCTCTCTTTACAGTACACACATGCGCACACACACACACACACACACACACACACACACACACTTTGTATTATTCATGTCATCTGTGCCTGAGTAAAACAGGATGATGTCAGTGTTTATTTTAAAAAGGTTCCTCTACTCACGTCACCGGACTATTTGGAAGCTCTCTGACCTCTACCTGTCACCATCTTTTTAAATCAAAACAACATGCGTGTTGTTGTGTTGCGTGTGAGTTGAGCTCCACCAATTAAGCAGTGAGCAGAGAGTGAAATGCATCACTTCCTGTGCAGCTCATCAGTTTTTGTCATTTGGTTGGAACTTTTCACTATCAACAAAATCTGGATCCTGCTTCTATCCCACAAGACAGAAGATTCTGGGCCAGCTGCCCAACAGCACTGTATTGACAAGGTGTGTTGGTGACAAAGGCAAATGACAAACATTAAGCAAACAAGATTTAAAGTAATAGTTTATTATTATTATTATTATTTATATTTGGGAAAATACATTTATGTCTCGGCAAAAGATGAGGAAATTGAAAGGACTTTCTTGTCTGCGCAATAAATACAGAGCTGGAGTCAGGAGGCTTAGCTTAGCATAAAGGAAGCAAAGGGAAACAAATAGCAAACAGAAAAAAATGGTGGTTTTACTGGTAGTTATGTGCTGTAGCTGTCTTGACAAAGTTTATCTATCCACCTTCTGTGCAGCGTCTCCGCTGGTTGCCTCTAACCTCAATGGTTGACCGAAATTCCTGGAAGTCACTGCATCCCGCTGATTTTTACCAAAGAAAATACACATAAAAAAGCACATAACTTCCTGTAAAATCCCAAATAGTCGCTTCTACATTTCTGTTTGTATACGGAATTAACAAACGATGATATGTGTGCTGGTACTGTAAGATATTTTTAAACTCTGGACAGTGCTAGGCTAGCCGGTTCCTCCAGCTTCCAGTCTTTGTGCTACCGTAAGCATATCCCCTGGCTTTAGCTCCATACTATACACAGACATGAGAGAGGTATCATTTCATCTTCACGCAAGAAAATGAATAAGTGTATTCCCCCACATGTCGAACTATTCCTTTAAAATTATTGATATTTGGAGGTAACTCTAAAATATTATATGTAAGATAAACAAAGCACTTGAATGCTCCAACCAATGCAAAACGTTTTTGTACTGTACAGTTTTTGTGCCTCTAACCTTGCATTGTTATCAGTTTGATGATTCACACTTGGGCCACATGTTAGACTTTAGTGCAGTCATGTTGCTGCATAATTAACTAGATAGAGACTTCTCTGAAAGCCTAGTTTTTAACCCTCAAGAGTTGCTATTCCAACACTAAATACATCACTGTGATTCCAGAAAACCCAGTGTATACTACGCAGCTACTGACTCAACAAACAGTGATAAAATAGTCTGGAAGCCTTATCTTATCAACTTTGTGGAGTGGGCTGGTAAGAATCACCTGCTGCTGAATGTGGATAAGACCAGAGAGATGGTGATTGACTTCAGGAGGAAGGGAACGGTTCCGCAGCCCCTTTGCATTCTGGGTGGAGATGTGGACATGGTTGAGGAGTACAGACACCTGGGAGTTAACATCGACAACAGGCTGAACTGGAAAATCAACAGTACTGCTGAAGAAGGGGACTCTCTGAGCAGACTCCATTTTCTGAGGAAGCTGAGATCCTTCAACGTGCGTAGCAGAATGTTGGAGATGTTCTACCAGTCTGTTGTGGCCTGCGCTCTGTTCTCCTCCGCCATCTGCTGGGGCAGCAGCATCCGAGCCAGTGGCACAAACAGACTGGACAAACTGATCAGGAAGGCTGGCTCCGTTGTTGGAGGCAAACAGGAGACATTTGATGCTGTGGTGGAGAGATGGTCACTGAACAAAATGTTATCCATCATGGATAACCCAGACCACCCTCTCCACCCCACACTAGTCCACCAGCGGAGCACCTGCTCTAAGAGGCTCTGACAGCTTCGATGTCACATGGACCACTACAAAAAAAATCATTCCTGCCACATTCCATAAAACTGTTCAACAAAAAACAGTTCACAGCTGTCTGTTAGATAACTATCTCATTACTACATGCATTACAATATTGCACTATTATGCTACTAACACACTGGTTACATATTTAATATTATACATATTTTATTTTGTTGTTATTATGTATGTAGGTTGTAGATTTTATTCTACACTTATATATATATATATATATATGTGTGTGTGTGTGTGTGTGTTAATTTTTTCATCCCTCTAGTATATTTTCAGTAGTTCTGGCATTTTTATTTTTGCTATCTTATTTAATTATCTTTATTATCTTATTTTTTCATCTAATTTATTATTTCTAGTATATTTCTTGTATGTTCTGTATGTGCGTATGTCCTTCGTTACTTGTAACTTGCTACTGTAACAGAGTAATTTAGTAAAGTCTATCTATCTATCTACAGCAGACACAGAGTGCACTTAAAACACACAAGCAATGTACAAGCATTGCCTTGTACTGGATTTAAGACATGCCCTAAATAATGCATGATATAGGTCTCTGAAGTGGGTTATTGGTTTGAATTTAAAATGTATATTTAATATGTGACTTTTACAGACAAGGTTTGTGGACTATTAACCCTGGTACTCAAAGGTAACTACGCTAATTAAATAATTTTAGTGTCAAAAAATGAAATCAACACAACTTATGATCTAAAAATAGCATCTTTTTGTGCTTGTTATTTCTATTATTTTGTCTTTTGCTGTCTGACAGATAAGTAACAATATTCTGAGACGTGATGAAAACACCATGTTTCACTTACCATCTCATTAGTGTGAGAGAGGAAGAGGAAAAAAAGAAACATGAGTGTTTAGTGTGAGATTGGAGAGGATGGAGGGTGACGGCAGAAGTGGTCAGGGGAAAAGGCTGTTGGGAATATTTGCATTTGGCTCTTGTGGGTATGATAAAGAGGTATGTTATGAACGTGTAACCTTGTTGGCATCGATCATGCTCCTCGCCTGTGCAGCGTTGATTGGAGGAGACCCTTAACACAAAGTTCATTCGTCAATGCTAAGTGGATTATTAAGTCATGTACCTATATTGGCCTTCTCTCTCTCTTCTCTGCAGTACAGTGCTCTCATACTGTGTACTCATACACATATCATGCAACACAAGAAGACATATATCTGTACTTTTGATCAATGATAAAATAATTTATATGCTGGCTGTGATGATCTAATGTCTTAAAGAAGATTCTATTATTTTAAAAGTTTCTTATTGTCAACAAATCTCATGGAAAGACCAAAACCAACAACCTGGCTGACCACCTGGTGACCTGGTGCAATCAAAACAATCTAGAGCTCAACGCTCTAAAGACAGTGGAGATGATTGTGGACTTCAAGAAGAACCCAGCCCCACCTGCCCCCATCACCCTCTGTGGCTCCACAATTGACACTGTGGAGTCTTTCCGCTTCCTGGGAACTACCATCTCTCAAGATCTCAAGTGGGAGCTGAACATCAGCTACCTCGTCAAGAAAGCACAACAAAGGATGTACTTCCTGCGGCAGCTGAAGAAATTCAACCTGCCAAAGACAATGACAGTGCACTTCTACACAGCCATCATTGAGTCCATCCTCACTTCCTCCATCACCATCTGGGACGCTGCTAGCACTGCCAAGGACAAGGGCAGACTGCAGTGTGTCATTCGGTCTGCAGAGAAGGTGATTGGCTGCAATCTGCCGCCGCTCCAGGACCTATACGCCACCAGGACTCTGAAGCGTGCTGGAAAGATTGTGGCCGACCCCTCCCACCCCGGACACAAACTCTTTGAGCCACTCCCCTCTGGCAGGAGGCTGAGGTCCATCAGGACCAAAACCTCACGTCACATGAACAGCTTTTTCCCCTCCGCCACTAGCCTTATTAACAAGGCCCGGAAACCACCCTGACACTCCACCCCTGGGCTCTTCATGCCACTGTTCTCTCTCTGCTGTAATGCTCTTTATTTTTTTATTTAATACATACTGTGTACATATACTTATATTGTTTATACCTATACTTATATTGTTTAATATTCCATCTAGAGAATGTGTGACGTGCACCAACAACACCAAAACAAATTCCTTGTATGTGTTAAAAAATGTACTTTGCAATAAAACCCTTTCTGATTCTAATTCTGAGAAAACAATGTGTTAGTCCATCTCTAAATACTGGATTAATTAAGATTGATTTAAAATAAACTACACAACATGTCACCCGGTACAACAGTTTGGCTCATTAATGTGTTCTTGGAGAACAGTGGAGATCTATGGCACAGAAGAAGAAGATCTATTAGGCTTTGGATTCCCAGACAATACTTGTCAGTAGGATCTATTTTTCGCTGGTTTTAGTCTTTTCATGGGATTTGTTGAGACAAAGAAATGTACAGAACATAACCTTATCCTTTCAACATATATTTGGTAATTGTAGTATCAGTGTTTGCTTAGAAGCAGGGTAAAACAGTATGTCTAACATGTCCATCTAAAATGATTGATTACACACAATGTATAGTATGTAAAAGGTACATCCTTGATCCAATGTTTATATTTATAGATTTTGAGTGACAAACGCCATGTAATATGTTTTTGTCCTCGTAAATTAACTAATGAGTTTTCTTTCTGACACTGACATTGAAGAAAAACATGCACTAATGAGTGGCTTTTTGCATTTTGCCCCAGAAGGACTGCTCAAAGTCTGGTTTGTTAAAATGAGGGTTATGGTTGCAGGACTGTGGTTGGAGCCCGAAACAGCAAAGCTTGCTTGTATATTTTAATGATCCTGGCTCCCTGAACGAGGGGCTGTATTTATTGTGCGGGTCCAGAGATTTAAAGCCAACCCTTCTTTTTAAATTAGTCTGAACCCACAATCTCATGCACACAAATGCACACACGTAGATTGCATTTGATCTGTCAGTACTCTAGGAATGATGGATAGATTTGTAGTGATATAACATATGGTGTTGCTTCATCACTGAGCAACGTAATTACCTTTCATGTTGTGTTTACACTGACTGACTTCAAAGTCTTTGTTTATTTGGTAGGAATATATGTTTTCCAAAGCCTGTGCATCTTATTAAATGCTGCATTATGCAGAGCAAATCCCTTGAAACTATTATTTCTGCACACATTGCTGTGATACATGTACAGTATTGCTTTGAAGCTAAAACCTCTCTCCTCTGTCCCTCAGTACATCCTTCTCTCCCTCTCTTGCTTTCTTTCTTATCTGTTTTTTCTTTCCACCTCATCCTCTGTCTTCTCTGTTATCCTCTTCATCTTACTAACTCTTCCCTCTTTCCCTGTTTCTTCAGTGGGGCGTTTGTTGATCGAGTTCAGCTCCCAGATGACGATGGAACGAGTGCAGAAAGAAAACCCCAACGTGACGGACGGAGGCCGCTACACGCCTCCTGACTGTCGGCCTAGATGGAAGGTCTGTATTTGTGTCTCTCTGTCTGTATATTCACACATTT
The DNA here is from genome assembly GCF_031162955.1 of Sander vitreus. Classification (NCBI taxonomy): domain Eukaryota; kingdom Metazoa; phylum Chordata; class Actinopteri; order Perciformes; family Percidae; genus Sander; species Sander vitreus. The sequence goes on from NC_135866.1 coordinate 15,811,797, forward strand.
TATCATGGAAGCACATTTCTGCCAGTATAAGAAATCAAAACCGGAAAGACAAGAAGTCTTTCATAATAAAAATTTAAATACACTTGATAAGTCAAAATTATAATTATAGTAAGTAATAGTAGATAGTATGTAAGGTTTAATTGTTGACTTACTATCTCATAAGTTTGATCTTGATCTTGAAGAAATGCGACTTCCATATTTTTCTCTCAGTATTGCATTAACTTCAAAAAGGCAAACCAGAGGTCTGTACAGAAGAGTGGTCTTTTTCACAGTGTGGTACCATTTGTATTAGTCTACTACTACTACTTACTAATTCTTTATTTTAATTTATTTTTTAACCTTTATTTATCCAGGTAAGTCGTTTGAGAACAATTTCTCATTTGCAACGACAAATTGTCACATTCACACTGGAAGCTGCCCAGTACAACCACAGTCTGATCTGCTGGCCACTGAGCAGCTCCACTGGAGCGGTTGGGGTTAACGGCCTTGCTCAAGGGACCCTCAGTGGTGGTAATGAGGGAGGGACAAGCGCTACTCTTTCACTTCCCCACCCAGATTTGATCCTGCCTGGGGATTGAATCCACGACATCCCAGTCCCCAGCTCAATTCCTTAACCCCTAGGCCACCACTGCCCTTTATGCTTTACGTAATACTTCACTGAGGTCAGGGTGCTTCCTTTAGCAGTGAAGATAACACCAATCACCCATCACAATGCCTAACTATACAGAAACCAAGGTCCCTTTGCTGTCAGTCTTCATCTGAGTGCAAAATTACCATGAATTTACACGGTAAATTACAGTTCAACCTTGGACTGTTTGGACAGCTGAGAAAGGTTCACTTAAAGCGCTCATGTTAGGCTCATTTTCAGCTTCATAATGGTATTTCAAGGTTGTACCAGAATAGGTTTATGTGGTTTAATTTTCAGAAAACACCGTATTTTTGTTGTAATGCACATTGCTGCAGCTGCTCTTTTCTCGTTTGTTGAGCTCTCTGTTTTAGCTACAGAGTGAGGCATCTCACTTCTGTACTTTGTTGGGAGTCGCACATGCGCAGTAAGTACTGCTAGCTTGTCAGTTGCAGAGCATGAGGGAGTGCCACGCTAGCAGCTAGGCGAGCATTATAAAATGTGTTACAAAGTGACGCACGTTCGTCACAGAAGTAAAGGCTGGACTACAATAGAGCTGTTTGGAGCAGTTGGTGAACAGTGTTTTCTCTGGAAGATGGTAAGTCCCTTTGAGGTGGACTTTGGGCTTTTTCACTTTGTAAACCTATAACATGCACAAAAAGATACATAACACAATAAAGGAAAAGGGAAAAGCCAAAAAGCATAACATGAGCACTTTAAAGCACTGAAACGGAGGACGGCCCAAAAATTTGTCTCCAATCTGCAATGCCATTGAGAGCTTCTTTCTTGAGCTGCTTTATTCATAATGAATGAGAAGCAACGTCATGTACACTGTAACATTAACCAAGGGGATTTTTCTACAGAAATGATTTTCTGGTGCAAAACATTTCACCGTAGAAAGGAACTGTCATAATTATTCAAACACTCTTTGGAGATGTGACAGAGAAAGACTGTCAGACTTTGTCCGTGTCAACAGAAAAGGTTCAGATAGTTATTATACTTGTCTTGTTTTCTTTACCAGCATTGATTTAATTGTGCATTTGAATGGTTATCCAACTGATACAAATGTGGAAATGTTTTATAGTACGAACAAATTACCAACCCAAACTCTCCCTGTTATTTACATGTAGGTGGCCATCATCATCCCGTTCCGTCACAGAGAAAACCACCTTAAGTACTGGCTCCACTACCTCCACCCTATCCTTAGACGGCAGAAGATTGACTACGGCATCTACATCATCAACCAGGTAGATCAGGCGAGATATGCTGCAGACATACTGTAAAGTTTCATCAGCCCAATGGCGTAGGTCGAAGAGATACTTGTTCAAGTTTTGTTCTTTGTGATCGGTCCAAGAAGAAAACAATGTTATGTTCAAGCCTTAACAGTTCTAGTATGCAAACAAGTGTAATTACGACTTGGAAGTTGAACGATATTCACAAGTGGGAACCTCATAATTACGATAACTCTGGTATGACATGAATCGATGAGCCCACTACCAAAAAACAGCAAATCCTCATGTTTGAAAAGATGGAACCAGCTAACCTGGGCCTTTTTACTTACTTTACCAATTGATCATTTATTTAAAAAGTTGTTATTAATTTTCTGGCAATTGACTAATCGTTTCAGCACTACCAGGATCTCCTCAGTACACTGAGAATTTGAAATGATCACCTCCAAACATCTGTTTTTATGACAAACTGTATTGCAGGTCAGGTAAACGACTGCAGGAACAGCTCATCAGCTCATGTTAAGTTCTAAGCGTTGCCACCATGAGGTATTTCAATTCATTATTATGGTGAAAAACGTCTATTACTGCATGTAGAAATTGAGAACAAGTCACCAGTGATGGGATGTAACTAAGTATTGTACGTTTACTCAAGTGCTCGTGCAAATTTGAGGTACTTGTACTTTACTTGAGTCTTTTCTTTTCATGCCACTTAGTAGACAGCTTTAGTTAACAGTTACTTTACAAATTAAGATGTTTGCACACAAAACACATGTAGTTTATAAACTATCCAACAATATATACTACCTAAGTGCAGCTGAATTGATTAGCCGATTAAACACTTAGTTGATTGACACAACTCACGCTTCCAGTTTCTAAAATGTGAGGATTTGTCTGCATATTTTTACAGTGTGGTATTAGTACTTTTACTTAAGTAAAGGATCTGAATACTTTTTCCACCACTGCAAGTCACTTTGCAGATGCTTAATCCCCTAAAGGCTGCCCTCCCTCTTGTCTCATCACTAACTAGCCTTCATTGACTGTTTTCCTGACAAAAAACCCATCTGCAGTGAAAATCTGCAACTTATTTACTTTCACTGCACTCAGTTCAGCCGAAGCACAAGGAGCTTGATTTTCTAAGCAATGTTGTGAGATTGTGTGTGAGTCTTTCACACTGCGTTGGATGAGACGACTTCTTCTTCCACATTATGGGTAATGAGCTCTCCTTTCTGACCTTTTTCTACCCTGCGGGCCTTGCTCAACGCCTTAATCACTCCCCCTGTGAAACAGACCTTTGGTTCCGCCTGCCCTGCTGTGCTCTGCTCTTGATATGGCAATATTCCAGTGTCTTACTCCCTCGTTTTTACACTTACACGCACACACATTCACACACAACATTCGTAGCATTTTTTAACCTCACCTTCCCTTTGGTTTCATTTCTCTAAGAATGGGTTTGACTTATCTCTCAATGAAATTTCCATTTCTGCTACAAGACTGTGTAAGTATACTCTCAGCTCATCTTCAGTTTCATCTCGAGGCAGTTTGGCTCGGTCAGAGGTCTCATGCCATGTAGTTTTAATCTGATTTATGTCTGGTGTTGCATTTCATTGTTTCGCACTCGTCTCTGATCAATCTGATCTACGGAGGTTTCTACAAAAGTGAAAATAATGATACTAATAATAAACTTTATTTATTTAGCACCTTTCAAAACAAACTATCAAAGTAAAGATAAAAAAGTCCAGGGTGCTCAGGAAGTTCAGTCAAATGTTTGAAGGTGCTCTTTGGGGTCGGGAATTCAATTAAGGAAAATCCACGGCACTCTTTTTCAAAATTATTTAAAAAGCCTTTATTTTACTGGCTATTTCATAATAGAAAATTTAAAAGACAGAGGGAGAAGCAACCCACGCGTAGCGGCACAGACAGCCTTCTCCAGGGTGAACCCTGATGAGTGCCTTGGATTATCCTTTTTTTCTACACAAAATATCAAAGTGTTTTACATGGAGAAAATAACATTAACACAGTGCAATTCAAACCAGGAAAATGAAAGTACAGAGAATAAAATAGAGAAAAATACCAATCAATAAAATATGGTAAAAAAACAAATTAACACATTAAACACATAAATCATAACATACAAACATATTTTTTAAAATATGTTACTGATTTTGCAAGCCACTTTCACATCTCACGTTAAAATACTGATATAAAACATGGTAGTTTGGAGGAACCATGTAAGACAATTCTCTTCTTGATCTTGGACAGGTTTGCAGTGCACACTGTTGGCACAGGAGGTTAAATCCTCAGTCCTCCAGCTGAAGGACAGTTTTGTCATTAGGCAAGCTGCCCCAGACTGCGTATCTTGTGTTGTACTTTTTCTACCCACAAATGTCACACCACGAGGTAATCTGATTTTACAGTCGACAGCGACGTCAGCAGAGCTGCTTTTGCATCTTCAACTCTTTCACCTGCACTTCAAACAGATACTGATCCACTGCCTGGCTCAACGTGTACTCCACTCTGTGATTTAGAGATTCACAGAGTGCTTTGTTTGAAGTGGAAATGACTTTTTAAATGCATTTGAACTGGTTGAGATTCTTAAAACCAAATACATACTCTTGCATTGTGTGGTGGAGTTAATTTCTGCCTCCTGTTTTGAATGATTTTGAACTGACCCAAATATATAAATACTACAGCTGGAGGCTTATACCCAGGATTTATATTAGAATTAAGCTCTGGACAAATGCTTCCTGCTGATTAGTCTGAATAGTTAGTAAGATTTATAACTTATCCGAAGATGTGCCACCTGTAGTAGAGTTTTTTTTGCTAATCATGTTGACAGCTGATCATACTTCAGTTTTATTTTTTAGAAGGGCCATGTGGTAGAAAATATCCAATTGTCTTTGCACGATCTAGCACGGTATTAGGAAAATATCTAATTGCGATTGTTTTGACTGACATTGCGATTGCGATATAATTCACGATATTGGAGGGAATGATCATTTTTGTATCATTATTCTCATTTTCATTGAAAATTATTAAAATAATAGAAAGTAAAATGATTATAGTGTGATTTTTGCAAGGATCTGTACAAAACAAAGATTTTTTTCTTTAGTCTGTAAGATACGATTTGTAGGCCGGGACGTCTCTGCAGCACCACAATACTACATTCAGAATGGTTTGACATTTTGGTATTTTGGTATTTTGCCTTTAACAAATATTGTGCCCCTGTGATTTGGATATTGCACTATTCCATATTGCGATTCCGATACTTTGATAATCAGATTAATTGTGCAGCCCAAGTCAGGACACACGGATACTCAAACTGCCAGACAAGCTAAAAGGAAGTCCCAAAAACAGACAGTAACGCAGGATGACTACAAACAGGACGGACCAGCTTGCAGATTGAGAGGAGTCGAATCAAAGGGTCAGAGGTGGGATTTTGATGACAAGAAGTCCTGATGGGCGATTACACCTTTACACCTGGCGCCACTTTCCGAGAGGACAGTGAAGAGCACTTTTCTATCGTGCTCACTCGAGTGTTAAATAAGTGGAAGTCTGGAACCTTTTAACACAGAGACACTGGAGGGGATGGGGTTGGGGGGGGTGAGCGCTGACAATTTCTCCCCTCAAGTCTCATTTTTGCTAACAGATAATGACTGTCATGTCCTTAGAGTCAAAACAGTCATTTTGTGGAAAGAAAGGCCCCTTGGAGATTTAAGCACAACCAAAGATGTGAGACAAATCCCCCACTGACCCCAGCTCCTCCCATCATCCCCCAATCATGTTTTTAAACTGGCCGGTGACCTGGCCAGCTTACAGACAATATCCAGCTGTTCAATATACTGTACAGGAGTTACTAACAGGAGCTGGTGAAGAGAGCTTGTTAGAATGTAATGATTATGTATAGAAAGTGGTGATTGTCACTTTGGTGTTTTGAGATTCAATTCTTACTAAACAAAACATTGAGCAGGAAGACTAATTCTCCACCTTCAAAACACATATTTCTGGAAACCCAAGGTTCACTTACTTCTTTTTCCTGGGCCTTCAACCATATATTCTTCAGTGGATGGAATCTGCTATTTCATTCCCTGTCTCCTCTGTCTCTGTTTAGGAAGGTTTATAGTCATTGAACGTACAAATATACAACCCTTGTTATTACATGACAGAAGCTTCATACTTTGGTCACTGAAGCCCGCTGAAGAAGGTAGTGGGATATGGTTAAAAGCCCCTTGGAAAAGGTTAGTAAGTGAACCTTGAGTTTAAACTATATTACTAAAAAAAAACAAAAAACGTTTTAAACATAGTGAACCTCTGGTTTACATTACATTAAACTATTTTACCTCTAATTTCTATCGATTTTTAATTCATTTTTGGTCGATTAAATGCATGCAGCAATTTCCAAGGGGTGTGGTCTTCAAATGTGTTTGTTTTGTCCGAGCAGCTGTCCATAACCCAACATAACAAATAAAAGATATAAATTTGCCATCACTCAAGACAAAGAAAAGCTTATAATCCTCACATTTGAGAAGCTGAAACCAGCAATTGTTTGGCATGTTTGCATAAAGCATGGCTTAAATAATTCAATTGGCAAAGTAGTTGCCTATTAATTTAGTTTTGTTTGTTGTGTGTGCTAGGAAATTATATAATAATATTAATTTATAAATAAGGGCACAGGTCAGAGGTTACATCACAATCTCAGCTAAAGAGCAGCACAAACTGCATTGCTTCAGGTTGAAGGCTGGCCTTTCTGCTTGCTGCACCATCCTGCTGCCCTTGTTTTGCCTCAACCGGACATTTTTAAGCAGCTATCATCTCACTCTGCAAAGTGGTGTTGCTAGTGAGGTACGGTGAGTAGGCGTTGCAGAGGGATCATGCAGAAATTTATATAGCAACCTTGCTGTTCTGCCGCGCTGCTCCGTGTCCTCTCGACCTGCCAAGGACTGGGGCCAATGTTTATCTTGTTAGCCACCAGCTCATCATGTAAACTGGAGAAAAGCCCAGATAGAACAAACCGGGGGGGGGGCAGCTGAGAGAGGGGGAAGGAAGAAGGTGAGAGACAGAAGTAATGAAGAAAGAAAAGCAATCTGCTGTTATGATTTTTATGTGAGCTTAAGGCCGATCCCAAGCTGGATATCATTATTGATTTATAACATCTAATACTCTGTAGCTATAGGGGGAGTCTATAAGGCAAAAGTCACATAGCCTAATATTTCTTCACTGATATCTGCAGTGGTGGAAGAAGTAAAGTTCACAGATCTTTTACTTAAGAAAAAGTACCAGTACAACAATGTAAAAATACTCTTATTTTAAGTAAAAATATGTAAGTATTATCAAAAAAATATACTTAAGTTATCAAAAGTACAAGTAGTGCTTCTGCTGTAAAATCATGACATTATTAGATTGTTAACACTGATGCTTCAATGTTTTAACTACTTTTTACACAGTATCTTAATCTAGTGGTTTCTAACATATGGTTCTGGCCCCTCCAAAAGGACACAAGATAAATCTGAGAGGTCTTGCAATGATTCATGGGAGAGAAATTAAATAAATAAATGAAGTTCTGCTTCATACATTTTTATTTATATTTTGGACTTTATTTCTAAACTTGTTGAGCCATATTGGATACTTTTACGTCTTTGGGCCTTGACAGTCATTAAAATGAAATAATCTGAGAAGTTAAGAAAGTTAAGGAAGGAAATGTTTGGTTTTTTTTAAGATGATTTTTTTGGCATTTTAGGCCTTTATTATATAGGACAGCTAAATATGTGAAAGGGGGGAGAGAGAGAGAGGGGGAATGACATGCAGCAAAGGGTCGCAGGTCGTAGTCGCACCTGCAGCCGCTGCGACAAGGACTGAGCCATGGTACATGGGGTACACGCTCTACCAGGTGAGCTATCCAGGTGCCCCAAGGAAATGTCTTTTTGGTGAAACTGCTAACAACTCATAGACATCTGAAACATGACAAGGGGCCCCAACATTGCTTACTTTTGGAAGAGGTCACAAGACAAAAAGGTTTGAAAAAACATTCCTTTAGTAAATGTACTTAAACTTTCCACCACTCGATATCTGGTGGCAGCGTTTGGCCCTCTCCTGAAACCTTTCCTCCTACAAAACATTAAACAAGATGTGCATATTCTGAAAAGAAAACTATGCTGCTAAGGCTGTAACTCTTAATATTGTGATATGCTTTGAAAGTAGTCTAAATATCTATTTTCTTGGTATTTTTGCACCAGCAGAAAATGGAGAGGACAAAACCTGCTTTCAACTCACACAATAAGCTTCTGCGGGCCACTTGTTTTACTAATCCACCAAGATATGACCTGCTACCTCCTTTTTATTCTGCCACCCCTCCAAGCCCCCATACACACACACTCTGACTGTTATCTAACTCCTCTGCATCTGTCGAGAGTCTCAGGTTGTGTTGTAGAGGAAGGAGAATCCAGTCAGCCTTTACACAGTTTAGCTTTCTCATTTATGTGTACACCTCAGCTTCAGCAGCGTCCGGCACTGAGTGGACATAATAGGATCAGGATGGATTAAGCTCTGTGTGTTTCTGTCTGTATTTGTTGTAGTAAAGGTCACGTTGAGGAGGACCACATAGTTCATCTGGGATGCACCCACCTTAGACGTTATGCTGTCTTTTGATTATCACATTTCAAGAGACCAGGCTCATGTAATGCCAGAAATGCTCCTGTAAAGGAGTTTAACCATAATCATAAATTGCTTTTCATTTATTTTTCTCTTTATGCCTTTTAGTTTGAGACCTGCCAACATTTTTTATTTCAGATTAGAAGTCAACTCTGTTAGAAGTGACTGTTGCTATCTGATCAGTGCTGTCATGCTGGAGCGATTGGCATGCTGTGCTACAGTATGGTGGTGCAAAATAAACATGAACATTGGCACAACAACTGGTATCATTTGTCTCGGACTTGCAGTACAGTCTATCAGTTAAGGCTGTAGCAGTCATTTCTATTATTGATTAGGCAATAAATGTTTTGGTCTTTAAAATATCCATCATGGTCTTTTAAAGGGGAACTTTCCTGTAAGTCTGTTTACAGGTCTTCAGGAGTACTACTGCATATGAATGTCTGATAAATTGTCTCAAGTTATGTCACTTGAGTCAGTGTCAGTTGAGGCTCAAGACTACAATAAAAAACAAATTTGGTGATGTTGAATTAGAAAGAAGTGAACCTACCAAACCTCTGTAGCCCGCTCCTCAACTCCGCTTTAGGCTAGCAGCTTGAGGCTACAGAGGTTACTAGCATAACATACCTGAACTTCTGACCAAACTGTTGGCAAATTGCCAACGATTACTTAAAAACACACACATTAATCACAATATTTAAACCTGCGGGAGCTAGAATTTTAAAATTTGAAGTAGAGTGAGGCCTCTTTCTGCAGCTCTGCCTCTCCTCTCTCTGTCCGAGCATGGGCACACATACAGTCATACATACAGCTTCATACAGTGACCTGTACCAGTACTAATCATTAATTTCATCCCGATGCATGCTGTTATATAGCGGGAAGTCTATGAGAATGACCGTCCCGTTTTCTTTGTAAAGCCCTTTTAGATGACTGTGATTCAAGGCTCTAGTTAACTATATAAACTTGAATTAGCCACAGCCATGAGCTAGAATTAGCAAAATGCTAATATACCGGCTGGTCTGCAGCGTTCACCTCCTGTGTGTCCTTGTTCAGATGGCAGCAGTAGGCAGAGCTGCAGCTTCGGTCTCTGGTCTTCGTAGCAGGCTAATGCTGATGTCCAAATAAGGAGACACCAGAGGCTGTGTGAGAGGAAACGTAAACACAACAAACGAGCCAGTGTTCGTGCTAGGCTAAAGGCTAACCCCAGCAGACCAGCTTTCCTGGCTGTTTTCACAGTAAATGTCAGCTCCCTGTACAATAAACTCGACTACTTTTTTACAAAACAAAATTCCTATATGCACTGTATATAGATGAATGACATACAGATTATTATCTAATAGTTGAGCCTTTAATTAGCTGCACCCCTGCGCCTTTGGCTATAGTAAACAGAACTTTTACCGAAGAAACTTGCACGTGCATCTGCATTTGTAGAATAGCCAATAGGAACAATAGGAATCTCTCTGAAAAGTGTTTTCTGTTCCAGATCAGTTTAGAAACACCAGCTTTTATGCCAAGAAACCAGTGGATAGTATAAGGACGCTGCCATGGTGCACTTTGATAAATCGAAAGAGTGCAAAAAATCCAGCCACCAGCGTAGAATATTCAATCCATGGTACTCTTTATCTTTAGTCAGTATTAGCAGTTTCTTATTCAGGTGAAAGACAGAACAAAGCCTATTTAATTATAACATTCATTGTTTTCTTATCTACTTTGAAAGGGTGCAGCCTGGGTGAGATATTTAGACATAAATCTCTTAAAAACCTGTGCTCAACCTTAGTTTTCTTTCCTTTTCAGTCTCTGTTTCTCTCTCTTTCCCTTTCACCACCACTCTAGCCCATGCATGGTTAATGCACATATTGATCTGATGAGCAACAACTCTGTTTCTTTCCTCCTCCTTGCCCCCTCTTGAACTTTATGTTTCAGTGTTTGCTGGAGCGTTGTTACTGTTTTGTAGGAACTGTACAGTCAAATAATGTTTTCATTCACTCGGTACCCTTAGACCCCATTGAGCCCGAGACACAAAGTACTTGATGTGATTGCACTAGCCTTGGCTGTGATCAATTATAGAAACTCCTCCTCTCCTCTCCTCTCCTAGAAGTAGCATGTGGGATGTCTATACATGACTTTGGGCCCACATATCCATTAACACTACTTACTGTGGATTGTAGTGAGATTAAAAAAAAACAGTGTGACCTTGCAGTCCCAAACTCCTAAAATGGTTATATGACTTGTTTTACCCTTTAAAAACAAGTAGTAGATAGTTAGCAGATATTGTTAGTTTTCATCATATGCCATGATATAACTGCAGTGAAAAAGAAGTTTTACTTTAGTTGAATGAATGTATGTAAAGTATTTATTATTGTGTCATGCATACAGCTATATCCACAATAAAAGAAAACTGACTCAAAACATTTCACAATCAACTCTTTAGACCTTCATTTTCTACAACAACATTCATAAATCACTGGTGAAGATATTTACCATATAATACTAGAAAGTTTAGAATAAATACTAATTAAATTGTCTATCTTGCCCTCTTTACCATTCTTTTGAGATGAAGTTGTTGAACTTAAAGACATCAAAATCAAACAACCTCAGTGGCCAGAGGAAGAATAGCTGTTAGTGTTTAGCATGTGTTCCTTTCTCCAAATGTTATTTTTAGATTAAAGTCCTAAAAACATAGCTTAAAAACTCAAAGTCAATTTAGCCACAGTAATGATTGATAAATCACAGAAGACCTGTCACACACATTTGACAAGACACAAGTATATTCACATGCATCTTTTTAAAGATGATGCTCCTTGCAATAAAAATGCTAAACATTAGCTCCGTGTTTACGTGGATAAAGTGCACAGTTGTAATTTGAGGCATGGTGTAACAGCAAATTGACATTTCAGCATTTTAGTGATGCATAATTTAACGTGCCTTTTGTCCGTCAGCTTCCATTTCAATCAAGCGTCCATTAACACCGAGCTGTTGAGACAGCAAAAGAAGGAAAAAATATATTTATGGTCCCTACTCAAACATTATACTACATAATACAGTATGTGATTTATTTTACTTGATTGAGTTTTGTCTCACTTTTATACCCAGTTAAAGTTCTAGACAACTTTATATTGTCCCAAATGGACAACAGGAGCTGCAGCTGGCACACAAAATAAATTCACAACACTCCGTATAGATCCAAGAGTAAACAGTACAAGATGAACAAACATAAAATGTGGAGTTACTGACACAAAACCAATATTTAGTGTATAGAAGAGCTTTTCATAGGCAGGTTTGGATGCCGTATAATGCACACACTCAGTACAGTGAATGTATACACACTGAAGCAACATTTCAGATAGAAATACATGCATATCTAGATCATCTTCTGTGTCTTCATGATCTGAAGGATCAGCATGTTAGTGCTTCATCCTGGCAACAGAGATTACACTGAGGATGATGATATGCTCTGTAAACACCAAATAACCTGCATTTAAAGTATGTTTAACTCACACACTACTCAGACATTAATGAAAAAAACTACAATGATGCTGGTAGTGTTGGCTCACAGATCAGAAAAACAGATGAAAGAAATGCTTAATGAGAGATTGAAGATGAAGTATTGTTGTTTATTCTTAAAGGCATGTTTATGTTGCTTTTATGTGCTTTAGGGATTCTCCGTCAAGTCTCAACTGCATCATTTTATATTTGATACATAAATAGGGATCAAGAACATGTTATTACATTCTTTTGGCTCAATATTATATCAGATTTTTACCAATAGCGTCTGTGTTTTGGGGGCTACTTTGCACTATTATTTAATAGCTCTGGAATTATCCCTCATTTAAACTGTCTCTGTGTGTGTAATATCTCACCTTTATAGTATGTTGTTGGGGTTTTTAGTCCCTCAAATCTCCTTTTCCTTTTTTTTTCCACCTCCACTCAGAGCCACACAGTGTTGTGATATTTGGACAGCGGCCCTTCACTGTTCACACTTTACTCTTGTGCTGTCAGCCAAACAGCCAAACTTCACGACCTTGCCATTCAGACAGCTGAGAAAAGCTGCATGAAACCATCAGACCACCTTGACAAGCCCTCGTTAAAACTGCCTGGAAATGTCACTCTGATTGAAACCCATTCCTTCCTCATTTTTGTCTCTTGCGTTGACACCCCTGCTGCTTCAATATAGTGGCCTCATTGAAATGAATGAGGAGGTTGTGTTTTTTTTAAGCAGCGCTGATGTCTCTCTGAATACGGCCTAAGATTTAAAAGCATTTTTTGTTTTGTTTTAGTATGCCTTTAACAATAACATCCTGCACGAATCTGGCACGTCCTTGTTTTATGTACTGTTTATAACAACTCCATTTCCTGAGTGCTGGCCATCTCTATAAAGGATTTAAATGATACTGTTATTGTCGAGGAGACATGAGCAGCAATCTGATTTCAGTGTGGGTACAGGAAATCAATATTAATGTGGAGGTGTGGATGTAATAATGGCTAGACACAGTGTGGATATGACACACATGCTAATCTCAGGTAGGAGGCCTTAGATAGAGAGGTAACTAAAGTAACTACAGATTAAAACACAGAGCGTTTCAATGAGGGTTATGCTTTAAATATCTAAAGGGAGAGACAACTCACACAATTTTAGTATTCTGCAACCTGCAAAACACTTCTTATAAAGGACAGTATCGTTTTCTTTGGTAATATCTCTGTCTCCTCTCTTTGTTTCATTCTGCCCTGCCTCTGCACCTCATCCTTTGAGCTGACTACTGGCAAGAAAAAGAGAGGCTGCACTGAAGATGCGTTGTACTAATGTCAGCAGTATTAGAGATTACAAGGGGACAAGATCATTGTGTAAAACAGTCTGTGGTGAGCCATAAAACTCAGAAGTGGAATGGGAAAGAAATAGTGTTAGTCGTAAATTGTTAAGGACATTGCCCCAAAATGCTCCCATTTATTGTCGTTTGCTCCTAATGGCTGTGCAGTGTGATTTCAAAGCAAGATGGGGATAGAGACGTCATGTAACTTTCAATTATTTCTGTTTTCAGAGCAGTACTTTTTTCTCTCCTTTCTTCTCAAACCTTAGTCAGCGCTGTCACTTTTTTTGAGGGGATGTGTGTGTGTGTGTGTGTGTGTGTGTGTGTGTGTGTGTGTGGCCCCAGTTCTCGAGCACATAAGTTCTGCAAACCACAGCATCTCATTTGTGTGATAGTGTTGTGCTTCAGCATGCCAGATGAGGCTTATCTACACAACAGAATCATGAGCAAGTGCAGTTTGTCCCAGGATGCATTTGTACCAATAACATGTGGAGCTATTTGTTGAGCTATCATAAATTTGTTTTCTTTTGATTTTGAAGAAAAGCTCCCTCATCTACAGAGGAACATATTTAATATTGTATTACATAAATACACACAAGCACTGCAAATGTACTGTATGCCGAAATGTTTGTTTGACCATGTGATAATGACATAAACTCCAGACATTGTGATATTAATCACTATACTTCCAACACAGTGCAGTTCAATATAGCAAACACCCAGAAGTAAATAATGTTTTAAATAATTTTGTTTAAACCAAATCTAAACATATTACTTTCAAGATGAGATAAATGAGGAGGTTACATATTTATTTTTGTTTTGAGGCTCCGTTTTGAATAATTGCATTAAAGATCTACAGTGTTTTGCTAAGATATTGTACACCTTTATTACAACTTGAGTATTATTTTTGTAGTTTTCTCAATTATTATGAAATTGCATTTACCAAGGTAATCGCTGACATCTGGGGACACTACAACATACAGTAGTTTTACTTTGCAAAAAACATAAGCGGTCAGATGGTTGTAAGTTCAAAAAGTTGTTGTCCAAATTTGAACCCCGAAGAAGACAAGCCACAAAACTAATACAAGCATTTTATCAAACTCCACAAGCAACTTTGTGCACCAGTGCCTGCAGTTTGCTCTGCAAAATCACTTTAATTTGAAGGTAAAGCTGAAAGTGAGCCAGAAATGTTTCCTATAATTCCTATAGTAATTGCACAGGAAGGAACTACAGCAAGCCCAGTAGGTCAAAGTTGACCCAGGAATGTTAACTGTCTATTAACTATGATGGATGTTTACAATGGACAGTTTAGATAATGATTTTACTGTTTGCTTTCTCCTCCAAATAATGTTGGCTGACCTGGGGTTTTGTTTTTTGTTTCATTGTGGCAATGTTGTTGCATTTCCACTTCTCAGCAATTAACTTTGTGAGTACAAGCTTATCATTTCTAAAAGGAGTTGGCCAAAACTATGAACATAAACGTTGTAATGAACCGTCATTTTTCTTTTGAAATGTACAGGTTTTTAAGGCGGCAAGATGAGGGCTAAAAAGCAAAGAGACAGAAGAAACGTGTCACAGCAAAGCACAGGTCACATTTTGTTGTCAGTTTTGTGTTGTAGTACGTTGAAGCCCCATCTTTTTTGTTTAGAGTAATTGAAAATATAACACGGTTATAAGTTTAAAATGATATGTCTAATATCACCGGGTGTACAGTTTTCAAAGTGTTGCTTATTTTCCCTCTTGGACTGGGCAGTGACCCCCTAATAGAAAAATAGTACTTGACCACCTCCCAGCCAATCCTGGCTTGAACATACGGCTTAGATATGTGGCACGAGTACAAATGGTATTTGTGTTACATGTGAAAGATTCCGGCTATTACACACTTATTTTAACATTATTACTCTGGCACTTTGGTAATCAGTTGAACTTTTACTTTTTTCATAAGGAAAATTTGAAGATAAAGATTTGAAAAGAAAGTCATAAGGGATGTACAGTGTAAATTGACAACTTGCAAGTCCCTTAAAAGTTTCAAATCTTCTATGTAGAGTGACCTGCTGTTTGCTAAAAACATTTAAAGTCATATTTTGAAGTCAAAGATACTGCTGTTTCCATTGATGATGACGGATGTTTAAGTGATCAATAATGTAGCGTCCTCATGATGGGCCATGGGATGTAGTATGATTGCAGGTGTTATACCGGACAATATAGAACCATCCCTCTGAGCTGACTGACCTTCAACTTGTTTATCTTTGCCTTTCTGTCAGCAGCCTAGCAGTCAAAGAATCTCTTTGAAATGAGAAAAGGCATTCGACATTTTGATGAGGGAACCCAGGAGGATATGAGCAGGGATGAAGCACTATATTAAATTGGTAAGACAAAATGACGATAGCAGCTAATACATCTTTGAAAATAATAAATATTGATTTGAAAAATTGAGATGATATTGTTTTCCTCGAGGTCTCAGCGGGAGAAGCCTGTTATACTCGGAGCTGTGGCATAGCAAAAGCTTCCTTTTGAAAATTGAAACAAAGACAGTGATTGGTCTGTGTTGGAAGAGAATTCTGTCTCTTCAGTAAGTCTGCATCCTTTTTTTTCTCAGGGGTATGGTATTAAATGGTAATAAAGTAGTTATGGGCCTATCGTCGCTAGAAACACGTCACCAGCAAAACCATTTTTTTTTCTATAGTACAGCGCATCTGCCGTGTGCTTCTTTCTTGCGCTGTGCATTACGTTTTTCTAGCAATTTTAAACACACATTTTATCAGGCTTTACTGACTCTAGCTGACCGTAAATGACAACCGTTAACACTTTAATTAACCTACATATTGCTCATGCTAATCGCTAACTCTCATATCAAGTCTCATTTATGGTTCTGTGTTGACTCTACGCTGTAGGTACGCATAAATACGAACCCTACGCAGTAGCCTGACGTGGACCTCCCCAGAAATGTAACTTCACGTTGCGGCGACACAGACTGCTTTCATTGGTCTGCTTGGCCGTGGCTTGTTAACGTTGCATTTCCTGCTACTCATTTCCAGGTGCTCCTTACCTGTGAACAACATGTAATCGAGGAGAGGGTTAACTTTTCTTGCTACACGGTCAGTAAGCACAGGGGATCACTTTGTTTTTCCGTCTCCACCGCCCATTCTGTACTCGCTCTGGAGCTAATCCCCTTCACTCTTTCACTCGCGCCACACTGTCCCCATGCACACACACACACACACACACACACACACTACGTACCGGCTCTGCTTTTCTCTAACAACGCAAACACACCAGCCCACAAGTATAAATCCCCACAATGGCGCAGGCCACTTACGCAGGCTACGGCATAGGCTCCGAGTACGTACTACTTTAAATCAGCCTTTAGCCTGTGAATCGCTAATTTTGCTGCTCTCTCTATCTGTTTGAATCTATTTTTTTTTTTTTTTCGTTAATCACTTTTGATCGCCTGGTTGAGCACACACCCCCGCTCCACAGGTCTACCACCGTGTTTTGTGTTTCAAGTGGCTGCATCTATAGCGACGCTTCTCGGTGGGATCAGCCCCTTAAAATGGAAGAGTCAGTCATTTACATGTCCTCCATACTGCTTCAGAACAGCATTTAAACCTCTATAAAGATTTCTCTGCTGATAAAATATCTGGCAGTGTTCATTGGTTTTAATAGTCAAGAAATCACTGTGCAGATGTTTGTAAAATATTTGAGAAATGTATTTAATGTCCCTTGTCTTAATATTTTTGGAAATCTCAAATTGAATTATGAAGAAGTACAAAAGCACTAACCATGTGAAAATAACCTCAAATGAAAGAAATCTCAACTTTAACCTTTCCATTCCATTTCAATAGTAATGACAGTGCTTAACAACTCTACAATTGTGTGATGAACGGTGTGGCAGAACGAAAAAATGTTCTCCTGTAAAACTTTTCAATTGGCTTCAAAGTTTCCTCATGTCGGTTTTCAATACACAGTTGCCATTACATTAATCAGACCTGATTATAGGTTGTTAGCCACCCACAAACCAGCGGAAGCTGGTCAGACAAAGCGACTGAGTGTAGGTTTCAGTTTGTCTCTGAATAAATGCTGCAGCTCCTCAAGACCCAAGTAAAGTTCCCGTGTCTTGCTTCTTAACATTGCAACAAAACAAGAGCGGGGGTAGAGGGAGAGAGAGAGAGGTAGAGCAGCAGTCAGTTGGAAAAACTCACTGACGCAAAGAGGATACGAGAGGACGTCGAAGCCCGTCTACAAACCAATCAATTACAACTGTCGGGAGACACGGCTCACGTATGTGATGACGACAGGACGTAGTTTTGTCACTTATAGTTCTTTAGTGCGCTTGCACAACTGCAGTGTGAAACCAAAACTTTCCAGATCAAATGCAAAAACATGAACCTTGGTCCTGACCTTGGTTTGGACTTTCAGGTGTTAAAGCCCCCTAAGTCCCCATATAAAGTACAGCACAATACTTATTTAGTCAACATGCATATAGAG
Source organism: Sander vitreus (assembly GCF_031162955.1). Classification (NCBI taxonomy): domain Eukaryota; kingdom Metazoa; phylum Chordata; class Actinopteri; order Perciformes; family Percidae; genus Sander; species Sander vitreus. Next base: position 15,829,586 of record NC_135866.1, read on the forward strand.
TCCACAAGAGTAAAAGTCAAAAGTTTAAAATCATAGAAATTTAAACCCATTTTATGTCTATGAGTAAAATACATTAACCGTTAGCCCAACAGTAACGGTTACTTCACATGTTGTATAAGCAACATATTAGCCTCAGACAGCTAGTATTAAGTCTAGCTTGGTTAGCAGTAAACTAATCAACAATCACAAACTGCTCTAATGCAATTTTACAGATATTATTTACAGATTATTCTACAACAATGGCATTAAGATTCCTGTCAATATTTGCCTGACAAAATGGCAGATGTAACAATGTCAGTTAAAATGTACCTGCTCTGACTCTGCCATAGTGGTTGCTACTAGAAACAGTGTTCAACTAAAAACAACTGCTGGTGACAGACCAGTGTCCAGTTTGATTTTTCAACCAAAAAAAAGGCACAACAGGAGCAAAGAGGCAAAGATAGTCGCGACTTTTTTCAGACCCACTTAGCGACAACATTTTTTTAAAACCAACTAGCAACACATTTTGGAGCTAGTGCTAACGTTAGCTACTTTCATTGGAGAACAGTTGGCAACACTGTCAGTGGGTGAGAATTAGCAAGACCGTGCACTTTGTTTGGAACAAGCCCAACTGAGCTACAGACTAATCACCTGCATCTAAGTGAACCTATATACAGGCTGTCAAATTAACATATACTGCAGTTTAAAATGACTGGTTTTGAATGGAATAGGAATGAGCTGCCCATAGCCTATAATATTTGAATGATGTTTTTTACTCCTTTTCTGCCGTAGTTTAGATTTTTAGGCAAATTAATTTGAATAAAATGTATCAAACTAACTATATGCAGGCTTTTGTGTTCCCATATACAGTAGTTTGTATATAGGGTCACAATGATTCATTCTCTTCATACTGGCTATGCTATGTTAAATGGTGAAAGAAATGAGGACAAACAACTCAGTGGCATTTGACTCACCAATTTGAAATAAAGGAGTGATGGTGTGAGACGGTTAATGGGGATTAAGTTTGCTCTTCCTCCTACCTTTTGTCTTTATTTTTCTATCCCCATTGCCTGTGTTGTTTCTCTCTTTCTGTAGAATCCTAGAACCTCTGTTCCCTGTCCTTCCTCCCCTCACTCTGTGCCACCTGGCATCCCCCAGAGAGAGTGTGGTGGCCGCTAATGACTCAGGGGAACTGTGTGTGTGTGTGTGTGTGTGTGTGTGTGTGTGTGTGTGTGTGTGTGTGTGTGTGTGTGTGTGTGTGTGTGTGTGTTGGAGGGGAGGTAATTCAGGGAATCATGGCCATTCTCCCTCGTCCTTCTGCATGATGAATTACCAGGATGGGGAGAGACCTCGCAGAGCCTGAAGAACTACCTTACTTAGCTTTTTAACAAGCTATTCAACAAAGAGAAATAGCATAAAGATCTATATACAGTAAGCCTATATGCAAGTATGCATGTATCAGAGTAACTGTCTACTGCTTGCCTTGGTTTGTTCAGTAGTTGCTTTGTTATTTAGTGACTAATGTATCAACCTCTCAGTAAAATATATGTGATACAAAAAATTCTGTCTTCAGCTTCAGTGCCATGTTAGCAGAAGTTTTTTAAATAGTTGTCAAGCAAGTGTAATAGTCAGATTTGTCTTTCATGCATGGACACTGGTTGTAACACTGTGGTCAGCAGAACCCTGGGTGACTTACTGTAGGTCCTGAGTGTTGATTACCACTGGGACCGTCTGCACCTACAATTGCTGTAACTCCTTTGTCACTATAAACAAAACAAAAACAGCTAGCTACTGAGCTGTATTATTTATTATCACCATCAAGTAAGAACCATACAACCATTTAAGTTTGAATATCTAAAAGTGTTCTGAAATGGTATTATTATTTACTAAATGTGATGTATTTACTGTTGGAACAGGTCAATGAGGGGTTAAATTATGGAAGCAGTGTGAGATGACTTAAATGGTTGGATTTATTAGTTACACCTACTAGTGAAGATGCCATGTTTTTCTGTTTGTTTTTTCCTAGAAGTTTATTTCATGGGATCTATAAGGCTCTCATATACTGCAATATGGACATGGGTGGGCGGACATTGGCCACACACACTTCTGTATAAGCTACATTGGGTGTTTGCGCACATGGTCTCAACTGTAAACGGGCTGCAAACGTCTGCAAAGACATTGGCAGATGATAAAATGTACAGTATGTTTCACAGGTGCACATTTAAGTTTTAAAGTACAATTGACATGAATATGGTTATAAATGTATATACTGTATATATAGTATAGGGGTGGAAAGTTTTATATTGCACATAACTTTAGTGGTTGCATTAAAGCCAGAAGAACAGCGCTGAATCAACGCACATATACTGCGGCTTTGCAGACACACAAACCTTTAAAAAAGAAATAACTTAAACTGCTCAACTTATCTTGTTAACCATCTAAAAACTATTTAATTCAATGACAACTTTAGTTTTTACTTTCTTAGCCCATAATATTCTAGATAATCAATTGTTCAAGCTTTTGAAACGTGAGAAAAAAACAACAGCAGTCAAAATTGAGATCAACAAGACGCATTTAAAGTTAATTTAAGAGAAAACTGCTCTACCGATACAGGAGGGCAGCTTCTGTTGGGGTTTAATTATAAACTGTCCCGAGGTCACATCATATCACTGAGAGTCTTTGCATATTATTCAAGGATTTAAGACCAATGACACCCAGGCTACTGCAAGCAGACAGATTATGAAGCAAGGGGGAAAGAGGGCAATTTATCAAAAGTGCTTTTTATCAGACGAGTATAAAAACATGATACTGTAGTGTGCAGTATTTTGGTTTCAAACCTGTGCTCAATAATGAAATCCATCGACTTTCTCAGCATGTGGCTCGAAAGAAGGTTCTACTACAAAGATGAACAAATTCACTCTAATCCTCTTATGATCAAACCAATTCTGAGCCTCTAAATCCAAAACAAAGATATTAAATCAAATCCATTTTAATCCACTGAAGCAAACTTTCTGCAAATGAAACATCATTGTCGGGTTTAAAAGTTTTTTGTTAAATTATTTTTTGGTGGCTTTTTTCCCTTTATTTCAGAGTGACAGTGGATTGACAGGAAAGGTGGGAGAGAGATTGGGAATGACACGCAGCAAAGAGCCGCAGGTCGGATTCGAACCCAGGGTGCTGCAAAGCCTCAGCCTACATGGGGCGCGCGCTCTTACTGGGTGAGCTAGAGGTCGCCCCTTAAAAGGGGGTTTTAACTTTAATTTCGATTAAATTCCTTTTGGAGATTGTTTTTCATTATAATTTCATGGTTCGACCTAACTGGATTGTTAATTAGGAAGTTTCGTAGGTGTCCTTAAAACACCTTGTACCCTTCACTCCACTCTCTGTTGGAGTTCTATTTAACTGGGAGGGTATGCCAGTAGTGAGTAGACACTAATTACCAGCCGCGACAGTGATGCTTGTATTGTTTTCACCTTGTGTGTGTGTGTGTGTGTGTGTGTGTGTGTGTGTGTGTGTGTGTGTGTGTCACATCAAGGCAAACTCCTGGAGACACGTATTGTAGCGGGAACTACCACAGAGGCGGTTTTGAGTGCTTCATCTTTACTTTAGTGTTTATATGTCCGTGGCCATATTTTTTTTACTGCAAACTCACAACCGCGCAAGATGCAGTCATCTTTACCCGTGTGCAGTTGAAATCAAATGGGTGTGGTCTGAGAAGTAGGGGGGTAGGTAGTCAATATCCACGACGTTTCATTTCTGGGATTGCTCCGTTGCCGGCAGAAATTCCGCCAGATGTCCTTCTTTTCGGGCGGATGTCCGTTACCTTCCGCTTTCTTTGTGTTGGCATTTTAAACTCCGGTTGATTTATGAGGACTATGGTTAACTGCTCCTCAGATCTCTGCAGGGTAAATCCAGACCTCCAGCTAGCTAGATCAATATAAGTTTTCTGTTGCACGACTAAATCAACTTTTGAACGTACACGTTCCACCAAAACAAGTTCCTTCCCGAGGCTATTTTGCAGTGGCACCGTGGCTCTATCTGGAGCTTAGTGTGCCCAGTCGCCCATGACGACTGTGATTGGTTTAAAGAAATGCCAATAAACCATGTTTTTGTCCCATCCTGGAATGCTGTGTGGACCAGCCAGACCCTCCTCCGCAGCGCTGTGGAGGAAGGTCTGGCAAAGCGAGACTAGGGGGTAGGAAGTAGTAAAAGCTTTATTTCGCGGCTGGTGTGATCCCATCGCAAGATGGTCTTTAGTTATATAAATGAAATTGATCTCTCTCAAAATCATATCCTTAGTCTGCAACAGATGGCAGGTACTTGACCAAAGTAGGTCAAATCTCTATTTTAAAGAGTATCTTGATGTGATTCTGGTGTTCCCATTACTGTATGCCGCTCTTCTTCTCCACATGTAGGCTCATAGCTGTTGCAGATCTCCAGAGTTAGTTGGTCAAAAGCACAAACCTTTTGTTTCACCAAGCCCCACCCCCGTTACTGTACTTACTGTTGCGATGCCTGTCAAACTTTCCATTGTAGAATGTTTGCGGTTTACAATAATGGCTGCTCAAAGTTTATAGTAATTTTTGAAACAATGGGTCCGTGATTTCATACACAAGTAAACAGAAGTAAGCTTCTCATCTCTACCCAACCACTATCAGTGTTGTTGGCTGAAGCGACAATTGTCACGATCAGATACTAGCTGTAGTTAGCTTGCCTTAGCTAATTAAAAGATGTTGATTAGAACTCTTTGAGCTGTCTTAAATATGCGCTTGATGGCTACATAGATAGCGTGCTAAGTGACTGAGGCTAAAGCTACCTCCCAAGTAAAAAGTCAGCATCTTCACCAGCTGATGGCCGTTTTTAAATAACCCTGTCTGTCTTCTTAGCTTACATACTTATATTCAAACTGGATGTTTTCCCTATTACCATTACAAGATAACAAAAAATAAATAAAGACACCATCCTCCAAACCCTTATATAGGGAGTATGGCTCCTACTACAGCTCCATGCACACAACACCAACATAAACCTGAACTATGACTATACTCTATGCTGTTCGAAACAAGTAAATGTTGTTTAGTTAATTATGCTCACTTTAAGATATGCTATAGCCATCGGTCAGTTATTATTTGGGATTTATTTGGCCAGCAATGTTGTTTCCTCTGTGCAAATTTTTTTTTTTTAACATATTGAGACCAGGCAGATGGTTGCAAACTAATTTCTCATGGCATCCTGATCACATTCCAAGACTCCAACCCTACTGGGAGCAGTGCTCTTATTTCCAACACAGAGCTTAATAATATGAACTTCCTCAACAGCCACTTACCAGGTGTAAAACCTGACCTTAATGACATGCTTGTGAATTATTAATTGAATCACATTTGGTGCATTTACATATCAAACTGCAGAGCACAGAGAATGTATAGCTGACTGTTGGATGACGAGAAGCAAGAAGTGAGGTTCATATTTTCTCAATCTAAGCTTTTTGTGTATTGATTACTTTCAAAATTGAATTTCAAACCAGTTATCTCTGTTGTGTTCCGCTTTATGCTTCCCTGCAGGGAACTAGCAACACAATATTAAAGCTCTGTTAGTGCTGACTTTTTGTGATATGAAACATGAGAACCTTCTGCCTCTCTCTTGTCAGTGCTAAAAGAGGAAATTTGGAACCAATTTTCAAAGGCTACTACAGACAGCGAATTGCTGACATTTATCTTAAAATAACCTTTAGTCAAATGGCCTTCAGTATCTCTCAGCAATGGCTTAGTCCTATTTGGCTTATCATATAGAGAAGGTATGAGGACAGCAGATAGGCGCAGGCTTAGGGAGACACTTTTTAAAAACCACAATGCACAAGTGGCATTGAACAAGCTCTTCTCTGTTTATAACAAAGAGAATCCAGTGTGTGTGCAAGGATTACGGTTGCTTACTAAGGATAGCAAAATGAAATTAGATTTCAATCACTGAACATTTTGGGTGTAAACTTGAGCTTATTTTTCAGTGACAGCATTTGTATTATAAAGGTGGATTTGTTAACTCTGAGAGCTAATAATGTTTTGAGGCACCTGTTCAAACTAAGCACACATTCACACTAGAAGTATTGCTGTATTATTAAGCCAAAGAGAGTATGTTTTGGGCCGTGTTTGTCTGTTAGTTGGCAAGATATCCCAGAAAGATGACTGCAGATGTTAATGAAATGTGTTTTTAGTGTTTTAGTTTTTGGTGTGTCTCCAAAAAAATAAGTTATTGGCAAGAGGTTTACAGTACAACATTAACTAATAACAGCAGCAGCAACACCAACAAAAAAACTGATTAAATGCATTCACATTGTAAAACTTGTTAGTGGATAATCCTTACCCTAGCCACATTGACAGCTGCTGTATAAGAGCGCTCTGGTCCTCGTAGGGAGGAGGTCGTTGTGGAGCGCACTTTCCTTTCCACAGAATCTTTACGTGGTGATCAACTAAATTATTTCTAAACTTAGCACAAAAAGTAAGGAAATTTGTGTTTGGTAGATTATTTCTCTGTGGTAACAATGCTTTTTGGCAATCAATCTTATACCGTTGGAAAGCCTGTTTAGTTCCCTTACAAATGGTGTCCCATTTGTAAGGAACATGCATTTGTGGGATGAGCAGCAGTGCTGAGTATGTGGGTTGCGCCCATGAAAAATTTGCCAAATCTTCTCTGCCAATGCCAAACAGCTTATTCTGCCATTGACTCGTTTGGTGTTTGGTGGATTGGATGATTGAAGTTTGAAGAAACAAGACATATTGGCAATTTAACAATTTATTCATTTCATAAACAGGAGCCTCAGTAGCGTGTGGAAGAACCATACACAGCCACAACAGCCTGGCACCTCCTCCTCATGCTGGTCACCAGCCTGGTCACACACTGCTGTGGGATGGCATCCCATTCTTCAACCAGCAGTCCTGACCTCAACCCCATTGAACACTTGTGGGATCAGCTTGGGCGTGCTGTTCGTGCCAGAGTGACCAACACAACCACATTGGCTGACTTGCAACAAATGCTGGTTGAAGAATGGGATGCCATCCCACAGCAGTGTGTGACCAGGCTGGTGACCAGCATGAGGAGGAGGTGCCAGGCTGTTGTGGCTGTGTATGGTTCTTCCACACGCTACTGAGGCTCCTGTTTGTGAAATGAATAAATTGTTAAATTGCCAATATGTCTTGTTTCTTCAAACTTCAATCATCCAATCCACCAAACACCAAACGAGTCAATGGCAGAATAAGCTGTTTGGCATTGGCAGAGAAGATTTGGCAAATCTTTCATGAGTGCAGCCCACATACTCAGCGCTACTGCTCATCCCACAAATGCATGTTCCTTACAAATGGGGCACCATTTGAAAGGGAACTAAACAGGCTTTCCAACGGTATAAGAGTTATTGCCAAAAAGCATTGTTATGAGAAATAATCTACCAAACACAAATTTCCTTACTTTATGTGCTAAGTTTATATAAAAATAGCGTTCTTTTTTCACTGTAAGTCTCTCTGTTATAGGGCATTTATGATCATCAGATGAACAATTACACTGTTTCAGAAACATTTAAAAGTTACATATAGTTACTTTAACATTGTGGATATTGTGTTTTCGCTGCTTTCCCATAAACTTTGATTGTCACTGTGTGTATTTTGAAGCAGATTCAAATGAACATTTACAAATGGGGGGAAAAACATTTACTGATTATAATTTAACCAATTCAGAGAACAGTGGAGCCTTGAAGTTACATCTGTGCTAGTCTCGCATTGCCAGACCTTCCTCCACAACGCTGCAGAGGAGGGTCTGGCTAGTCCACACAGCATTCCGGGATGGGAGAAAAACGTGTTCTGGTTTATTGGCATTTCTTTAAACCAATCATAATCGTCATGGGTGTCAGACGCCGCATGGAGCCCCGGTGCCGCTGCAAAATAGCCTCAGGAAGGAACTTGTTTTGGTGGAACGTGTACGTTCAAAAGTTTTTTTAAACTCAGATTGGACAGATAGTCTAGCTAGCTGTCTGGATTCAGAGATCTGAGGAGCAGTTAATCATATTCCTCATAAATCAACCGGAGTTTAAAATGCCAAGACAAAGAAAGCAGAAGGAAACGGACATCCGGCCGAAAAGAAGGACATACAGGGAATTTCCAGCGGCAATGGAACAATCCAGGAAGTGGAACTTCGTGGATATAGACTATATCTGTGCTCTCTAAATGCGCCCTACCTCATTTATTCATTTCTTGTTCCCTACTAGAGTGCGAATCAGGCCGCATTTTTCTGTCCGAGCCCGGCCCGCGTCCAAAACAGTTAAACTCTAATTTTTGTTCTCATACTAATGACACATCTACGTTTGTTTGTGTGGAAAGTCCGCTTTTATTAAGCAACTGTAGGAAGGCATTCGGAAATGTCAACAGATGAGCACATCAGTGCACACGGGGCAACAAGCGCACTGTTTAATTTTAAGTGTTTACCTTTCCTGATTGCTTTGTTTCCGACCGTGGTCAGGAAACCAGGGGAGACTCGTTACCTCCAGGGCCGACGTTATAAAATGAATAACGTTGGGGTTAAAATCCCGTTTCTGGTGAGTCATGGACTTGAACTTGGCTTTCAGTCTGGGGTTTATCTCGGACACCGCGCACACTGTGTACACAACTTAAACTTATTCCACCAACTCTGCTCCGGTCGCATCTACACATCTCCTCTTTCTCTATCTCTCTTCTGCCCACTTTCCACACACACACACACACACACACACACGCACTGAGCTCTCTTAAAGGAGCCGCAGCACTATTTTACAACAAATGCCTTATCGCGCTGATGTGACCGAGCCCGACCTGAACATCTTTTCTAAATATCTGTCCGGTATCCATCCTCTATTCCCTACCACCTTTATTCATCCTTTCCCTCCTACTTTCCCTCAGACCTTCAGCTAAGCTTCCTCTTCTTCCCTGCATGGATTACATTTTCTTTCACCACTGCCTACATCACTGGGTCGGTAAACTGGTGCTGACAGCTGGAGCTCAAACTCCAACCGAGGCACTTGACTGAACAATCCTCCAGGAGTGTTTCAGCAGCAAAAACGTAACCGCCAGCCAAAACAATTCCATCATCTCATGATGAGTCGTTGTTGAAATACAAAACATTACAGTACAGTAGGTCTTCGAGTGCTCCTTGAACAAATCAGATCAGAAGGGGGCACTCCCTTTGGAGCAGCAGCACATCAGTCCAAGACAGAGGAAATACGTCTATGTCTGCCTCTGTGCAGCATGGAGCGGTTGTACCAAGTGCTTTATGGTTCAGCTGACATATTTGAGAGTAAACACTCCAGTGGGTTGATTATCTTTCCATGAGCGAAGGTGAAGCTTACACACCAACCTACAGTATGCTGCTGCCAACATGCTGGATTACTTTCCTCTGCACTATTTCATCTATTGCGTCATCTAACGCAAGAAGAAAATTAAATGAGACTGCAGATTGCAGATCTTTCATATGAAGAGACTTCATGCAGTTTGAATTTATTTTGTTATACTTTATTGTTATCTTATTTTTGGTTAATCTTCCATCACGGCTTTTCATAATAGTAGTTAGTCTCCAGACACTCCAAGAAGGTGCTGATTGTTATAATAGCATTTGTTATTGTGCTGTATAGCTCCTGCGGGTGTCTCTCTGTCAGAACATTACATTGTGTTTGATGCATATTAGGCATAAATTATGAGTCTGACATTATAGACTTTGTAATCAAGCCTCAGAGCTTCAGTGCTGGACTAAATGAAACTGACGAGCATTTTTTTTCCTATGTATATTCCATGAACTGTGTGCGTTTACCTTCAAAACCCATGGTTTTGAAACGTAAGACTTTATCTGTCAAGTAAGATATAGTTTTGACATATTATCTGGGTAGCACACTGACAGAAAAATGCATACGCTTTCCGTTTATAAAGCCGCACGTATGCCTAGTTCCGTTAAATGAATCGCAATCTTTGTGGAACAGGGTGCACGCGCACAAGTCGCATTTCCACCCCCACAGTTCGCCATAAATGGGCGTAGATACGCCCTGAATCACTTGTTTGCATATTGATACTTGTGCCCACTCCACCACTCATTAGACTTGTCAATGAGATATCTCTGCCATAAGAAAGATGATCAATGATTATTTAATAGAGCTCATATTTAAACTTTACAAAGTGCTTCACACTTCAGGATAAAATGAAAAGATCATTTGCATGGGGAAATGATGGCTCAAATGTAAATAAAATGTGATGAAATGTATCACCCATAAATAATTTAAAATGAAGTTTATAAAACTGCCTTTGATTGAAACTTATTTATGAAACTTAGTATGCGTGAGGTATGCGCATTCTCATTGCACATTTATAAATACCAGTTTATGTATATAGTGTGTGCAGTTTTTGTGTGTATCCATCATTTATACATTTGTAGTTCAATTTATAGATAGTAATCACAATTTACACCACAATCTACCACTGCACATGGATGTTCTGCATAGTAATCTGTAATAAATACCATATAAGCACAAACCCTCCTTTCAAATTCTACATCACTACCCTGTCAGGTCTGAGTTGAGTATGTTTTAGTCCTGTTTGATAGTAGTAATGTCTTTCAAGATGTTTTTTTTGAAGAGATTCTCTCATCTTTACTCGTTTGATCACCTGCCAATCATAAAAGTTGATTATCATCATCCACATCATTAAATCACTGCTCTCTAAATTGGCGAATTATATGAGCTGATTATATATGTATTGGAAAGAAAACAGTCAGATTTCTTTCAGCGTGTGAAATGTGGAAATTCGGTTGCACTTACTGCTAAGCAAGTCTTGAGTTTAGACTGTAGTGGGTGTTTTGACGTAAGAAGTGCAAGGCTGCATACTTAATAAGTGCATTGAAGTACTTTAAAGGGAGCTGAGTGCAAATAAATGTGTATGTACGTGTATGTATGTGTATATACAAGATGTTGAGAAAGTGAGAGGATTATGATACAATTAGTATAAATATTCGTGTTGCTGACAGAAACCAATGTACAGTAGCTTTAAGACTGATGCATGAATGACGTGTTATTGCCATGTTATATTGCATATTACGAGGGGCTGCCTTGATTACATGTTGCCAGCTTGCAGTGTGCATCAGAAAATATTCTCCTAGTCATTTGTGAGTTGTAATGTCTGCTCAGTTTTGCAGAAGAAAAAAGAAACCCATTAATATCACCGGAGACATATTGAGTTACAACACGTGTTCGTATCACTGTATTTAGACTTTCAAGTTGCATCAATAGAGACTTCATATTTGTCAAGGTATAGAAAATAAAGAGGCACAGGGGGAAATTATTATGAATGTACAGTATGTGAATGTATTATGAACTCTTTGTTTCATTGTTTATATACCTTTTTCATGGCAGACATGTTGACATGTCATAGTAGGAAAAGCACAGGTGTATTCAAAACCATTAATGATGGCTGCATTCCACTTAGGAGAGGCCCTGGTATTGTGCATGCTGACTCACTGAAATAGCTTATTGGGACACTTAAGGTTATCAATTTCAGCTGTGCTTTTCCTACTATGACCAGTCAAAATGTCTGCTGTGAAAAAGGTCCATATGGTTTTTAGTGGTGGTATTCCCTGTAACTAATTTCTTAATTTAAGCGCTCGGCACATAACTCTGTTACTGCAAGGTTGCACTATCATCTAAATATATTAGCTTAATAATAGATATAATGTTTTTTGGGCTCATACAAATACTGTATGTTATGAGTGATAAAAAACTGCTTTGCTAAAATATCAAAATGACCAGGGCCTATACTGATAGATGTCTATTCACCCAAGGGATCCAGATAACAATACATTTAGCATGTACTGTTTGAGTCACAGTTTAGTAGTTTTGATCTAAAACTTAAACTGCTTTATAAATGTTTTTTGTATTCAGATATGCACTAAAGACTAATCACAATTTTTTTAACCAAACATTATTAACCAAGTCAAGTACTTTTTTTGATTTGTGTAATGACTTACAAGGAAGAGGAGCTTTTTATGTGTTTTTTTAAACAAATAATAATGTCTTTTAGAAACCAGCCTCTGAAGTTGTTTGAAGAAGCTTTTAGCCGAGTTATGTCACAACTAGAGATGCACCGATTACAACTTTCTAGGCCGATTCCGATTTTCTTTGAGTTTGACCAGCCGATACCGATTTTAGCCGATTCCGATTTAATTTTTTCTAACCTCTTTACAGCACACACAAATATTTATTTTCTACCTTTTCTTTAATAGAACATTTTGCACAGAACATAGAAAATTTTTTGAACAGACAATTGATCACTATAAAATAGAACTATATAAATTACTCCTGGTGTGGGAAATTCACACACATCTAAAGTGCAATGTTAGAACCATTTCCTTCTTTTCACATCCAATATCCAACTAAAAAAAATGTGATTTTGGTTTTTGGTGTCGTCCCTCCACGCCCTACTTTTTCCTTGCAGGTGTTGCATATTGCAAACTTGTTATCTTCTGCACACACGCTGAAGAATTTCCAAACAGCTGACATGTTGCAGGTTAATTCACGAGGTTCCCTACATGTTCAAGAATAGGGCGGACACGCGCTTCACACCGCGGAAAAGTTGAGAGAAAGGAAAAAGAGACTGTGCTGTCGCGTCTGTGTGTGTGTGTGTGTGTGTGTGTGTGTGTGTGCGTGCGTGCGCGTGCGTGCGTGCGTGCGTGCGTGCGTCCTTGAGAACTGTAACTCGTATAACTTATGTTGTCAGTTAATTGTAGCATTGACCGGCATGAAATCGGCATATGTCAGACTGACCTGCCGATCGCCAGTCATGGCCGAGCATGTGAAAACCGGCCAATTCCGGTCACCGGCCGGTCTATCGGTGCATCTCTAGTCACAATCTCATTCACAGCATTATTTATGAGACAATCCTACAGGTAGCATCTTAAGTTTAAATGCAAATATTATTAACTGGACCAGCGTCCTGTTTATTTGGCTGTTTTCTTTTTCTGGGAATTTTGCTGTTGTGCTTCATGGTATGTTGTTACTTGTACTCTATGATGATGGAACCCCTCTTCTCTTCTTCTTCTTTTCACTGCACCATTACCCCTGATACACTCTTAAACATCCAACCACAAACACACACATTTCCTGCTGTGCAGTAAGCTGACTGGCCACATTCTGGACTTACGTGCCCCATGGGGCTCTATCCCCCTCGTAGTGCTCAGTCTGAAAACGTATCTCCACTCTGTCACCTATCACTCAGCTCTGTGCTCGTCCATGGCAAGGGCAAACCGTGGTCGTATTACTTTATTGGATGACAGAACAACATGCTTCCATCCAGTTATGAGCCAAAGGTTGTGGCTTGTGATTAGGAACAAACACATCACAAAGATTCTACAAAAACTACTTAGTTTGCTTGTATCCTCAAGAGTTAGCATAGTTAGCGTAAAACTTTGTAACCCATCATGCATGCTCCTTTATATCCTCCTATATTCAACTAAGCAGTGTTCTCCAACTTGCAGATCCTTACAGATCCAGGAAGTTTATAACCCTTTTGGCCCCCCGTAGCCATCAAGTTAACATATGGCACATAATTCACTTAGAAGAGATAAAGCTGAGGGCTGTAAAATTGATCTTGACTGATACTGCGCTTTTAGACCTCTCATTCCCAGAACAGCCATGTTGTTGACCCCAGCTATACATGGCTATGAATAATGTGGAGCAGCTTTAACATCCCAATAGATCATACTGCCTATCTCTTCAGAGTACATCCACTGCACGTTTGTTCTAAAAGTCTGATTTATGTTTCTTCACCCATGAGGAGCTTATCTGCATCCAATGACGCAAAGTAAATGGTTTTCCAATCACTGTAAAGTAATAAAAGAAGAAAGGAGAGAGAAAGAAAGGAAAACAGACATACAGTATTAGGAAGCTGCTGCATTTTTTTGGGATTAGAGCTGATTAGTATTCATACCAGCATTACATTGCAGCCGTGTTACCAAAAAACGTTGACAACTCCCAGGCTCTCCATGCTTCTCTCCTTCCACAGCAACATACTAATTAATAAATCCTCCTTGGACAGCTATCGGCTGTGATTAGATCCTCCTTACAACTTCCTGATGGCAAGAACGGCCGACATAGGCTTAATTTAATTGTCTATGATTACTACAATTTGCACTAGCTTTAAGTGTGAAAAAACTGGATTGTTTTAGAAAGATGTCTTAGGTTGACTGTCAAACATTAGCTTTGGAGCAGCCAGTAACGGCAACAGTTTTACTCTTTTTAAGATTGAATGCAGAGAGATACAACAGCGTTAATGACTGTGTAGTAAAAAAAAAAATTTAAATGCAAATATGTGCTGTGTAACTAATGAAGCAGGGGACAAAATCTAATTGTCTGGTGAAGCATCCCCATCATTAAAGATTTTGTGGCGTGAAACATGTTAGCTCTTGACCCAGGACAACACTGTTAGCCCAAAATTAGGAACAGTAGACTTAAAAAAGAAGAAAGAAAGGAAGCGCAGAAGCGGAAGGAAGGAAAGAAAGAAAGAAAGAGAAAGAAGGAAGGATGGAAGGAAAAAAAGGAAAGAACGTTGGAAGCAGAGAAAGAAAGAAGGGAAGACAGACTGAAAGACAGGAAGCAAGGAAAGAAAAGGGCAATAAAGAAGGAATTAAGGGATAAAGGAAATATGGGAGGAAAAAAAGATAAACAGAAGTAAGTAGGAAGTGAAACAAGGAAAAAGAAAATCAAAGAAGGAAAGAAAGACACAAAGAAGCAAAGGAAAAGAAAGGACTGGAAAAAAAGATGAGGAGTAATATGGGTAATGCACATTGCCTTGAGGCAATATGATTTTCACCTACTGTCTCTCTGCCAGTAGATCATCTGTCTTTGTTGTTTATGTGACAGGGTTTCTTCACAGTAGTGATTCTCAATGGGATGTGTTATATCTCACTGTTGGATCACCCTCCTCTCTGACAACAGGAACAGTAAATTTTCATGGGACTGAATCCCAAAGGATGACGACCAAAGAGCTCCAAAGCTCAAGTCTCGGGGCGAGACTAAATTTCTAATGTCGGTTCCTCTGAACTCTGTGCTTCACAGGAGTTACTCTCACTGGATGGGTTTCCGTTATGTGACTTTGTAAAGATCATAACAGAAGTTTGAGATGCATGTGGGGAGAAGCCCCCAAGGTAAACATTTTGTCTGAAGTCAGATGAGAAACGTAGTCTTTCTTCAGAGGCTCGGGCTCAAGAAATGTGGCCTCCCTCTATGACTAGTTTAATCAATAAATAAAAAACATAATTACAAATGTCATGTTGGGATCCATTGAGATGCAGTCCACATGGCCCATTTTGGGTCCTCAACTTATCTTAGAGCAGTACTGTTAAATCATTTAGTTTATACAGTATCAACAATGAAATGATAATGAAAAATGTGAAGGTCGCTCGTAGTCACAAAGCCACAGAACCCAACTTTGCAGTTCCCATGAGTATTTTGCTTGTTGTTTTGATTTTATGGTCCACAACTTTACTGTTTTCGTCTCACTGATTTATCTACATGTCCAGCAGCAGGAAGTTTTTAGCAAAAAAAAATCCTAATAATGTTCATTCATGTGACTTTTCCAGCACCAAACTGCACAAATACAAAGTTAGCGTCGGGCAAAGTTAACCAAGTTAGCGAGTAGCGAGTGAAAGTAGTTGAGCACTTAGCAGCTAAAGAGTCAGATATTTCCCTCAGGAGTGGGTGAAGACCAAACCTGAGCCAAATGGAGAGTGAACATTGGACTTACATTCATCAGGTGGACAGAAACAGGACTCCAAATGGATGCTAATGTTACTCCATGTTTGCTGGATTTGTTAGGCAACTGTTTGCTAACATGTTTGCCATATCAAATTCATAAGGTGATACTATGTTAATGTTGTGTTTTCAGCCTTTTCTGCTGCCCCCACATGGAAAGAGAAAATAACTTAACAGCAAGCTAACAGACACACAACACTGACATGTTGTCACCTTGTAAAGTTGATATGGCAAGTATGTTAGCAAACAGTTGCTTATTTAACATCCAGCAGACACAGAGCAACATTAGCATCCATTTGGAGTTGTGTCTCTGAAGGGAAATTCTGTGATTTGGGATGCTCCTGGTTGCTGAAACAAACTCTGTGTGTCTTTTAACAAACAGTCTTTCCATGCTACATTCGCTTTCACTTTCAGAAAAAAAAAGTCAGGAAAAGAATCATGGTATTATTTTCAGCTTTTCTTATTTCTGTCTCTTAGTCCATACACTAACAGAGGAGTATTTCCGGATTCTACCAGCGAGATCGGAGAATAACTCAGTCTCCATTTGCTTGAGCTCAGACTCAAACACACTGACACCCACACATGCCGAGCAATATCTCAAAGTGATGGGGGAATTGGAGCAGGCTTTGTCATTTTTAGGGGAGAGGCAGATGGTGTCCCACATTGGTCCTGATGGGAAATGGAGAAGGGTGAGTCATCTGACGGTATCGAGCTGTAGGTTTGAGGGACATGCAGCGTGTAACTCAGCCTTTGTGTGTTTGTTCTTGTGTGTGTCTTACCTTGCATAACGAGGAGAAGGAAAATGAAGTCCTCAGCAGGATAGAAATGAGGCGTGAAGTCTTCGTGTTGCATGTTTTAGGTACATCATGGCATTTCATCGCTGTTTCCCCACCTATGGATATAATCATGAACATTCTGTATTAACCATGTACTCTTACACTTACCTAAACTTCAGATCTGATACTGTACATACATATGTATATGCAACCCACCTAGACTGATCCCTACCGTTAACCTGTATATATTTGTATGATCCATATTGTACACTGTTGGATTTGCATCTTATTGTATTTGTTATCTTGACTTTTATATTTGCACTTTTCCCACTTTCTATTGCAACTGCTGCATAGCAATTTCCTTCGGGAAAAATCGTATCTTACGGTAAGATGGCATTTGGTGTTTTTAAATAAATGAATTAGCCTCACACATGTACCCCATATCTTTATCAACCACTAAGGTGATATAGAGGCAGGTTGATGTACAACAAGGTGCCTGGTGCCAAGGTGCCTTGAAGCAGGTTACATAATCCCCTGATACCGCTGCTCATTTTATTCTCAATTGTTTGGGCTTTTTAGTGGAGTGTAAGCATGATACGTGAATGGCAGCATTATATAAATGTAGCGTAAACAAACACAAAGTTTGCCCCTTTTCCTTTTCTGAGGGACGGGAACAGATAACTTTGGAAACTAATGTGAAAGTTAGGTTACACAGGACTGACCAGTGACCCTGAAAAAGGGGTGAGTCGAACATTGAGTTGAACATTTTTAACTTTATGCAAATGTGGGTAAAAGTCACCTAGAGGCTGCACAGTAATATGTCGGAAAACTAAAACAAAAAAGTGATGCAGTGGGGGGGACAGGAAGTTAAGTCTTTACCTTCTCTGGATACATGTGTGAGGAGGAGAGGATATTGCCGTTTCTGGGATCCCTCTTATGTCCCTTCAGATTACAAATGCAAACAAAAACAAAGTGCTGCTTGACACAAAGTCACATAAACTGTTGAAGAACATCATAGGTTGCTTATTTGAGAGTGTAGAAACGCAGACAGCGAGAAGTAACGGAGGCTTTGTCGCATGATTTGTGTGACTGCAGTGGGTCTTCATCATTGGTTATTTGTTCAGGCGAACAATTTTGACAATCAATAGACCATTTGAGTCATTTGTTAAGCAAAAAGGCCAAACATTAGCTGCTTCCAGCTTCACAATGTTACGATTTGCTGCTTTTCTCTGTTTTATATTATTCTGTATTGAACATTTTTGGGTTTTGGATTATTGGTAAAAGAAAAACAATTTGTTGCTGTCACCTTGGGCTCTGGAAACTTGTAATTTTTTACTGTTTTCTGACATCTTAATGACTAAACCATTAATCAGACAAATGATCGACATAATAATCAATAAAGAAAATATTTTCAGCTCTACATGAATGCTTTGTCTACAGGGGAAGATGCTGGTACCGCAGCTTCAAAACAGCTTTCCGTCAGGCCACTTAAAAGTAGATTAAAGATTAAAAGTAGGCATAAAAACAGGTGGATAAAAACCTACTTGGGGAGGTGGGAGTTCAAATAGTAATAAAATGGAGTACTTGTGCAAAATACTCCAAAGATGCTGACTACTTTCAAAAACCTGTAAGGCTATTTCATTACATTGGCCCCAGTTTTGTTACTTTTCTAGGTTCTGCTATCTTTGCTTGTTACACACACACACAGGGATTTGCAGCAGCACACAAACATGCAAAAGATTCAAAATAAAAATATTCCAATGTGAAATAGTATTATGATATGATCTGCTCGCACGCTTTCACTTCATGCACAGGCAGATCAGTTTCTTCTGCTGAAAATCTTTCCTTCCTGCTTAGCAAATCCGCCATCATAATAGCAATGTGCCAAGGTACAAACGCGCCTGGCTTTTAAAGGGAATGGGAGATGACACTCTGATTGGTTTATTGCATGTTACACCCAAAACACACCTATGATTAATTAAGACACTAAGTACAACCCTTTTGAACCATGCGCCTGGCGCACAGACCCTTTTTTCCGCTTAGATCGTTAAAATAGGGCCCTTAATGTTAGAGAATAGTCTTTGCTGCTCAGAACCTGATGTCTAACACTGCAACAAAGGTGGTTTGCAGGAATATAGTTTCCAGCTGGGAGTGGTAGAGTTTGTGTGTATTTAGTGCCCTTAATGCTGAAGAGGTTAGATTAGGTGATGAGGCATGTTAAGAGAGAGAGAGAGAGAGAGAGAGAGCGAGAAAGAGAGACTCCTCTGCCTCTGGAGAGTGCCCCTCTTCTGGTTTTTACAACATCACAGTTGTTTTTGTCACAACCAGAGCCCCATATGTCTGTGAGAGCAGATCTGGCACAGCAGATCAACGCAACAAGCCACAGCAACCATCTGGCCCCATATTTGTCAAAATGTCAGGTGGGTTTGATTCTCTGCCCTTCACATTCCTGACGCTCTCTTTTGGCATGTTAGGTGGCAGCTCCTATGTACAAAGTGCGTGTGTGTGTGTGTACGGTGACCAGGAGAAAGTTAAGTGTGTGTGAGTCGGCTTTTTCTCTGAGTGACACATGCCGACCAACTCCTACAGGGCAGCTCTGACCTTTGCTGTCATTTCTCTTGGCAGCTACTCTGTCATTATCATCATCATCTTTTTCTTTCTCTCTCCGTCTCCCTTTATTTCTGTCCTTCAGTCTTTTCTGTCTGTCTGTCTCAGTTTCTGACCCACTTCCTCTGTGGCTTATGCTCATGTTGATATATCCGGTTCAATGGTAGTCACTTGTTTCTCTTTTCTCTCTCTTTCTGACTGATGTCCTCATGTCAGGGTGGTAGCTAACTGTACTCTGGTTTGTCACTCTGTGGTCTCGACACCACACTGTATTCTCTCTGTATCGTTTACTGCCTGTGTCTCTGCTGCATACTTTAGTTTTTTTATGGGCGCAGATCTACAGCGCAAAGGAATTTGCTACACAGACAATACTTCTTAGTAGGATCAATTTGTAAACAATAAGAGAAAAAATATAAAAGATCACCACTTACCTTTCAGTAAGAAATGGTGTTGAGTTGTTCACACCTTGCATTAATGGGACTTTTATAATTGGAATCAAATGCATTCAATATTTTCTCCTGGTTTGAGTAGTCAAACCAGGAGTCAATTATAATTATAATTAGTTATTTACAGTAAATCATATTGTATGCTGAGATTTTAAAGTGAACCTATCAAATCATTATACCCTTTAATTAGGAATAAAACCATTACATATGCTGTACTGTTCATATCGTATGGAGTATATGTAGAGGGCTTAATTATTGTGATTTGTCTCAACCCTTTGCACATAAAAAAGCAGTAGCCTACAATACAATATGTTCTTTTCCAAATTGTATTCAACAGCTCTGAACCCTCGACACCGTACTGCAGTTTCACTTTTTATTTCCATAAGGACATCTCGGCCCAGATCCCGGCAATAAAACAAAAGTTACCGTACAGTTATTGGGAGTGCTGTCCTGTACTTATTTACTCATAGGAAATGACTTGCTTTTTTGTTCTAGCTCAGCAGAGTAGCATATCATAACTGGCTGTTGTGTTGTTGCTGTTGCCCTGATCTGCGTCTATCGGGTAAACTGAGGCCGGAATAGTAATTGAATTGCCCGTCGTGGCCCGGCCTTCCGCTTTATTCGGGAGCTCCTCTGTGTCCAGACTGCCAGAAAGTCATTACAGCAAATTAGTTATTCTGGCCTCTTGCCAACTCTGTCACACTCTTGCCTCCTCACTCTTTGTGTTCTGTGCCAAGCTCTCATAAAGCAGGAAACATGCTGCTGCGAATATGATTGAAGACTGTAAGGTTATGAATTACATATACATAGCCTGGTGTGTGTTTGTGTGTGCACGGTTGACTGCAGTATCTAATCAAGCTTTGATGAGCCTCCTGTTTCCCAGGTGGTGGGGGAATGAAGGGATCATCACATTTATTAAGAACGCATGGTGAGTGCATTTAGTCACAAATGTTCATACAGGCTCTAATGAACACAATAGCTCTCTTTCGTCTTTTTTCTCTCATGTGTTTTTTATGACTGTTTGCTGTTGCCATTCTGTCAAGCTGTCCGTTTTTGCATGGCACATATGCAGTTTACAAGGAAAACGGTGGTAGATTTACCACTCAAAGTTCGTAGTCATTTTTTAAACGATGGGTCAGGCGCGAAGTAGACATTTGCAGCTCCTCATTTTTAACCAGCGAACGTCAATTTTGCCATCTGAAATGAAAACTGTTGCTAGCAGTTTGTATCAGCTACAGCTAGCTAGCTAATTAAGCTACTGCAGGGCTGCCAACTCTCACTTTTGCTCTCATGCTCTGGCACGCGCATAGCACACCAGCAGTACCTTTTATTTATTAATAATAAAATAAAGAGGCCATTGAGATGGAGACCATATCGGTCAGGATTTAATGGCAAATGTTTTGTGCTTTTCTACATTTAGGACACGTAAACTGTTACACACAGATTCCAAGTTCATAAGCTACGGTCAAATTAGAGCAGACAGAGCTGCTAACGTTAGCCTAAAATCTTAGCATCTAGGATCATCTTCCACACAGTGTTGAAATACTACACAGTAGGTGTTTGTCGTGAAGGGCTTTTGTTATGTAATCTGTAACCCCACAAACTGTTAACTACTATTGTTAATAATGTGCTCCTTGGCCTTGGAAGTGTTTTTGCTTTGTAAGAAAAAAGACACCACCCTCCACACACTTTAAACACAGAGTATCGCTTTTACTACAGCCTAATGCACTGCTTAAACATGGTTGACAGACTGCTGTGGCTAGCTACGATTGCTTAGCTATGTTTGGACAATTGCTGTTTGGTGGAGGTCAGCTTCTTTCCTCCCAACACATATGCTCATACGCACACAGAGGAAGCCACGCGCATACTCACATTCATTCAACTCAATCTCCATTAAGTGAGATAAGGTGAAATCTCTCTCTACCTCTCCTGTGGTCTTTCTTTCCCTGCACTGACTGACCAGGCCAAATGATAGGATGAGAGGCCCCACCTCCGTCTATCTGCAGGAGACTGATAAACCATGTTGCACACACACACACACACACACACACACACACACACAGACACTCAAAATGTGTCATACACACATTCCATTGAAATACACACACTGGCTCGCCGTCTGGTGACAATCATTCAGGCAGAGCAATGGCTGGGCCTTAATCCATCTCCATGGCAACAGCACAACAGTGTGTGTGTGTGTGTGTGTGTGTGTGTGTGTGTGTGTGTGTACGGTGACCAGGAGAAAGTTATATGTTCATCACACACACTCACAGAGGGAGCAGTGATGGATTTATCTGGTGATACTCAGATATGGCTGATAGGGCTAATTGGTTTCCAGAGGGCACGTAGAGAAAGAAGGAGACTGACACTGATTACTGAAGACACACCAGGGAAGCACTGCCAGAGACAGAAAGAGCAAGAAGCATGAGAGGAGAGAAAATAAAAGTAAGTGATGACATGAACAGGAAGTGTAGAGAGGTGGAAGATTTACCTTTTACTTTGGGAGTAGAGGAGAAGTCATGGATTGAATAGAAGAGGCAAGAATGAAAAATGTGATTGGATACAGCAAATGTTTTTTTTTTTATTTCTTTCTTTGTTTTTGTGTTGTTCAAGGCCTTTTAAGCTAATTGTCCCACCTCTTAAGTTGACATCATACTTTAACTCTGTATTGATTTGAGTTTGGATGCGAAGAGTTTGAATTAAAGCCAGTTTTAAAGTTAACAAAACAGTTTTACCTCAAAGTCCATTAAGTGGTTGTTCTGGACCTTTTTGATCATATCACATGATCCTTATCAGCACATGGAGTTTTCCCAGATATCTTGGCATTGTAAATATGACTAAATGCTCCAGAACAGCTACTGGATCTTGACGTGAGATTGTTTTGTCAACTGCTGGGTCCAATGCATTAAGAACGAGTAACGGCATTACATCGTTCGCCCCCCACTATATCCTTATCACATTATTTTTTTGTATCAGTATCAACTTCTGAAATCCAGCAATGGTCGCAATAACGGTTGTGGTATAACCATGTTTTACAAAGTAAAAAGCACCATGTCCCAGCAGTCATTTACGATCTCATTCTTCACTTTCTCTTGTTGTGTAATAATGTGTTACACTAAAACTAAAAAAAATGCCTCTGACCACTTGCAGAGCAGGTTACAGTCAGAGTGGGTTGCAAGGGATTTAAAATGTGGTACTGATACTTGAGAATAATGTAAATGAATTAAGTGGATCTAAGTGTATTGCTATCTCAACAAACATTGTTAGTAGGACAGACTGGCTCGTTCAGGACATTCTGTGCTTACTTATACATACAGTGTCACCATATTGCTGCACCATCTTGCTTTCACATTCTTATTCTCTTTACCAGAAAATTCATTTTCCAGCTAAGTTAGTTTATTAAATAAATATACATTCTCAGTGTTATTAGTTTACTTACAGGTATATGACTTATCATGCTCCAGAATGCAGATAAAAAAAAATATCAAAATTATGCACAAAGATGTGCCGCTTCAATCAATCATTCACTTATTGTTATTGATGAGACAAGGCTTTTTGTCTCCTGAAGAGTCGACTTTACAAACTTCACTTGAACTTTTAAATAAAATACCACTTAGGATGGCAGTGGGAAATCCCAGAGGGGCAGCAACTAGGAGAGGTCAACGAGGGCATGATAAATGACAATTTTAATGCTGAGTAAGAGTGGAAACAGCTCCAGTAGTGGCTCCTAAACAGCAAAGCTAAAGTGGTTTTAGTGTGGGTGAGTTTGAGAATCAATGAGTATGTTTACATGTACACCAATATTCAGAATTTGATACAGGTCATAGAAACAGCATATTCCAGTTGGATATTCGGAATAAGGCCTTTTTCCGAATATAGCATTTTCCGATTAAGATGTGGGATATTCCGGTATTATTCAGGTTTTAAAGGCATTCTGTGGACATGTATTCAGCACATTCAGTATACGCGTCTCAATCTGGGTTTTTACCGCAGTTTACGGCCTCTTGCCTGTTTACGGCTTATGGTCGGCACAAAAACAGTAACTAATGTTTAACTAATTAGTAACTACTGAGTCGTTACTAGTTTTGTGCCGCTCAGCAGCTGGTTCAGAGTTAATCAGTAACAACTTAAGAAAGTGGTCAGTGTGATCAATTCACGAACTGATCATAGCTTATTGATATAGGCTTTCCCAGACTGTTCTCTAGTAACTCATCCTTATCTATATAGTCCTCCATTAGGAATTATTAGGGAAGTTCTTATTAACGATTCATCAATTATCAAGTCGTTACTGACTCATTCCTTACTTGTTTCTCAGTTAACTAATCATTAGCTTCTGTATAAAATTTGATTAGGAGTTACTTATTCACTAATGGTTCACTAGCAGTTCTTCATTTGTTCCTCATTTCTTCTACTCTTCTTCCTCAACTACTCAAAATGTGGGGATCTTAAGTGTTACCAAGCTGTTCTCATGATTAGTTTCTTTAAAATATTACTCTTTTTGTAGTGAGTTTCATAGAAATGGCACATGGTATATCTAGCAAGTCCAGTTCTCCTTGACTTAGCTCTTTGCAAGAGTAGCTGTCAGTTTTTCGAAATTCTAATTTCATAATAACTTTCTATTGAGATCCCCTGCTTCGTTTAAAAAGCTGTGACATGTGAGGTGATGTTTCAGATGTTTGCCTCTATTTCTCTGAGTCAGCAACAGCTTTTCAAGAAACTATAACCAGAATTTACAAGCCTTTGCTTTGAAATTTCTGTAAAGCACACGTGACTAACACTTTCCATCACATTTGATAGGAATGTGTGCAGGGCGATTTCTAACACTTTTGAACAAAAGTTTCAATTGCACATTGAGCCTTCAAGAGAGCTGAGATATCTGTGTCGTGAATATTTTAGAAGAACTCTGAAAATATGATGGCAGTTGTTTTTTAAAGTCAGTTTTATCTTTGTGTTTGTTGAGATGGTTAATTGTCGATTTCGCTGAAGTTGATAACCAGCTGCAGATGGTCCAAACCTTATCACTGCAACTTTTGGAGGATTGTTGAAATCTTTCCCATCAGGATTGACTAAACACACATTTCTCTTAGCAGTGTCCTGCCTCACACACACACTGTTGAACACATTACAGGGAGCTGCCAACAACAACAACAACAACAACAACAGGGGAGCGTTACAGTCACAGTTTCCTGCTGTCAGTCACTGAGCGGCTGCGGTGGAGTAACTGGACACCTTGATGGCAGATGATGAGTGTTTTCCATTCAATTACCCGACCTACATTTTCCCAGGTAGCCAGTGATTCACCCCAGCAGCTTTCCAGTCAGAAGTCTGTTTTCCCAGCTGCTGCCTGCACTTAGTTGTCAGCTGAAAGGTGTCGCTAGGGCTGCGGTTTGTCTCAGTCCTACAGAATATTTTAGCATGTTTCATCTCATTATTTTAATATGGCAACAAACTGTTTTGTTTCATTCTCACAGCTCTAATCAGCATCATTTTCAACCGAAACCGGCAGCTAACCCTAACTCAGCGAAAAAGCTTGCATAATTCCACTGTACAGTTACTGTTAGCGACAAACTGGTGAACACAGTGGAGCATTTAGCAGCTAATTAGCCAGGTATATCCCTCAGGAGTCACGGTGGTATAGACCAAATCTGAGTTAAAAAGAACAGTGGATATTTGACTTTAAGTGACCTGAAGCACAACTCCAAATGGATGATAATGTTGTTATGCAACTGCTGAATGTGTAAATAGGTAACAGTTTGCTTGCACTTTTACAATATCAAAATAAGTATATATGTTGATAGTATGTCAGTGTACTTATTGCACTTCCCCCAAGTGGCCAAAACAAATAAATTACAGGTTTAAGGGTACAGGTGAGAAATTCAAGCTGAAACGTTAATGAAAAAAATGTGGTTGTGCCGTGGGCTGCTGTTATACTTCAACCCAATAAGATCACACTGGATATGAGATATCAATAGATAAATCAATGTCAAGCAACTGAACATGTTTTCAGAACCGCAGTTTTGTTTGCAGTTCACAGCAAACAAAAATGTAGAGCACAATTGAGACCACATGCTCACATGCAAATGCACACTGCATTATGGGTCCAGCATGATCAAAAACGAATGGAACAGAAATGTCCTTGAAAGTTAAAAGATGGCAGTGAAATTGCAAATATGCTAAATTGGAGTACCCTGTCAACATGTAATTTGTTGATTTGTCAAATTTCACACATGAACAGTTTTACTGTCCCCTGTGAGGCACTGTAGGCAAATTGTGCAGTTTTTGTCTAGTGCATTTTGGGTGAGAAAGAATGGACTGAAAACAACAGGCTAAAGAAACTGAAAAATGCAGACGGCAGCAGGGGAAAATGCAGAGTCCACAGAAAACACTGCGTCAACAAAATAATACAACCAATACTGAAAAAAAACCTCAACAATAGAGTAGTGGGAAATAAACTGGTTTGAACACAGAGGTAGGAGGGGCAATAAGAGCAACTACCAGAGGGGACTGTGTTGTACAATACAGACGTAGCAGGTTTGGGCAAACAGTCTTCTCAGTCAGAGCCACCCACTATACTGGAATAGTCTTCCTATTGAATTAAGAAAGCGCACTAACTACCTAACCTTTAAACATAAACTTAAGAGATAGCTTAAAGCATCCAAACATGCAATCATGAGTAATCATACTACCTCATCTCTGGTACTGCCTTTACATACATATCTGCTATTTTTGTAATGTATTTATGTATTTTATTGTATGGTATTGTGTTGTACTGTAGTGCCTGCTGAAGCCTTGTATTGATAACATTAGATCAAATTCATAATAACCTGCCCAGGACAAAATGAAAATAAAAAAAATTGTTTATTAGCTAACTGTGGCTCATTTACATTGAGGTGGAAATGTGCACTGCCCCTTGTAAATAAATAAATAAAAGACTGCACAATCCTCTTTCTACTGTACATGGCTTCTTGCCAGTGTATATTGGGAGATAACAAGTGTTGCATTTTGTATATTAAAATTTTAAATACAACTTTCAAATGTTTTATTTATCAATATTCAGTTCAAATAGTTAAATAAAATAAAACCGACAACTTAACAAAATGCAGCTAAAAATAAGTATACCCACCCACAGGCTTACAAGCCTGTAAACCACTGTATCCATCAATCCCATTGCCTCAGTTTACCTCACATCCTGCAAGTCATATGATATTGCTTATAAGGGAAGATTTAGAGCCATAAGACAAAGCCGTGACACTGGGAGGTTCAAACACTGACGTCTTATTAAAATAATATACAATGACCGCAATAATGCTTAATGAGGTTATAGTAGCACAAAAAGAAAGCTTGTTTTTTGTTCCTCTGCAGGGAGATATACAGTAGACAATCTAGTGAAAATGTTTTAAAACTTTTCACTTTTATATATAAAAACCATGGGCATCATAAAAACGTTGTTAAAACAAAATCATATAAAATCTGAAATATTTTAGATATAATTTAAAATAATATAGTGTAATATACTGATTAGGTTTATTTTTTGATTTTCACCAAACTCGCCTGTCTATTTGCGGGACATATTTTGTCCTAGATCCCAAGAACCACTGAAATGTTCTAAAATATATCAGCTGCTGATGTTGCTGCCCTTAGTTTCTGGTCAGACATTGGCCATATTTTGCTCTACTAACCACATATGATTTATATGATTTCTACCT
Source organism: Sander vitreus (assembly GCF_031162955.1). Classification (NCBI taxonomy): domain Eukaryota; kingdom Metazoa; phylum Chordata; class Actinopteri; order Perciformes; family Percidae; genus Sander; species Sander vitreus. Next base: position 15,856,899 of record NC_135866.1, read on the forward strand.
ACTGAACAGACTGTTGTCCAAAAACAGACAGAGGACCACATTAGCTGATATTATGGAGCCTCAGTGGATTTGTGACAATAGATCTTTTTTTGTTACCTGCACAGGGGATTATGCTCTCAAATCTCAGGTATTAGTGGGTTTACCAGGGGGATTACGCATTGTATTTTTTCACGATTCACGGTTGGTCCGAACAGATAATGCACCAGTGTGGAAACAAGTGTACCTCCCAATAAAAACTGTATCCTGAACAGAAGTAAAGACAGGCAGCACATGCATTAAACATCTCGGAAATTCTCTGTGCTGTTAAAAGTTGGTGGTTTTCCTTAATGGCCAAGGAATATGTGACTGCAGAAAATTAGTAACAGTTGTTCATTGTTCTGCTACATACTGAGACATTCATCAAACTGGGTCTTTTTTATGAGAAATGAAGCTTTGCACTGGGACCCAGTCACGTCTACATAAACATGTAATCTTGTCATGTGGGGCTCACGTCTTCAGGATTTTGCATAAGGACTTAACGGAACTACACGAGTCAGATTTGCATGAAAAGCTACATTTTTCAATGTAAATACAGCAGCTTTCTTTGTAGCTCACTATTGTTACTGTAAAAAAGCCACCAATTTCTTACAAGACACCATCAAATCATCAAATTCTTCAAACAGTACCACAAAATGTCCTAAAATAAAGAGCAATTTCACAAATGTTCACAATCAGATGTTCAGACCTTCATGTCTACACTTAACATTTTGTTTTTCTATTGCAAGTACTCATCAACTACTGGATCATAAATAGTTGACATGTTACTTTTGCTATTTACTCTTCTAATTTTAAACCCTGCTGGACATGATATTTACTTTAACTTTATCAACTAACCTGAAGTAACAGGATTAAGACATTGCACATTTTTATTGTGTTTTTGTTTCCTGTAAATGGAACAATCCTTAAATTTACATGTGATATAGGGTCCAACTAATGAATACTTCCATAGTTTAATATCCCGTTCAAAAAGAAGCAAATTCTCACTTTTTAACTTTTTACCCAGCACAAGGCCTCTGCAGAAAGAGATATAAAATAGATTGTACATTATTGAATTAATACCGGCTATATATATATATATATTAACCTTGACTATCTTACATAGCTGTGCTGCTTGGCAAGAATGCATTTATCTTAGCCAAAGTGTTGAACCTGGGCCATAATGCAGAGACTGAAAAACAGATGTGTTTCACTGCAGCAGCGCAAACCGTTCACAATACCTTTAGAGATAATACAGACTGGCACTGCAGACACTAAACACTAATGTTCAATGATGATCTGAAACTGAACTGACAACGTGTTTGGCTGAAAATTCTGGTATATTTCAACCTGGGTCCTTTAATAATTCTGGCCATTCTGACTACAGTTCATGCCAACTTTGCGATTTGTTATAGAAATTTGGGGAAACACACCTCCGGCAAAGTATTTTCAAATTAAATTCATATACATCATTTCAAATGCTTGTATCCGAGCCAAAACATGCGTAAACACACAATGAATTAGCTGTTTTTGCCAGTTGCGTGGGGATCTACTTACAGTGCAAACCAACTTACCAAGCTAGCTATCAAATTACCTGTTCGTCCCAGCAATACGCACACATTTATGATTTATTCTTTGATATATAGCATGAATCTACTTCAATAGAGGTAAACAGATATTACAAAAAAATATTGAAAAATACTGGAATTTGTCTGGAAAAGGTGTTAAGCCAGACAGACTGAGAGTCTCAGAAGAAGTGTTTCACTGTTTCAGGTAACAGATCTTTTATTGGGGTCATTTGACATTTGGCTTGGTCTGACCAGTGTTGGGTGAGTTACTTTTAAAAAGTAATTAGTTACAGTTACTAGTTACTGCTTCCAAAAAGTAACTAAATTAGTTACTCAGTTACAAATTATGAAAGTAACTAGTTACTTCAGAAAGTAACTATTGCGTTACTTTCAAGTAAATTTTTAAATTCGGTTGTTGTTTCCATACAGTATAATGAAAATGTTTTATATATATTGGCAGTATTAATTCTCTCTCTCTTTCAGGGTCCTTTCAATGTCATCTTTAACTCTTGTATTATTCTACATTTAACCTTGGCAGTGGCAGATTGAAGGCACATGTTGTTCGTTATAGAAAGAGAGTTACGGTATCCGTTCTCTAGTTCACTGAACATGTTACTGATGTCGCACATTCTGAATTTGTGATTTAGACGATAACACGTTCCAAGCTATTCAACTTTATTCACACAGAGCCTTTCAAGCAGATGACATGTGCTGATGAGGTACATTATCTGCCCTCCTCATCTATATAAAAACAATGAAATACTCATCCTTCTTGTTGTGTTTTCTTGCAGTTGGGTGAGGACACCTTCAATCGTGCCAAGTTGTTGAATGTTGGCTACACGGAGGCTTTGAAGGACGCAGAGTATGACTGCTTCATCTTTAGCGACGTGGACCTGATTCCAATGGACGACCGCAACCTCTACCACTGCTACGACCAGCCAAGGCACTTCGCCATCGCCATGGACAAGTTTGGCTTCAGGTGAGGGGATGGTTTTTAACTTGGCGTGTGATTTTAGCGCTGACAAGGGACCATGGTACCCAACTTCTTTGCACAGTCTTGATGCTTAGGAACACTTGACACTTGTTTTCAAATGCAGTATTGGTTTATAGCATATGCTAAAGTCTAATTGCTATTTTGTTTGAACTCATCTCAATACATTAGTGATCCCACGTAATGGTAGAATAAATGAAGTCACATATGCACACTTTGATAGCTTATACACACACACTACAGGTAATTGTACCTTGAAGGTGGTTTTTCCAGGTGGGTTCTGCAAACGACCTTTCCACTCAAGGTATTACTATATAATCACTTTATATTTTCAAAAAAAGTAGAATTTTAATATGCAATTGGCTGCCTAGCATGAACATAATTAGAGTTGGCCTACAGTCTGTTTTCTGATAGACAATAGACAGAGCAGTATTCAATTTGACTAAATCTAATCATACTTTAAATCCTTGTCTGAAGCCTAAATTAGCATGAAAATGCACCACAGTTCACAGCTGCCAATTTTAATTTGGTCATACTTCTGTAGTCCTAACAAGAGCACATGATACAAAGCTTAACTTACAAGTCTAGGCTACATTTTGAGCAAAGACCGTTATAAACTTTGTAGACTGTGTTCAGGTGCTAGACAAACCTGTTGCTGTTTTCTGCAGCTACTGTTTCTGTAGCATGAAGGAGAGCTCCACAGTTTACTGCATCCTTACTGCCAGCACTGAATAATAACGTCCTGTTTTAGTTGTGTCTTTTTGCATAATGACACTACACCTACCCTCAATTATCTAAAAGCACCAAAAACGTTTGATCAATGGCCTAAACATGGCCTGCAAATGTGACCCTTCCAATCGAAGAGCTGTCATTCCACAATAATTATCCTACTGAAAGCCCTCAGGAGCTGCAGCAGGTCCCTGATATAGTGCTCAATAAGCTAATGCTGTCTGGCAACAAATACAACACCAGGTGGTAAGTAGGGTTGTAGCTAACATTTCTTACTAGCAATGAATCAGTAAAGACTTGAAATGCTTTCTTTAGATTAAAAGTAAAGGCTGGTGTTTTGAGTGAGTGGAAGGTCACAGGATTGATTTCCGTTAATTGCTGATGTAGAAATCACATCATTGTAGAAAATTGGTTCCCAAGGTCAAAGTTGTCTGAGTCAGCCTAAAAACTTTTTTGTTTGGCAGTTTAAGCATTTAGGAAGCTTTCAAATTAAAGGGAAAAAGTCAGAAAGCAAGAAACGCACAAAGAACTAATGACATTTTTTTTATTTTAGCCTCATGTGGGGTGGGAGTAGCTCAGTCAATAGGGATTTGGGTTGGGAACTGGTAGCTGGAGAGGTGCCAGTTCACCTCTTTGGCGCTGCCAAGGTTTCCTTAAGCAATGCACCAAACCCCCAACTGCTCGGGCGCTCATCTCTGACATCTCTCCATTGCTGCATGTATAGGTCCTGAGCTTGTGTGTGTATTTCAGGCCTGTGTGTAAGAAAGAAAATAAATCTTCTTCTTATGAAGTCGACTTGGGGCAAAGAGTAAATTAGCGTATTTTGGAGTCATTTCAGGAAGACAACCTTAGTTCCTCTCAAATATAAAAGTCAGGTCGCATTAAGTTATTTTCCATTACCTTAGCACCTCACAACACCTGACAAGCTCTCTGTGCAGAAAGGGGTCACCTTAAAGTCCATTTCACAACATGGCCCAGCCCACTTCAAACCTCAAGGAAAAGCACAAAAAAACAAAAACAAAAATCTATTTGTCATGTGGAATAAACAAAACTGTTCCAACTTTGGCATCAAATGTTTGTGTTTGTTCAGGACCCCAGCCTTTATAGAAAGAAGCTGATTGAAGGTTAGTTGCAGATGGTTCAGATAGCTATTATTATTTTACAGAATAAAACAAGGACAATACGTTTTTTGTTGTTATTTTTCTCATACATTTTGACCTTAAAGCTTTAGTGCGTAACTTTTTGATATTAATGAACGTTCGTTACATTCAAGCCATTGCCAAATGAGTTGCTACAAAGCTAATTTAGACTATCAGCTCCACAAAACTCTCTGTAGTTGCAACTCATAATGCAGTTATGGCTATGTTCAGAAGATTGTGTCGTCCGGTGACTTTCCCTCGCAGAAACTCGAGTGAAGATAATTAATGAAGAGTCCATCATATTTTTTTAATCCCTGTGTCCTCTTTGATCTACTAGCAACTGCGTGGAGGAGGGGTGGGGGTTGTGCTCGATCCCGGAAGGCTGTATCATGTGGATGCGCAGACAGTGTTGTTGTCATTACTTAGAATTTCTCATGGGGGAGACTACATCATAAAAACGACACACTATAGCTTTAAATTTACATCATAAAATGATTGACATACCGTATGTCCATAATGCCTGTATCTCAGTAGTGTACAGTATGAGAGTTATTTGATGATGAATATCACACTTCTCTCAGGAAATAAACAGACAGATATGGAGTTTATGGAGTCAAAACTGCTAATCCTTTTTCTAGCGAGACTTTAAAAAAAAATCAAATCAGTCAATCAAGTTCTCAAGAAAAACATGCAGTTAATAAAATCTCCAGTTCTTCTCTCTCTCTATTTCTCTCTTATTCTTCTCCTCTAGATGTGTCATTTTTAAGCACAAGTACACATACTCTGTCTCTCTCACACACACACATTACCATATTGATGCTGAGACAATTTGTGCAGAAACATAAGGTCTCATTACCTTCTTTTTGTCATATTTCAACAGGGAGCTGTCATACTTTTGACAACACATACTGTCCAGAATATGCGCACATACACACGCACACACACACACGCATCAGCCTCTGGTTAGACTCCAGGAACCTGTCATGACACTCGCAGCTGACATCCGTCCCACTTCACTGGTCTCACGACTTTTGAGGAAAAAAAAATTACAACGCCCGTTTGCCTTCTTTTGTCCACTGTCTATATACACACACACACACACTTCAAGCTAACAAGGTAACTGGACTTAAAGCAGCCAATGTCTGTTTGGCTGATTTTAGCACCAGAGGCCTACTGTACAGTATACTGTGGCCCCTCTTTACACCCGGTCATTTCATGTGTCTTGAGTGGATTATATATGAATGTGGATTATCCATTTACTGTAGAAAGGCACCCGTAAGTTATCCATTTAAAAACGCATCCAAGACAAGACACTTTAGGAAAAGATCTGATTGCCTGAAACACTTCAAGTTGTTATTCAATTATGTAAATTCTGCTGTCTCTACATGTCACATATAGAAACATGTGATGATACTGATGATTCGTGTCAACAATTTCAGATTAGCAAGTACTGAGAACCTGTGCAGGGACAGAAGTTTGCATCTTCCACTAACTTTAAGAAAATAATTATTATTATGAACTATAATCTTAGTGGGTAGCCGTGTTAATTTCATGTCGTAAATTGGAGCTTTCGAAAATGGCTTATATATAATCACAGACTTAAGCCCTATTTGCATGGGACTAGTATTACCCGGGGACCTCTAGTAATTTGTAATAATTGCGTAGGTCACCTGTAATCTTAATCCATGCGAATCTGCAATGTCTGTAATTTGTCGAGTAAAGATTCCACCGCAAATTACCAAAAATATTTTGTCAAACACAGAGGTTGTGTGATAATAGTATGTCCCGTTTGAATCGGCATCTCTGTGATTTGGGGTCGTATTGGTTCCTTGGCAAATATAAATGAAAGTTTTGAAAGCAGCATATTCGGGGGACAATGTCAGTAAATTTAAGTAAAATACAGACATTGCTTATCCCATGCTAATGTGCTTTGGGGGGGGTGTAATTTCTAAATCACATGAGGTCCCCTGGTGATACCCATGCAAATAGGGCTCCTGACATGTTAAAAGCGATTTTGAAATAGTTTTTTTCCCTTTACGCGTTTGTTTGCACATAAAGGACAATGGACCCATGTTCTCTTCTTTTTTTCTTAAAAAAACAAACTAAGATCACTTTGTATCATAAAGAAATGCACCAAATTTTGTCTGGAATTCAATTATTTGACAAAGAAGCAACATGCAGCTGAGCAGAGAGTTGAAGCTGCCAATCTTCCTACTGCATGAAGGTTCTTGTTTGTTTAGGCAATTCTAATATATTATACGGTGCCTTGCAAAAGTATTCACCCCCCCTTGGCTTTTTACCCATTTTGTTACATTACAGCCTTTAGTTCAATGTTTTTTTAATCTGAATTATATGTGATGGATCAGAACACAGTAGTCTAAGTTGGTGAAGTGAAATGAGAAAAATATATACATGAAACAATTTTTTAGAAATAAACAGAAAAAGTAAATGTGCATAACTATTCACCCCCCTAAAGTCAATACTTTGTAGAGCTACTTTTTGCAGCAATCACAGCTCCAAGTAGCTTTGGATAAATCTCTATGAGCTTGCCACATCTTACCACTGGGATTTTTGCCCATTCCTCCTTGCAAAACTGCTCCAGCTCCTTCAAGTTGGATGGTTTGCGCTTTTGAACAGAAATCTTTAAGTCTGACCACAGATTTTCTATTGGATTGAGGTCTGGGCTTTGACTAGGCCATTCCAACACATTTACGTGTTTCCCCTTAAACCACTCAAGTTGCTTTAGCAGTGTGTTTGGGGTCATTGTCCCGCTGGAAGGTGAACCTCTGTCCTTGCCTCAAATCACACACAGAGTGGTACAGGTTTTGCTCAAGAATATCCCTGTATTTGGCACCATCCATCTTTCCCTCAACTCTGACCAGTTTCCCAGTCCCGGCTGCCGAAAAACATCCCCACAGCATGATGCTGCCACCACCATGTTTCACTGTGGGGATGGTGTTCTTTGGGTGATGTGATGTGATGGGTTTGCCCTAGACATAGCGTTTTCTTTGATGGCCGAAAAGTAAAATTTTCGTCTCATCAGACCAGCGCACCTTCCTCCATACATTTTGGGAGTCTCCCACATGCCTTTTCGCAAACTCAAAACGTGCCATTTAGTTTTTTGCTGAAAGTAATGGTAATGGTAAGTAATGGTATTTTTTTATAACTTAAACCTGACTTGTACTTCTCAACAACATTGTCCCTTACTTGTTTGGAGAGTTCCTTGGTCTCCATGGCAGTGTTTGGTTAGTGGTGCCTCTTGCTTAGGTGTTGCAGCCTCTGGGGCCTTTCAAAAAAGGTGTGTATATGTAATGACAGATCATGTGACACTTAGATTGCACACAGGTGGACATCATTTCACTAATTATGTGACTTCTGAAGGTAATTGGTTGCACCAGAGCTTTTTATGGGCTTCGTAACAAAGGGGGTGAATACATACGCACATGCCAATTTTCAGTTTTTTATTTCTTAAAAATAGTTTTATGTATATATTTTTCTCATTTCACTTCACCAACTTAGACTATTGTGTTCTGATCCATCACATAAAATTCTGATTAAAAAAACATTTAACTAAAGGCTGTAATGTAACAAAATAGGTAAAAAGCCAAGGGGGGTGAATACTTTTGCAAGGCACTGTATATTATATTAATTCACTGCTTCTCCCCTCTCTCACATTTTCTCCTTTCCTCATCAATCCCATCTCCTCCTTTCTCTCCTCCTGCAGGCTGCCCTATGCAGGGTACTTTGGAGGAGTTTCAGGCCTCAGTAAAAAACAGTTTCTGAAGATCAACGGCTTTCCCAACGAGTATTGGGGCTGGGGTGGGGAGGACGACGACATCTACAACAGGTAACCATGGAAGGACCTAACACGAGCTGCTGGTTCTGCCCCTGATTTCTTAACCATTTAAAATGTGACATTATCCTACCTGATATATTTCTTTTTAATTTGCCATAATGCAAGTAAAGTTTTACAAGTAAAGCTACTTCACTTGTCAAGATTAGCATTTTGCAATGAGTTCAGCACACAGAAAAAAAGTGATATACCATCTGTCTGGGTTATGTTCAGTAGTCTGTTTGGAACTCAAACTCCTTGTCAGACCACCAACTGTCACACACACACACACACACACACACACACACACACAGGCACACACACACACACACACACTATTATTTTAGCCTCCACTGGCAGTAAAATGTGGTGACCTCTCAACTGAAAGTGACACTTAAGTTCCTCATGTAGTGTATGATTTATTGTAATTGTTCATAGAAGTAGAATGATTAGCAAATAAATTAATAGTTTGAAGTACTTCAGTCAGTTTTTAATGACTTACTCAAGTTCACTAATAATACTACTGTGGAGGTGTGCTGCATTAAATCTGGGAGAAGAGTATCCGTTTGACAGAAAGACAGAAAGGTGACTTAAGACTGCTTAAATGAACCACTTGCAGAGCCATTAGTTTAATTTATCGTCTACTCAGATGGTTGTTTGGACTGAAAATTGTTGAATTACCTTGTGAACTAATGATCTGACTATTAATGAATGATTGATTATATATGAATGATTATATTTACGACAATGCACAGTCATCCATCTGTGCATGGCACTACTGGAACAAAATAAGCACAAAGGCTAAACATAATAAATGAAGATGTAGCATAGAAATAAGGTAACTACTTTCACATTAGAGAATCAGGCTTGGGTACACTAGTTATAAACACACACACACACTCGGCTACACACACTCACAGAGCAGGATACTTCTTGACAGAAAAAATGCGACCTTCATCTTTATTGTCTCCTATCTGTTTTCTTAATTTTTCTCTGTGTGTATCCCACTGTCACTCTCACACTGTGAAGCTCATCTTTGTCTCCTTTAGTGAAATGGCATTATAAGAAAACTAATAATAGAGCATTTGAAAATTGGTGTTTGTCAGCATCTGGCAAGATGTGATAAAAGATAAAAGATATGTGTGATTCACTGAATGGTTGTCGTGTGTGTATGTGCGTGTGTGTGTGTGCGCGTGTGTGTGTGTGATTATGTGCCTGAGGATGACAGGTAAAGTTTAACCTTTTATTGGATGATAGCTGCAGTAGGCCATTAGATTCTGTAGATTTCCATCGAGATATTTTCTGCCGTTGAAAACTGAGCTATTTGAACTGCTATGAAAATTGAAGTGACGTGCGGAGACCGGTAGTATAATAATAACAAAACAAATGTAAAAATTATTCAAATATTGACTTTTGCAACTCAAATTTACCTGAATGCATTATGTCCATACACTCAAAAAGCTACATTAATAATTTCATCCTTAGATAGAAGAAACTTTTCACATCCTGTATTTTAGTACAGCTACAAAAATGTGGATATAATTTCCTCTGAATCAATGAGCAAGAGTTTCGTTGAAGTGTTTCCTTCCTTTGTAGTATTTTGAACCCTGAAGTGAGACCTGTCACATAACTGTGGACACTGGCTACACGAGGCAGAACCAAAAATGGCTAGTTGCATTCCCTTTCATTTTCCATTATTGGCTGGGTTTAGTTGCTTTAATGAGTGGGGCATCTCGGTGGCGTAGAGGTTAAAGATACCATCCATATAATCTCTTCAGTGTGTCCCTGATTGAGTCCATCCAGGGACTGCTCTATCTCCTTCATTTTCTGTCAGTTCTTCACTGTATACTACAGGTTTTCATACTGCTATACACATATTTTTAGATTCAGTGTGACATACACTTTTCGAGGATATAATTATCTTTAATGTCCATAAACAACCTTAATTCTGCTTAATAGAAACTCCAGAACTTGCCTAAGAATTATCATGTTTTTAAGTTTTTAGTTTAGTTAGTTTGAGTATCAAAGTCATCTAGTGATAGCTTTCTATACAACCATGGGCACATTGCAAACAGGAGCCTCAAACAGTTAATTCGGCATCCTTTTAATGGTGCCAATTTGACAAAATGTAAACAATTACACGCTAAAAGAAATTCTAGGCTTACGTTGTAGCCTACATTGTTCAATTCACTGAATCCATGGCAATTTTATTAACTGTTTACTTCCCCTAACGCATCATGGGAACTGTACTTCCAAAACATAATTTTCCCCGAAATAGAAAGGTGGGCACAGTTGTTTTGATTTTGTATGACTGAGGACCCACAGTGTGTCAAAATGTTTTTGGTGGAGTCCAACTCTAAAGCTCTATGCAGCAGCAGATGCCTTTAGAGCATTGCTTCAGTTTTACAGACCAATTACATAATATATGTATCCATCCATCCATCCATCTTCATCCGCTTATCCGGGGTTGGGTCGCGGGGGTAGCAGCTCCAGCAGGGGACCCCAAACTTCCCTTTCCCGGGCCACATTAACCAGCTCCGACTGGGGGATCCCGAGGCATTCCCAGGCCAGGTTAGAGATATAATCCCTCCACCTAGTCCTGGGTCTCCCCCGAGGCCTCCTCCCAGCTGGACGTGCCTGGAACACCTCCCTAGGGAGGCGCCCAGGGGGCATCCTTACCAGATGCCCGAACCACCTCAACTGGCTCCTTTCGACGCAAAGGAGCAGCGGCTCTACTCCGAGCTCCTCACGGATAACTGAGCTTCTCACCCTATCTCTAAGGGAGACGCCAGCTACCCTCCTGAGGAAACCCATTTCGGCCGCTTGTACCCTGGATCTTGTTCTTTCGGTCATGACCCAGCCTTCATGACCATAGGTGAGGGTAGGAACAAAAACTGACCGGTAGATTGAGAGCTTTGCCTTCTGGCTCAGCTCTCTTTTCGCCACAACGGTGCGATAAATTGAATGTAATACCGCACCTGCTGTGCCGATTCTCCGACCAATCTCCCACTCCATTGTCCCCTCACTCGCGAACAAGACCCCAAGGTACTTGAATTCCTTCACTTGGGGTAAGGACTCATTCCCTACCTGGAGAAGGCACTCCATCGGTTTCCTGCTGAGAACCATGGCCTCCGATTTAGAGGTGCTGATCCTCATCCCAGCCGCTGCACACTGCGAACCGATCCAGTGAGTGCTGAAGGTCACAGGCCGATGATGCCATCAGGACCACATCATCTGCAAAAAGCAGCGACGAGATCCCCAGCCCACCGAACTGCAACCCCTCTCCACCCCGACTACGCCTGATATCCTGTCCATAAATACTACAAACAGGATTGGTGACAAGCGTGAGCCTCTGGCGGAGGCCAACTCTCACCTGAAACGAAGTCCGACTTACTGCCGAGAACCCGGACACAGCTCTCGCTTGGTCGTACAGAGATTGGATGGCCCTGAGAAGGGACCCCGTACTCCCGCAGCACCTCCCACAGTATCTCCCGGGGCACCCGGTCATACGCCTTCTCCAGATCCACAAAACACATGTAGACTGGTTGGGCATACTCCCAGGCTCCCTCCAGGATCCTTGCGAGAGTAAAGATCTGGTCCGTTGTTCCACGACCAGGACGGAATCCGCATTGTTCCTCTTCAACCTGAGATTCGACTATCGACCGAACCCTCCTTTCCAGCACCTTGGAGTAGACTTTACCGGGGAGGCTGAGAAGTGTGATACCCCTGTAATTGGCACACACCCTCTGGTCCCCCCTTTTTAAAAAGGGGAACCACCACCCCAGTCTGCCACTCCTTAGGCACCGTCCCAGACTTCCACGCAATGTTGAAGAGGCGTGTCAACCAAGACAACACCTCCACATCCAGAGCTTTAAGCATTTCTGGACGGATCTCATCAATTCCTGGGGCTTTGCCACTGTGGAGTTGTTTAACTACCTCAGCAACCTCCACCAGGGAAATTGATGCCAATCCCCCCTCATCCTCCAGCTCTGCCTCTACCATAGAGGGCGTATTAGTCGGATTTAGGAGTTCCTCAAAGTGCTCCTTCCACCGCCCTATTACCTCCTCAGTTGAGGTCAACGGCGTCCCATCTTTACTGTACACAGCTTGGATGGTTCCCCGCTTCCCCCTCCTGAGGTGGCGAACGGTTTTCTAGAAGTACCTTGGTGCCGACCGAAGTCCTTCTCCATGTCTTCTCCAAACTTCTCCCACACACGCTGCTTTGCCTCTTTCACGGCAGAGGCTGCAGCCCTCTCGGGCCCCTTCGGTACCTTGCAACTGCCTCCGGAGTCGGAGGCAGTAACCCTAACTCCTGTCTCAGAAATATATTGACCTACAATATATCTCAGTGCAAACAAAGTACAATCAAGAATTGACCGTATATCTCACTCTGTATAAACTGACAATTTGTATGATTTTGTTCAAAAGCATTTATATATCCTGTTAGTTTCAGCTGTGCTCCAGTTGTGCAATCGTTGAAACATACAATGTGATACATTGAGTTTAAACAGGGTTGTGCATAGAATGGAGGTAATGATAGAAACAGGATGGAGTGAAGTTATAGTCAGTTCTCTTCTTTTTCTCTTCTTCGTTTCCTTGTTGTTTTTTGACAGTACAAACTGAGACTGTGAACATCCCAAAGTCAATCTTATAATAAATTAATGAAAAAGAAACTTTGACAGAAACAAGTGAATACAGCTGAGCGTGGACGTGGAGGTTTTGTCTTGCTTTATTCTAGGCTCTCACACCCCCTCCCACCATCCACCTTCGCTTTTCAGGGCTGGCTTGTTTTTAAGCCTTTCACAGAGTAATCAGAAGAGAAATGCCCTTGAAAACACACTTGGACAAGCTGTTGGAAGAAGATGGTGTGTGGACAGGGCTGTGTGGGGATGTAGCTGAGGCTATTCAAGCATGCAGAATAGTCTCCTTCTCAGTTCTTTTCATGTAAAAACTTGTAATTGAATTTTTGTGTATTTTTTCTGTTGGTTGGGCCACCAGACTGAAATATCTCAACAACTTTTGCATGGATTACCATGACATTTGGTACAGACATTCATGGTGCCCAGAGGATGAATCTTAAACGTACAATATGTAACTTTCTGCCACTAGGGGTCTCTCAACCAAAACAATGGTTTGTAAACACAGACGTTTGATGACGTTGGGAAGTTGCGTGGAATTATGGGAATTGTAGTTTTTATTGTTAAACACATCGCTGGTTAGAATGCATCTGTTCACGGGCGAGTGCACCCATTCAACTTTATTCACGTTACGTTTAGTAACGTTTATTCATGTCATTCTAAGAAAATAGCTGCATTGTCCCCAACATAATTACGTTTTTATTGATTTGATCTGTATTGGTAGCTAGCTGACCAGTTAGCTAGTGAGCCAGCAAGCTAACATTAGCCAGCAGTGCAGCAGCAGAACATCTCCAAGCTGCCCAGAACGATCTCCCCCTTCACGTTTCTGTAATCTCAACTATTCGTTTTGGTGCTTAACCCACCTTTTGTCGGGTTAATTTAGCTAACTGTAAAGACAGCCAAACGCGAAGGGGGGAGAAATTCGGCAGGGAGGAGATTTTTGGCACGAACACCGGTAGCGCTAACGGAGACACAGCTAACGTTGTGGATGGCTGCTGTTGTGACTGGCTCTGATATGGCCTGTTTCCCGACGCTTCATTAAACTGCCGTTAGCATCTGGCACTGAAGTTAAGTGCTGGCCAGATAAGGATTGCTGTAATATTGGGTGTCTGTTGGTTGGCTAGGGGCTAACGGTAACTAGCTATATATGTCCCCGGGGTGTTGTCAGCACTCATCCCGAATGAAGTGTCTTTGCGCCGGGGATGAGGCAGACAAACAGTGTGCTAGCTAGCTGGCTAAATTAGCATTAGATTAGTCGTTTATCTATAGAGGGTTTTCACGGCGCGTCATCAGACGCGTCATCAGACGCGAAGTCGCCATGTTGGAGGTACTCCGCATCACAACAAAGCACAGGCACTGAAGTAGATCCCGCGAACGGCGTCAAGGAAAATGGTTAATTATTGCCGTGTTTTAGGTTGTACCAATAGGTCAGACCGAGAAAAACATTTAATATAACAATATTATCGACTTCCAAAAGTTATTAAAATTCAGGGAGAGGAATGCCAGACGTTATCAGAGGAAAGGAGGCGCTTGTGTTTGGCAAAGCTCAACCAGGATCTACAAGGGAAAACTCTGTCTTGTTCGGTCTTTGAAATGAAAAAAAAAACTATTGAGAGTCACTTGGCTACACCTTGAGTATCACAATGATATCATACAGTTAAGGTTAGGTTGATTAAAGACGTTATTGCATTACTTACTTTGGCCTTCACAACACATTGGTTGTTAATGACTTGGTACTGCGTCTCCCTGACCCATCCACACACCATCTGGTTATAAGCCTCCAAACTTTTGTAGGATTTAAGGTCTTCCGCTGTGTATGGGCTCGGCGAGAAAACCAGGTAGTTGACTATATCGGGATATGCAACTGAAGGAAGAATCACAGGGTCACCATGGATCCAAGAAGAGGGAGCCAACTTGTAACTTGTAAACTGTAATTTCTCAAAATATCGTGCCTTTTTTGTGGTCCAAGTCCTTCCATGCCTTTGCATCTTGGACGCGTTTTGCTGAGCTTTTCTGTTGTTTAGACATAAAGTATTAAAGTATCCAAAGTGCACAATACTCCATTACTCCATTCAGTTGTTTACACCAAGTGCCTCCAATATGGCCGCGCATCCAGGTTACCGCCCAGAACGTGACATCGGTGAAAACCCTCTATACATCTAACGTTTACGTTACTAGTGAACTTATTCGTGGGTTAGCCCGGCGCTGCTTTTATCTGTAGTCAAAACAATCCTACTACTAATAACTTTATGAGCGTAATGAACGATGTTGTAACCCTATGATGTTACCCACCAAGCATTAGCATTAATGTTAGCTACTTGTCAACCAACACATTGTAGTAACGTTAAGCTTGATTGATATTGATATGTATCAATAAATAAGGTTTCTGTTGTATTCCTGTGTTGCAAAGTGACATGTAATTAATCACAAAATGATGCCTTGTGGCAGAAAAAGCAGTATTACGGTTGCAAGTATTTTTTACTGTGACATTGTGCAATTTACAATTACTCCTGAACATATCATCTGGGTGCCATGTTTTGACGGGAGTTACGAGTAACTAGAGGGTGAAAGGTTATATGACGCCACTGATGGGCGACTAAATGAAATGTGCCGTGTCTGAAAATAAAATAACAGATTTATCTGGGTTTGCCATTTGGTGGAAACATTTGGGATAGTGTAAGAACACAACTCCAAAAAATATAATAATAATAATATCTTGTATGATTTGTATTATATGTTGTTGTCTTTGACCTGAAATAGGTCTTCCTGATGTGTTGCATGTTTTAACACCAAAGACCATTTTGGAAATAAGTGTTTACACTTTAACATGCTATCCATTGGATTACATTGTTTGTTAAATCCAAAATAAACCAAACCAAATTAATGTCCCCCCTCTGGATGAATCATAATCATTTTGGTCACATGACCATTCATCTATTGCCATCATCAGGTCAAAATCTAAGTTTTTCTAATACTTCTTTCTGTGCTAATTAGTAAAAACTATCATGCTAGCTACTTATTTGTAGTTTGTTTAGTTACTATTATTAGTTTTGTATTTGAAAAAATAGTTCTAACAATGAAAGCTGTAGCGTGCAGTGGAGAGGATGGAGTCTCCAGCGGGCTCAGTCTCTCAGGGCTCAGTAGAGGGGAGGTTACGGGGATGGAGAGATAAAAGAACAGCAGTGTATATTAGAGTCTGTGGCACTTGTGATATCTGCACCTTGTTTTTTTTTTTTCTCTGTCGTTAAAAGGTAGCAAAGTTCACAGGGTTCGAACTGTGCGAGCAGGCGATGTGCCCATCAGCCTGGTGTCCAGTCTAAAGGGTCCTTGAACGCGACACTCAACCTCCATATGCTCTGTCTTTGAAAGCTGCTCTTGAAAAAAGGAGCATCAACTAAATGACTAAATTGCTCTATTACTCTCTACTTCAGCAACCCTCCCTCCCTCTACTTTTTCCTCTCCTCTGCCTCTCTAACTCTCCATATCTCTTTTTCTGTCTCCCTCTCTTGTTTCCCTCCAGCAATTTCCTTTTTGATGCTGGTGTTGATGCCACAGACCCTGACACGGCCACTGCCTGAAATGGGTCCTGCTAGCTTAATGCATGCCTGGGGGAAACTAGCTGTCCCTGCTGCTCAGTGTGTCCCAAGCCTGTGGCAGAGAGGACACATGCCACTTACACAACTGCCAGTGCCACTTGCCCTGCTCCCAACACTGTCTGAAAAGTTGGTGGATATTATTATACAGGGAGAGAGGCGAAGGGTTTTCTCTCTAACCATCCTCTCACCCTCTCTGAACATGCAGCAGTAGCCTTGAGCAAAGACTGTGCCTGTCCCAAGGGCTTCCATGGCAGACCAGTCTTCAACACACACACATACACTCTCTCTCTCTCTCTCTCTCTCTCTCTCTCTCTCTCTCTCTCTCTCTCTCTCTCTCTCTTATTTCAGTGCTCCCTCTCTTTCTTCTTTGGCCTTTCCCCCTTCCTCCTAAACCTCCCAGCAGTGGCTTTCAACAGAGCCTGAGCCAGCATCATGCAGACATGCAGCCGTGGTAGCACAAGGACTGCACGTGTTTCTGTGAAGCCTTGACAATGGTGTTAGAGTCAGGATATTTTGGGCTTAACACTTTGAGAATTCCAAGCCTTTTATAAGTTCAATCGCACCTCCAGGCTGTGGAAGTCTCTACCCTCAGGTCAGGTCAGCAAACACTGTCGAGTGTTTCAAATCTCATGGTTAGACCTTTTTCTTTCTTTTTTATTGATGCTCTCACTTGCCTCGATCAATCTTTGGGTTCTTGTTTGCCTTTGTTTAATCAAACATAATTTTTCTTGTTTCTGTGTGTTTGGTTTCTCTTTTTACTTCATTTACAACTGTGAAGCACTTTGTAAGGTTTCGAAAAGGGATATATTATGCCCTGTTAAACAGTGAGTGCAAGACACACTGAATACTAGGGGTGGGTTGATCGATACCTCAAGTAATGATACTACGAATACTTACATACAAATACCAAAAGGTGCCATCTTACATTAGATCATGTTCTGGGTATATTAACATTGTTCTATTGCATACACTCTTTTCTCTCTACTGCTGTTGTAAGCGCCTATTAAAAACTGTCTTATGTTGAGTATATGGTTAAGTAAAAAACAGAGTAATTCAAAGAAATTTCATCAATAAGTCAGGCAGACATACAGTATTCAACTAAACAACCCTCTGCCCATGTACTCTATCTCTGCTACTTGGGATGGAAAGGGGGGATTGCAGGGTAACAAGGGGCATGGGTTTTGGCAATTTTTCTACAAGGGGGATGGCATCTTCCCCCCCTTAATTGCCTACTGTGAACAGGCCATTATTTATTATTTTTTCAGGCCTGCATCAAAAGTGTACAAAGGGTTTGCCACACTGGGCCCGTCATGCAATCTCGTCTTGTAGCAAGCATTAGTTCAGTCACATCTGCCATTAACGTCCTTTCTTTCTAACATGCTTCCCAGAAAAATAAAAGCAAGCACCCACAAGGCTCAGCATAGAGAACAAACAAGCTCCCCCTGGGTAAAAAGAGAGCAAACTGGCACATTTTTCTCATGATATATCAGTATAGTGTGAATGGGAAGCAGAGATGTGGTCAGCTGAGTGTCTTACCACTAGCGTTGTGGCTGGTGTACATCACTGATCAGTGATATCTTAATGGGCCTGAATGAGCATCCTGTGTGATTTTCTAAAAGTCCATTAGCTTACAAAGAGGTTATTATGGAGAAACAGAAGTTGTCTTGTCTTGGGTTGGATCTTGCTGTCAGACATGTTACTTAAAGGCTGTTGAAGCATGAAGGTTGTGCTCCGAACGTCCTCACTCATCATTGTTTTAAAATATTGCAAAGGCTCAGAGGCAGCAGGCCTGTGCCTAGTCCCAATCCCCAAGACCACTGACCAAGTCAAGTTATTATTAATGCTGAGCTGGACTTGTACTCACATATCAGCACTATCTCCAAAATAACCTTCAATCCTTCAGAGTCAATGCTTTCCCAGTCCGATTCTTGTTGATGCCTGTGTCATTCTGAAGAGCTGTTAAAACGACATATTCTGTTGTTTTGTTTAGAGGACTTGTTGCAAGGGAGGGGTGCAGTGCAATACTGCCAGCTAATTAATGTAGTGCCTTTCACCTTCTTGAAATGTAATCAGTATGTGTTCAGTGTATTAAAAGCTCTTATTTTTTTGTAACCCCATTATATATCTGATGCCAATTTTGCATCTTATAACACATACATGTGTTACAGAGGAATAAGAATACAGATCTGAGGCTCTGTGGGACTTTTACATTTCTATTACAACCGCATGTAACCTATCCAGTGATCCGAAAATGTGTACTTTTATTTTATAACCTTCCTACAGTAGTGAGGGCTAGAAATGTTTCCAGTTGGAAAACTGGATAGATACAACTCTGTCTTTCTCTCTTGTACCCCCTTTGAAATTGTTTCAGAGGGCACAATAATGAGGGAGGCACTAATATAAACATCAAGTACAGGGAGGCGAGGGAGGGATGGAAAAGGTGGAAGTTGCTCAGGAAGAAAATGAGAAGCGCAGGGAGTGGAGAGTAGAGGGAGGGAGAGGTTGAGAGAAATGAAGCATTGAGCTGAAGGTATAGTCGGGCGGAGCAGCCACAGTCAGCAGCTGCTGGTACAGGAAATCCACATGCAAGGAAGCAGTGGAGTAGAAACTGACCAAAAGTCATCGTATTCACCTTTTTATTTGCAGATAAAAATAGCCTGCCTGCTGTATACAGACACAAATCTTTGTAATGTGAAAGTCAGTAAGTGGCATTACACTGTTGCAGATTAAATTGAGGATTATTTTAAGGATTGAGTCTTTTAAAACATACATTAATGCTTTTATACAGGACATGGATACAAATATTTAAAATAAATAGACATACAGTACTTTTATATTCTCGTGCAAATTCTTTATATTGCATTGACAAAACCTTTGTGTTATAACAAGAAATATTTTGGTTGTGTCCCACAAGCAGCAGAGCAGCAGCAGCAAGAATAAGATTTCCAGCCTGAATTCTTATATAATATATAAAGTAACTACATTTATTTAAATAGCACCTTTCAAGAGCAGACTTCACAAAGAGTTTTACAATAAAAAAACAAAAACAACATACATAAAAAAGAAATACTAAGCACAAAGGCAAGTATAAACAGGTGGGTTTTGAGCTGCTTTTAAAGGGGTTCACCGCATGTTAAATCATAATCTCCACACATTTTAACAGCATCAAACACAAAAAGTGAAAAATTTAGATATTAAAATAGTCCTCGTTAAGTCACACTTTATCCTGGCAAAGAAAACAACAACACAGAAATGGGTCTTCTTTCCCTTTACTTCTTAAATATATTTGCCCTCCAAGGATCTGTATACTTTTCTGATATTACATTGAGTTTAGCTTTCAGATTGACTGATTTGTCAGCCCTGCTTATGTCTCTAAAAAAAAAAGAGCATCTTTTCAGATATAAGACTATTTTATTTCAGTTTGTCTATGAAAAAGGCAAAAGGCCATTTGAAAGTTTCCCCCTCATGCAGCACCCAGATGTGTTCCTGCTGAGATAAAAAATTGTTTCTCCTGTTCACACCCACACCTTACTTTTCTATAATGTTCTCTCTGCTGTGCATCTTCCAGCCATCCACACATCACCACCCACTCCTCCTCTTCCTCTGCCATCTCATTTCTGCAGGCAGAGGGAATTGAGGCAGGACATCAGACTTAGCTCCCAATTCTCCTCCACTCCATTGCTCTAATGCAATTAACTCCACTGGTGGGAATAGAAGAAAGCTGGAGAAATTCCTGATTAATCCAATTTAATAGGCCCATTGTGTGTGTGTGTGTGTGTGTGTGTGTGTGTGTGTTTTGTGTGTGTTTGTGTGTGTGTGTGTGTGTCTGTGCACGTCCAGACCAGTGTCCGAACTGCTATAATAATGGTATTTAATACACACACACGCACACACACAGTCCTCAGGCTGCTAATGAAACGTTTCATGGTAGATCATATTAGTGGGCAGATATTTTTCTAAGGGCGGAGAAGTGCTGGACAGTCCACAGCTTTTAAAATGGACAAGGTGCCTCAGTTAGTTAAGTGGACCATACTGTTTAATGGATTCACTACAGGGGTCCAACTGTAGCTGCATTTATATGGAGCCTTTTATTCCACTTATGACCAGAGTAACAGCTCAATCTGAATCAAATAGCCGTGCATATAGTAATCCTGACCCAGTCTCTGAAAAACAGTGTGGTCTACTTCTGTCTCCATTTATTTTACCCTACTGCTCCCAGTCGTATTTACTTGACTCCAAAAAAAGTCATTAAATGCTTAAAGGTTCCCCACGGTGGGGAGCCACCCACCTGCTTTGTTTCAATGGAGGTGGCTGTTGAATTTGTTGGCTCAGGATTATATACATCACATAGGGGAACGCTGAGGCTTTCCATCCTGTAGCTCCACTGTATCCTCAGTGCCCTGTCCCTTACATAATATTCCCACTACACTGTCATGCCATGTTACTGCCTACTGCCTGTCAGAGTAGTGAAAAAGTATTACTGCACTGGGGGCAGGGGGGGGGGGGGCAAGGACACAATTCTGTGCTGTCTACAAGAATGAAGAGAAGCCAGTTGATTGGTTAATTCACAGCTCATTACAACACACACATACGCATTCACAAAAGCACACTCACAAAAGCACACTACTTTACAAGGTCACAGCTGAAGAGGATGTTTCTTTTCGGACAGTTTTTGTGTCGTTTCAAACTATGTCCCTCTGAAACCAAACCAACCCTATTAGACATAACAACCCTCAGCTTCATTTATGTATTCAAGCGTCCGTGTATGTGTGTAATATTATATAACATTATAATATATAATCTTGGACCAACATTTAATCATCATGCAAAGTCTCATATTGACAGATGAGAGATGGAGAGCTAGCCCACCCTCACAAATTGTTTTATGAGACTTTCAAAGAGGATTTTTGCAAGCAGGCTGAGAGTCAACGGTGTAGCAAAAGATACAGATTTCAAAGAAGCTCTGATGATATTTTACAGAAGCAAACAGACTCTGATCACCTTATGTTTGCGAAGCCATAAATCTGCTTCCATTTTCTCTGAGGATTATGTACTTGATCGCCAATGTTTGACAACACTGAGGATGCTTTAAGTATCACAATCGAGTTGACCACTAATCATTTTGCCACACAGATTATTGATTTGGTTAATGCCTTAATCAGCACATTGTTATTAATAGTGTGGGTCACCGTGATGCCCATTTGTGCTGTGACTTAAAGGGGACATATTATGCTCATTTTCAGGTTCAATCTTATATTTTGGGTTTCTAACATGTATAAAGGCTTTAATGTTCAAAAAACACTTTTTTTACCCTCTGTCCGAAATGCTCCGTTTTAGCGCCTGTCTCTTTAAGCCCCCCTCCCGAAAAAGCCCAGTCTGCTCTGATTGGTCAGTGTTTCCGCGTCTTCCGTATTTGCGCTCTGAGCGTCTCTGCATCATCATTGCGGCCAGAGAATGACCATATGCAGACTTTGATTCATGATTTTCCATACCTTCTGCACGCTTAGTGAGTTAATACTTCACTGATACAGATACAAATACAGATAGCTTCATTTATCCCTGAAGGGCAGTTCAGTTTCTACAGTCCACCGAGACATATATACACATTCATACTGCCAGTCGTCAATGACATAATCAGGGAGCACATTAAAAAGGCATATGGGAAAGTGCAAGATCCATAAATATGCAAGAAGAAAAATATTTGAAATAAGAGCTGAATAAAGTGCAGAGTGTATTGCACATAACAAATTACAATCCAACAATATTAAACATAACCAATGTAAGGTTTGTGCAAAATAATGTTTTATTTAAGACAGCTACTCCGCACTCAGCAGCTTAATGGCAGAGGGAATAAACAGTTAGTCGGCTAGTCTTTCTGGGAGGCGGCACATAGCGCTGTCCTGAAGGCATTAGTTTAAACTCACTGGGCAAAATATGGTCATCAGTAAAGTGACTTTACATTCAAGTCAACCACAAACAAGGCCACAAGCACAAAAGTTAAAGTGTTTTTTTCCTGTCAATGCAATGTCCCACTCTGTTTCAGAATCACTGTCACGTCTGTGTTTGTTTTATGTCGATGCTTGGTACTATTGGTTCTGCAAATATTCCTATTTCTTCCGATCTAGAATGTATGTGACGTTGAAAACTTAATTCATTATTTACTTTAGGATCTGAATATGTCTTCCACCGCTGCACAAGTCTCATCTCAAGTCAAAACACAGCCAACAACAAATAGTTCTTTACAGCAAACAATAAAATAAACAAATTGTTGATCTGCTCTAAAATATCTTACAGTTGAATCTCACAATATAAAAAATAACATGTTGAGATTCATAGTGAATCAGATGTTGGAGGGATTCACATTTCTAGCTAATATCACCACAGTCGAGCCTCACACACTCTGAAGGGCAACAGCCACAAAGGAGATTATTTTAAAGATGCAGAACTGTGCATAATGTATAACTAAGCGCGCTGCACTGAAAAGCTGAGCAAGAGAAGGAAAGGGCTGGCTTGCTCACTCTCACATTATTTGCACCATAATAAATCTCTAAATTATGCAAATGCATGCTTGCATGTGCACTCACAGACACTGACAAAGTCAATCTTCAATGCATGTGCCAAGTAAGCAAAGTCACTGAGACATGAGAGAGAGCGAGAGAGAGCGAGAGAGAGCGAGAGAGAGCGAGAGAGAGAGAGAGAGGGGCAAAGATGTGTTATTTAGTTTTCCCATGGATTTATTTATGGGAGGGTTGTTTTTATGGAGTTTGGGTTTCGCCTCTTACGGGTTGATGTGCTTTTGATGGCACACGGCTACATTCTATATCTCGCCGGTTTGTAACAAAGAAGAGAGGAGAAAAATGAAAGGTGAAGGGGAGAGTAGAAAAAGTAGAGGAGGAAGGTGAAAAGAAACAAGCTGTGAAGAGAAAAACAATTAGGGGAAATGGAGAGGTGAAAAGAACAGAGGAGAGGAAGAAGAAGAGATGAGCTGAGAAGGAAGGAGGGGATCTGAAAAGAGATAGGGGAGACAGGACAATGCAGAGAAAGAGTTAGACCAATAAATAAAGTAAATACTAGAGGCTTAAGGAATGGAAACAGCTAGCACTGATGGCTATGTCCAAAATGTGCCTATTCCATTACCTTTAAAGCTGACTGACTGGAGAAACACTTTGGGAAATACACATATTTGCTTTGTTACTGAGAGAAGGTCAACATCACTCTCATGCCTGTACAGTAAATCTGGAGCTAGAGCCAGCAGTCAGTTAGCTAAGCTTAGCATAAAGACTGTAGGCAGGGGGAAATTAGCTAGTATGGCTCTGTCAAAAGATTAAAAAATAAGGCTACTCTAAAGCTGAGTGATCAGAGGAATAGCATGACACTGGGAGATACACTTACTTAGATGAGAAGATTGATACCACTCTCATGTCTGTACAGTAAATATGGAGCTAGAGCCTTCAGGTGGTTAGCTTAGCATAGCATGAAGTCTGGGAAACTAGCTAGCCTGGCTTCTGTCCAAAGTTCAAAAACATGTCCTACCAACACTTCTAAAGCTATGGTTTGAAATTTTGGGAAATTAATTTCTTTTGCTTTCTTGCTAACAACCTGTGTGTTAGTTTAGAGCAGAAGCCATGGGGGTTTAGCTTAGCTTAGCATAAACAAAGGAAGCAGGGGGAGTTATCTACAGTAGCATGGTTCTGTCCAAAGTTCATAGGTTATTAGAAGAGAAGTGGGATTGAGAAGGAGGTGAAAGATGGGGAATAAAAGTGGAGAAAGTGAAGGAAATAAAGAAACAACAAATGGGCAGGTGGTAATAAGGGGAGATGAAGATTTGAAAAGAAGAGAGAGGGAGAAAGGGCAAAAGAGGGCAGAGGAGAGAGGAGGGAGGTGGCGAGGAGGGAGGTGGCGAGGAGTTCGGCGTCTAGAGGAAGCATAGGAAGTGTAGAGCAGACGAGCGAGCTGTTGTTGAGGGGCAATATCAGGCATGGATGCTTTCAAGACACAGAGACTGCACGAATCAGAGCATTGCGACAAATAAGAATTCAGTACACACATACACAATCCTTTATATCATCCCAGGTATGAATATCAACGCCTCAGTCAACCCCTGGGTTTTACTCGGGCTTTATGTGGAACAGATCTGTTGTTTGTATTGCCGACACTCTATTTGTTGTCGCTTAAGATATAAATCTCTGTGCAGATTTGCCCTTCTTAGTGGTAATACAACGTTACCACAGTGTCTCTGAGTTTTGCTTTGTTTAAACTGAAACACACTGTAAATCCATGTCTTATTCCCCAGCTGGTGTCCTCGCAAGTGCACAGCTCCTTAAGTGGAACAATGTGTTTCTCTTGGTGTTATAAAAGTCTGTGATCAGAGTTGTTCTCGGTTTGTTTGTGTGCAACACTGTTTGCAATTTGCTGTGTTTAGGGCAATTCTGATATGCACTAGGGCAAACCCTGAAAGACCTGTGTGTGTGTGTGTGTGTGTGTGTGTGTGTGTGTGTGTGTGCAGCTTGTTTTGTGTTATGTGACAGGAAACTGATCTTTTCTTTTTTAGACTGTTGGTTGGACAACACAAGCCATTTAAAGATATATTTGTAACAGGCATTTTATTTTATTTTTTTTACGATTTTCTGGCATTTTGAAGAGTAAATTATTCTTAAGTTAATTGAAAAAATAATTGGCAGATTAATTCAATAATGAAAATCTACATTTGTAGCAGCCCTATCACCTTGGGCTAGTGATTGTCATTTTTCTCTATTTTCTGACATTTCAGGCACTAAATGAGGATAATGAAAATGATAATTAGTTTCAGCCCTCCTTCATTTCTTCATAAAACCTCAAGACGAATTCCCTCTCCTCTTCCTTCTGCTTGTTGCTATTTTTCTTATATTCTGCCTCTTTTCTTTCTTCTCTATCGCTTTGTGTTTTTTTCCCTGTCTCTCTCTAAAAGATATTGTATCTGTGTGTGTTGCAGGATCACTCTGAATGGAATGAAGGTGTCCAGGCCAGACGTTCGTATTGGCCGCTACAGAATGATTAAACACGAGAGAGACAAACACAACGAGCCCAACCCACAGAGGTACTGCATCATTGTCCAAACCCGTTCTCTGGCTTCACATTTGGATCGATCACGTTGCTTTTGTCTCGTAGCTACACAGTTCAGATGTTACTTTCCAACTTTTTCATCTCCGTTTTAGAGAATTATGAGAATGTGACAATGCAAAGGGCACACTATAATTAATGTGTCCTTATAATTAGAGCTTAGCTACAGAGAAGTATAATGAAACATAAGCAACAAGGGCAATAAACAACAGTGAGATGTAAAAGCAGTTTATTATGATTCCTCTGTCCTTTGTTGTCTGCATTATCTGCTTTTATTCTGTCCAGTTTAGCTGGAATTACATGCTAGATATTTTAATCTTTAACCAGTGATGGTTAAATGAGAAGTCTTGCACCCTTTTTTTTTAGCAATTCCCAAAACTACTATGATTACTACTACTGTTGCTGCTGCTATTTATACAACCAAAAAAATGGGAGCATAAAGGCATTAAACTGGTCTTACAGTAAATCAGGTATTTTTATGACCACCCTGCAGAGAGACAAAGAGAAACATTTTTCCTATGACTGATGAAACATTTCACTCATAACAGGATGTTTAAAAGATTAATGCAAGAAGCTATTGTCATGCATGAGGGCATGTTAAATAAATAAAATACATGCATTTTAAAAGATGCCATAGTAGTTTCTTGTCTTCACAGTATGTATTGAAATTCAGTTTCTGCTGATATGCAAGTTATGAATACTGAGGCTACTGAATGCATAATGTCGTTAGATGAAGGATGGGATTTCATAATGTAAAAGTATCAGATGACTGAGCAAAATGTAAACAAAAACAATCCTCTCTGAAGACTGCGGCTTGGCCTTGGCCTGCAAATGCCAAGGACAAAACATTTTCAATAAACCAAAAATTGCTTTTCAGAGATACAGCCTATGGGCTTAAATGTACACCTATTCCAATTGCTGGAATGTGTAAAAAAAGCTTATGTGTGTGTTATTTTATGGTTTGAATGAGGCCCAATATGCAGCGATGAGCTAGACACATTAATCACCAGGAGTATAGCACCTCACATTAAGCTGCTTAAACGTGGATTATCACTGTTTATTCTCCTCTTAAGAGCCCCCGTTTTCATGCCTGGATAGGCCAGGCAACAATGCCTCTCAACACAAAAATCGATAGCTGCTGCAGCTGGGGCAGAATGAAGATATAGTGAACTCTGTTCCCTCCTTCAATATTGTTTTAGTTTGATCTCATGTGACATTATTATATCACAGCATTGTGACCGGACTCTGTCAGGGTTCACAGATGAAGTCTAGTTTAGTTTTGGTTCCTAAAATTTTAATATTTGCATAAAGCCACTGAACATGAGTCTCTGATACATGATATATTGTTTCATAAAATATTCCATTTGGTTTGGACATTACACAAAGTCTCAACTTGAAGGAAGTGTGAGAAAAGTATTTACAGGAATTTTTTACAATATCTCTAGAAACCTTTTTTTACTTTTGTTATTAAATGTTACACTTGTGAAGATTTGGTTTCAATTTTCAAAAGCATACTTAGTGGCTTTACATAAGTGTTTATCGCTTGATATCTTACTCTCATTCACATGATCTCTTAGCGGCACATTCATTCAGTACAAAGTTAGTGTAATAAATGTCTGAGTTCACACTTAAAACGCAGCCGCGCATTTAAAAGAGTTTGATCCTGAAATTATAATTACTGATGTAAGAAATTAAAGCTTTTTAATGGTAATGTATACTTTAAGAAGCGGCCAGTGACTTATTCATCTCAAAAGACGACAAAACTATAATTGTGTTTAATTGTTAAGAAGCAGAGAAAGTGTCACTCACATCCTGGGCTTACATTCTTTTACTAACTGCACTTTGATGTGATCATAGATAGTGTGCTCATGCTACATAAAATCCATCCACTAACACAGGTGTGGGAGGAAAGAAAATTTGCCTAGAGCCTGTAACTAAAAGGAAATGAAAGATGTGTTTTTACCTGCAACAAGCATCTGCTGATTATACAGAGGATATCTTTATATGATGTCAAATACTTTCAGTTCAGTTATTTGTTCGGCTTAAAAAAGACAAATTTCGTAATTAGCTAGCAACGTATGTGAAATATGGTTGGAACAGAATTTGTTGAATAGCTTGAAGAGAAAAAGCCCTGCTCACCACCTGGTCTTGCTTTTGTGTGCATGCGTGCGTGCGTGCGTGTGTCGGAGAGAGAGAGAGATTCAACGATCCCTCAGTAATTGCTTTGTGAAATGACACCAATAGAATTTGAGGCCAGCTTGGTCAGACTAGTCTAGTTGCCTTCATCAAAATCAATAAATCCGCCACTAGACTGAAAGTGTGTGTGTGTGTGTGTGTGTCTGCTTGATATTCAATTCCTGTTTTCCTTCTCCTGTCACTCGTCGCTTTGCACTCTCTCTCTGATCCGTGAATCAGACTTCCTCGATAAGAGGTGACACCCACAGGGACGCTATTTATTTGGGGCCGTTCCATTATTCATAACTGTAGCGAGGGGCAGAAAATAGCGGCCTATTAGTCAGCACAAAATCTTTTTTACAGCCCTTCTGGACATTTGGAAATGTTTGGCTTAAAGGATTTTTTGAAAATAAGTGGCATTTGGATTTAAATACAGCAGAACAATCAGGTGGGTGTGAAAGGAGGATTGGCTACATCATGGCAGTATTCAGACAGTGTGGGTGGAGGAGACAGAGGTTTTTCTCCCCTGTATCTCTCTTCAGACACAAACATTTAAATCATCACTTTTCATGTCCTGAGGAAACGTTTTAAATTTCTGTTAGTGCAGTTTTGAGGGCTTTTTCATTTATCTGCAAGACTGTTCTGTCAAGTCATCTGATATTTTGTATGATTAAAAAAAAGTAACGGCAAGAAGAGCTGTTTAGTTACCAGGGCAAACCCAGTCCTCTCAGAAGTTAGTGAGGTGTCTCACTTTAGGAAGCAGTGCTTTGAGCTAAATGCTAACATGTGCATTCTAATATGTGCACAGTGACTATGCTAACATACTGATTAAGAGTGTTAGCATAGTCACTTTTGCACTAAACACAAAGTGCAGCTGAGTCTGATGGGAATGTCATTAGTTTTGCAGGTATTTGGTCATCACCAAAGTAATGGACCAACTGAAATTTGATGATGCTAGAAGAAACGTCAGGGGATCACCAATGTGAATTCAATTCATCCTGAGTTGTGGAGATATTTCAGTCTGTAGAAAAGCAGTGGACAGACAGACTGATCAACTGACATTAGCTAAAAAAACAAAATCAACAGAAAGACATTTGAAAGATGGTTGTCTACGATAAACTAAGAAGTACGAGAGAGAGAGTGTTTAGATCTTTTCCGGGACTTTTTTGAGGTTTTTTTATTTATTTATTTTTAAACGCACAGATTTTGACAAGTTGGATTTCCAATAAGAAAAATGCCTTTTACCATTTTCTATTCCCTGACGAACTCCAGGGGTCTCTGTTTTTCCGAAATCACACTATACAATATTTTTGTATTTTGAGATTCCTGTGTCAGATCAGACAATCATGGAGTTTCCAGGACTTGCCAAGAGACATGGCTACACGTTGGACCTCAAACTAGATTGCGGTTTATGACTTCACTACTAACTATTGTATTTTTATAAATCAACGTGAACCTGAAATCATTTGCATCTTCAGCAACAACCTACAACAATCAATTTGTTTTGAAAAATACCTTTTAAAATACATATTTATTTTTCTTTTTTTTACTTCTCGGGCTGTACACACAGAGGCCTGTCACTCAATTACACAGATAAACTGAGCGTCTGTTTCTGCTCTTTGTCTTCAGGTGCAGGGTTACTTTTCTGTTTAGATTCAGATTAATGATCGAGCCTTTTAAAAGCATTTATCTGAAGTACCGGCGTAATGTCCAGCATTTACCAAGGGAGGCGTTGGCTTAACTGTTTGATGAATGTTTACTTTATCCTCTGCACGCACGTGCACACACACACATACACACACACACACACACACACACACACACACACACACACACACACACACACACACATATATATACATACATGCACATTTTGCCAAGAAAACATTGCTTCATGCAATTCAAATACAAAAACTTAAAATACACATTTACATAAACATGCACACAGAAGTCCATACTCTCAGCCCTTTCAGAGATGCTGGTTAGGCATAGCAATGAGATATTGGGCCAGCGGAAGTAAGAAAGAGGCACATTCATCGCCAGACACGAGTAGCAGTTTGCGCGCACACACACACACACACACACACACACACACACACACACACACACACACACACACATACATACATGCACATTTTGCCAAGAAAACATTGCTTCATGCATTGCAAATGAATCAGTCGCTCAGTAACATTGTTCAATATTCCATTCATATGTTATCATGCTGGGACAGTCACAGTGCAGATACAGAGTGTGTTTGTGTGTGTTAGACTGGCTTCTGTAAAACTGTATTTGCCACAAACACAACTTTAAGTTTACCTTTGTATTTAGAATCCCTTTAAGGTAAAGTTTAAAATTTTGGGAAATACTCTAACCGAGAGTTAGACATAGAGTAAATATGATCCTACCACGAGCAGCCGGTTAGCTTAGCTTAGCATAAAGACTGGAAACGGGGTATAGCGATGGCCTGGTAACAAAATCCACTTACCAGCACCTGTAAAGCTCACCAATTAACATGTTATTTCTCATTTGTTTAATTCATACAAAAAAAACTAATATAATAATATAAACAACAATCCGCTGGGTGCCGGACCAATTTTTGGTTTCATCAGTTATCAGGCAACCAGTGGAGACTCCAGGGCTGTTCCCAGCACATAGCACCTGGTAAAACAACGGGAGACTCTGGACAGAGCACTACGACTGTCAGGTGAGGGTCATGTGACGACCTGGGTCACGTGACGACCTAGCATTACCGCTAGCAAGCTCATCTGTTAGCATGTTGGAAAGTTATTCTCCCGACTTCGGTATGTTCATGAGCTTTAAGTTGTAATGTGGAAACATGGACACTACAAAAAGATGTGTTCTTCTTTATTGCTCTTAACAACACGTTGAAAGCTGTTTCCAGTATTTATTACCTGTATGAGACCACACTGGGACCACACTGAATGAGTGTTTGACCTTGTTGTTTTATGAGTTTCTATTTGTAAAAAAAATGGTAGAATAGTTGTCTAATATTTGCAGTGGCATTGACCTTTTTTATTAATGATATTTCTCTAGATATTCTGAACATTTTTTACATTTTACAATTATTTCTCTGGGTGACAGACCCAATGAATGTGTTGTGGTAATAGAACTGTAAAACATTGAAAATCTGATTAACTTTAAGTTATGTGTGCATGGTTATTCATAATGAAAAGATGTCATATTTTGGAGGGAAGTTAGTTTGTCTGTTTCTGCAATGATCATAGTTTTCATATTTTTGAAAAGTTTGAATAGCTCAAATACCATCCATCCATCCAACCATCTTCGTCCGCTTATCCGGTATCGGGTCGCGGGGGTAGCAGCTCCAGCAGGGGACCCCAAACTTCCCTTTCCCGAGCCACATTAACCAGCTCCGACTGGGTGATCCCGAGGCGTTCCCAGGCCAGGTTGGAGATATAATCCCTCCACCTAGTCCTGGGTCTTCCCCGAGGCCTCCTCCCAGCTCAAATGCCAATTTTTGGAAAACTAAAGGTGAAAGAACAAAGAAACATGGCGCGTGGTTGTTTTAGGACTGTTGTGTTGTACAATTCTTCTCTGTTTTCTTTCTTCTTCAGTACAACTAGCTAGCAAGGCTACCAAAAACTAGCCACCTGAAACCATGTTCGTCAGTGACTTGAGCCTCACCTTGCCGGTGGTAGCGGTCCTTCAGGAGTCTCCCATACAACCACACATTTTTGGATTAATCGAACAAGATATAACGTGTTAATTAGTTACTTTAGAGGTGCTGGTAGATGTATTTTCTTACCTTTGGACAGAGCCAGGCTAGCTGTTTACCCCTGTGTCCAGTCTTTTGTGCTAAGCTAAGCTAACCATCTGCTCATGTTAGTATCATATTTAGCATACAGATGTGAAGGTGGTATCAATCTTCTTATCTAAGGTAAAAAAGTGAATAAGTGTGTCTCCCAAAATGTTGAAATATTCCGTTTGCCTACATTTTTCTACGACAAGGTCAAGTGGGCCAGCTCAAAATGTATGACACCAGAACAAAATAACCCTCAATAGCTGGCATGATGAGCTACAGTGTTGTTGAGATCCTAAACCAGAAATGTTTTCCTGTGAGACCCTTGGTGGAATTAAAATAGAGCTTTACTTAGCCAAGTTAGGACTCAGTCTGGAAATCAGGCTAATGAATATGTAAGGAAGACTGTCTTTGTCTCGCCCTCTAACTCTCTAAAATAAAAGTAGGATAAGTGAGACCTAGGTTTAAATAATACATACAGTGGCTTACAGATTGAGTACATGCATTTTTATATCCTCTCTATGTCTGTAGGGATTAGTTTATTGCTCTTAATCTCCACTGTTTGATAAATTCAGCCAAAGATTTCCCTTTTCTCATTCCCTTTATTTTTTTAAATCAGTATATCTTGCTCCCTCCATCTGTCACTCTCTTTCTCAGAAATATATTTATCTCTCTGCCTATTTATTATCTATTTTTCTCTCCTGCCATCCTTAATTCCCCTTCTTTTTTAAATAGAAGTTCCAATCCTTGGAACAACTAATTCTTTTCATATCTTGTATTATATTGTTCAAGGGAAAGATGCTTGACAACATTTTTCCTGCGTCCATTCATGCCTATAAAGCTCTTTTTGATTTGATTTGCGACAGACAGAAGGATAACGTGATGCAAAGGAGAGAGAGATTCACTAGTCAGTTCTGACAAGGCTCTGTAGACTCAGTGGTCCATGTCGGACTGAAGTGTCAACTCGAGTTATACGTCTAAGCATATCATTAAGAAGACGTCTTTTGTCAGCGTCAGTCACAGCTGTCTTTTAAAAAGTGAATGTGCACGACTGGGTGTTTGCACACATCAGCTCTTTCTCTGTTCAAACACGAAAAATTACATCTTTTATAAGCATTTTCCATTCTGACTGGCTGCAAAAACTGATACTACTACACGGGGGACGGGAGAGTTTGTGTTATGAATCTGTTTTGATGCTAGAGGTTGCATCACAAACTGAACTGAAGCACAGCAGGAGCACTGTGTAACTGTCTGACACACTGTTTAAATTATTTTCCAATCTTCAATACTAAAGTCAGGGCAGATTCTAACGTAAAAGCTGATTCTGATGTAACTGCTGAATCACAGCCAATGGGGAAGGATATTCCAGCATAATTCAAACAAATGGAGGCAGATGTAATGGATAATACTTTTCACTGAGTCACAGTGCAGCGCTATAGCACCACCTGTTGGTCAAGACATACATGAAACTGGATGTGGACTACTCTCTGCTTTCAGGCTATTGGAAATGTACAGTTAGCTGGGGGGGACTTTTAGAAATAAAGAATCAATACAAACATCAGGCTCTTTAAATCCTCAGGGTTTAAATGTGTTTTTTGATATTAGCATTCAAGTTGTAAGTAGAGTAGAGTAAACTTAGAGCATTTATATCTCAAACTGACTCTGAGAAACTGGGGCTTGCCTTCATCTCATGCAAGTTAGACTACTGTAGCGCTCTTTTTGCAGGATTATCCAAACAATCAGTAGGACACCTCCAACTTATTCAAAATGCAGCAGCCAGAGTCCTTACACATACACGTAATTTTGAACACATTACTCCGGTACTTAAATCACTTCACTGGCTCCCGGTACAATACAGAATAACTTTCAAAAAGGAAAAGGAGAAAACAAGAAAACTTTTTATTATACACAGTTATGCTTGTTTTCCTTTGCCTTTTTCTTGAAAATAACTGAATAATTTGAGCTGAATAGACAGATGCAGCAGGCGACAAAAAAATTGGACACCGGACTGTTTTCTTTTAAGGGTTCATGAGCCAAAAAGGTCAGGAACTACTGCTCTATTAAAGCCCCTTTTAGCTGGTGAGATCCCCTTTTGTCAGATGTTTGCACCAATGAAAGCCAAGTGGCAGAAACCTTATAGGTTTGTCATTAAATACTTGCGTGGGACCTAAAAGTGATGAGCCTTTTTTTCCTCTCTTATTTGATTTTCTTATTTTTTTGGCCATCTTGCACTTTAACATTGTGTCGTAAGAAGAGTTATCCTTTCAATCCAACAGAAAACATGTCAAAAGTCAGTTCTGTAATTAGCTAGATTTCCTGAAGCATAATATTAATACACAATAACCTTGACGTCCCTGTCTCCAAGCAATCAAACACACTACTATACAGTACCCACTTTGACACGCACAAACATGCACTGATATAGAGGCAAAGAATTCCATGTAAAAATCAAGATTTTCTTTTTTGATGTTTTGGCAGTATTGTTTTTAACAAATTTTCTTCATTGTCTCCCCATTTCCCTGTACGCCCTCCCACCTTGACTTCTTTTTTTTTGTCTTTCACCCTCCAGATTTAATAAGATACAGAACACGAAGAACACGATGAAGAAGGACGGCATCAGCTCTCTGACCTACAGACTGGTTCAGGTCAAAAGGTACCCTCTGTACACAAATATCTCTGTGGAGATCGGCAAACCTCCGCCCCGGCCTTTTAAGGGCTAAAGAGAGAGGAAGATGAGGGGGTCGACACACTGACTGGAGGGAAAAAGACGAGGAGAAGAAGAGCGCCTATGAAGTTTATAAGATGGAAATAAAGAGATCACATATCCTTGACATCTGGAAAAATGTGAAAGAAAGAGGTCATAAGCACATCATGGTCTCTTTCTCTCGTTTTACCCCTCTCTCTGTTTTTTGGGGGGGATTTTAGCTTGCCATTAACCAGGACTCAGGCTCTTTCCAACTTTTTCAAGCAGCCAATGGCTTCACACCTCCTACCTTTACCGATCAGTGACTTCAGAATTGAAAGAGTGTGGACCAAAGCTTGAATATCAGTGGCCGACCAAAGGTGGCGTCAAACTTAGAAGCTGATTGTTACCCTGCTGCTGGGGACATGGTCACAACCTTGGACTTTGGTGATGGATGATTACCAATCTTTTGGCATCCAGTGGCATATCGACAGAGGATATTGACAGGAACTTTTGCCGGGAGATTAGAGATGAGAAAACATCATTTGAAACTTTGGAAGGTTTTCATGGCCTGTTCTGTAACATTGGACAGCATCAAGGATTTCTTGGAATATTTGACCAAGTTCATATAAGCAGAATGAAAAAAAAAAAGAAGTCTTTTTACAAAGACAGATACGAGACGTGGTACCTGTTGGTTTGGAAATTAAATATCAGGGAAATAACAATCCTGGTGGACAACAAACCTTACAAACGCCATCAAACATTTTACTTTAAAGTGATGGTCAAGTGAATGGGGATTTCCATTAGAGGCAAACTGTAACGTTAACGAAATATGATGACATGCAGTGACAGTCCATGGAACTGTATCTGATGGATTGTATATCAAAGAAATCGTCTGACTCTCATCTTCCCAAATGATGCCAATAGACGTTTTAATATTGACGTCTTTATCAGGGAGTTTGAATCTAATTACTCAATCAAATCCTCCGGTATCAATAAATGAATGTGTATTGTGCCTGCATCTACAGTGCTGGGACACGCTGATAAAACATGTTCATCAGCAGCAACAATCTCCTGAGAACTCTCTTTTTGTTCTCTTTATATACAGTATTGTGGAGTTACCTTGGGAATGCTTTTGAAATGAAATCGAGGAACTTAAGACAACAAGGCAGATATACACTGACAGCTCAGTCGTGATTTTAACCCCAAGCTTTTTTTTTTTTCTTTTTTTTCATTCCACTTGAAGAAACCAAGAGGTTTATTTTGGTAGCCTCAGCTGTAAAGGTACATTTGGCTTGAGGTACAGTTTTAATTAAGTAGAAATATGCATTTTTCATTAGAAAATTGAACATTTAGCACATTTTCTGAACATACAGTATATGGGACACATGGGGGTTAAACTAAGCTGTCTGAAAAGACTCATGGCTCATAAAGTGGATACAAAAGCTAACTTGAAACTGGCTTCACAGAAAAGACTAGGTGAAAAGTATTTTTTTTAGCCTATAATGTAACCTGGACGTCAAAGTTTTCACAAAGTATCACAATTCATTAAAACTCTATTGATACTGTTACAATGCCATTTTCTCTCTCTGCTGTCTTTTTCTTTAAATTTATATAAAAAAGACGAGCATATCCGGAAAGAGGAAATTATGAGGCGATAGTTTTCTGGTGGTGGATATTGTGAATTTTAAGGCAGTAATGAGAAGTTATTGTTTGAGCAGTTTGACTGACATCTCTATTGCTGCTTCAGATTTTATCATCAGCTGTCAGTTCTGTATTTAAATCTATTTCATCGCACTTTTTCATAGATGAGTAAAAAGAAACAAACTCATTTTTTTATTCTGACTTCTGACATCAGCGTATTGAAATCTTTCACTGTTTTATGCGATGATATATCACTCTTCATCCTTTGTTTTATTTTTCCTTGTCTCTACTGTTGTTGTTATTGTTAACGCCTAAACACCAAACTGATGCCTTCAGAAGTTATCTAAACTAAAGGGGCAAGTAAGGTTTTCCTTTTTTTTTTTTATCTCAAAGGTAATTTTTGGGTGTAAAACTAATTGATGAAGATGTGTGTTTTAAGTTGGGTACTACAGAAATGAACTTATATTTGTTTCAATTTTAAAAAATCATGTAAAACCTATACAAAATATTTCCATCAATCTTTAACATTTTAAACCGACAGATGTGTGTGCAATGCTCTAACTGTTTGAATTGTTCCCATTTGTTTGGCTCTCCGTTATCTTCGCCTGAGCCTGTTGGAAGGTTTGATTACTCCTCTCTCTCTCTCTCTCTCTCTCTCTCTCTCTCTCTCTCTCTCTCTCTCTCTCTCGCACACACACGCCTTCACACTGTCTTCCTTTTTTTTTCTTTGCCTTTCATTGCCTTTTCTTTCTTACTCTGCCAGTCCAGGCTGTATGTGTCAATGGCACTGTTTTGCTTTGTGGTGGGCCAACTTCAGGCACAGCTGTGTCTCACAAGAGTGCTTCTTCTTTTAATAGATATCGACAGGGCCTCTCTTTGTGTTTCTGAATCTGTGTCACTTACTGTATCTTTATTTTTCTATCTCAGTACACATTCCCATTTGTGAATCCTTCTATGTAACCCCCCCCCCCCACCCAGAACTCTCCTGGTGAGTTGTCCTCAGTGGGCAGACTACCTATGGAGAGGTCAATACAGTCCCTTCTCTATACTACAGCTTATCCAGTGCAATATTACAGAATTGTTCACATCTACCACATATCTCGCTTCAAAGTCATTGTTTTCAAGTGGCGCATGAGGTATTATATAGGATAACATGTTTTAAGAGTTGGATTAACTTCAGTTTATAATGCAGTCATGCTTCTTTTCCCAAATAGATTTCTTCCTCTTTTGCCTCTAATTCATATTATTGATTTAAAACCCTTGTAATCAGTACACAGCAGACACAATTACAGCTGTTGCTTTGATTTTCCCCTTCTTACAGTATTTAAGCATTAGTGTTCTACTTTCATAAAGTTGGGTGACTTTCGAAAATAAAGGAATGGTTCAAATTGAAGTAACAGAGGCCGAGATACCCTGACTTTAGTCCCAAGTATGCACCTATCTCATTACTTTTTCCCATAGACAATGTGACTCACAGCTCTTCTACTGCTTGGATCGGCATGAAACCCTTCTGGTGAAATCATCAGAACAAAAGATTAACAACAGTGTTAGAACTGTCGTATTCTTTCATAGTCTAAAACGGTGGTTCCCAACCTTTTTTCCTTGGTGCCCCCACTACTTATGTCTAAGAAAAGCTGAGCCCCCCCCTCCAAAACCGAAGTTGAGGTAACTCTCGAGATAGAGCCTTACTTTCTTTTTTGATACAGAGGAGTTATCAGCAGTTTTACGTTTCTCCGCCATGTTTCGTTCATAAAATAGTGATGCCGTGGCGGCAGGAAAAACGAGGATGATAGCAGCTAGCAGCTGACCTGATGACAGCCAGGGTCCCAGGTTAAGAGGTCCCGGAGGTTTGGCCTACTAAGTAGCCTGCCTCCAATTTTAAGCGAGAACAAAAATATATAGTTTTTATACAGACTTTTGTATACATTACATATTCTAGTGTATTATCATAATTTGTTTAACATGTGCAAATATATATTTTTTTACCTCAACCTCAAACCAGATAAAGACTTGCGCACCCCCGAAGGGGTCCCCGGACCCCAGGTTGGGAACCACTGGTCTAAAAGACTGTGTACATAAAAACATTGGTGGAGCTGTTAACTACATCTGTCAAGGTGCATTTCGGCAAGAAACATCCAATCACAAGGCAAACAGACGCTGTTGAGAAAATAGATTTTCCAGTCTGCTGCTTAAATTAATTCATTTTGGATTTCTGGGTCAAGTATGGACAAATTTGCCAACTACTGGCGCTGTGTTCTGTTCACAAATTCAAGTTGGAAAAAATACTTCTGGAACCAGAAGCTTTTTTACACTTCACAACTCTACTCTTAAAATACATTCAGGTCTCGCTCCCTCCACAGAAGACATTATACAGCTATTTTCACAGGATGAGTACTCCTCATTGAACTTTAAAATTAGGATCAATTCTAGCTTCATCAAGGCTATTCTGACAAATTACAGGCAACCCTTTATGCGGTCATTTACATAAAGAAAGTACAAGCCGAGACACAATGAAGGAAATAGCAAGAGAGGCCCCAGTGTGTATAAACAGTAACATGGGATATATATGTAAAAGATCAGCAACAAAAACTTCAGCAAAAATAGTATTTGAAAGGTTTCCTTTACTCGAGAATGAGAACAACTGAGGAGCGCTTGATGTTTCTTTTAATGGACTCTTGACTTTTGAAGATGTTCCAGTTGTTAAGCACACCTCAGGTGGTGAAGTATTCGAAACGTTTTTTTCAAATACATTTCTTGCTGCAAAGAGCAGACAGGACTTTCAGGCCTGTGGGCATTTTTAAAACAAATACTGTATCTCTAGCTATGTTTTTTGTACATTGAATGTTGAAATGTTATATCTTATATAGAATGCATTACGTCATATCTATCAAACCTACTTTTTCTATACAATCAATAAATCAGATGGCTACAAATTGTGTGATGGTGGTGTCAGTTGCTTACTGTGTGTGTACATGTGTAAAGAAGACACTCACACTCTGGTGAATGAATAGAAACCTCATAATAAATTAGTTCTAACCTGCAGGCTGGGGTAATCCCAGAGCTTTGTAATGTAATATTGACAGTTTTTGGCAACCCTGTTTCCTGTTGCCATGACAAGCCACATAAACCTGTTACTGTTGTTTGTGTGTGATCCCAGTGATGTAGTGGACTGAAATGCTAAACCACCTTGTGGATTACACTTGGCTTTACTTCTGCAGTCTTTACTTCTGTACTTTCTGCCGCCCTCCCAATAGTATAAACAAATCTTAATTGCTACAAAGCAAAGCTTTCTCTCTTTTACTTTTAACTGCTTTTCTCATTCTTTTATTGTTTTGTGGGGAGCACTGGTCGGAAAAGAAAACTCAAATTGGGCAGATAGTCTACCCTGCAGAGATCTGAGGAGCAGTTAACCATAGTCCTCATAAATCGACTGGAGTTTAAAATTGCAACACGAACAGGCCGAAAAGAGTGACATCCGGCAGAATTTCCAGCGGCAACAGAGCAATCCCGAAGTGGAACTTCGTGGATATACACAAGGCAATGCGAGACTATGGATGGGTCAAACACAGGACTTTAAAAGTAAACATTACGTTTTTTTTTGTTTTTTTTTACTTTACAGACATCCAGAAGTTATGTAAAGGCTCGGACACACCAACCCAATGGCCGAACATCAGCAGAAAAGGCAGTCGGACTGATCAGACGGCTCCCAAAAAAAGTGCTTCAGAACACATCGAAGCGACGCCAACTTGAGTGTACGTTCTGCGCATGCGCGAGACGTAATACGTCTCCATAACAGCAGGCGGCGCTAATCTGTAGTGTTGCCCAAAAAATGAAAACCGGAAATGACAGAGCACGCTGTTGTCAGTCATTGTTTTCATCAGAGTGTGTTGATACTAGTCAAGGAGATACTGGCGTTGTCAGGTCTCGGGCTTCTTCTTGTGGAAGAAGAAAGATGTCGCAGGCGAATAATGAGAAAAAAACCACACTAAGTTGGCGAAGCCATGGATCTCACAGCGACAGGCTCAAGGAGCTTGCACTGATTCGCTAGTCAAGGGCTAGCACACCAATACAACAAGTCAAATCGGCCTAAATGAAGGCCGACGGCTCCTCCGACTGACGACGGCACGGAACACACCGAACAGACTCGAGTCACTGAACTCGCCAGACTGTCCGATGGCCGATAATCGGGTTGGTGTGTCAGCGCCTTAACGCAACAGATGGTTTTAACCCATACCACCATCTTTTTCTAAACTTAACTAAGTAGTTTTGGTGCCTTAACATAACCAAGTAGTTTTTGTGCTTTAACCTAACCAAACTGCGACTGTTTCACAACATTAATGACGTGTTTAAAACCGCGACCGTTGTGTTCTCTGTTTTAGATATTGTGACAGAAAGCACTCATGTGGGTCGTATTTCCTTTCACCTCTAGGGGCGCTAATTTATGAAATGCTCCTGTTGGTCATATTATAGGCTAAGAATAAACTATCTATATCGTCGTATGCTTTGAAGGACTTGTTGGAGGAAACACAAAGTGAGAGATTTTTAATGGACATGGAAAGGTGTTTTAATTTGGAATATTTTACAAGATGCAGGCTTTTATTACCAGCATGACACACTACATGATTTGCGGGTGTGATTCATTTGGGTTCCCTTTTAATTTAGGCAGTAAATTGAAACTCCACTTAAACGAATAGTTTAGCATTTAAGGCTTTTTTACTGAGAGTTTGATGAGAAGATTAAAACCACTCTTCAGGTCTTCAAGTCTCAGCAAGAAATCAAATACGCATAATTCACAAATGTCAAACTATTCCTTTAACCTTGTGTCTTTCTGATTATTCAGTAATTAAGATGATGAATATGGAAGAACAGCTTTCAGATCGTATTCTACGGCCAGCGTACTATTCAGTCTCTTCACTGTTTGATTTGAATACTCCCCTCAAGAAAATGTAAAAAGAGTGTATTCATTCATAAAGTCTCCTGATAAAATACGATTTAAAAGGTGTTCATAACCCTAAATGTTTCAACTTAATCCCAAACTTGCATAAAGAAGCTTTTCAGGGAGAGTTAGGGCAGTGAAACGTGTCAGTTGTAATGACAGTACTTAATAAAGCAGCAGCCTGGGAGTCTTATTTATAAAGTAGTAAATGCCATGATAGGCTTCAACACTGCACATACAGTAACATATAACAAGAAAATATCATTTTTGGTTTTCATTCAAAGATCCCTCATGATTAAATTGGTAGATAATGGCAAATAACAGTAGAAAGATCTGCTCCATATAAACCTATATAAAATGACAATACACTTCTCTTTCATCATACACTGAAGATCTTTCTAAAGAAGGTCAATTTCTTTGATAACAGTGGAAATAACTGTTTCTAATAAAGTCTACACATTATTGCTAATGAGAAATTAATAAAGTACATGCACAAATAACAACCCTTTCAAATATCCCTTCTGTCTACAACTACTGTACAGTCATATGTTAGGCCATAGTCTCATACTTTCTATTTCATTTAGCCTGGAAATTGAACTGTAGAATTTATAGGACAGTTACAAATTGTTAATTGCTTTGCTAAGCCATTTCCTAGTCTAAATTGCATCACAGCTGTGCATACATTTGGCTGGTGCATCAACCCGTGACAAGTCAATTACAATTTCTTATCATCCAATAATCTCATTGGCCTTGTTATGTTGCCAGTTGTTTCCCAAAGCAGGTTTCTGTAAATTAAAAAGTATGCCTCCTGGGTAACTAGCTTGTATAAAAGTTTACTATTCTCTCC
This sequence comes from Sander vitreus, assembly GCF_031162955.1. Taxonomy (NCBI): domain Eukaryota; kingdom Metazoa; phylum Chordata; class Actinopteri; order Perciformes; family Percidae; genus Sander; species Sander vitreus. Next base: position 15,898,568 of record NC_135866.1, read on the forward strand.
CTCTTAAAACTCTAAAAACTTTTTGAAAGAAGCCGTGGACAGGCAGATAAAATATAAAAGGGTAACTATCTGGAGTGCAGTCACCTTTCAAGGTACAAGTTTGTTTGTTCTAGTTCCAGTCAGAATTGTTTAATTACAGATTTTCCTGTTAGGCTCAGGGTTGAGGGTGTTTGAGACCCTGTAAATAAACCATCTTATTTTTCCATCACTGCATCCATATTATATTATTAAATGGAGAGAGTTTTAGTCTTGATTTCCTTCATAATTTCTCTGTTATCAGTGGTTTACAAGGACTACAAACCATCTTCTCGGCTAACGGGATAAAGTCTTTTCTTCTTCACATACAATATGGCCTGATTTAGTTTGTTTGTGGTAATTTCATTAAAAAAAATAACTAAATTTAGGAATATGCACCATGGAAGAACAATATATTCTAAACTAATAAAGTTATTATATCCAGATATTGAGTCTGAGTCCATCTACATAACAGGACCACAACGTTATATAATGATGTCTTTGTTGATATTATACTTTGCAGGTAATCAAATTCCCAAAACCCACTGACATACAGAGAACCTGGAGCTTTGACCGGTCTGTCTAATCAGCTTTGAATTTGGACCTTGTTTGTAATATTTAGCTATGTTCTGATAATGGGCAGCCTTGTCCACCAAAGTGGCAAATTCAATGGGTCTCTTCAGTATTGCAGAAATATTGTATGAAAAGTCCTTGTGGAATGGCAGCTGATCTGTTCTGATAGCTTTTGGTGTTTTGTTTAAATGATTTATTTGGTTCTTGTTCAGTTCCCAAAAAACTTGAAATTTTGAAGTTGCAGATTATCCATTTTCAGCAGCACAGGAGGGTTCAGCATGTTCTTAAAGGGTCGAAGCTGTGTAGTTGATCAACCATCAGGGACTGTATACTTTAGGGTAACAGCTGGTTCTCTGCTGGCAGAGGGAATCAGTTTTTCTTGGTAGACTGTTGTTCAGGCGTACAGTTTTTGAGGCGGGAACAGGTGGCGACACGGTTTCCCTCCCAGTAGCCGGCATCCTGACCATCGTGACAACGACACTTGGTGCAGGAGTCGACCCAGATGGGTTCTCCTGCAGGAATCACCTGGCTGCGTGATGCATCAACGTAGCAGTTAGGACCTGGAGGGAGATGAGCAACAGAGGTAAGTATAACTGCAGATGAACAGATACTACAAACTGGGAAGCAAATAAAGTCAAGTGCATACACACTCATCTCTGAGATGCCAACTGTGTTTTATTTTACTTTTTACTTTTTTATGCTATTTTCAACGTACCCTCCCTGCATTCAGGGCAGCATTTCCCAGGCTGGTAGACAGGGTTGACACATGGTGGAGGGGCACAATCTGCAACTAGACAGCGGGCGATGCCATCACTGTCACAAGTGCACTGCTCACATTCTGATGGCTGGGAAAATACACACACACAAACAACATGAGACTCAACATGGATCTTATTTCTAACTAGCATCTCTCACCAAGCCCTCCTTAATGCCATCTCAAAAGGGGGCGCCATTTACCTCCAATTCCCAGCTGTATGCTCAAGTTACATACCAACATCCCAGACTGTTATTCATCGGTTCAGAGTTAAGAGAAGGAAATACACTGAAAGAGAAGTACATCGGCTTATAAAACATACAAACTTAAGGAAACTGTGTGGGTAAAAATATGTTTGTGCATTTTACACATTTGAATTACAGGCAACAGCAGTTGCAGAACAGAGCATGAAACAGTATTAGGCTGCTCAGCTCACCTTTTGTTTTTGTGATATATGTGTGACAGATACTTTTAGTTATTTACAATCTGGCTTCCCCAGTTTCCATTTTTTCTGTTGGACATAAGTCCTATACTGCACATACAGTCTATACAAATATAGCCTATACTGTTTGGAGTGCCATTTAAAACGTTTCTAAAAGAAATATGATTGACATTAGCGCCTTCACAAATGCAGCAGTATTTAATTTTGAGATAGTACAGACAAACAATGTTGGACTTTGTGGCAATATGTAGGCCCTTTTTTAAAACAGAGGGTGCTGTATTTGTGTATTCTACCCTTACAAAACTAAATAAGCGTACCTTTAATGAAAGTTAGGTGCCACCACAAATAATAGCAAAACTAAACTATATTCTATATCAGTAGTTCCCAACCTTTGTGACCCCTTAAGATTAACTAACGTCTGCTTATGACCACCTAATTACCCGTTATGGCCTTAATGTGGCAATAGTTCCATTAAAGACTGATTTTAGCATATAGCTAATATATATATATATATTTTATTTTTAATCAATTTAATCATCTGATGTCCCCTTAGATATTTCTTGAGACCTGACCTCCAAGATGGGAACCATTGCTGTATACAGTATACTGTGTAGATATTTTAGTGAATGCTATGTAAATGGGTATGAGAACATTTAACCCCACTAACACAGAACGTTTAGGGAACGTTAGTTCGTGTTTCCCTAAAGGTTAGTTCAAACCAGACCAAAAACTAACGTTTAGGGAACGTTCCCTCATGGTTATAACGTTCCCTAAACGTTAAGGGAACCAACCAACTGAAACGTTCTCCTGTGGTTGCACTGTACCTCCACACAACGTTCCCGTTTGGTTGTTTTTGGTTGTTCTAAGTGCGGTTTTGAAAATGTTTATTTATACCAGCTCCATTTAAGTTTTTGAAGTAGCATATAAAAGGTTTGCAGTCACTTCATTTAGATTCACTCAAAAATGATCGGTCTTATAAAATCTAAGTAAGATAAACAGCATAGCAAGAGAATATATTTATTTTTAGGCTGATAACAATTTTGTTAAAAACAATACTTTTGTGCTTGATTTCATTTTTGTAACTGTATTATGTGAAAATACTTAAAACCGTATAGCCTGCAGGGCAGAAAGACAAAGAAGGCCTTCCAGGACCTGACAATCTGCAGAGTTATAACAGGCAGGTGTTATTTTATTGTTCACATCAGTATTATGCTTAGCTTGGCTGATAAGAGGTTTTAATGACTTGTAACTTTGCTTCTACTTGCTACTCTAGCGGCCTCCCAGAAAAACTTCCCACGCGCTGACTGCAGCAGACGTGGAGGACCCCACAGTGCTCCCCCCCTCACAATATCCAACAGCCCAGTGTCAAAGGTGGACTCATTCAAGTTTCTGAGCTCCATCATTTCCCAGGACCTGAAGTGGGAGTCTAACATCCTTAAAAAGGCTCAGCAGAGGATGTACTTCCTACGGCAACTGCAGAAGCATGGCCTACCACAAGAGCTATTGGCCATCTTCTACACTGCTGCTATCCTCCTGCCTCCCCTCTGGCAGGCGCTACAGATCCCTGCACACAAAAACAACCAGACACAAGAACAGCTTCTTTCCCACTGCCATCACTCTCCTGAACTGCTGATAAGTGGGGTCATCCCCACTTTGGCCGTTCACCTACACATTACATACTTTATCATTCCAATATGCATTTTGCACACTACATTTGCACTATTACTTTGCACACTACATTTATACAATATATTGTGTTAATGTGCCTATATGTATGTTGTCTCTATTGTACAGTATGTGTCTATATGGCCAATACAACTGATTCGGATTCTTATATAAATATATATTTATTTTTTATTTTTTGGTACCATGGTTGTTAAAGTTTTTTAAAGTTTAGGGGAATGTAAAAAAATAACGTTAGGGTAACGTTCCATAAACTTACTTAAGGGTTAGGGGAACGTTCTCTAAAGGTTACAACGGTAGGGGAACGTTCTCTAAAGGTTACAACCGTAGTGCAACGGTAGGGCAACGGTAGGGGAACGTTCCCTAAAGGTTACAACGGTAGGAGAACGTTCTCTAAAGGTTGCAACGTTAGGCGAACGTTCTGAGAACGGTCGATGTAACCAAAAAGTAACGTTCCCTAAACGCCAGGAAAACTTTCCATGGGAACCAAAAACTAACCTTCAGGGAACGTTCCCGGAACCAACAATTGTTACCTGGGAAGGCCCTATAATAACAAGAGTATCTATAGGGTCATTAAGTCCCCATCCATCCACACTCGAAGCCATCCCTGGCCATCCCCGTTTTTGCAAGCTAGCAGGTGTCAGAGCTTACCTGGAAGTTCTGTCCCAGTTCGTACACCACTCCTCGGTACTCACACCCGATCTTCTCGCATCTGGGGCAGCAGTCGGTGGGGTAGTGGCTGACATGGATGCATGCAGCCGGGAGCGAAGTGCACTCAGTGCGGGAACATGCGGAGCCCTCGGTGGTGCATTCACACTGGGTGCAGTGATCAGAGTCTAGAAAATACCATTCCCCCACAAAGTATATGCTGCCGTTGGCCTCGCAGGTGCTTTCCTGCTGTACGGCGACTGAAAAGCCAAAACCGGCCTGTGCGCAAAGCAGTAGTGCCAAAACGGCTGTGCGTATTCTGTGCTCAAAGGAAAGGCGCTCACTGAAAACCATGTTGATTTATTTGATTCGCCTTGTCCAAAACAAAAAAGGTTACCAAGAAACAGCCACTGCAGTCCAGCTGGGATTTGGTAGACAGATTACCCGAGTTTGTTACATTGTTAGTGGACGCAAATATCGTTGGCATTACTTCTGTCCTCCGACAGCGGTCTACTGGGGCTGCGCACACTTCTGCAAAGAGTCCGGAAGGGGGTGGAGGTTCGGGGGCATAAAGAGGGAAAGTTATAGTCGTTGCCTCTCCGAGAGTTCACATTCACACGCCAGTCTCGCTGAAGGCTGAAGTCTGTCCCTCCCCCTATTATCTCAGTTATAGTGCAGACTTTTACAAGGGCACAGATGGTCATCTGGTGTGTTGATTGTTGGTAATTACTTAAGTCTACAAAGCATGTAATTTATGTTTATAGGTAATTTGTTACATTGTGTCATTTTGTAATGCATTTTTATCGCGTTATAATTAGAAAACAAGTCTGTTTTCAATAATACCATAGACTGTGGAACACAAACGTTGACAGTTACGCGAGATATCGCGATATCTTCTCCTAGCAACTGGAACGTTTACCCTGGATACCTCAGCCTTGGGGTGTTGCAGTTAAGGTGAGAGTTTTTTCTTCTTCATTTTAGCAACATAAAAAATACATTTTATTAAATGTATCCGTGTTTTACACAAGCAGTTTTATCATTTCATTGTACGTGTTTAAAATACACTATGGGGAACACTGTTCCCGTGTTGTTTAGGTTTGCTAGCTTTCCCGATAAGAGTCCGAGATCTCAATTAACTAGCCTATCTAACGTTAGCTTAAAAACAACGGCAGTTAGGGTTAGCGTTACAAAGCAAGAGAAACCTCCATGCAGAGAACAGTTGTATACCCCTCAACCTTTAGCTAAGCTATTAATTGCACCAGTGGTGGTGAGAGAAGCATTGATAGCTACAAGATCCTGTAACGTTATGCAACATTTTACTTAAAAGGTGCGGAAGTTACGGAAATCCCGAAGGATGACTACGATGCAACGTTAATGCAAAACTTAATGCGAGGTAACGTTAAAAAAAATCCCACCATGATCCTTCTGGGGCGGAACTGTTGTCAGCAAAATATAATTTTTTGTTAAGTAAAAGTACTCAATGTAGAGCTAAGACTATAAATATATAGAAATAATATTTTACCAGCTCAATCTCTATTTTGTAAGTAAAGTTCAAGTACCTGAAATTTGTACTTAAAGTACAGCATTTGAGTAAATGTAGAGTGTTACATTTTACCAATGTGTTACTGCAGTTTCTCTCTGTTCCTTCACTCCTAGATTACCATTCCTATGCAGTCTCCCGATGGAAACCAGCTCTGGTGCCCTGGCCAGTCCCTGTGGAGCCTGGTCGCTGAACATGTTCCTGGGTCAGAGTTGCCAAAGATCCAAGCAGCACTGGGCCACTCCCTGGTTGACATGTACACAGAGGTGCACACTGAGGTGAGATTGTTTTCATGACTGCATTGTTTCTGTTTTCTTTTGCCAGAATGTAGCTACGGTACATACCACACACATGCTTTCAAGTCAGAACATTCCTCTTCAAATTCAGCAGGTAAAGCTGGTTTCATCATTCATGTTTTATCCATTCAAAGAATTCAGACAGTGGGTCTGTTTCTGGTAGGATCCCACGAGACTACCACCACACCATCTACAAGAATTTCCTTTTTAGCTCAGTTTCGGGGTGAATTAAGGAATTTGCTCAGCTAAGCATTTCTGACCAAACTATTTATGAACTGTGGTGTTATGTTGTGTAAGGAGGTTAGTTTGTCTGCATACATTCATTTATCTCCAGACTCTCTAATAAAAGTGAAATGTGGGTCAACTGGCACTGTGCTGCAGTGAAGTCCAAATATGAGCCAGGCAACTAGACATTAATATTTACTCAAGGCCAGCTAAATGATCTGCCTAAAGCCCCATGCATGGAAAGCACTCAGCTCTGGCAAAATTATCTTACCCAAGAAAGACTTGCGGGTCGATGATGAGAAACATCCCCAGCTAAGAATGAGTGGGACAAACCTCAATAAATAGGCCAAATCAAGGTCAAGAAAAGTCTAAGTGATGTGAAAAGAAAAAGAAAACATTTAAAGGAAAAACAGAGTAACTCCTTAAGTGTGGTCATAAATCATGAAAGAAAATCGGAGAAAAATTAAGAAAGATACTGTAATCAGATAATAAAGAAACAGGACTTCAGTAATTGCTGTAGCTTACATAGTTTGATATGATGCTGACATGGAGCATGTCCTGACTGTGTTAAAATGAATCTAAGGCTGCAGTTCATAGTTATTTCAACTGTTGATTACTTTTAACATTTTTCTCAATTAATTGTTTCATCTATAAAATGTCAAAACATAGTGAAAATTGCCCATCGTAAGTTCCAAGAGCCCAAAGTAACATCATCAAATGTCTTGTTTTGTCCAACCAACAATCCAAAACTTGAGAATATTCAATTTACTGTACATATAGTGATACAAAACAGACAAAAGCAGAGAAAATAACTTAATTGATTGAACTTTTCTCAACCCTTATGTGTCAATTAACTGATTGATTGATAAATCAACTAATTCTAAATGAACTTAAAACATTACAGTGCATTGAAAATTGCTCAGTGGTTTACCTTAAATCTAAATGTGAGGAAATGCGGCCTAGTCTACTGAGGGAACATTCCTTTCAAGCTGAAAGGAGAGGCCATGCCATGGGCACTTAAAGCCAACTCCGTAGCTGTAGATTTCACAAAGAATTCCTCTTATTAGCGCTTTCTGTGGGATATCAAATTCTATTTTCTGTTTTCTTTCTCATATACAACCCAGCCGCTCTCCCTCTGTCTGTCTTTTTTGCTTTTCTACGCTCGTACCTTCTGCCATCTTCTATCGTTTTCCTCTTTTGTGTGTTCAGTATTGAAATCTCTTCATTTGTTAACAGCCTGCAGTCAGCCAACAGGCCAGTCACTGTTTGCAGAAAAAAATGTGGACATACGTAGTCTGTCTCAGCTCTCTCAAGCCGTGCCATGTAGACTCTGACCACATATCAACATGTAAAAATCACATGTGACAACTACAAAACTATTTTTTACGTGGAAGCATGCAAGAATCCCTCCTTTTTACACACACAAACACACGCACACACACACACACACACACACACACACACACACACACACACACACACACACACACACACACACACACACACACACACACACACACACACACACACACACAGAAAGAGGAAATAGGACCAGTAAGCTTAGTGAGTCAGGGGGTCAGTATAATAGGGTTAAAGAGGATAATCCTCAACTGTTGATAAGACCGTTAGCAACGCATATACTATGACCCAATTGTGTATGTGTCTGAGTAGAGAAAATACAGTAGATGTGTGCGTGTGTGCATACATGTGTGTGTGACTTTAAGTATTGCTCTGATGTTTTTTCACCTATGATTCAGTGTATGCAGTGGATGGCTGTGAAGACCTCAGATGGATAGAAAGAGTTAAGCTAAAAGCTTTAAGAAATTTCCAGGAAAAAAAACAACAAAACAAAGCACAGAGCGCCCTTATTTAACTCTATTACTGAAGTGGTTCCCTTCAGTTATTGCATTTACTGCAGGGAGGATCACTTCCTTTTCTCTATTTTTGCTGTCTGAGTCTGCTTATCTCCATCTCTTTCTACTTCTGTTTTTCCTCTCCTCTGTCCCTGTCGGTTTCTCCTTCAGCCATGTAATGAATTCCATCCCTCAGTGAGCCACTGTGAAAAGTAATAGTTGATCTGCAGGCGACTGCTCCATTCCTCAACATGGCCAGTCCTCCCTCCATCAAGGTCTCCATTGTCTCAGGCGGTTAGATCAGAGTGAACATTAGCCTCTCTTTTCAAGTCTCTCTACAAGGGCAATCTCTCTGTGCCCCTCTACACTCTCTCTAATTTCTCTCTACTCTGAATCAAAATGAGCCCTTTAAGTTAAATGTAGTCTAAAACCCAGTTATGTAATTCAACATAATAGCTTCTAGTACGTTTTTTTTAACTGACAGGTTTCAACAGCACTCCCTTAAAATAACTCCTCGATGAGATCAACATTGTAACATTAACACCTCGACACCCAAAGACAGACAGAGGAAGCCAGTGTGAGTGAAAAGGGCTGCGTGTGTAATGTATGTGTATGCAACACACTGTGTGAATCATGGTATGCAACGGGATGTGCAGTGCACACACTTCAACACACATGCAAAGACCAGAAGCGGTGTGTTTAGTATCCTCCAGTGTATTCCTTTGAAGTGAAGTATTTGACTGCAAATGACAGAAATGATTGGCAGACAACATGTGTGGAGGTGTTAATGGTATCCAGACCTCACTGAGACGCACATGCACACAAACATTCACACACATGTTTTCTTTTTTTTGGGACTATTTTGTCTATGGCTGTTACATTTTGGGTAAATGATGGTGATTTTTCTGTAAAGATGCAGAAAACAAGGTTGGTCAGACCTTCTACCGACGATAGAGGAAGTCGGCTATAAAGACTGAGCTTTTTAGCATTTTTTGTTTGTTTAACAATTCCTTGATCTGCATTGATAATCCTACATGTAGCAAAATTACAAGCTAACAAAAAATATGTTAGTTGAAAGGACGTTTTGTGTTCTGTGCATTGTTTCCTGTTCCAAGAAGATCATTTAATTTACAATCAACAAGGTCTTCTTGTGCCAAGGACAGCCCTGAACATGTTTTCATTAATAGAAAGTGAAGTGAAAAATGGAGATCGTCAGTTGTAGTGGAAAACAAAAACAGTTCAACTTCAATGTTTACATTGCAAGTTGGTGGTATTCTTAATATTTTTGTATCATTTATATTTTCATCTAATATAATTTCACAATTTTTAATATTTTAATTATAGCTAGAGCTACAGTGGAATCCTGCACCTACCCACACTACTAAGCACCCATACAGTCATATTTTGGATTCACTGAGACTCAAAAGCAATAAGATAATCCTTCACCACCTTCCCTGAGACATGAAAAGTCCTGCTATCATCCTCAGTCAGAGAGGCCTGTCAGGAGAGTGTACTGGATGACGGATGTCTGGGTCACTGCTTGCTTGCAGCATATTGCAAGTGGACTGTCCGCTCGGCTTTAAAAGAGGGGTTCACTAAATCAAATGAAAATATTTTCATTTATCAGTACCATCACTTGGTGCAGGATCATAAGCTGTCAGCTGTGAATGTGTTACCTGGACTGACAGCAAAAAGTCAAGACAGTCTTGGAACTATCCCGTTAGTATGATACATTATTGTATGTATAACCCCTTCACTTATCATAATAATACAATTTGCAGATGGAGATGTGGCACAAGATGTGGCAAGAGAGCCAGCAAGGAAACAATCGCAGCAGGACAGGGACCCCGCTCCCACGTCAGCAGGCCTCCCCTCTAGCCGACCCCCCTGCAGTCAAAGAGCTGGTGAGAGCCGAGGTGAAGATGTTACTGCAGAGTCTCAGCGAGAAAGCCAGCAGGGAGGGGAGGTAGGTGTAAGATCTAACACACAAATCTACTCCACTGTGCATTATTGTGTTTTTTTGCCTTTGGATGGATTGGCCAAAAAAAAAAAAATGGTTCGTACAACATGAGAGAACCATTAAAGACACTAAAACAACTGTACTAGTAATGCTAGTGATTGTAATGGGATTTTGTTGAATCAAAACAAATGATATATTTTTTGTTATTTACTGTCAAATAAGAATGCATGAAGGACAGACTATTAAATTATACAAACACAACAATCCACCACTGATTATTGGCATAGAGTATGGTTTTACTACAGTGGTAGCAATCTTAGAAGTACACCACTGCAGATTACGCTCTCTCAAAAACATTATATTGTTGCACACAATTGGTCAGTCAGTCAACGCTCAGTCACTAGTTGAACTTGATGAATTCAACAAGATAGCAGAAATTACATTTTTGAACCAAGTCCTCAGGAAATTTACATTTTCAACATTCAGTTTGAATTCAAATTAAAATGTTTGTCAGCTACAGGCTTGATAAAGCAGTTTAGTTCCAGATGTATAAACAGCCATTAGAGTCGACGTTTGCATGATTTATTTCTCTAATGACTGTGACTTTTTCACAGAGGGTTTTCTTTTCCTGGTTAGCGGTTTAAATTGAGCACAACACTTCAGCTTTTTCACAAGCCAAGACATGGCATGAATAAGTACCGGTAGGTTAAGACCCTGCTTTCACTCTGTGCGTAATTTCCCCCCTAACAAAGAGTGCCATAAAATGCTATATTGTGTTCCCACGTCAGTTAAAAATGGGATGGAAAGCAGAGGAACAATGGTTTTTGGCATAGGGATGTTGCAAACTGGTTTGGGAATTGTGGAACAATGGAACAATTATAGGAGGGAGACTTGCATGCATTCCACACCAAATGCCAACAAACACTAGATTTTAAGGGCTCAGTCTATGCTAGCTTTAATTGGAATACATATATATTTTACCTTAAATGGGAAGCTAAATACTCATCTTAAAATTGTAAAGAGTTTGCAAAAATGCATAAAACGTTTATTGAGTTGTTTGTCAGTGAACTGCTAACAGGGAGAACACAATGAAGCTTGGTACTCTGTCTGTTTCTTATGAGGCACATTCATCCAGGAGTTATAAGCTCCTCAAGAGGTCGTAATGAAACTTGCTGTTTGGCTTTTAATTTCTACAGCTAATCTTACAGCTCAGGTCAGAGATGAGCTTGTATCAATTGGCAATTTCATGACATGTATTAAAAATACACTGAGGAATGTCATGAACTGTTGGCAGGATATTATCGGTTAGGGACACTGCCCTACATCCTTACATTACAATTTTAAGGCCTAATTTATGTATCAAAGGGTGTTTTGGAGGAAGTGTGTGTGAGAGTATGAGTATGTATGAGCTAGTAACTATCCCAGCAACCAGCTCACTGCTGCCAGGAATGTTGCCCTCTGTCACCTCTCAGGCTTTGTCGAGGCTTTTTAGGGAAAAGCACAGCATAAGATGGATTATTTTCCGTTTTGTGACAAACCATTTAGTACCTGTCAATTTGTTGACTTCCTTTTTATTGTGATTGTCTTTTTTTCTGTGTCCTTTTATGTCGTATATTGTTAAACTATAGGCTGCATGCAACTCTAGTGGTTTAGGTTTTCTTTTCTTTTTATGTGTGTGTTCGGGCTTATTTTGTGTATGGCATCAACCCCAGTCCTCCGTTAGGAGCCACTAATTTGTGCTATGTTGACCTGTTGTATAAAATCTACATTCACTTTTACCAAATTACTAATTTATGTCAGATGGGAATGTCAGTAGTCAGCAAACTGGAATGTTGACCTGATGAAGCCAGAAGATAACCAAAGTCATTACAATTCATCCTGAGGAAAACATATATGTATGTGCCAAGTTTTGGGGGCAATCCATCCAATAAATGTAGAAACATTACACTCAAAACAACAAAAGTGAACCTCATGGTGGCGCTAGAGGAAAAGTCAGATGATCACCAAAGTCAGTAGAATTCATCCTCAGGGGACCATTAATGTATGTACAGAATTGTATGTAAATTCCTCCAATAGTTGTTCAGGTATTTCAGTTTGGACCTAAGTGGTGGAGCGACCAACATTGCCATCCCTTGAGCACAAACAGCATTTTTGTGTTTTTACTTAAATTGAAATATTGTAAAGATATAAAATATTTCATGCATCTAAAGAAATATATAAAATGTATAATGTTACTCTGGCGCTTGTTATGACAGCTCAGTTGACAGGGATTTATTTTGAAGTAATCTTACAGGGGTTTCTTTAAAGTGAGGATGGCAGCAAGACCGTTTAAGCTGACAATCCAATATCTATAAGACCACAGGTCTGCCTACAACAGCACTGTGTCTTATTAAAGTGTCATAAGCAAGACCTGAACTGAGACCCAAAAAGTCCCATTCAGAGGGAGAAATATAGCCCAGTATTATTGGCTGTGTATGAGCACTACCAAAAAAGTATTTGTGCCACACAGACTGTGCCAGCACAACTCGCTTTTTCCCTTTGAAGTGGGCTTTGTTGTTGAACTTGATGCATGGTTCAACGTGGTTGTGTATGTGTTTCAGGCCTTTGATCCTTCAATTAGGCTAAGTTCCAAGTGTATATCAGCCGAATGGCTTTCAGGATTAAACCCCAACACACTTCCCGGTAATAACACTTCAACTTAATCGCTCCGCAGCCCTCTATTTCTCAATTTAGTTCAATTTAATATGCTTTGTTGGCATGGAAATTCAGAAAATGTTATCAAAGATTGATAGAGACCAGCATCTTTCTCTCTCTCATACTCATACTCCCATCCACCTGGAATTGTTTGTGTGTCTGTGTGTGTGTGTGTGTGTGTGTGTGTGTGTGTGTGTGTGTGTGTGAGTGCATTCGTGTGTGTGTGTGTGTGCATTTGTGCGTGTATGTGTGTGCGTGTGTGTGTGTGTGTGTGTGTGTCTGTGTGTGTGCATTTGTGCGTGCGTGTGTGTGTGCGTGATTTTAACCTAATTTACCAGACATATTAGCCAAGGACACCTATATTTGTATCGAAGGCCCAACTAACTAATTTTCTTAAAGCCACATCAACAGGAGGGGCTAAAAATAGTTCTCATCCCCATACCAGATTCTTCCTGTGATTTGAGGGTTTGAAGATGGGTGTGCACATTGTTAAAGTCAACTGATTTATCTTATTGGCCTCGTCCTGTGTGGTCCTGATGCCCTAGCCATCCACCCATTTACACCCACACCTCTGTTTCTTTGTCTAAGTGGATAGACGTGACTAGAAAAGACACATTTTCCCTCATGGACTATAAAATTATGCAGAGCTGACCAGGCTGTCACCACGCCTGCTGCTGCCTACACCATCTGCTTGTTTCTTCTTTTTCTTCCAGCTAGGGATCATTCAGATATTGTAAAATGAACCCAGCTCTGATAATAGAGTTCTATTAAATGCACATGTTGTACAGCCTTTATGGAACTAAAAGCACCACCAGATCATCCTGCATAAAGCAGGAATGTACCTTCTGATCAGTAATTCAGTCAATCAAGCTTTATCTATGTTGCAGTCCATACATGCTAGTGCAACTCAAAGTACAAACATAAACAGTGAAACAACTGGAGACTAAATTCAAACATAGAAATAATAAAAGTGAAATAATAAATAGATAAAAGGCAATATATAAATCAAATTAAAAGTAAATAATTTTAGTTTACTTTAGAGATAACAACACTTTCAGTCAATGTATATTCTTCAAGCACTGCCAAAAACTCATTCATATATAAACTCTGAGAGAAAGTTGCAGATACAGTAAACTGAATTGTGTAAAGAGTCTTTCTTTTATCATGTGCTGTTGTTGCTATAGAGATGGCGAGGAGCTCTTGTTTCGGTACAAACCTGAGACGGTGGACTACGCCCTGAGTCACCTTGACAGCTGTTACAGAAACTATAAAAACCCTGTAAATACTGACAACATAAGGAGGTAAGTAACACTGGCACAACAGAACTTGAAAAGTTTAGTAAAATTATACAGTGCTTTTAATAATGCATAACATCTCTTTTAATCTTCTTTGTCTACTCTTTTCTTCAGACCGAGCTCTCACTGTTCAGTCCAGTCTAATGCTGAAGATGAGATTGAGGCAATGAAAGACAAGTTGAATGTCATTGACATTGACCAGGTGGTGGACCGCCTCAGGTAAGTTGTGTTTCCCAAACTTTATGGCTTGTGACCAGGGTGCGATTTGTGAAAAAAAAACAGTTTTTGATCATGCACAACAAAACAAAACATGCATTAAATCCCCCTTTCAATACCATGGATAGTGCCACTTGGCCAAGGCATGCCAAAACACTTATTTATGAACTTCAATGGACAATATCAAAATGAAATAGCACAATGTGGTCTCAACATAAAAAACAGCGCTTTCAAGCCAGGGAGCGGAGTTCATTTCCCGGCGAAACCAAGATCTTTTTTCGTTTTGGTGCCTAAACTTAACTGTCGTCACTGCCGCATGGCGCTCACCTTTTCTCTGCCGCTGGTACGACGGACCTCTGTAGCCTCGGTCACGGAGCTCTGTAACGGCTAAACACATCCAGCAACTGCCGCTCTAATTTTATTGTTCTATCGCACTATTAGACTATGTCGACGACGATTCATATAGGGGATTGCTCCGGTACCGCCGGAAGACCAGCTGGAAGTCCTGCACCTTCCGCTTTCTTTGTGTTGGCATTCTAAACGCCGGTCAATTATGAGGATTATGGTTAACTGCTCCTCAGATCTCTGCAGGGTAAATCCAGACAGCTAGCTAGACTATCTGTCCAATCTGAGTTTTCTGTTGCACGACTAAAACAACTTTTGAACGAGCACATGTTCCATCAAAACAAGTTTCTTCCCGAGGCTATTTTGCAGAGACACCATTATTGCGTCCGGCGCCTTTCTGCTATCCCGAAATGCTGTTTGGACTAGCCAGACCTTCCTCTGCAGCGCTGTGGAGGTAGGTCTGGCAATGCGAGACTATGGATGGGTGAAACACAGGACTTTAAGCAAATTGCTCCCTGCTTGTGACTATAGCTGGACCGATACCGTATTTTTGATGCTGATACAATATATCGGTTAACACGTAACATCCACACCAATCTTGATACGGTTCAGGAATTAATAATCTAAGATGAACATTTTAGAATAAAAAGATTGTCATTACTCTCTGGTGGACAAACTATGTAATGACCAGGGCCATATGGAATCTGCAGACGCACAATTCCACAGATTTTTCCGCATATTTTAAACAATTAAAAGAAAAATTAAAAAAAATTAAAAAAAACTCAGAATGTTATCACATATCCACCCCAAGCAGAAAAACAGTCAGCAAAATTTTGCAGAATTTCATTCTGCATCACCGCTGAAAACTGTAAAAAAAAAAAAAAAAACATTTGGGTCTGGTAATGACACTATTTTTTAAATTTCCTCAAACCTAGTTTGGCAGTTCTGTACTGCAATTTCTTGTTACTTATCGGCCAACATATACACACATAATGATATATCTGAAATAAGCTATCAATAAGCTATACATCTAGCTCTACTTGTGACCCTTTAATACAAAGCAATGACTACTTGCAACCCCTAATCACATGTAACATGAGTTGTGAGTGATTGTTTTTCACTAGAGGTCTAAGCAGCCAATTTTTTTCATCTTAGATTTGTAATACTAACTAGCAGACACACATCATGCAGATTGTGCACTGTATGTGTGTGTTTTTTTCTTTGTGGTATAGGTTCAGTTCCTCGAAGCTCTCCCTTAATTTCCCCTCAATTATCCTTGGTGGCTTCTGTTGCTGCCCTCCCTCCTTCACACTCCATCCCTCCTTTCCTTCCACCAACCCTCACTTTGAGGCCCACGGGGCAACACAGTCACTGGGGCTACCTTGAAAGAGAGCCTCCCCCCCTTCCCTATCTGTCTCTCTTTCTCTTTCTCTCCCTCTCTTTCCCATTTCCTGACTCGATCAGAACAAAAGGCCCCATTGTCAGAAAATGGATCCCAAAGCAGGCAGAAGTTTCTTTTTCATTTGAAAGAAGTTTATAATAAATTCTACTATGGTTATGTAACCAGAGAAGGAGAAAGTGTCTTGGGAGAGAGGGAAGGAAAGGAAAAATAGGACACTGTTTCCTCGGTATCATTATGAAAACTGTAGAGCAGTGGTTGCCAACCTGGGGTCCGGGGACCCCTCAGGGGGGCGGCAAAGATCACAGGGGGTGCGCAAGTCTTTATCTGGTTTGAGGTTGAGGTAAAAAAAAAAAAAAATATTTGCACATGTTAAACAAATTATGATAATACACTAGAATATATAATGTATACAAAAGTCTGTATGAAAACTATATATTTTTGTTCTCGCTTAAAATTGGAGGCAGGCTACTTAGTAGGCCAAACCTCCGGGACCTCTTAACCTGGGACCCTGGCTGTCATCAGGTCAGCTGCTAGCTGCTATCATCCTCGTTTTTCCTGCCGCCGCGGCATCACTATTTTATGAATGAAACATGGCGGAGAAACGTAAAAGTGCTGATAACTCCTCTGTATCAAAAAAGAAAGTAAGACTCTATCTCGAGAGTTACCCCAACGTCGGTTTTGGAGGGGGGGGGCTCAGCTTTTCTTAGACATAAGTAGGGGGGGCACCAAGGAAAAAAGGTTGTGAACCACTGCTGTAGAGGATAAGCTATGAGCAGACACCAAGTGCACCTATTCCGTTGTCACTGCCTTAGTTGTGTGATTGTGTTGTACCCTTTTGCTTATCAATCTACCACTGTGCGCCTTTCCAACATTTTGAAAATATTATATAGTGTATACTTGTCACAGATTCAACCACTGCATAAAATTAGGATATAATTTCAATCAATCGGTATTAAATATGTGAAGCGTTTCTACTGCATTTAACGAAACAAACCACAGCCATTATGAAAAGAAGTCTCAGCTTTTAACTTAGGTGTTTGGCTGTGTGCGCGTGTTGTAACTGATAAATGCACAGTTTCCATTTTGACCTAGATTTGACGAATTTCTTTATGAAAAAGTACTGCAGTACTGAAGATAAAAATCAAGGCTGTCTGTCATCTATCTATCTATCTATCTATCTATCTATCTATCTATCTATCTATCTATCTATCTATCTATCTATCTGTCTGTCTGTCTGTCTGTCTGTCTGTCTGTCTGTCTGTCTGTCTGTCTATCTATCTGTCTATCTAGGTCTGTCCTAATGGAGGAATGTGAAGCATTGAACAGGCTGGTGAAACATTTCAAGGTAAGAAGAACAGGATGAAAAACAGCCAACTACCAAATAAAGCTTAGTTTTTCAGCTTCCAGTGCAATACTGATCCGAATCCTACAATTATGTATGGGGAACCAGGCCAAAACCTTAATTTCTATATTGATGCAGCTGTGAATGGATTTTACAATCAGAATGTATACAATATAACCTTGTAAGCATCCTGAGTTATGATGTTATGCTGAACAAACGGTAAGTCTGGACATCCTATTCATATTATCTAAATTATATATATATATATATATATAGTAGGAGTTTTCTTAATAATCCATACCTATTTCTACCTAACTAATCTTTCCCTTAAATTTCCCTAAAGCTTTTTTACAAAAAGAAAATATCAATACTGTATTAAATACTGTTCTTGATCTAGTTAGATAAATACTCATGCTTGTTCTTTTGTTCATTGCAACTGCACCATTACACCAAAAAGAAATACTCTAGCTGCCTTGTGCATCATTTTGGAAACATTTCCCCAAACCCAGCCTGACTTACAGTATTTGGTTTCTGTGACATTTTACTACAATGCAAAATTACATTTTTAGGATTTTAACAAAGTTTTCCCGGGCAACATGAGGTCCAGTTGTTTGATGCAATTTGCACAATGCTTGGTTAATACACATTTCCATTCAAAAAGACACTGACTTCCTCGACCAGGGACACACTTTTTCCCAAAACAATTTTAAATTCCTTTTGGACTCCCTTGGGTAGATCTGCTAACTCTGTATTGGCACCAACACGCTGCCAAGGTTTTCATCTACACAAATACACACACATAAGCACACAAACTCACACGCACACATAGGAAACCTGCGAGGACTCAGTCTAAACTTCTTTTTTCCATCTGTCTGGCCAAGAGCTTTGCGGTGCTGAGTAAGATCGATCTCTTTCCAAATACTCAAATGACTTAATACATACAGTACATACAGAGACATTTAGACACACGCACACACACACACACACACACACACACACACACACACACACACACACACACACACACACATATACATGCCTACAATCTGGCTGCACTGTCATGCTTGCTTGGCATGATGAGAGAACCAGAGTGAGTAGTTAGAGGCCAGATGTAGGACTTCTCTGCAGAGCAGATGTGGAAGTTATCTCTCTGTACATCTCTCTATACCCTCTATGTGTGTGTTACATGTAATGTATGTGTGTCTGCTTGGAAGTGTTGTGTAACAAAATTGGAAAAGTTTATAGAGGAACAAAAATAACTGACAGTCTCTGAGATGTTTGTTAAGAACCTTAAAGTGAATATGTTGTGTGACCATCGAGTATCATTGTTCTTGGTGCATGAAGACCGATTCAAATGTTACTCTGTCAACATGCCATTGCAAAGATAAACCTAAACTTTGGAAAACTTCATCAGGCATTTTCACGATAGAAAAAAACAAACTGGGTGTTGGAGAGTGAGGAGAGGACAATTATTAGAGTAACCTTTCCTGACCCAAGGTGTGTTGTTCCAGTGTTAAAGACCTAAGGGTGTGAAGCTAATTGTACAGAGACTTTTCTTGGACGTCATGAGGCTTTTATTGTAAAGGCAGTTAAACATCTTTCTGGAAATTATCCTGCGATAAAACAGAAATGTGAAGCCGGGGCTCAGGTGGTGCTGTGCTCTTATAGCATGAGCTTATTGTGCATTCCCTTTATTTGCGGCAGTGGTGGATGGATGATGTTGATGCTGTGCCGTGCAAGGCATCACTGCCTCATTGGCTGTGATAACTCATAAATCCTTGAAAGGAAGTACACTGTAGTCAGCCATTATGATCTTCTGTGTGAGTTTTATTTTTTACTGTGACACAAATCTTTAGAAAGTCTTATTATCTGTTAATATTATACATCTAGTATCTACTATAGGACTATTGACTAGGAGGCTTAACATTGGAAGTAGAAACTTAGTCATGGTTAGCAGTTCTCACCTTTTCTAACTATTGACCAAAGTTTAATGTAGTATTTTCCTACCACAGGCAAAGAAGAGGTGAATGAGACAGAAACATATGCCAACATATATAGGCTGAAAAAAGATATCTACACTATTCTTTCAGTCACTAATTTACTGCTTCAAATTCCAAGTCGTAAATGTGTTTGATGGAGAAAAGGAATTTGGATTTTGATCCAAATTGGAAGATTTTACCCACTGCTAAGCAGGAAAACATTCAGACTTTCCAACTCTAATCACATTTTTTTTCACAGTTTGTTAACATCTGTTTTGTTTAATTCAAGGACCTGTAATAATTAGCTATGTCGGCTTCAGTTTTTGTGAGGAAAATATGTTAAATGTCCACAAATGTCTCTTGACAGTGTTTGGCATTAAGCTGTGCTGTTTTGTTTTAAGTCAAGATCCTGTAAGTGTCCTGCTTAAGGACTGTCATGGCTTTCTCATCACCATCACGTTTGACGCAGTTGAGATTGCTATTGATTTAGTGTTATTCCACGCAGTTAAATTATATAACGGCTATTAAATGGAGCCAAATCAGACGTTTAGAGGCTTAATACGGTATGATCGAATCATTAATTTGTCGTAAACACAACTGTAATGACCTATTTTCTCTTAGCAGGAGGGAGGCTCATATAACGACTTTGTCTGCACTATTGGCTGCACTGTTACTGTGGCCAGAAGACTCATCTCTGTTATCTAATGTATTTGGCATGTACAGTATGTTCTATAACATATATAATATGGTGCTGAAGATGTCACCGTTTTCCTTGCTCTATTGGTGCTCTGTAAATTGGTTGAAGTAGCCTTTTCTGTTGCTTTTGTTAATAATAGTGCAGATGATGTGGGTTTAGACCTTCAAGACTTCATGTGTGCTTTCATAGCCACTTCAGGCTCAGCCGTAGCTCAGACACTGTCTGTAAGGGATAGGTGGTAGTAATAATATTATCAGCAGCTGTGCTCTGTCAGTGCATGAGCGCCGCAATGTTCCTCATGCTGTGACGTTTGCTGTGGGTGAGGAATCTGTCACTAGACTCAGAAGGGATGATCTGGTTTTGGTGGTCTAAACTGGGCAAAGGTGGCCTGGTGGTGGTGGTCAAGGTGATAAATGAGAATACTGACTGGTCACACAAGAGAGACATGTGGGCAAAATGTAACCTGTTCACCATTAAACCTGTTTCAGCAGTCAGAGTATGACCTGCATACGCTGATGCTACTGAATAAAACATCTCAACTGGAAAGAGGTAGATTTTCTGTCAGGATATTGAAGGTTTTTGCTGGTAGACCAGCTAGATCAAGCTTGGCCAGCATGGTTCCAGTATACAGCAGAACAGATGGCAGCCATCAGTAGCTGGTTTCAGCTGGATTTTGTAGCAGGAACGGTGACCCTTGTTCTCCTGTTTCTGGTTCTGCATCAGCTGAGGGAGAGATATGTATGTTGGCTGTGCAGATGTGGCTTTGGGTTCTAGAGATTCATGTATGAGAATAATGACAGTAACAGCTTTTCCTAAAATATCAGCAAGTCAGCGCCATGGTAATGGGTTCAAATCCCACACGGACCACAAAGCCTATTTTCAGAGAGTGTGTGTTTATGCTTTACAGTTGTGTGAATTTCAGTCACTTCACTGTCAGAGACACCAGACATACTTTGTCTGCAGCTCTGAAAGACAATACTGGGAGGTTTGGGTTTGTTTTTACTGTCAGTCTCCAGGCCTGTGGGTACGTTTGTCTGCTGGTGAGTGTGTATGTGTGTGAGTGTTAGTGCAATCGCACACACTTTTCATTAGTGTTTGTGTGCTGTTGTAAAATGAGAGCGGAGGCTGCCAGTCACTCATAACAAACACATGAAGACACACTTTTCAATCAGGTCTTTGGTTGTACAATCTATGGACACGCACACACACACACACACACACCTATGGTTTTCGCTTTGGATATAGATATTTGAGGCCAAATTATAATGGAAGACTGCTGCTCAATCGTTTAGTGGGCGCACACACACACACACACACACACACACACACACACACACACACACCTCTTTCTCCCTCTGTTATTTTTATACTTTTTCCTTGTTCCTTTGCTATTTCCAAAGGCTCATGCTTTCTTGAACATGTTTAATACATTTACCTCCCATTTTTCCACGTCTACTACTGTCACTAGAAGCTGAATGTGTCTTAGTTTGTGCCGTGGTATTATGTTAAGTACACTCAAACTGCATGTTTAAACATAAGCGCTGCCTCTTTCTACTGCATTCTATGTCTTGTGTTCCTTGCAGGGAAATATAAAACACAAGTGCCGGAGTCAATGGGAATTTGATCAATCAGAACCTACAGTTGCAGGTGAGTCCGTATACCAACATGTTGGTGTTTTGCTGCCATCTGGTGGCACATTATTGTTTAACACATGATGTGTGAGGACAGTTCTCTTTCTCACTTACAGTATGGCCCATTGAATCTGTAGCCCAATGAATACATTTACAGATGAAATGAGAATGCTGATGATTTTACATACCCTCGAATAGCTGGTAATACTCATTCTGTAGCATATTTATGAATGAAAAAAAGAGTGATTGAGGACTCCAGCCAAATCCATCTACTCTGGGACAAATGACAGTGAAATGAATCTGAGTACTCTTCAGAGCAGTCTGGGTATGAAAGCAATAGCGTTCATTTTCAGAACTCAATAATGAGTACTTGCTTTTTTTTCATATGCACTAGGTGATTGTTATCTTTTGATGGTTTTCTGTACTTACGTATCTGACAGCGTGTTTAAGTATTTTCAAATCTCAATACTGTTGCATTTGTGTGTGTGCAGATTTGAAAGAGCTAAGAGGAGCTATACAAATGGACTTGGATCTTTACCCCTCTTCGCTTGCTGCTTTACCTTCAGCTTCCTCCCCTCTCCCTTTGAAGCAACTGAAAAACAGGTTAGTATGTTTTTCTGTTACGACCCCCAGAAAGGCTTTGTTTTTAAGAGGGCCATAATGAATACAAATAAAATGAAAAGGGAATGACAGGAAAAAATTTATATTTAAATAATATGTGCCTTCTCATTCCATTCAAGCTTTCTTGATGTATGCACAGTGTTGTTTTTGATTTATAAAACAAACAAACTATTTTAACGGTACTTCTTTTCGTTGTCTTCATGTAAGAAAATATTTCTCAATCTGATTCCCATTCTGATTCATTTCCCCCAGACTGTCAGCAGGACAAAGGGTTTCTGATGAGACTCTGCGATCTTTAAGCGTTACATCAGTCCTAAGACCACATCCACCTCCTCCTCTGTGCCATACTAAACCAAGGCCACCGCTCGGGGCTCCTCCTAACAAGCCATCTTCATCAGTTAAACTCGTTAATAGTGCATCACTGTCTAGGACTCATGGACAGCATAGAAGCACATTAGCCTCCACTGGAGCTAGGAAAACACAAACACCTATCTGCAGCAGGATGGTCACTTCTGGGCAAGCAAACCACCACTTCACCACTTCACTGCCAGGGCCTGGCAGTGACCAGATGACGGTTAAAACCGTACACCACGGCAATCTTTCCTCAGAGCAAGATAGCGGTGGTCTCCACTGCATGATCCCGACTTCTACTTCAAGTTTTCAAATAAAAACTCCAAGAAACTCACGCATCCATGAAACCCATCTGTCATCCCATCGCAGTGTTCACAGCCTGAGCAGAAAGTGTGATTTGTCACCACAGATGAAGAGAAATGGCAGCCCGGCCTGGAGGTCAAGAAACATCAATACTACACCCTCAACCCCTAACTTGGATGCAGGCAGTTACAGCAGCAATACTAACCATCCTGTGTCAACGACTGGGAAATCAAAGACACAAAATGAGCAACAGAATAGCACCTGTGGAGATAGTTTAGTGTCAACAACGGTGCAGACATATAATGACAGAAGGAAGAGTACTTCTGAGAGGTTGCAGTCTGAAACTGGGAGCTATTCTGGATATACTGGCAGCAGGAACAGCAACAATGGAATGGATAGAAGTAAAAATGGTCATCTTGGTAAAGACGGCGTCCAACAGCAAAGCCTAGTAGCCACGTGCACCCATCCAGCGTCAATACGGATAAATGGACAATTCTTTACTTCCCACAAAAGACCACTTGAGGGCACCACAAGTCAGCAAATCAGCAAGTTTTACCAGCCAGTCCCTCCTGCAATGTCAACTTGAAGTCAGCCACAAACCAGACCAGAAAGAGACTCTGGTAGTTAGTGCCATTGACCTGTTGTATTAAGATAAAAAGGAAGACAAATAAAGATAGTATGTTGCAGGAAGAATTCAAGAGAGGTTTGGTATTGTAGTAGATAAGATGGCAAACTATTGAACATAGTGATAAGACATCTCAGAATTACTATTCTATTTGGGAGAGGATTACTTAACAGTTGCATACATTGTTTTGCTCTGGAATAATTTCACAGCTATATATATTTTTCCCCCCCATAAAGCTTCAATTAAACATAACTTGAACTCTGGTATCTACATACATGGAAAATGAGTGCTTGAAATTTTGCAGTGTCTAAATATTTGATAGTAAAATGTGTGTTGTTAAGAGCCCTGCTTTCATTAAAATCACAAATAATACTCTAAGTATAAATGTGTTATAATCACTGAAGGGTGTTTTAACTGAACATTAGAAAATTAAAGCCCTCTGTGGTTCTTACAAGTCTAAATAATAACATTAATCATAACTCAATTTCCTTCAGCTATGTCACGCACCATCATTAATGTTATTAGTAACACGTGCTTCACCTACTATGACAAGTCAATGTCTGCTGTTAAAAGAACTCTATGTCACTTAAGTATATGTATATATATATATATATATATATATATATATATATATATAT
Source organism: Sander vitreus (assembly GCF_031162955.1). Lineage (NCBI taxonomy): Eukaryota > Metazoa > Chordata > Actinopteri > Perciformes > Percidae > Sander > Sander vitreus. The sequence continues at coordinate 15,922,696 of NC_135866.1, forward strand.
ATATATGTATATGTTACCAGGGATATAATTAAATGAATTTTGGCTCAATACATTTAAATATTGATACATTTAATAAAAAATAAAAAAACACCATTTGGGAGTCCTGCATGACAGTGCTACACCTTCAACACCTTTAACAGAAAACTCACCTTGTCACTAGATAACTGACGGGACAGGGAGGGGGGGATAGTAGTTCTGCTACACACATTTACTGTATGTAGTTTTTTTTTTTTTACTTTTTCTTATGAAAAGTGTTTCTTGTGTACTCATAGTTTCTGCTTCCATGGTCTCTAACAAATATACAACCACTTTAGAGAAACAAAATCACTCTGGTGGAATTGCTCACAACTCTTGAGTTTCATATTAAAGGTTCACAACTAAAAAAAGGTTGGGAATCACTTGTCTAAAGCACTGCTGCTTAATATTATAAATTTGTGACCCTTTGTAGCAAAGCAATGCTAGTCACAATCCCTGGTATCTGCAGGTTGCATATGTTTGAGATGTGGACAATTCAACCAAAATGTGATGTTCCTTCTCAGGTTGTTTCATTTCTTGTTGAGGTCTGAAAAGTTAGACTCACGAGTGTTTCACAAGAAGAAGAAAAACATTTAAGAGAAGACAGAAAATACGCAGAACAAAACAATGTATTTTCTAACTTTTCATCATCTCATAACCCCTTTATTGATTTCTCTTGTTAGCCCTCTAGAGGTACCAATCCCCAAGTTGGAAACCACTGGTCTAGCAAGTCAGATGAGCAGTGTTGGTAGACTTTCAAACACGAACTACATCATCCTGATAAACTCCAAACAACACTTTTATGGTATATGAGACCATACCTGCAGCAGGTATTCTAGTTTATAGAAGAACTTGTGCAGGTAGGAGCTGTCATCAGTTACGGGTTCACCACACTCGTTGTGTTCTTTACTCAGCTCTGACACAGCATCTAAACAAGTAACATTAACAGCTTTGTTAACACACACAAATATCAAGTTATGTTCTTGTGTTCACACAAAGGGCAAAACAGTTTAAGAATCTGCACACTGTTTTTTGCTTACACAACAATTTTTGCGAAATGTCTATCAGTTATAGATCTTCAGGCACAAAACATTTCCTGACTGATCTAATCATGCAATTATTCTGGGAGCAATATATCGTGTATATATATATATATATATATATATATATATATATATATATATATATATATATATAAAATCTTATAATTTTTGCCTTGATATCTCTTGTTTGGAGACACAGACATATGCCCGACTTCAAATAGTACAAAACACCTACTGCATGGCACACATAGAACAATGTAAGGGATGGTGTTTATTGAAAGTGTGAACTGTACAATTACCATGCAGATCTCGGATTATCCTCTGCAGTTGATTATCTCCAACTGATGAGGAGGAGGCCATTGTGGGGAAAGGGCAATGTAGTCAACAAATTCTGCATGTAGGATTCAAAATAAAAAATAAATAAAAAATAAAGCATGAAAATATGCCAAAGCTACTAACCACTACGAGGTAAACATAAAAATAGCACTGCCCTTAAGTAGTTTCCCCCATGCTGTGAAGTCTCTTTCATAAATACAGTGTTGAATTCTTCCCAACCCAAAACGTCTTTAACAAATGAAACAATTTAAATATTCCAGAGGGGTCCATGCATTTGTTAAGATGAAGAAACCACAGTAGTTAGCTTAGTAAAGTTAGCAACACATTTGCCTACAGTCAGAGGAGGTACAACATTTACGTCACGACGACGAGTGAAAGCTTATCAATGTTTGTAGCAACAGTGTCCTTATCAGACCCCACTGACACGTAACTAGGTGGAACGAGGGAGAGAATACCATTGCAGTACTGAATAATTGGAGCCCAGACGTAATTTTGTAATTTTCTAAATTTCTGATTCTCTGAATAAAAACAGAAAATTGGAAAAAAAAGTTTAAAGATCCAATTTTTTAATTTGTCAAGGTGGGAAAAAAGGGTAGTTGCTGTTTTTCAGAAGGGTAGTTACTGCTTTTTGAAAAAGTAACTAATCATTCATTACTATTCTATTCTTCACTATATTCAAAAAACAGTAACTACCCTTCTTAAAAACAGTAACTAATCATTTGTTACTCTTTCAAAAACAGTAAATAACCATTAACTACCTATTTTTTTGTTACCTTATTGTATTAGTGTTACCGAATAATCTCTGAGATTAGGCTATGTTATGTTCTGCCAGCTCACAGCAATTTAATACAATAGCAGGAAAAAAGTCCCCCCGCTGTTCTAAAGCGTTCTGCATGTGGCGTCTGCTGATGTGCAGGTTACCTTCCCCCCAAACACGGACACAGATATATACAGATACGTCTCGCTTTATAAGATAAATAGCCTGCCTATAAGTGGCATCACGCTCTGTCTGCACTTGTTGTCTGGTTGAGCTTTGCATGTGTGGGATTCTGAAACGTCCTTAAATTCAGGAATTGTCGTTTGTTTATTCAAAGTCAAAGAAAGTCCAAAGTAGTGCTACTTTGCACATTTTTGTGGGTCTCAGGTGTATGTCACATTTTAGCTGCCAAAGCTCCGCTGCTCTCTGTCTCTGGTCCTCAGGGTGAGAGGGGGAGTGGCCAGCGGCTAGAGCGTCAAAAGCCAATGTGTGCTTCTTTTACCGATATATTTAACAATATCTTTTGCATTTCTAATCCAAACAACGTCAAACTTGGCACCGCACTTGCTCGTGCCTGTAGCAAGACACAAGTTTGAAATCCATTGGACTAACGGTTCGAGAGATATGCGCATAACACACACACACACACACACACACACTGACAGACAGACATTCCTGCAATGTATAGATAGATAGTAGAGGTGTGAATCTTCACTGATCTCCCAATTCGATTCGATATCTCGATGCATCACGATGCGTCAAATACATTTTTCTATTAAAGCCATATAGGATATTTCATTCAAGGCTTTTCAAGCTTCAAAAACAAAACATTCTGCAGTGTTTTAATACTAAATAAATTGGATACATAAAAATACAGCACTGTGCACATGGCACTTCCTGAATGTGCAAAACATAACAGAATATGTAAACAAAAAGGTTGATAGGCATACATTAAATTGTAAACAGAAATAATCGATTATGGCCCGGCCGATTATCAATGCAGCATCGTCCATGTCCACGATTCGATGCATTGATTATTTGATTAATTTCAACACCTCTAATAGATAGTGCAGATGATGTGGGTTTAGACCTTCAAGGCTTCATGTGTGCTTTCATAGCCACTTCAGGCTCAGCCGTAGCTCAGACACTGTCTGTAAGGGATAGAATAGAGGGTTTTCACCAACGTCACGTTCTGGGCGGTAACCTGGATGCGCGGCCATATTGGAGGCACTCGGTGTAAACAACTGAATGGAGTAATGGAGTATTGTGCACTTTGGATACTTTAATACTTTATGTCTAAACAACAGAAAAGCTCATCAAAACTCGTCCAAGATGCAAAGGCATGGAAGGACTTGCACCACAAAAAAGGCGCGATATTTTGAGAAATTACAGTTTACTTGCGGTGCAGATCCGTACAAGTTGGCTCCCTCTTCTTGGATCCATGGCGACCCGGTGATTCTTCCTTCAGTTGCATACCCCGATATAGTCAACTACCTGGTTTTCTTGCCGAGCCCATACACAGTGGAATACCTTAAATCCTACAAAAGTTTGGAGGCTTATAACCAGATGGTGTGTGGATGGGTCAGGGAGACGCAGTACCAAGTCATTAACGACCAATGTGTTGTGAAGGCCAAAGTAAGTAATGCAATAACGTCTTTAATCAACCTAACCTTAACTGTATGATATCATTGTGATACTCAAGGTGTAGCCAAGTGACTCTCAATAGTTTTTTTTTTCATTTCAAAGACCGAACAAGACAGAGTTTTCCCTTGTAGATCCTGGTTGAGCTTTGCCAAACACAAGCGCCTCCTTTCCAGGAAAGAGTTTCCTCTGATAACGTCTGGCATTCCTCTCCCTAGTTTTTAATAACTTTTGGAAGTCGATAATATTCCAAATGTTTTTCTCGGTCTGACCTATTGGTACAACCTAAAACACGGCAATAATTAACCATTTTCCTTAACACCGTTCAGGATCTACTTCAGTGCCTGTGCTTTGTTGTGATGCGGAGTACCTCCAACATGGCGACTTTGGGTCTGATGACGCACCGTGAAAACCCTCTATACCATTTTTCTGACTGATGGTTTTTGACATTTAATACAGGACTGGAGACCATAGCGATGGCCGAACATTTGTCACAACCAGGACCCCAAAAGAGGCTATACTGGTAACACTTGTCTCTCTCTTGTTTTGATAATTGAATGTAGGACTGACAAGGGAACACAGGACACACTTGGCAGCTATGCTATGATTATTCTTGACCTAAATTTGTAAAAAAAAGTGTACATTTTCATTAGGTGCTGATAGACACAAGCTCCTCCATGGAAGAGGAGTGCTATGCAAGTGCAGAAATCAAGAAGATAGATGCTGTGAAGGAGCTCTTTGACAACTTTGCAACAAGGACCATGGCTTATGATTTTTATCATGTCATCTGCCTTATGAAGTTCGACTCCCTGGTGAAAATTCTCCACACGTTTAACGAAACTCTGGAAATGTTCAAGGTAAAGTCAGTGAATCAGGGCTGTCTTAGATCTGTCCTTTTAGTAAAATGTGCATCTGGTTGTAAAGCAGTGATAAACTTAAAATGTAAAGTGATTTCTTTTTTTTCTTCACATTTGTAGGAACACATACGCAAAATTGAGGCCAGTGGATGTACTCTGCTGTATGACGCCCTGCGACTTGGGGCATGTGAGCTGGAAAAGGTCAAGACGAGGTTCCCAGATTGTAGACTTCGCATCATTTGTCTCACTGATGGAAATGATTCTGGGTAAATCTGTTCTAAGCAGTTTTGGTACCTTGTTTATACTTGACCTGTTAGTACATATATTGATACTGTGAGCAGTAAGACAATGTCATGAGTAACCATGACTTTAAACTGTCATCTACAGATTGTGATATTTTTAAGTGAGTTGACATAATCTCAATTCTTCCCCTAGATCCTCAATAGAGCCAGATGTTGTTACAGCCAAACTGCTACAATCTAACATCATTGTGGACTCGATACTTCTTGGAAATGTGGAGAACAATATGCTTCATGGAATCAGCAATGCAACAGGTATGGCATCTTTGAAAAATGGCTTCATTATGCCTTTTCCACCAAAATTTGCATGTATATGCAGGGTTTTTAAAACCAACAAACCTGCGTGGGAAAGGGCCCCAAATTAGCACATCTACCCAGGTGTCCTGCTCCATCACTGCCGATGGGAGCTGGAGTTGTTAAATACCCGTGCCTACTGCAGATCCATTTAACCCGGGAGTGAATACAGATTGTAACCTTTCCCACTGCAGACAAAAGCCAGATGTTAGTGGGTGTACTGTAAATGGGTTTTTGGCCAGTGGGAAAGGGGTATATTCACTGTTATATACTTATTATTAAATCATGCATCAAAATGTGTAAAAAAATAAAAATAATGCTATGTACAGTATATGCCATCAAACATTCTGCAAATTCAAGAGATCTCATCCAGCTCACTGTCTTCACCTTATCATTGTTGCACTCTCAGGTATTTGACAGCTGACGGCTCAAGTATAGATCTAGTGTTGTTGGTATAATATTGGTTGTTATACGTTAATTTGTACTCTGCAGACCTTTATTCAGACAATTGTTAATCTCTCCACCTCACATTACTTCCAGGTGGTTGTTGTTTCAAACCACAGACAACCAAAGAGGGTCTGAAGCTCTTTGAGATTGAGACAGTTCTCTCTTTGGAGCAGAGGAAACTCAAGGAAAAACTTGACCCGTCTTCCATCAGTCGGGTTAGTTTTATAGTTCCTTGTCCACCATTCTGTTGGAAGTGATATGGAAATGAACGCATTACTGTTTGACACAGGCATACACTTTTACATGTTGTGTTGATGTGCAAATTCATTTGTTCCTGTCATTTTATAGCGTAGTTTGTCCAACATCTTCATTACTCATGGGTATGACAAATGTCCAGAGGCGTCCTTGCCAAGCCAGTTGAACAGCAAAGTGACAGTGACGGAGAGGTAAGTGGTGGAAGCAACAGTTCCACAGGAGCTGATAAGAAACTTGTTCAAGTAATGTTATTAGGACCATATCCATCTGCTGTCTGAATTGTAAAACGGCGAACAAGTTGACAATGTAAAGGTGTCACACATAAAAAGAGGCATTTGTTAAATTTACCTGATTACTCTATGACAATGCTCATAAAAATATTTGTTGATCAGTGTAAACAAAACTAAGTCTACAGCCAAGCTATCAGCTGCAAGACTACTCTGCACAACGATGCTAACATGCTGCTGATTAGCAATACCTGATGTAATTATGTGAAGAGAAGTGGTACAGCCTCTTAGTCTTATGATTTCAAACTGTAATAATAATGATATTGTATTTTTTACCATACTATAATGACAAACATGTTACTTATATTTACTGCCTTCAAAGTGTTTGCATTACATTTGAATCATTAATAATCTTTGTAAATAGTGCCCTGAAAAAGACGCTTAAGGAGTCCAAGGGGCAGTTCCTGGAGAAGGACAAACGTGTCCTGGATGAGCTGAAGAGCCTGCATTGTAACCCACATCTCTTCTTCAGAATCTTTCCATCGGAGTCAGACTTTAGTAAGTGGCATGTTCTCTCTCTCTGTAAGTTGATATACCCCGAAACAAATGATCCACTGAAATATAGACATTTCTTTCTCCATGCAAAGTCTATGTGAAAAGTCATTCTGGGCCATGGGGTGCAGTACCACCGTTATCCGCTAAGCCCATGGTGGCTTTTAGACTTGACGCTCTTCCTGGGGGCTTGAAATTAACTAACAATGTAAAGATCAACAAGCCACAGTGACGATATGTTCATATTTGATTCATATAATAAATTATATTATTAAATTATTATTTTTGTCTTAAATCCACCAGCCATTTTCATATTATACCAACATTTGCAGCATCCTGAGCCTTTTTGGTAAGGTTACTAGGAAATCTCAGCCCAGAGTAATTAATTAATTGTAATAATTATTATTCTCCCCAAAACAAGTTTCCTTTTTTATTTTTAAAGAACTATACAAAAAAAATTGCAACTTTTTTTTGCAACTTTCACTGTCTTCTGCAACTTGCAATAAACTTTTATTGCAATTTTTTACAAAAGCTCCCGCAACAATCTCAAAAAAAGGCTGCGAAATCCTGGAGGGACTGCCCTTGTGTGTTTTTTCATGTGTTATGGTGCGCATTCACCAGTGTTTTTTTGTTGTTGTGGTGCGCGTAGGCCACTCATGATTTTGTCAGTCATCTCATCTGTTATATGCAGTGGCGTAATGAGCCAACACCGGGCCCCTATGCAGGATTATGCACGTGATGACGGCGCAATGTCCACAAGTAGACTACCATGAATAGGACAGGATAGGATCATAGAGACACAGCAATTCCTGTTTTTCACCTTTTTATGAGGCAAAAAAAACTGGCTGGTGGTCAAAAAAGTTAACTTCAGGCCCTGTATGTATGTATGTATATGTGTATGTATGTATATATATATATATATATATATATATATATATATATATATATAGTAGTGGATATCATGTCTTGCATATAAAAATGTCTTGCAGGTTTTACAATAACCTACTGTTTTATGTTTCTTTTCTTTGTCTCTATTTAAAGCAATTGGTGGAGTCTGTGCCACAGTTTATACCTCAACATCTGATCTGTCCACTCACCAAGAAGATGTTTGTTGATCCTGTGAAAACAGTGTATGGCACCGTGAACGCAAGGCCATTGAGGAACATCTAAAGCAGTGAGTTTGTCTATAAAAATGAGTAACCTGTATGGTTACCTAAATGACCGATGCCAGTTTAGAAATCACGTCTCATGGCTCTCAAGCACAAAAGGACTTATCCGCTTCATTGCCATGTATTTTCAATTGACTGTACACTCTTTTGCAGACACAAGTACAATCCGATGGCTGGCCCCGAACACAAGCTTGAAATGAGTGACATCAGAGCGGACCAGGACATGAAGAAAATGGTATCAGGTCATCGTTCTCGTCAAATTCAGTTTGAAGTTGCAGCTGAGTAGTTTTTTTATCAGGTTCCTGTGAAAAAGGAAATTGACCATCTACTCTTAATTGTTATAGAAGTTGTTCTTACTTAATTTGTATTGGAACATTATTTGTTCAGTCAGTTGGGAAATGTTAGTGCAGGTTATTCCCATTAATGTTACTCTTTTCCTGACATCACTTCTACTTTTATATGAACAGTGATGGACAAATTTTTTTCTGTTAACACTTTCGTTTGGAGTTGATTGTGCTTCTAACTTTTGATTGTTCAATGTTCTTTTAAATGCTATCCTATTTCCTTTTTTACTGTTTTATCATTCAAATATGTTGTACATCTGTATTATGTATAATACAGGAGTAAATCATTTCAGTTCATTACATTTGTCTTATTAGTGATGGCAGAAGAATAAAGGATGAGCATTTTTTTCTATCGTCAATTAATACACAGACATGCTTATTTTCAAATCATCAATGTTGAAGCTGGTGTATATTGATGTGCTATAAGTCACACACGCACAGAAGTGGGATTTTTATGCAAGCATGCCATAGCCTGATCTTTATGTGAAAGGAGCAATTCTTATTTTTCACGTTGAAGCAAGGAATGTTAACGACACATTTTCTCACTAAAATAATTCTCAGAATTGTTGTCATCTTTCAAATGGTTCAATTTCTCTTTACATTGTAATTAAAATTTGTATACGCAATACAGTTTTGAGTTGCATGTGGCAGTATGACAATTAAAATTGTTCAGGTGGTAAGATTAAGTGACCCAGTCCTGGCTTATAATTAACATAGTCAAGGATAAAAACTACGATAATAATTTTGATTTCCAAATAGGACAGATGACAGTTTACCAAGACTGATCCAGTAGTTCAACTTTCACACACGGTTATCTCCAGTATGTGTGGAGTCCACATGTGACTATCAGAGACTGTTTAAAAGAATCGTTGCTAGTATGCTCATGTTTGCAGTCTTACGGTACTACGTCCATTATATGGGACCAATAACTTCCGCCCATTCTGCCCCTACGTAAGAGAGGAAGTGAATCGCACTGGTCTTCAAATTAAATGTCCTTGAATTAAGAAAACTATATTTAATGCAGTATGCACACACACGATATTAATGGTACATTTCACAATATAAAACTGGATTTCTTAAAACATATTCGTGTTTATACGCTTTGTTCCCGATTGATTGTCGAAAACGCCTGCGTCAGTTTTGCTTTTATTTTGAAGGCTGTGGTAAAAGGGTATCAAAACTTTTTGGTCGTACACCACGCGTTGCGTAGAGTGCTGGAATGCTGTTGACTCCGCAGATCTGAGTGGAATCAGACAGCAGGTGAGCTTTTCTCATAGACTGTATATAGGTTTTTCTAGATTTCTCCTAAAAGTCTAAATCATTAACGTTGGTATATTTACTGTCTGCGGTTGTTTACGTTCGCCGTAAAGTTAAACTAAAAACTGTCAATACTAACGTTACCTCAACAGGTCGTTTATACGTCTGACCTACCAATGTTTATACGACTTAACGTTTAAAATCACAAAATGTTATGGCATTATTGTTAACTCTTGTGAATGGTATTTCAGACAAAGCATTACTCAGACTGTACTACTAACCAGACTAAATGCAGTAGTTTCGTGTACTCTAGTTCCAGTCATGTCACTGATTTCCTTAGTCGTTAATTTGAATTGTATTTAACGTTAGCTAGCAATAATCTCAGTTCGCATAGCCTTGGTAACAAGAACTTTAGTGGTTGGGGTTGTCTACAATCTTCAACGGGTCATGCTCAGAGGTTGAGTCAGCCTTGCTATCCTGCCTTTCCTGTAGAACCTGTTGACATTCACGTTTAGTTAAATCAGTTCACTGGTATCCTGAAAAGTGGAAACACTGAAACTTGATTTGAAACAGTCACGTTTAATCTCAATGGGTCTGCTGCCTGTAGTGTAATGCAAAAAGAATACATCCAGACATTACGGGGAACTCATCCCGGATTAAACCCATTTAATCACGCCAACATACTTTTTTTTAACGTTACACTTTCCTCTCGCTTTTGTGAGAAATTTAAAATGAAATGCACATGCATTCATAAAAAGGATGAGAATTATTCATTATTGGCCACTATAAACATTTAATCATCACTGTAGTCTAATTCACTGTTTTACGGGCATTCAAGTGAGTCTCAAGCAGATACAGAGCCCCTGTTTGCCATTTGTGTTTCTGAGCCAATCAGAATATTATTGAATATAACACAACTAAGTAAAAATGGAGAATCATTTAAAAATATTTTTTAGGCAGAACCACTTCTGACAAATTAATATCTCATAAATACCTGCTTACTAAAGAAATCTTCCTTGCCAGTCAAATCAACACATCATTAACTAATAAACACTACAAACATGCAGATATGCAAATTTAGCATTAATAGTAGCTGATATTAAGATTGTTAGTTTGTCATATTCTTTTATGGAGGCTAGAAATATGATTGAGTACAAGCTATTAAAATAGCATTCACATTTACTTCTACCTCTTGTAAAAAAAAAATAATTGTATTAGTTAAATAACGAATCAAACACCATAACTATCATACATCTACCTCAGCTTGGCTGATTTAATTACATCATATCTACACATCACAGTAACCCCACTCCCTTCCTCTGCTTGTGTGGCGTGTTTCCTTTCCCCAGAGAGATGTGGTGGGTCCTGTGGGTGCTCGCCACCTTGCTGGCTCTCTTCTGCAGTCTGGATGTGTGGTACTTCCTCCGGGTAGCTGCTGTGATTCTCCGGGCCTGGTTCCAGCCTCCAATCTGGGATGTCACAGCAGAGCAGATCCAAACAGGCCGGGTCACTCCCCATGACATTGACATGTGCCACATGAACAATGCTCGTTACCTCCGGGAGTGTGACTTTGCCCGCTTCTCTCTCTACATACGTAATGGTGTGTTCAAGGCAGTGCGAGCACTCAGAGCTTCAATGGTAGTGGGGGCCACCACCATCCGTTACCGCAGGGCTCTATGTATAGGTGAGGGGTACGAGCTGCGGAGTCGTATCGTCACTTGGGATGACAAAGCCTTTTTTCCTGGAGCAGAGATTTGTGTCAACAAAAGATGGGTTGGTGTGTGCCGTCATGTACTGCAAGCAGAGCATCCTACGCAGCAGCCCAGACAAGATCATGCAGCACCTGTGTAAGCGGAAGGTAAGGACCGAATGACTAAATACATATGCAAATTTGATAGTTAAAGAACATTGAGTCTATGGTGTGCTCCCTGCAGGTGGAGTGCCCTGAGTTTCCAGAGGACCTTCAGCACTGGGTCAGCTTCATCTCGGCCAGCAGCCAGGCCCTCAGAGCTGAGAGTGGACTAGACGAGAAGAACAAATAAGACATTGCATGGGCAGCTTTAAGACTGGCTTTTTGTAAGACCATCTCAGGATTAAAAAGGCATTGGTTTTCTGTTCACATTACTTGACTTAAACACAGTCGTGCCTACGCATCTGAAAGGAGCTTTACTTAGACCCCAATACTTGCCTATGTAAACACTGGACGAACTAGCACACCAGGCTAAAAAAACAATTACTCTTCAGTAATAATAAAGTAATATGATTGTACAAAGTCTATCTTCGTGTACTATGGCAGCAATAAAAACAAATTGATTTTGAAGTCCTATTGATGCACTTTTATGCCCTCACTATGCATATAGGGCCTCACACTATACATAATAAGAGCCAAAGGCAGAAGTTTTTACTGTAAGCAAATGTGAAACTTGTTTGTAAAACACTGCAAAATCAATCATATTGGTCACAAATTAGAAAAAAAGATGTAACACAACTAGGCATAGGCCGGTAAGAGAGTCTGACAGTATAATAACCTTCAGCAAAAATTTCACGGTATTACGGTATTGCAATTATAGCTATAAATGTATTATTTTTTTAAATGTCTGGGTAAAAAACAACTTTTTTCCCCCCATTGAACACAATGTATTATATTTTTAAACACACTGCACACTGGCAGGGAGAGGGATTTCTAAACTGCACTTTCTGTCCTTGAAGACTCATAAAAAAACAGCTCATACCTTAGGAACGGTATGACAGAAAATTGTAGTGGTTTTGCGGTATACCTTGAAACCGGTAACCGGCCCATGTCTAAACACAACAAACAAGAATTTGACCAAGGTATTATGACAATGAAGAAAGAAAATTTGCCAAACTGTCACATAAGTTATATTGTCTCTGTGAATAAAGGGGGTGTGTCCAGTGTAGTGATACATATGACATACATTACATACATTAAATGTAAAATAAACTAATTCCACATTGGTAATTTTCCAATCGGTAAGACTTCACTAAATCCAGAAGATGGCAGTAACGCACCACTATTAGGATGCCAACTGCCGTTAAACCTCAAAGCAGAAGAAGAATTACGTCTCGTCACATACCCGGAAGTCATGTTCATTCATTCTACCGGTTTCTTCAAGTTGTGGTCGTATCGCATCCCATGGTAACACTCTCTTCTGGACGCACGGTAAGTTGTACAGCCATAAAAAATAAGTCTACTGTATTTGTGGTTATTTTTTAAATTTCGACAGTGAGAAAAATAAAAAAAACGACTTTCACACGTCAAGAGTATGGTCTCTATTCTACAAGGCCACCATCTGCAGGTAGCTAGCAGCTAGCTAAGCTAACAGATTTGGCTGTCAGCAGGTTGCGCCCCGATCATTTGCATTGAGCTGTCAAGGTTGAAGTGAGTGATTATAGGGATATGATGCGTCCGTATTTTTTTTAGCTGTAATATAAAGCCAGTGAATGAAGAGGAAAAAAAACATCTTTTTCTACACATCTGCACTGACATTGATGAGGTCAAAGGAGCATGTGATTAAATATTGAGAGTGGTCATGAATTTAGAAAACAAGCATTTTTTTATTAAAGGAAATTGCTATCATAAACTTTGGAATTGCTATTGTAATATGTGTCATATCATGTGCCTTTAAATTGGTTTTGTTTCTTGTCATTATAATATATTACTATACTGTTTTTAAAACTATATTTGATATTCTTTTGCATTATATCCTTTGTTATATTGCTGTAACGTACTATACCATATAGTGTGTGTGTGTGTGTGTGTGTGTGTGTGTGTGTGTGTGTGTGTGTGTGTATAATATGTACACACACACACACACTATATAAAATAAAATAAATAAAAAAAAATATATATATATATAAAAATAGGGTTCCAGAGCTCCACTAGAGATGTGTAGCGCGTATGTCACTTTAACCACACCATGTTACTTTGCCTTGCAAATTTGTCTCCAAATGCTCTTGTATAGTCCTTGAGCTGCTGCAACAACAACAACTGATTTTTTTTTCTGGGGATCAATCTAATATTTATCTTATCTTATTTGGACTGATGTTCCAGAGAGATGTTGCTGCTGGTGCTGGGTGCCCTCCTTCTGCTCTTCTGCAGTCTGGATGTATGGTACTTCCTGCGGGGGGTCCAGGTGTTCTTCCAGGCGTGGTTCCAACCCAGAATATGGGACTTGCTGGCTGAGCAAACCATTGATGGCATGGTCCTTCCCCATGATTTGGACTACATGGGCCACATGAACAACTCCCGATATCTAAGGGAGTGTGACTTTGCCCGCTTCCACCATTATATGCGAAACGGGCTGTTAATGGCCTCACGCAAACTGGGAGCCAGAATGGTGGTAGGGGCCTCCACCATTCGGTACCGGCGCTCCCTGGCCTTCTGTGAGGCTTTTGAGATTCGGACCAAAATAGTGGGATGGGATGAGAAGGCGTTTTACTTGGAGCAGCGGTTTGTGTCCAAGAAAGATGGTTTTGTCTCTGCTATCATGCTTTGCAGACAGAACGTGGTGCACTGCAGCCCAGAGAGCATTATCGAGTTTGTCTGCAAAAGAAAGGTGAGGAATAGCTGGAGATGAAGAAAAGTATTGGTATGACTGTAGTAGTGTTGGAAATGAAAATTATTTTTATTATCGATTTATCTGCTTTAATCTGTCTTGGTTTCCCGATCAACGAATATTTAAAAAATAAAACAAAAACGGACGAAACGCCCTCCAACCATGTTATGAGTGTTGGCGTTGCATAGTTTGTCCACCAGAGACCACTCTACAACGTCCCTGTTGGCAACACAGGACTTTAAGTTTCATATCTTAAGTTTGTATTTATACATTTTATTTATCAGAACTTTAATATATTTTGATGTTCCTCTGTTCTGTTGTGACAATAAAACAAGTTTATTTTTAAACTGCATTATCATATTATATTAGTGAGGACTCATAAATAACTACAAATAACTAATGTTAGGGAAATCTCTATGTTTTGTTACGCGTTTCTGGATTATTTTTTTTAAATACATATCGGCCGATATATCGGATTTTTAAATCACCAAATATTTGTATCGATATCGGCCTTAAAAATCCATTATCGGTCGGATTTCTAATACTGACCATCAAACTACAGTAGTTACTAGGTTTTCTGTTGATCGACTGACTGATTGATTAATCAACTAATCATTTGTATTGGTTATGTTATGTTATTTGCAGTCCAAAATCCAAAAGATATTCAGTTTTCTTTCTCATCAAATCCTCACATTTTGGAAACTGCAGCATGGAAGTGTTTAGCTTTTTTCTTTAAAACATTTATTTTTAAATGATCAAACTTGAAAATTGTCTGTCAATAGTTGCAGCTCTGTACTGTGGCATTATTCTTCTTTGGCTAATTTTGTGTTTGTGTGCAGATTGAGTGCCCCGAGTTTCCTGAAGACCTCAAACACTGGATCAGCTTCATCTCAGCCAGCAGCCAGGCACTGAGAGCCGAGAGCGGACTGGAAGAGAAGAACAAGTGAAGCCCCACACCATGTATCATGAGTGTAGGCCCACATATAATTTGCATTGCACGCACATATACAGTAAACATACATGCACACAAACAGTTAAACATCGTAGAGCGTTTTTAGTTTACTTACAAGATTCAATTTATCTCCGTTTTCGGTCTGCTTCTTCCTGCTGTGTATTTTTGTATGATTTGAACAGAAATACTGAACTTATTACAAAACTTGAACTGTAAGGTATTCCATATTTTTTAAAATGCACTATATGCATTGGGATCATATTGAAAGTTCTCTCGGAATAAAGTGACACAAGAATGTAGCTTTATTCTTGCAGCTTATAGACTGGCGTTAGACATCTTCATTTCATTTTAGCAAAATCCTCTAAATTCAGATAAGCATGCAGAGCAAAAGTTCATCTTCCATTGACATCAATGCATGTTTTTAAACAGACCCAGTCTTTTTTTGTGCCTGTTTCTCTTGATTAGCTGTAGTTTACAGTTATAACTTCAGAGAATTATAACTTTTTACAAAAAAAAGGGTAAGTTTGATGAAATACTTGAATGGGCATCATGAACATGCACTGAAAACTGTTTTAATATTCCCATCAGCATTTTGCACAACACAAAGTAACCCAAGTGAGTAGACAAACTGAATTCCTGTTAACAATCTGAAAGGGAATCTTTGATTTTGAGGGATCCTTTTAATCAGTACAGTATTGTTCTTTTACTGACTGTATAACACATGCTTTTAGAGGGTATGCTTCTAGATTGGAATTGCATGTCATTTTAAGAGAAAGCGCTCAAATCCAAATTAACAGGCACATTAAGCAAACGTTGATATGAGGTTGCTGGCAACTTTTCGAAACCTGCAATGCACGATAAACACTTATGTTAGGATGATGCTCGGTCTTTTGAAATCTGGAACCTTCCCTTTAATGCATCAAAGCTTTATTTTGTGACCAAAGTAATGTATTGTTCAGTATGAGGAAACAAAATCAATATTTAAAGATCTATAACCTGTTATTTATGTTGTTGATACACTGAAAATCCTGCTTGATTTAATATAAGTTTTAAGATATTCACTGTCCTTTTATTTTCCACATATTATTTATGATGTATTGAAATGGGTTAATGCACCTACTGTTATTTGTTGTGTTTAAGTATTTAAAGGCATTTTAAATAAATGCATTGGAAACCATGTTTCTGTGACTGAGCTTGCCTTTTAAGTGCTTGTTATTCAGCAATAACCTGACCTACTAATGTACTGTGGTTTGTGGTTCTGTATTGATGACCAGTATTTGTACCTCAATTTTACTGCACAGCATATATCTGACAGCTGTAGTTACCATTTGCAGATTAACATTTGACATCAAAAATGTGATTGTTATAACTGCCCAAATTATATATAACGTACATATAACCTTAGCTGGACCTCAATCAGCTCCATTACAAATGATTCCTACATGTTAATGCATCAATAATGTACAATTACAACATAATGTAAAAGTACATTTAGCTTATAATACGTTTGTACTTGAACGCAGTACTTTAATTTGTAATGGAATACTGTGTATTAAAAGACTTGAGTACCACTGGCTTGTACACCAGAGTTTAGTTGCCAGCAGCAGCAACAATTCGACATGCGCATCTTTCAAAATAAAAACAAAAAGAACAAATAATAGGACCTAATTCGACCTGCACTTCATTACACTATTTAATTTTAAGCATTGAATGGCACCTTTAAAATTCCCAAGAACAGACAGGCTTAAGACAAGGGCAGCTGACCTGAGAGAGATGATCATAAGTAAGAGATATCTGAAGACCCCCTGGTCGATTACCAAGGCTAAGAGAAAGAGTACCAGATACCCCTGAGACAAGCAGGTACGGGCACGGCATACCTGGAACCAAGTGGCTGGCATAGTGTACAGGAACATCTATGCCAGTATGGGCTGGAAGTCCCAAGGAAACCAACCTGACATCCGAACCAACCGAATATCGTAGTGGTCGACAAACAGCTGAAGAAAATAGTTCTGATAGATGTAGCAATACCAAGCGACAGCAACATCAAGAAAAAGGAACGTGAAGCTTGAAAAAGCACTTGGGGCTGTAACCCCCAAACTAGGACAGTTCCAGGAACATCTGAGATCTCTGTCCAGAAGGGCGCAGTCCTAGTAACAGCTGATACTGTGCAGAACCCTCAGGCTCCCATATATATATATATATATATATATATATATATATATATATATATATATATATATATATATATATATAAATAACACAAGGTATCAAGGTAGCTTGTGAATTTCACCAAGGGATCAATAAGTCTTATCTTTATACCCATAATTATATATATATAAATTATAATGTATTTGTTTATTGTATATATATGTATCTAAATTTGCAAAATGTAGTGCAGTAAAAAGTGCAATATTTGCCCCTGAACTGTAGTGGAGTAACGTTACAAGTATAAAGTATGGAGAATTATACTCAAGTACAAGTAGCCTACTTCAAAATTGTACTTACAAAAACACAGATTCACAACATAGAGAGACAAACTAAGCCTACATAAAATAAAACGTTCATCACTTCGTTGTCATTTTACGATTGAATGTTACTGTTTAACATTATTTTGAAAATAAGTATTTTTTTTAAAGATTAAATTCCCTACAGCCGTTTCCGGTGACGCCTCTCTGGCCACGCCTGCTACTTGTCATTTCCTGTAAACAAAGAAGCAGCCGTCTGTCAGATTCCTGTGCTTTCGCTCATTTTCTACACCAACTTCAGCGTTTTTGACGACGATGGCTCAAGGCGGAGTGGTCCTGGATAAGGACCAGTTCAACTGCTCGATATGTCTGGACGTGCTGAGGGACCCTGTGACCATCCCCTGCGGACACAGCTACTGCTCGGAGTGTATCCAGAACTACTGGGACCAGGACGACTACCTGGGGATCTTCGTCTGCCCGCAGTGCAGGCACAACTTCAACCCGAGGCCAGTTCTCGCCAGAAACACCATGTTAGCCGACGTGGTGGAGAAATTCAAAAAGACTGGACTCCAAGATGCAACAACGACGACTGGAAGTCAAAGTTTCGCTGAGGCCGACGACGTGGAGTGCGACGTGTGCACCGGGAGGAAAAACAAAGCTGTGAAGTCTTGTCTGGTGTGTCTGGCCTCCTACTGCGACGTCCACCTCCAGCCTCACTACGAATCGGCTGCTTTCAAGAAACACAGGCTGGTGTCGGCCTCCAAAAAACTTCAAGAGACGATCTGTGGCCGACACGACAAACTGCTGGAGGTGTACTGCCGCACCGACAAACAGTGCATCTGTTACCTGTGTCTGACAGATGAACACAAAGGCCACGACACGGTGCTGGCTGAGGCAGAGATACAACAGAAGCAGGTAGCCTAATCAATTCAATCACGGCATCTGATTGATTCAAGATAAGGCTGTTGATCTGCGACAGTACTATACATTGTTTTCATATCGACCAGGGTCTGATGTGATCTACATGGTTTAAAAGCAGTGAAACAATATTTCTCATTGAGATTAAGGTATCTTCTTAGGAAAAGAATTAACATAGTCAATATAAGTATCGACAAACACAGGAATCCACAACAGCACAATTTACAAACAAAATATACATCTGTTCCACATTAAAGAAAACAAGTATAAGTGGCATTTGAAATGCTTGAGTAAGCTATAATGTTTTAAAATGAAAAGAAATACAAGATTTTAATTTAAAACCATTTTTGTAATGTTTACATTTCTCTGGTCTAATGTGCTCTGGATGGTGAAAAAAATGCTCTTTTCTTCAGTTTTACAAGTAAAATAAAGTAGTCACCAATGTTAAAGGATTTTAAACAGGAGTCTCAATGATAATCTAGTCCTGGTTTGATACATTTAAGTACAGTAGTTTTTTTTATCTAGAGCTTGTCTGATGGAGAAAAAGCTATCATATGGCTCTTTTCTATTTTCACAATGTTACGGCTGCCGTCGGCACCCTCAGGTGTGTGTTTAATAATTAATTATAGAAAGGTTCCACAGATCTGAAATGGGACTTTAAACAGCATGAACATGGACACATGAACAATATATTGAAACCAGTAGTCGTTGTATTTGGCAAAATATAACATGGTGTCATGTAACTGTGAAGACCAGATCTCTTTGAAGTTTTCTCACTATTTTTCCTCAGAGGCAGCTTGGTGACATGAAGCAGAGCTCTCAGCTGATAATTCATCAAAGGGAAAAGGGTGTCCAGGAGATCAGACAAGCCATTTTCTCTCTCACTGTAAGTGCCAACATCCCATTTGGTCTGATATACAAATACAGTAGATCACAACATACAGTAGGTGCTAAAATAGTACTCACCTCTTTCAGATTATTTTAAACAGTTCCTAATTGACACAATGCCTTCTATATGTTATGTCTATTATATTTCTCCCTCCAGCGCTCTGCTCGGGCAGCAGCTGAGGAGAGCGAGGCCGTCTTTACTGAACTGATTCGGTCGATTGAGCTGAAGCGTTTCGAGGTGAGAGAGCTGATTAAAGCCCAGGAAAAGAAGACGGTCAGTCAGGCCGAGCAGCTGCTGGAGAAGATCCAGAAGGAGATCGCTGAGCTGAAGAAGAACGAGGCAGAACTGGACAAACTTTCCCATGCTGAGGACCACGTCCATTTCCTTCAGGTAACAATGTTCAGATTGATACCACCAGTGGTGGAAAGTAACTAAGTACATTTACATAAGTACTGTAAAGTACAAATACCTCAATATTGTACTTGAGCATTTCTGTTGTCTGCTACTTCGTACTTCTACTGCACTACATTTCAGAGGGAAATATTGCACTTTGTACTTCATTCATTCATGACATCTGAAGTTATTTTCCGAAATAAGATTTTATATTCTAAACATATGTCATATATAAACATATATCAATTTATAAAATATTCCTTATTCAGTGCACAACATTTGCATATTGAGTAATTTTAGTCCTACGTTTTTTTTTGTCAAGTAAAATATATACTAATTTTTAAGCTGTAATATTCCAAACTGTTTGAATGCAAATTAACTTATTGTAAGTATTTTCTAAATAATAATAAAATATAATAGTATATTTAGCTAACAATACTCTAGTACTTTTACTTAAGTAGAATTTTGAATGCAGAACTTTTACTTGATGACGTATGTGTGGTATTACTACTCTTACTTTAGTAAAGGATCTGAATACTTCTTCCACCACTGGATACCAAACAGTAACACACAGTAACACACCTCAACCGCTCGGTCTCTGTGTTTGTCTTTCCAGAGTTTTGAGTCTTTCCATGCTCCACCTGTGCTGTCAGCGTTGCCTACAGTCACCATTGACCCCAACCTCACCTTTGGCCCCGTGATGACAGCTGTGTCCGATTTTAAAGGACTGCTGCTGGAGGTCTGCCAGGGAGGATTTGTCAGCATCTATGAGAGAGGTAGATACAAAGGGTTATATCAAGTTTGTGTTTTTATCTGATACAAATTATTCTGTCAACTCTGTTTATGTGATTTTCTCTTAGTGAGAGATGTTGTGATTGTAAGTACTCCAAATCCTGCTGTACAGCTGGACACAACACAGCCCCGTGATGGTGAATCAGCTGTACAAATGGAAGCAACACTAGGTGAGAGTATAAATCTTTTTAGAATATGATTTGCATTAGTCAGTCACACAATTCCAGCTTTAAATACAAGTGGTAAAATACCACAAAACTTTTGGTAGTCAGCGATGCATCGATCAACTAGTACTGGCAAAGGGTTGAGTGGACTTACCGGAGCATTGGCATATGGCAGACAGAGAGCATTTATATATGTTTCTCTGTCCTGTTCTTCACATCAGTGAGGCTTTCTTCTCTTGTTTCAACAAAGTGAATACATGATCAAGTGACTGGAACTATCCATCACCTCTCGCGTGTGAATTCTCAACGTCCCGGCTGCTGTTGCCTGGTCTTTGAGATACACAGCTGTTGTCGGGTTTTTTTTTTTTAATCACTACATGCGGTTCACAACACACGGTTAGTTAGCGTAGTTAACACTACACACAGTGACATTACGTGTCCTGTTTTAATTTCACGCATACTATCTGCTTTGAGTGGGTGAAGCTATGGGCTGAGCTCTGTTATCTTAGAGCTGTTTGTTTGGAGAAGAGTTGTCAGGCGAAGTGGAAGAGAGCTTGTCACAGAGGATAATGGGAGCCATGCCAGTAAAACTGTTATAGCACCTTTTATTTTTATTTTTATTTAAATAGTTTAATGAGCTTAAAATTGGCAACCCTACCACCTTAACTAACACATTTTCTGCGGGAAACCCTGGAACGTCAATACATTCATGCACTTGGTAAATAAATATCATCCGTGCTTCTTTACATTGATAGTTTCCATTTAGTCTGTGACATTTAAAATTTCTTAAATTTGACTTGTTGTTCCCTACAGTTTGTGCGTCCCATCCTAACCACATTATCATGCGCACACCTTACTCAACATGTTTGTTTATAGTGGAGTTTGCTGAATCTGCTCAAGTGGAAGGATGACAGTGCTGCAGACTCTGACAGTTTGGACAGCTGAGACTGTGCAGTCACAGTGTTTGTTCTCTTTGTGCTTGCAGTGATCCCTCCACCTGGCCTAGACCAAAGTCCTGTGAACCCTCTCAACCCTTTCCTCCCTCCTGGATCCGCTGTGCCCACCTTTGCCTTCTCACCATTTGGTAAATAGAGATACTGTATTATCAAAAAAGAAATGTACAGTATATCAGCATTAAACAGCTTGCAGAGCCTATTTTACACAAGAAAACCAAATGTAAAACATATCACAAATGTTGTCATTTTAGTGGCAGACAGAAAGAGAGAGACACATTCAGTATAATATATAACATAAATCCTGCAGTGGTGGAAGAAGTATTGAGATCTTTGGCTGAAATTAAAGTAACAATACCACAACATAAACCACACACAAAGGTCCTGCATTTATAATTTTACCTAAATAGAAGTGCACTTAATATTTAAAGTATTAGAGTGTTATTATATTACTGGACTATAATTACTGATTACTAAGAAAGCAGCATTTTAATATTATTGCTGGTTGAGGTGGAGGTAATTTTAGCTAGTTTACAGTATAGAGTATACTATTGGGTAGTTTAATCGATAACAATCCATCATATTGTATAAGTCAATGATATGTATGTAAAATATATAGCTTGCAACTATGGCAATCAGAAAAATGAAAATAAGTACAGTATTTGAGTCAATGTACTTAGTTACAATCCAACTATAATTGCCTGTAGATGACAGCTTTTTGTAGAAGTCACATTTACCTTTTTAGACTTTTAGTCTGGCTCTAGGAAGACCGCCTGAAGATCTCAGGCGAGTGTGTGTTTAATGAATCAAAACATCTGAGTTGAGTGTACTGTACATGGATATGTGACTTTACAGAAACACCTGCAGATTGAGTGATTGCATCTGTCTTACCTTGTCAAAACAGCTGTAACTCAGCTGCCTCCTCTGTGCTTTTTTCTGTGTACCTTGTGTGTCACTTTTTTCATTGTTCATTGTGCATTCTTGATCACTTTGATCCATGCATATTGGGATTTTGTGTCAAATTATGAAAATGTGCATAGATTTATTATGACACAGCAGGTGACTAACAGGGGAGTTGTAGATATTTAAATATTTGAAAATAAAATATATTTGAAATAAGTGGTAAAGGAAACCTTGTACTGTAGATTTTTTTCATCTGAGGTAATTTAGTGTTTTTTTTTTTGTTTTGTTTTTTATGCAATCTTACATTGACACCTTAAGTGTATGGGGTTTTATTTGTAATACTATAATTACTGAAATTAAAATGATTTCATTGCATTTCATCTTGCTGGATAAATGGTTCTGTATGCTCGGTCGTTACTACCCACTACAGATCATGTTCAGGAATATATTATATATTTGTAAGCTCTTTCTCTAACATATCCTTCTTGTCCTAACATCTTTGTCACCTCAGGGTGCTGTAGACTGATAATTCCTGTTCTGTCTGCTCAGGCTCTAAACTCTCCTCAGGATCCAGACAGAGGAACCTTCAGCGCCGCGCTCACCCCAGGAGGAAATAGACTTGTAGTGGACATCAAAATCAACATTTAACATGCACCCACACGGGCTGAATGTCATCATACCTCAGTGCTCTTCTCTCACAAATCTGTACTGACACTTGTAAATTGTACATTTAATAATTCATTTTTTAGTATTATTTAATTGCTGTGTTTTGACCCATCAGCTATACTTGCATCTTGCATTATACTGCAGGTGGGAAGAGAAGAGAAAAGGAAAGTATTTAGTGCCACATTAGATCACATTGACAATGCATTTACTTGAGTAATAAGCAGCCTAAAACGTGACTGACTCAACACATTGTATTTCAGTATTTGAAAGGAAATTTCATTGACATTTAGTGAAGTTTAAGTTCATTTTAACAATGTAATGCTTTTGTAAAGATTTTTCATTTTTTAACCAAAACAACATAACTTTACATTTGCTTTACAGACACTAATTGTAATGTTAGTGTCTATATAGTGTAATTATATATTTTGATTTGTGACATGCTGACATTAAAAAAAGCAAACACACTTGTAAAACTAGTCTTTCTCAAGTGTGCTGTTTATTTGCATGGAGTATGGTTTACATTTCATTGTACAAATACGGGCACAAGGTGTCTGATGTAAAAGTGGAATAGCAGGTTGACTGTGCACACAAACGCACTGCAGTGCTTTTGTGTAAAAGGCTATGGGTCATATAACATTCATAGGGTCAGTGCATGTAATATGAACTCCCCGTATACATTGGAGAGGTGCTTCAATAGAAGGTTGTTCTTTGCACAGTTTGCTTTATCTGGGACAGCCTATTTGCTGGTTTTGGTGGGTCTTTGGGTTTTTTTGCCCCCAACGTCTCCTCCCAGGCAGCGCGGCAATGGTTATGTTTAGGGTTAGGGTTAGCTGCCTGGAAGGCGCCGTTGGAGGCAAAAATACCATCGAGCGTTTTGGCGGCTGTGATTGGAGGCTTCAGTAGGTGAAACCTGAGAAGCTGTAATCAGCACACCTGTTCGCTACGCCCATCTTTGTCTCTTCCAGTTTCTGTTCGGAGTGCAAGAAATGGCTGCAGCAACTATTTCGATTGGACAAGACCAGTTTTGTTGTTCAGTGTGCCTGGAGGTTTTAAGAGACCCGGTGACGATCCCCTGTGGACACAGCTACTGCTTGGATTGCATTGAAGATTACTGGACAAGGGTCAAGCAGAAAGGCCAGTACAGCTGCCCACAGTGCAGGCAGGTGTTTAATCCCAGGCCTCTGCTGAGTAGAAACACAGTTCTGGGCGAAGTGGTGGAAAAGTTTCAGAGATCTGGATTTCAAGACGCAGCTCAACACTTGGCCAAACCCGAGGAAGTGAAATGCAGTGTTTGCACATTGAGAAAAAGCAAAGCTGTAAAATCCTGCCTTGTATGCTCCGAGTCTTACTGTGCTGTTCACTTGAGAGTCCACGAAGAACGCTTTCATGGGAAGGTCCATGAATTGATCCCAGCTGTAGATCAGCTGAGGGAGAAGCTGTGCCCACATCATGATAAATCACTGAGGCTGTACTGTCGCACTGACCAGCAGTGTGTGTGTTCCCAGTGTGTCAAAGAGAGACACAAGGGCCACGATGCAGTCTCAGTGGTGGATGAGAGAGCAACACAACAGGTGACATCAGACAGGATTTATCTAAAGTATTTGATGTTTAAAAAGTACTTCTCAGCCTGTGATAACACTGTTTTCGGTGGTTCTGGAAGAGCTTTATCAAGTCGAAAATAACCCCGATTACAATAGCCTACTATGACATCATCAGGTTTATTAGCTGGGGCCTGTGCGGTGTTATGTGGGATTGACAGTGTTGTAAGAAGTATTCAGATATTTTACTTAAGTAGGCCTAATATTAGAAATATTTTTTTTGAATTGAATGAATACATTTGTGTAATACATCTGTTACAAGTAAAAGTACAAAAGTATTAGCATTACAATTTTCTCAAGTACCAAAAATAGGCTACTCCTTTATACAGAATGACCCGTTTCAGAATAAAATATATTGTGTAAACATCCCTTTAATGTTGCTGCTGGTAGAAGTGGAGCCATTTATAAATAAATAAAATATCTCTGTCTGTGTGTTCAGATTTGACTGAGTAATGAATCCGTGACTGAACTCACCATTTGACTATTTCCAAAATGCTTTTAAAACTTGCTGCATATAAGACAGTAGTAGGGTGACTAATTGTGATTCTGTCTGCGGTTAAGAAACATTGAGATACCTTTTATGAATATGTCTTTTATATCCTGGTGTAACGGCTTCAACATTTCAAATATTAAATGGGGGTATGAAATGTGCCTAGCTGGTCCTGCAGCCATAGCTTGTGCACTGATGTTACTGTGTCAAAAGTTTAGGTTGATAGACCAAAGGTCTTCCATGCAATCCAACCCTTTGATTGTAAAATCAAAACTTTCCATCTTGAAAGTCAACCGCGGAAAGAAAATATTCGACTGAGCAGCCTGACGGTCTGCGCTGTGTGATACTCTTATGTATTCTCTCAGAAAAAACTCCAAGAAGCCTCTTTGAAGTCTGTGCAGAAATTGAAGGACAAGGAGAAGGAACTTAGATATGTTGTCAGATACATTAAGGTGAGTGCATTTTCAATACAGGAGTTTGAAATATGCTGTTGACATACTGCTTACACAAAAAAGTGAAAACGTTTATCCTCCACAGCACTCCACAGAAGCAGCAGTGGAGGAGAGCGAGAGGGTTTTCTCCAAGTTGATCCGTTCCATAGAGAAACAAAGCAGTGAGGTGAAGGAGGTGATGAGAGTCCAGGAGAGAGCAGCTGTCAGTCAGGCCGAGGAGCTGCTGGAGAAGATCCAGAGGGACGTAACCGAGCTCAGGAGGACCGGTGCTGAGCTGGATAAGATTTCTGGCACTGAGGACCACGCCCACTTTCTTCAGGTATGGAACAAAACAAAACTCGGCCAGTGATGCGGACAAAGGTCTGTCCAACCACAGCAATGGCAAGTACATTTACTCTGTAAGTACTGTACTTAAGTACAATTTTGAGGTAGGCCTACTTGTACCTTACCTGAGTATTTCCATTTTTTTTGCTCTTTATACCTCTACTCCACTGCAATTCAGAGGTAAATACTGTACTTTTTACTCCACTACATTTATTTTAGAAATTAAATTACTGGTTACTTTTAAGATTCAAATGAATGATACAAAATATCATCAACAAATAAATTATGATACTATTACTGTATAATTTGACTTTATCGATCCCCAGGAAAATTCACAAGCTACCCAGCTGTATATTGAGTAATGTGTATATAAACTCAGCAAAAAAAGTCAAAATAACTTTAGAGATCTTCATTGTAGAGGGTTTAAACAATGTTTTCCATGCTTGTTCAATGAACCATGAACAATTAATGAACATGCACCTGTTGAACGTCAAAAAGACAATAACAACTTAAGGGCGGTAGGCAATTAAGGTCACAGTTATGAGAAAATTAGGAGGGTAAAGACACCTTTCTACCGATTCTGAAAAACACCAAAAGAAAGACGCCCAGGGTCCCTGCAAATCTGCGTGAACGTGCCTTAGGCATGGTGCAAGGAGGCATGAGGACAGCAGATGTGGCCAGGGCAATATATTGCAATGTCCCTACTGTGAGACGCCTAAGACAGTGCTACAGGGAGACAGGAAGCTGATTGTCCTCGCAGTGGCAGACCACGTGTAACACCTGCATAGGATCGGTACATCCAAATATCACACCTGTGGGACAGGTACAGGATGGCTGCAGCCAGTCTGGTGCAGTACATGAGGAGGAGATGCAATGCACTGCAGATACTGAGGGCTATTTAATATTCCCTTTGTTCAGGGACACATTATTCCATTTTTGTTAGTCACATGTCTGTGAAAATTGTTCAGTTTATGTCTTAGTTGTTAAATCTTTTAATGTTCATACAAATATTTGCATATGTTAAATATGCTTAAAATATAAAAGCAGTTGAAAGTGACAGGACGTTCTTTTTTTTGCTGTGTGTGTATGTATGTATATATAATATTTATTAATGCATCAACAATTAGAATCAAATATTATAACATACATTCATTTGAACTTGACCATTCTGCATAGTGAGTAATTTTACTTTTGGTACTTAAAATATATTTAGTATTTCCGAACGGTGGTATTGCCACTTTTTTACTTAGGTAAACTTACTAAGGTATGAGTACATCTTTCACCACTGCCTTAATATGCAAAATATTTCAAATAAACATTTAGAGACCCAGAGGATCTTGCATGCGTTTATCTCCTCAAGCCTTGATTATCGCAAAAGCCTCTTCACGTAACTACATACTGTTTACACAGTATATCAGGCTTTACTAGAACTAAGAGGCATGACCACAATACACCTGTTTTTAACCTTTTCACACTGACTCCCCACTATGTTTTAGGATTTATTTTTTATTACCTTTCAGGCTCCTTGCTGTATTTCTGTATTTATCTAAAATCTAAGAATCACACTTAAGAATGCTCATCCTTAGAGTCAATTTATGAGTACTTCGCTGAACATGATCAATAAGACACATTTATCATTTTTTAGGTGACTTACTTACAGTGAAGTGTTAAGAAATCTCTTAAGTGATCACATGATGAAACACACATGTATGTTTAGAGCAGGAATAGCCAATCAGAGATGATAGTCCACTTAATTTATCTATTTTAAGCTTTTACATTTTCATTTATTTGTTTTTAATTCTATTGCCTTGTGTGAAGCACTCTGTAAAACTTGCAGTGTGATTTTGGTGAACATGACTCACAAAGTGATTCATGCCTGTTTTGTCAGGGTTTTTGCATTTTCATTCAAATGCTGTCCTCTAATTTGGTTGTGTTGCATGTCACCACAGAAGTGCAAGTCTCTTCATTTCCCTATGAAGACTGTGGAGATGCCCAGCACTGATGCACTTCAATATTTGATGTATAAAACCATGAGAGGAGCCCTAGCTGATCTCAAAGACAGTCTGGACGAAACACTTGAAAGAGAATTCAACAGGATCTCTGATAAAGGTATGGTGTCTCTTTTACACCTGATTACCACACACGATTATTTTGTGAACAGTAAATACTGACTGTTTGTTTGCATTTCAAGTCATTTCACTGAAGGAGACCAGCAATCAAAGTACCTCTGAAAAGACTAAAGGTATGGACGTTTCGTTAGTGGTTGAGCCCCTTCCCAGAAGAGCAATTTTCCAATCACATTTTAGCAGGATGGGATTATTTTAGCACAATATCATGTATTTAGATGTTAAGTGCACATTTAGGATCCTGTTAACAAAATGCATGTTTTAAAAAAAGCTGGCTTGGAACCAAAAATTGGTTCACTACAGTTGATATAATCTCCCAGCTAAAGTGAACATTTTTAACTGCATATGTGCCGTGCCTGAAAGAAAAATAGCAACAGTAAAGAAGGGGTTAACTGTTAGTTTAGTGTCTGTCAATAAATGAGTTGTGAAGTTGGAGGGTCGCTTGTTCCAGAAGTGTTTTTCCCCCATTCTGTATTCCCATTTCAGTTTTGTCTTTAAACGATATCTTCAACGTTACTTAACATAGAAACACTGGACTCTCCCAGACGATGTAACAACCCTGTAAGATTATGTTATGGCCACCAATTACAATTAGTTATAGTTAACGTCCTTCTACTTTTTAATCAAAGAACCAGATATTTTAATGGCGCAGTAAGCAAAGCTGGGCAAAGATTGTTGATATTTGAACTCAACTGCCAAACAAATACAACCCCCCCCCCCCCCCTCATAAGCTCCGCCCCCCAGATTCACGGTCAGATAACTACTGGCCGGCACATTCACATGCTTTTTTTCAGCGCACACAGAAAATAGAGAGCTGGGTGACAGTGAGGAGATATTTCCTGTATTTGACAAACATTTGACATTGGATTAACATCACTTACTAACACAGTTCTAACTAACTTTATGGTAACCCTTTACTT
Organism: Sander vitreus; assembly: GCF_031162955.1. Classification (NCBI taxonomy): domain Eukaryota; kingdom Metazoa; phylum Chordata; class Actinopteri; order Perciformes; family Percidae; genus Sander; species Sander vitreus. The sequence goes on from NC_135866.1 coordinate 15,951,771, forward strand.
GAAGGTATCTACATAAGAGTGACATGACACTATCATGAACACATGACACTGACATGACACATGACACTGACATGACACATGAACGCTAACCCTAACTTGTCATGACAAAAACTGAATGACACTAACTAAAAGAAGCGTTATGTCATAAACGTTAATGACTTGTTTATAATCTTTATGACACGTTCATGAGTGTCATGTCACTCTTATGTAGATACCTTCAAGTAAAGTGTAACCAACTCTATTTTGTTTAATATGTGTTATCTCCTGCATCTGTCTAACAGTAAAAGACACTGAGGTACCATGCAACTCAGAACCGAAGACAAGAGCTGATTTTCTACAATGTGAGTACAATTATTTGATAAATCCATCCATCTTTATGGAATCCACTAACTAGTAGTTGGAGTCTGACAATGTGCATCTGTTGTGTCCAGATTACAACGATATAACCCTGGACTTGAACACAGCCAACCCTTATCTAAGCTTCTCTGATGGTCAAAGAGGGGTGACCACACGTTCGGAGCCACAGCCATACCCGGACCATCCGCATCGCTTCACCAGCTGGGCCCAGGTGCTGTGCAGAGCTGGGATGGCTGGACGCTGTTACTGGGAGGTAGAGTGGGCTGGTAACGGAGGGGTTTCCATCGGCGTCTGCTACAAAAACATGGGCAGGAGTGGAGCAGGGAGTGACTGTAAGCTTGGACACAATTCCAAATCCTGGAGCCTGGACTGCTCTTACTCAGTCTGTTCATTTCAGCACAATAAGGAGGGTTTGACCATCGCTGCTTCGTGCTGCAGCAGGATAGGAGTGTTTCTGGACTTCAGGGGTGGGACTTTGTCTTTCTATAATGTTTCTGATACAATGGTTTTACTTCATAAAGTCAAAACTACATTCACCCAGCCTTTATACCCAGGATTTTGGGTGGGTTTGAGCTCTACTTTGAGGCTGTGCTCTCTTTAAATCGCACTAAGTCGTCTTACCTTGAATGTTCAGCAGGGGTCCCACAAGGCTCTATTTTGGGACCAGTATTGTTCTCTGTATATATAAATGACTTGCCAAATGTTTGTCAAAAAGTCCATTTTCAAATGTATGCTGATGATGTGGTTATTTTTACATCTGCTAAAAGCACACAAGAAGCATCATCCATCCTTACATCAGCACTGGAGAATATACAGCATTGGCTGCTTGAATCCTGCCTATTATTGAACAAAAAGAAAACTGTTGCTATGACTTTCACAAAAAAACCCATAAAACTGGAGTGGTCCAATGTGTTCCTGGGGGGGAGTGGAACTTGACATTGTAGAGGAGTTCAAGTGTCACACTGGACCCAACACTTTCATTTAAAAAACACATCAAACTTACAGCGAATAGAATCAAATTCAATTTACAAAATTTTAAACAAATCAGACCATCAATGACAACTACTTCTGCTAAAATGTTCTACATTCAATGATATTTTCACATATAGATTACTGCATCACAACCTGGTCACTCACTGGAAATACAATTTTAAAACCCATAGAAATGTTATTCAAATATCTATAAAAATACAGTCAGGTCCATAAATATTGGGACATCGACACAATTCTAATCTTTTTGGCTCTATACACCACCACAATGGAGTTGAAATGAAACGAACAAGATGTGCTTTAACTGCAGACTTTCAGCTTTAATTTGAGGGTATTTACATCCAAATCAGGTGAACAGTGTAGGAATTACAACAGTTTGTATATGTGCCTCCCACTTTTTAAGGGACCAAAAGTAATGGGACAGATTAACAATCATAAATCAAACTTTCACCTTTTAATACTTGGTTGCAAATCCTTTGCATTCAATTACAGCCTGAAGTCTGGAAGGCATAGACATCACCAGACGCTGGGTTTCATCCCTGGTGATGCTGACTGACTGTACTTGATCAAAAAGCTTTGTCATTCCATCAGTGTAATATTTTGGGAAAATACAATATGCTCAACTTTGAAAATTTTATTCATTTTAAAAATAGTTGTTTAATTTATAAAGTTTTTCATGGACTGGCCCCACCTTCACTTTCTACATACATTAAACCAAGGTCTGACAGAGGTTGTTGTACCAGAGCTTCATTTAGAGGAGATATAGAGATCCCGCATAGAAAAACTGCCTTTGGACAAACTGTTCTGTCTAGCAGAGGAGGTCATTTTTGGAACAGCATCCCAACAAACATTAGAGAATGTCCAACTTACTGCACATTTAAAAAGCATCTTAAACAACTTCTTAAAAGTTCCCAGTTATGTCATCATTTTGACTAATTTTATTGATGTAATGTAATCTGCCTGAATGTGAGCTAATGTTTTTCTTGCTTGATATTGTATATTGTCATATTCTTTTGTGTTGTATTATCTTGTATGTTGTCTTCCTGCCTCGGGACTACAGGTGAAAATTAGCATTTATGCTATAACCTGGCTCATTTACAGTCTGTACAGAAATGTTAGATTGTTCATTAATGTGCACTGTCCCAAATAAATAAATAAATAAATAAAAAATGAAATGACTGCACTCCAACGGTTTTCAAAATATTAATGTTGACTGAGAATAATAATGAAACTGAGACAGAGGTTTGTGTTTAAAATTTTTATTTTAATAACCGTGCAACTTTGGAACAGCAGCAACACTTTGGTGGGGTAGGTAACAAGCTGGTGGAGCTTGGATCTTACTGAAGGCAGCAACATCCACACCCTGGATCTGCAAAGGAAGACATTTTCATAAACTCAAATGTATATTTGTTTGAGCACATTTATGGAATAATATAGGGATTCATTGTGCATCATATCCAATTTTAAATAAACAATTTGTTCATTTTTGTCTCTTGTGCACTGTTTTACAGGGGTTATGTGCAATGACTCTCGGCCAAGAAATAGTCAGACACATAACTACTAGTGCTGGCGGTCAAACTGAGTTTTTGTTACATGAACACCCCTATTTTATCTGGAAGGAGATATGTTATTAAAGGTTTAGTTCACCCAAACTCACAAAATGCTTACCTTTTAATGGTATTTAACAATGGAGATAATTGAGTGAATGCTTATTTAGCAGCATTCACAGTATTTTTATCTGATTCTTTGTACGATTTTCAGTCGCCTACTACTTCTGCATACTTTCGGCTACAAAAACCATTCAAATATCAAAATGTTCAGCTCTTTTGGGACATTTGTGCTTGTATTCAACGTATGCTTGAGTTTTTTTTATCACTTTTTTTATCACTCGACATGTTATACTGAAAACTGTTAATGACTTTTTTCAACATACAATGCTATCACTGTTTTCAACATAAAACACTCAGTAGTTAGCACTGCTGCCAATAGGCGACCAGCAAGTAGTCACTGCAGACAAAGACCCAGGTTCTATATCCAGTCCAGGCTGGCCCTTTTGATAACGTTTTCTTTTTTATTTACATACTATTACTTTTTTATCACTTTTTTCAACATGCTGTACCATGACTATCACTTTTTTTGACAGACTATATTATGAATTTTTTAGCACTTTTTTTCGACCTACTACAGTATGTTTTTAATCACTTTTTTTGCCATACAATACTATCACTTTTTTCGACACCAGTAGACTTTGGCTTCACTTATAGCTCAGTGAGATAAGCTGCTAGAAATAAAAGATAAGAAAGGAATTTGAGGTTGAGGGTTCAACTCTCAGATATACTGTCTTTTTTGACTTTCTATACTATGACTGTTTTTGACATACTATACTGTGACTTTTTTCGACATACTATACTATGACTTTTTTCAACATACTATACAGTGACTTTTTTTCAACATACTATACTATGACCTTTTTTTCAACATACTATAGTATGACTTTTTTCGACATACTATAATATGACTTTTTTCAACATACTATACTATGACTTCTTATGACTTTTTTCAATACTATACTATGACTTTTTTTTTCGAAATACTACACTGACGTTTTATGACTTTTTTTGACATACTTTACTATGACTTTTTTATGACATACTATACTTTGAATTTTTTCAACATACTATACAGTGACTTTTTTTCGACATACTATACTATCACTTTTTAATGACTTTTTTTTGACATACTATACTATGACTTTTATGACTCTTTTCGACATACTATACCATGATGTTTTATGACTTTTTTCGACACACTATACTATGACTTTTTTCGACATACTATACTATGACTTTTTCATGACTTTTTTTCGACATACTATAATATGACTTTTTTCAACATACTATACTATGACTTCTTATGACTTTGTTCAATACTATACTATGACTTTTATTTTTCGAAATACTACACTGACTTTTTATGACTTTTTTCGACATACTATACCATGACTTTTTTCTGACATACTATACTATGACTTTTTTCAACATACTATACAGTGACTTTTTTTCGACATACTATACTATCACTTTTTTAATGACTTTTTTCGACATACTATACTATGACTTTTATGACTCTTTTCGACATACTATACCATGATGTTTTATGACTTTTTTGACACACTATACTATGACTTTTTTCGACATACTATACTATGACTTTTTCATGACTTTTTTCGACATACTATAATATGACTTTTTTCAACATACTATACTATGACTTCTTATGACTTTGTTCAATACTATACTATGACTTTTATTTTTCGAAATACTACACTGACTTTTTATGACTTTTTTCGACATACTATACCATGACTTTTTTCTGACATACTATACTATGACTTTTTTCAACATACTATACAGTTACTTTTTCATGACTTTTTTCAACATACTATACTATGACTTCTTATGACTTTTTTCAATACTATACCATGACTTTTTCTCGACATACTACACTATCACTTTTTTATGACTTTTTTTTCAACATACTATACTATGACTTTTTATGACTCTTTTGTACGTACTTATTTTTTTTCAAGTTATGTGAACGATAAATACACATCCGAACCAGCAGATTTGGGCTTCATTTATAGCTCAGTGAGATAAGCTGCTAGAAATAAAAGAAAAAAGAGAATTTGAAGTTGAGGGTTCAACTCTCAGATATACTATGTCTTTTTTGACCTTCTGTACCATGACTGCTTTTGACATATTATACTGTGACTTTTTTCCTGACATACTATACTATGACTTTATTAATGACTTTTTTTGACATACTATACTATGACTTTTTATGACATACTATACTATGACTTTTATGACTTTTTTTACGACATACTATACTATGACTTTGACATTTTTTCAACATACTACACTGACTTTTTATGACTTTTCAACATACTATACTATGATTTTTTTGACATACTATAGTGACTTTTTTATTACTTGTATGACTGTTTTCGACATACTATACTGTGACCTTTTTTCAACACACTATACTATGACTTTTTTTCGATATACTATACTATGACTTTTTTTCGACATAATACACAGTGATTTCTTTTCCACATACTATACTACGACTTGTTTTACGACTGTTTTCAACATACTATACTGTGATTTGTTTTCGACATACTATACTGTGACTTTTTTTCCGACATACTATACTATGACTTTTTGTCTTCAGTAATGTTAATGATATAGAACGACTTTTTTTTGACATACTATACTGTGACTTTTTGACTTTTACTATCCCATTTTTTATAACATACTATATACTATGACTTTTTCCTGTGACATCTTCATTGCATACTATACAATGACGTCTTCATGACACTATACAATGACTTTTTTATGGCACATTCATGGCATACTATACTGTCCCATTATTTATGATGTACTATAATATGACTTATAACGACTTTTTATACACTATTATTTTGACGTTCTTATGGCATACTTTGCTATCCTATTTCTATGCTTTGACTTTTGACATTTATGACATACTATGAGTTTTTGACACACTGACTTTTTATAACATTGTATGGCATACTATATACTATTATATTTCTATACTTTCCTATGTTTTATGACATACTATGAATTTTTTATGACATACTATCACTTTATAATGACTTGTATGACATACTATGACTGTATACCATTTTTTTTTAATGACAATATATTATGGCATTCTTTAAATGGTTTATGTAATGCTGGGTGCCTGGCTAGCTCACCTGGTGGAGCAGGCACCCATGTGTGGAGGTTTGCTCCTTGGTGCCGTGGGTTCAGCTCCGACCTGCGGCCCTTTGCAGCATGTCATTCCCCCTCTCGCCCCCCTTTCATGTCTTCAGCTGTCATACAGTATATAAAGGCCTAAAATGCCCAAAAATAGTCTTTAAAAAAACAACTTTGACCATACCATACTATGACATACTACACTATACCATGACTCAACATTTTTCATTACTTAACTAAATCATTAAATGTTTCACGCAATGCTATACCAGGGGTTTTAAAGTTTTGACGACGAGTGCCAATTTAGGGAGCCACCATATGATTAAGGTCCTGTTAAAACTGTAGAGTTGTGCACCGCAATCACTTACTTTAGCTAAAAGGCACCAGTATTGATGACAGTGTTTAATTTCCGTGACACTCACAAGGTGCCACTAGTTGCCATACAGTACAATCACCCAGCCTTTATCACTCAGGATTTTGGGTGGGTTTAAGCTCTACTTTGAGAATGTGTTCCCCTAAAATGTAAAGATGACTGCACTCCATGTAAAATATTTATGTTTTACAAAGAATAATAACGAAACTGAGACGGAGGTTTGTGCTCAAAACTTTTTAATAACCGTGCAAACCGGAGCAGCAGCAACACTTTGGTTGACCAGGTAAACAGCTGATGGAGCTTAGATCTTATTGAAGGCAGCAACATCTACACTCTGGATCTGCAAAAGAAGAAAAGTAAATCAACAATATTTAAGTGATGGAGATTAAGACAAGAAAGAAATAGACAACCCTGGTGCTAGTAGGTGGATATGGCCTGCTGTTCTGTTTCCAGTTTTTGTGCTAAACTAACGCTGCAGCCTTGTACTTAATGAACAGACATTGGAGTGGTATCAGTTTCCTGAAACTCTCCACCAGAAAGTGAAAGAGCATATTTCTTAAGAAGATGTTATAAAAAAAACTTTTGGGACTTTGAACTCCACTATTTATCCCAGAGAGAAATGTATGTTCTTTGAGTTATTCAAGGTTTGGTTTACCCAAATCACAAAAGGCTTGCCTGTAATACTATCCAATAATGCAGATAATTTTATGTAATCTGGTAAGGGTTTAAAGTGGACATTATGCTTTTGTGTTTTCTGTCATATGTACAATGTTATGTCAGATTTTCATGTTACACGTGGCCAAAACTTCAGATATTGAGGTGAATGTATTTTAGAGAAACCCCAGTGAGCCAAAAGGTTCAGATTTCCAACTGTTCTAAACGCTCCAGTTTCAACAGTTTTTTCTACTGTTGGCTAATTGTTACGCAACTCCAAGTCGGCCTTCTCTGGCCTTCTATGATTGGTCATCTGCTCCAGGCAGGAAATACTGGTCTGTTTTGTTTTTTTAATCGATTGTCGCGTGTTACAGCTACATGCTAACGACAGTAAAAGATGCAATCTTTGCCAATATCCCAGTATATCAAGCCGATTAATAGGCAGGCGCATCTGTGGGCAGCCTAGTGTTAAAAACATGAATAGGCGACATTTTTTACAACGCACCCAGACCAGCTGCCTCCAGCCCCTCCCCTCGTGTCTCGCACAGTCACTTCAGGCTCAGACGCTACCGTTAGTAGTAGCATATTGCTGGTGTTCTTGCCTTGGGATTAACTGTACTAATAAAACCGTACAAAACACCGCGGCCACGCCGCTGTGGAAGCTCCCCGAATGTCATTTATCAGAGTCTGGTTGTTACCCCTGTCTGTGGCAGTCTCATCCACTCCTATAACGGAGCTAACTGGAGCTAACCGCTAACGGAGCTAATCGTTGCTAACAGAGCCTTCAGTTCTCCGTACGAATAAAACCCTTAACTGTATTAAATTGGCTGGACGAGTTTTAAATTACAACTAAGAGTTGTTTGAATGACAGAAATCTGCTCAGATAAGATCCTAATGAGTGCAACAGGACATGTAACAGTAGGATCCCCAAAACAGGAGTTAGGAGGAAATAGTGTTGAGATTAATAATAACGTCACTTTCTGTGACGCTTGCAGATTCGTATTCTCAGAAGTTTAATAAATGCTAAGTGCACTAAACTTTATTTTTTCATTGAAAAGTTTATTTTACAAAGTTTATTTTCTTCTTACCGGTTTCATTTATTTAATACATTTTTCATACATTATTTATTCAATATACAGTATGTTTTTACATTATACATTTTTAATTGAAGTATACAAGTGTAAGTATATAAGTGTTCAATAAATGTTTTTGTTGAGAAATTCTGTGTATATTAGGGTTACATTTTATCTTTCAAATAGAGGTTTAAAAACAAGCACATATCGGCCAAAATAAATCGGCAGCATTTATCGCCTGACCCCGATTTCTAAAGATCGGCATCGGCCAGAAAAAACCCATATCGGTTGACCTCTACTTTTTACAATTATGCATGTGCAGGACAAAGACTTTGGACAGGGAAAGTAATGCTGTGACAGCGAGGAGGCTGGATGGAAACAGATCATAATGTAGCAATGGGCTCGTCTTCTAAATAATTCCATCCAAAGTTAGACTTAAACTGAAACGAACACAAAGCAGCCTCTAGAAATAAAAATCAGTTTCCACAATTGAACAAGTCAACCACCGTCTTCTTTCTACTTCCAACTACTACAATTAAAATAATTATGCCATGCTTCCAAAATAACCTCAGGATAATTTAATTACTGACCTGCTGCCTGTATACACCAATTTACAATGACCAGGTTACTGAGGTAGCTAGACATGTTCTTAAATTAAGTCATTTCTTAAAATGATTTTGCTGTTAAATCTTGTACTGCAATTTTATTCAATCCTGTGAGCGCCAAAAATTAAATTCCATTCATCAACATAGTATCGAGGTGGAGGCAGAGATGTATAACACAGAGGGCTTAAAACCTTAGATGAAATCAAAGCTGTTTACATGGCTAGCTACAACTCAAGGTAAGAGAAAAACGTGTTATTAGGGTGAACAAATTACATCACAGTGGTTGTTACTTACATAGTCCTCAAACTTGGTGATCTCCTCCTCCAGAATGTCTGTTCCAACTTTGTCATCCTCAACCACGCAGTTGATTTGCAGCTTCTTGATGCCGTAGCCAACTGGCACCAGTTTGGATGCTCCCCACAGGAGCCCATCCATCTGCACCGAGCGCACACACTCCTCCAGCTTCACCATATCAGTCTCATCATCCCACTAAGGGAACACATGGAGGAGGGGGACACACCGAACAATATTTAACCAGACAGTTATAATAAGACATTTTGCAGCAAAACTTTCAACATATGTTGAATGACACAGCATACTAATTTTGACTACATGCATGTTTAACTTATTTTGTTGGACAATTGAGCTAATAAATGCATTGGATGCATTGTTTGCAATGCATCGTTTCATTCTGGCTACATCATTTAAAAATATTTAAGTAGATAAATTAAGTGGAAATTAATTTAAAAGGAGATTAAACCCAAACTATCTTTTTTCTTCACCTTTTATCCGAAACAAGAAAATCATTCAATCAAGAATCATTGTACAAACTAGTCCATGGCCTGGTGAGACAGATTTCCTGATTTTACATTTTCCACAACCGTAGGTTCCCTGTATGAGAACAAAACTACAATGGAACTAGCATTTTAATGAGCAACATGATACAGTTTAAGAGGACACGTACGGGCTTGACGTCCAACAGGATAGATGACTTGGCGATGAGGGCAGGTTTCTTGGACTTCTTGGCTGCATAGGCATCAACGCGCTCCTGCTTAAGGCGTGCTGCCTCCTCGTCGTCCTCATCACTGCCGAACAAGTCAATGTCATCGTCATCACCGTTTTCCACCTTTACTGGAGCAGCCTTGACTGGAGCAGACTGGTCACAACAATGGAAAAGGACAGGAACTCTCTGTGAAGGTCTGCTCTTGAGAAGGCTTTTTCCAAAAAGGTTTTAGCTTTCTTCCTTCAACCATTTGTTCAAACAATTATAACATGATACAATAGGGTCAATAGATATATGTGCAGTGGAGGAAAGAAGCCAAAGGGCTTATACAAAGTACTCCCCAATACAAAACAATTTAATTGAGTACAGTATAACAAATAACAAGACAAAGAAAACAATAAAAGCAGATAATCGAATCATAAGAGGAAACTTGCAATACGAGAAAAGAAAAACAAATAAAAATACAATACAAAACTGTTTTGCATCTGTAAATGAGGTGTTCTTTCAATCGATTCTGAACACATGTAACAAAGTAGAATACATTATATTAATTTAATTTATATCATATTTCTAATTGTTCCAGAGACAAGGCTATCTTGCCTCTTTCAGACAGTAGTTTTATAAATACAGAGAACATATGTATCTAAAAATTAAAAAAAAATTAAAAACCCCGCAGATATCTACCTTGGCACATGGGACAGCTGCTGGGCTCTTTTCCAGCATAGCCACTCTGGACTCCAGCTTCTGCAGGGCTGCTCTCATCTCCACCACCACTAACAAGCAAACAAAATAAGAAAATTAAGTATGATACTAGGGCTGGGCGAGAAATCGATTTTATCGATTAACTAACGTGTAGTTAACGTTGTCTTGTTGTAGTTCCGAATGGGCTCAGCCCTCCCCCCCGCGCGTTTGCCATAGAGATACACAAACAACATGGCAGCGACAGGACTATATAATAATATATTATATATAATAATAATAATGTTATTAGTTCTTTTCTTAACTAGTCGTTTCATTACTTAACTGTAATCTCCACCGAAATGACTCTGTACACGGCTCACAGTCACCTATTCTCGGATAGTAACCGTCGCTTTATAGCACGGAGCTCCTCTTCGACTTTTTTACCGCTAGTTACTACGAAGGAGCTTGCTAGAGGTATGTTACATTCACGAGACCATGGCACGTTACTCAGCAACAGGTGAAAATAGGGGCAAGGTTGCGCGACTTAAGTTAAAATTAATTGAACTTTTAGGCGAGGAACGAGAAGTGAATTACATGTATGTGTGAAAACAGCTTTATCTCATGCATCCGTTTTGTTGTTGTTGAATATATAGCATAATTATATAATTTGTTGAATATATAGCATCCATCCATCCATCCATCTTCATCCGCTTATCCGGGGTCGGGTCGCGGGGGTAGCAGCTCCAGCAGGGGACCCCAAACTTCCCTTTCCCGGGCCACATTAACCAGGTCTGACTGGGGGATCCCGAGGCGTTCCCAGGCCAGGTTAGAGATATAATCCCTCCACCTAGTCCTGGGTCTTCCCCGAGGCCTCTTCCCAGCTGGACGTGCCTGGAACACCTCCCTAGGGAGGCGCCCAGGGGGCATCCTTACCAGATGCCCGAACCACCTCAACTGGCTCCTTTCGACGCAAAGGAGCAGCGGCTCTACTCCGAGCTCCTCACGGATAACTGAGCTTCTCACCCTATCTCTAAGGGAGACGCCAGCTACCCTCCTGAGGAAACCCATTTCGGCCGCTTGTACCCTGGATCTTGTTCTTTCGGTCATGACCCAGCCTTCAAGACCATAGGTGAGGGTAGGAACAAAAACTGACCGGTAGATTGAGAGCTTTGCCTTCTGGCTCAGCTCTCTTTTCGTCACAACAGCATAATATATAGCATAATTATTTAATTTTGTAGGGAGGGAAAACACTCAAACCAATATACAGTTGTGTTCAGAATAATAGCAGTGTTTAAAAAAGTGAATAATGCTCAAAATCCTTAGAATAGCTTTTAATTCCATAATATCAATGCATTGGGAACACTCAATTCAATTCCAAATCAAAACATGACCAACATTGATCAAGTTTGTGTTACAACTTTACAGAAAGTGAAGAAAAAGGAATATTAGGCTGTTCAGAAAAATAGCAGTATTTGCATTTTTCTTTACAAACTCAAACATTTACTGTATAAACTGAAAAATGTCTCAAGGGTTTGCTTTACTTTGAATCACTGCACTATTATTTAGTTGCATAACCATTATTTCTGAGAACTGCTTCACGTCTGTGCTGCATGGAGTCGACCAACTTCTGCCACCTGTGAACAGGTATTCCAGCCCAGGACCATTGAACTACATTCCACAATTCCTCTGCATTACTGGGCTTTTCCTCAGAAACAGCATTTTTGATGTCACCCCACAAGTTTTCTATGGGATTGAGGTCTGGGGATTGGGCTGGCCACTCCATAACATCAATCTTGTTCATTTATTTATTTATATAAAAAATATATCAATTTATCTATCCAAAAAATTGGCATGAATAATCATAATGGTATACATGCCCCATGTGTATGTGCGTGCCTGTGTGTATGAGTCAAAACACAATAAAGTGAAAACTTGTTTTGAACAATTTCTTTTTCATCTGCAGATTGATTTTAAGTAGGGGAGGGAAATCGATTTAAAGGGGATTTTGTTTTAGGCCGTATCGCCCAGCCCTAATGGATACTGTGTAACAAGTAAGCAAAAAAGCTCAGGAAGACATGACAAAACTCACACACATACCTTTGTGCAGAGTTTGGTTCTCCAGTTCCATGCTCTTCATGCGCGAAACCAGCTCCTGGTCCCCTGCATGCGAGGATGACTGTGGAGAGATAAACAAATGAATTAGCAAATGTCATGTTGCAGGTCAGGGCTCAAATGGTGACGAAGCAAATCAGCACTCTTATCCAGGTTGAGAACAAATCCAAGCCTGAAGACAAGAAGCAAGCAAAAAAAGTCAACGTGGTGAGGTTTAAAAAGCAACCCATGCAAGGTTAAAATATCTATTACTATGGGTGTGACGAGACACAAGATTGGGTTCACGAGATCGAGACGAGATTTTAACACTACACTTTACAAAAAAACTTCAATGAAGAAATAAGACTGAAAAAATAGTCCTTTATTCAAACGAAAGTCACAAAATAAAAACCGAGCACTGAAAGGTTTTGCCATAAACTCAAATGACTGGCTACTCTCCTGTATAACTCAGTTATACTGTTACTTATTCCACATGTATGGTGGAGAGAGAGAGTCTCTTCACTCAGAGAACCAAGGTTACAACATAACCGTTTTCTGGCAGTAGTTGAGACCAATTGTTTTGTACTTGAATTTGTCATTGTACAGTAGACAGAGAAATAAAGCTTATTTTGCTGTAGTTTCACATTGATTAAATTCTAGACCACAAATTGCCATCAAACACTTTTGTGAAGACAGATGCTATTTTCGCCTCTGCATTTTATTAATTGCAGCACTAAACAAAGGAGGCTACTCTAGTATCAATTTATGACCCTTATAGGACAAAGAGAACATTGCTCTTTATTTATTATCATTAAAAGTAAAGTTAGGTTTTGCTGTCCGCTTCCCGACTCATTTTAACAGAGAAAGAGAGTGGTCTGCCCGAGACAGCGCCACAGTGAACTGCACGCTGCGGACGTGTGTGTCTCAGACAAGAGAGGGGGAGAGAGAGAGGCGGTACTCTAACGTTCTAACTTCTCTTAATACATCAATACAATACAAATGGGTTTTACAGGCAGGTTTCCCCCCCCACTATCGCTCTGCAAAAGTAAACTCAGAGTAAACTTGGAGAACGGCCGGGGGAATTTCTATGCTAATTTCAAGGCTGCTGCATTGCACTTGTGTACCGATATCGCGAGACACTTTTACCTCAAAGAGAAATCTCGTCACGTTTAATCTCGCCACACCTCTATCCATTACACAATGATTTGGATACACTGCACGCACACAATGCTGATGTTAAAATGAACTCCCTTGATCCCCAATAAAGAGAGGATTTAATGTTTACAACGACAGCATGCAGGTAAACTCTTCATTTAAAAAGGGAATAGTTTGACATTTCGGGAAAACTTATTTGCTTTCCTGCAAAGAGATGAGAAGTTCCATACCAATCAAAAACAAAACATGCCACTTCAGTATTTGTATGGATTAGAGTAACAAGATAAATGTTAATTAGAGGATGTGCTGGCAGGTAGGTCATTTTTCTTTATATACATCTTTAAACAGAGCCAGGCTAGCAGTTTACCCGTTTCCAGTCTTTGGACTCACAGATATAAGTTGTATTGATCTTCTGACTCTTTTAACTCTCGGCAACAATGTGAATAAAGTAATTTTATTTCCCACAATGTCAAACTAGTTAAAGTTTCATCAATTATTGATTACTTGATTCAGAATTTATATGAAAAGGCAACTGTCACTGTATACAAGAATTTTGCTTTCAAGATAGAACATTAATAATTATCACAATATTAAACAATCCAGATTATTATAATTTCCACCCCCAAATTCTGAATCAGTTGTGTTGTAGTGTATGAAGCTTAAAAAAAAAGAAAGAAAAAGATGCAAGATGGTGGTTCAGGATGAGACATCTTAGTGCTGTGATAACAGTAGCACACTCCACACCAGGCAGCAGCAGACACAGCCAGTGCACCAGGCTGTCTGTCTCAGCCATGCAGTGCTCCCAGGCCTGAGCAGCAAAACCGGATGCGGAAGACTTACATTTCTGTGCTGCCGTTTCTGCTGGCGCCCCTTGGGCTGCTGCAGAGAAGTTTTCACCTGCACCCGGCAATGTAAAGGGTGAAAGTAAGGGGGGGAACCAGAAGAAAAAAAAAAAAAAAGAAGAAAAAAAGTGGTTGTAGGAAGAAACTTGGATGCTACACATGCATCAGAGCTGTCAGCAACAGAAAATAAAGTCAATATTCTGAGAAATGGGATGAAACATTTTAAAACTGCATTAATCAACTTTTTACATCACAACCATATCAAATGACTGAGTAAAAAGTCACTAGTAGTGCCAAAATGGGAAATATAAACCAATCCAGCAGCTCTACAGAACCATTTAAACCATTATAGCACATGTTTAAGTCTGTGAAACCATTGTGTTTTACTCATTGACCCCTTCAAGGTAGCCGTTAACAGCAAACAAGCTAAATACAGTAGGAACACACCGCCTGCGCAAGTGTCGCGTAAGTAAGTGCCTGATCGTGCTCCTGACCTTTCACACTGAATGCATATTTCTACGCGCCAGTAATCAACCAGAGAAAAAGCTAATTTTTCCTTTGAACACTTAAAAAATATATATAGTATAACCACACTTATACTGCTAACAATATAGCATTGATGTAAAGACAAACAGATACGCAACTTACTGACAGACTGCAATGGAGATTATAGGAGAAGCAAGCAGAGGAGAGAGGGAGAATGTGTCTAACAGTGTGTCTCTCAACAGAAAATGTAGCATGCATGAAGCACTTTTCTTGTAAAGTGCAGGCCAAAGGTTTTCTGGGAATTAATTATGGCTAAAATGTCCCTTAACTTGCTGTCTCTACTATAATCACAAATTCTAAATTAAACAGATGTTTTCCTGTTTTAGGGCTGGTACACGGACATTAGTGAGTACAGTCCTGCCACTACTGGGGGTGTGCCTGATGCTCATTTGTAGCACAGTACTCACTCCGTTTAGTGACTGAAGAATATTCTGTTGGGATTTAGCAATGTCCTGCAGGATGGCATTAACTTCTTTCCCCTCCAGGTATATGTAGGTAAAGCAGTGATGAAGCGGGAGCAGTGAAAAAGACAAAGCAGCATGCAAAACAGACAAAAGCAGGATGGACCATACAGCAAACATTTAGGATGACTCAATTAAAAAAAAGTAAGCAAGTTGCAAATAAATGTGAGCTACATGCAAATGTTGTGCCTCATGATAAAATATAAAAGATTACACACATTTTGGCAGGAGGCACGAGGGTAACACAAACCCAGGATGGTGCAGCTGTCATTTTCCCACTTCAGTACATGTTGTACTGAAATGTGAATTATTTCAGGACATTGTTTCTGTAAAGACATATTTCCCTATTTGTATTTGGGCAGCAGTAGTGGAGCATCTCTGAAAAACTCAGAACATAAAACCAAAACTACCTGCATAGCCTGAAATCACACAGGGTAAGGCGAAGCCATACTGCATTCTGAGTTTTGGGTGAAACAACCCTTTAAAAAGACACAGGAGCGATCATTCTCCAATCTACATTGTTTCCCAGGCTTATGCAGAAACTCTCTACTGTCCTGCACAGACTGGGAGGCAGAGGCAGCTGCCAAACCACCTGACCCCTCTCACAAGGATGAGCCACTTCTAAATCGAGCGACTTAACAGGCCAGTGATTGACAGGGCAGCATGAGCCGAGTATGTGTCAGCCATAGACGAAGGAACTTCAAAAGATAGCAGCAAGAGACAAGAGAAGGATTGGAAATACATGTTGTGTAAAGAAAAAAAGTCCTTATTTCTAAGAATGATCAGGTTGACTACAAAAAACAACAGCTTTACTTTTGGGCTACATAAAAACAGGCTTTCAAAAAGAAGTTGAAAAGCTATTTTTTTTTTTTAAAAGATGTTTGCTTGTTCTACCTGTGTAGAGGGTCCGTTGGCTCCTTCGTAGAAGCACTTCTCCGCCTCATCGTAGCGCTGTTTGTCAAACCAGATGTTCTCTGAGGCGAGGCACTGCAATCCACTCATGTTGGTACTGAGGGGGGGGGGGGCAGAGTTAAATTATTTAATGTAGCACCTTTTACAGAAGAAAGTCACAAGAGTAAAATGTGTTAAAAGACCAAACAATGAATAGAAATAAAAACAGTAAAATAAAACATTAAAACAAACAAAATTACAAACATGAGACAAAGGCCAGTTTGAATAGGTAAGTTTTCAGCTGATTTTAACAGTGCCGAAGCCACCTAGGTTTATAAATAAGAATGCAAAAAAACATTGATCTGCATCCAACAGTTTATCTACTAACCAACAGCCATGACCAGGCGTTTAGTCGTCACAGCCAGCACAATCAGTGACAAGAAATGAGCGACAGAACATTATTAGATGCTTGACCAGGACACTGTATATTACATGTTACAATATCATGCAGAGCCACAGATGGAGTTGTAGGTGAAATAGAGAGACACAAAACAAAGCATAAAGCAGACAGTTTCAACCATATACACAGTAAATTAATGGCTCAATAACAGTTTCTGTAAAATAAAAAGAAACATTAAAACAAATGGATAAAAAGACTACTGCATATATGCTTCACTTCCCTTCTTATTCTGCTGACGTGTTAGCGCAGCAGACAGGCATCTACACATTCCTCAGTCAGTTAAACACAGTTGCCTGGTCTGCAAAGTCTGGATTATAGAACAAAAGGTTGGTCGCTGACCGTTCACAACCCCCCTTAGTGATAGCAGAGGTCCACTTCATTGTGTGATTATCAAAGAGACGCACTTTACTGTAACATGTCAGTAAATGATGGCATGGTGTACACTAATACTTCGGTGACACAAGGTCAGACTTGTGTTAAAAAATGCAAGGGGCTGAATTGATGCAGGCGTAGGTAAGACAAATTAAAGGCTTGTCAGATGCCAAAACACTGCAGAGCTCTTTATAATACTCCAAGACAGGACTTTACGACACTGGAAAGTTATCACTGTGAAATATTTCTTATCTTTAGTCACAATGATCACAAGATAAAAATAGTAGAAATACAGCAATAACATTACAAATAATCAACTGGCCACTGCAGCGCCTTGCGATGATATTGCATTGCGGCAAAAGTTGAGTTGAGTGAGTCCTGTGTTGGCACCCCTGCTGAGTCAATGAATTGACCTCGTTTAAATGAAGATTGTGTGTTTATTTTCTCGAGTGCTTAAATTTGTCCAAATGTGGCCTAAACCAAAAACTCAAAACAAAGGCTCATCTAAAAACTTGCATTTAAAAAAGTATTATACACAATGGCTCATTTACAAGCCCATCAAAGATAACAAAAAAATAAGTGAAAGTTAAATCATTTTCCACTATTTTCTTTCACAGCTTTTACGCACTACTTTTGACCACATTTTAATAACTTGAATGTCTTAAAATATAATATAGGGATGTCATTATTAAGCCTGGGCTATATTAGCATAACTGAAAAAGGCCACACAGAATGCATGACGAACAAAATAAACAAAAAACATAAAAGTTAAATAAACCGAAAACACACATCACGTCTCTGCCATTCCCTGTGTGAGATGTGCCATACTTCTCCCATCTGGACTTGCTTTTCGTCTCAGAAAGGCCCCTCTTCCTCTCGGTCGGCCCCTTGCTGCCCTTGCCCCCCTGCTCGGTCTCAGAGGAGGTGCGGTTGCGGCCTCTACTGTACCGACGGTGGGGGGTACCAGAGGCCTTCACGGTGGTGACAGGGTGCCCCGGATCCTGCTGTTGAGCAAGGCTGCGTCTGGACTGGAAGGTCATGTAGCCTCTGGTGTTTGGACTCCTCGGAGAGGATGACAGCGGCCCGTTGCCATTAGAGGTGAGCCGCCGTTGGTAGTTGCTCTCGGCCTGCTCATAGGCGCTGCGGTTGAGCAAGATTCCCTCTGCCTGCATGCCCTGGAGGATGGGGCTTTGACCGTAGGAGCCGCTCGCTTCCATGGAGGTGCTCAACCACTCCTCTTCAGCCCCAAAACTGTGGCTCTCTGACAAACGTGTGCGTCGCGGCAGCCTCCCAAACTGGACTTTATCTCCGCTGATAGTGGGATTATTACCCTGCCTGAAGGTCCCCATTGGTACAGCATGCTGAGGGGCTCCTCCTTGCTGATGGTTTGGCCAAGACTGATCCATTTCTCTATTAAAGGGGGCTCTTTTCTACTCACTTTAGTGTTCATGAGGAGAGAAAAGAAGCAACAGGTGGAAGCTAGAGCCATTAGTTCAGTGTGAAGTTAGCATCACAAAGAAACTTTGCTGGTTAGAAGCATCAAAGAAAGCTCATAAACAGCTGATGTGTGATGCCAATGTGGTCTTGCAGGCAAAGAGACGGTGGATTGATCAAACTTACATATATATATATATATATATATATATATATATATATATATATATATATATATATATATATATATATATATATATATATATATATATATATATATATGAAGAGTTCAGAATGCCATTAACCTGTCTGAGAATAGATAAATCTACTGAGAATGCACAAGGTTTTATTTGTATGCTTTTAGGATATGACATCATTCCCCAAACAAGCAATAACAGTTCATTGATCAATCTCACATTGGACTTTCAAAAACCAAAAACAAACAATGCAAAGTGCAATGTGGCTAACACAAAATAACATAAAAGTGAGAATGGCCAACATTTAGGTTAGGATGTTTGCAGTGTTTCCTCATTATTCATTTAAAATCTAAAAAATCTATGAAGTACAAATATTTTTTGAATTGATTTTATGATTAATAAGTGATTTTAACTTAACCTAGGGTAAATTACATACAGATAATGACAAGTGCGGTGCAAAACTAGACTAAGGCTATTCAGGGATGAATCAATTTATCGGTATCCGCCAATATCTGCCTCGTTGAAGGCAGTCACCTGTGGCAGTAGCCAATCTTTATTATTATGTTGTTTTTATTGTGGACAGACTCGGACAACAGTCCGCTAGCATATGCTGCTACTGCTGATTCGGAGAAGAGGCCACTGACTGGACACAACGCTGGCATGACATATGGTGTAAGAGGTCAAAGGGTGACGTGGTCATGTGTGGTTTGTTTACAGTATAAGAAAATGTTGCATTTACATTTAACAAAATGTTTTTGTTGGGCTATGTAGCCGAAGTACTGAAAGATTATTGTCATTGAGTAGGTAACGTTAGTTGTATAGCAGACTAAAAAGGGCTTTTGAAGCAGTTATTTTTCATGTGAAAGGAGGATATATTAAAAGGTTGTTTCATAAATGTGTATAATCTAATTTATGATTATTTAAAGAGTTTTAATAAGGGTATGAATTATATAGTTCAGTTATTTTTTATAATTAAGAATTCTTTGTTTCCCTGTCACAAATGGGGAAACACGTAGTATCTGATTAATGAGGAAACACTGTTTATGCATTAAATACTTCTTGTGAAACATCCAAAAACCCAACCTGTGCAACAGTGTCTGGCTCACCTTTGTTTTGGCATGCTGGAGGATAATGTACACTACCTATTGTGGAATGGGATATTTAAATATTTCAAAGTAATTACATAAGTTTGAATTATATTTGAAAATCATAGAATACAATCAAAATGTTTCTGATAGAAGCACTACCTACATCACAACCAAGACATTTACATTGTCAAGCATAAAATAAAAAAGCTAATACAAACATAATACAAAGGAAAAATTTAAAAACACTTTACAAAAACCAACTTACAAACATGAGCAATGCATTATTTATAGCACTGTTAGTGCAGATATACACTCAAAGTTGCCAGTTTTGTTAGGTACACCTAGCCTAAACTAATGCAGTAAGAGACCTGTAATAAATCCTACCTTTATGTGGAACTGTGCTGTGTTTTAACCAGGTCAGTTTTTAGCGGTTGAATTATATTGTGTTAATCTGAGAGGAGTTTCTAATATTTTCTTTTCCATTAGCTGAAACAATTAGTCGATGAATCAACAACATTAATTGTGTGGGTCACTTTTCAAGCAAAAATGCCAAACAAATGCTTATACTAACCTCTTACCTTTAAATATTCTCTGTTTTTATCTTTTTATAACAGTATAAATCAATGTGACCTTGGGTTCCAGGAATTGTGATGGCCATTTTACAGACAAAAATATATTTTATGCAACAAAAAAAATCTACAGATGTGTCAAAATAGATGCAGCTTGGCCCTTATATCAACAAATGTAGACGAAACACCTCTCAGTAAAAATGCATAAACATATGCAATACAGTTCAACAGCACAACAAACTACACGCTCCAAAATTACCATAAAGTTGAATTAACATCTCTCTGAAACAGTTCAATTACAACATTTTAACCTTCATAAAAAGGTAGGATTTAGTACAGGCCTGCTGTATTAGACTGCATTATTTTAGCTAGGTTGTACTAACTAGTAACTCCAACTTCCACTACACCATAAAACAGCAATAAACCAGTGCATGTGTTAGAGCATCAGCTGAAAAGCAGCTGCAACATCAACACTCACCTTTGGTAACTGGAATGGAAAGCTAATGCCCAACAGAGAAATAAGAGACAATACAAAAATGCTCATAAACTAAAAACGCAACCACAGGACTATTTTTTGTTAAATGTTTGAAGAAAATGTACATAAATACAAACTATAATTAGCTCAAGTCATGGAAATGGGGGGACAAAAATAACTATCTCGCAAGCAATTTGTCACTTGAGAATCATAGAAAGAAGTGAACTCATGTATAATACCAGTCACAAATCAGGTATATGGCACAGTCAAAGTGATAATAATACAAGTAGAAATTCGTGCTGTACTTTATCTGTTGCTTGCTCACACTGACAGTCTTGTCTAGCAAAAGTTTTTGACAGTCACAGCAACTTGTAGCTAGTTCCTTTGACCACGTGGCGCTTGAAAGCTCTAAATTCAAAATACTTGTGGGTTTTAACAAACAATACACTTTTTGTTATGTGCCAGGTCATAAAAATACAACTCTTCTGCACTTACTCTTGGCTTTATTCGACGTTTTATAGCTCAGTAACTGTCCCTTTACGTGCTGCAACGACTGTATCCGACGGTAGAAGAGGATTTGCATTAGCGGACCGCCTGTATTATTCAGTGACAGAGGGCGGAGGGACGTTAGCTTTTCCACTACTGTATCGATGATTTCCGCTTTTGTTTAATGTTTATGGCAAATATAATAACAAACAGGCACACACACTGAACAAGTTATTTTCTATGAATCCTTAAAATAAGAAGACATCCGTGTTTTCGATATAATTTATACCGTATACCTTCAGGATGGTATGATCCATTTTGCCCAAAACTTCATTTCCCAGAATTCAAAGCGAACCGGTCAGCTAACATCGTAGCTATGAGCATGCTACGTCATACAGTCCATGCATCGATAGGCTGTTTATGCAGTTTATTGTCTATGGCTATAAACCTATATGCTGCGTTCCGTTGTGGGGCCCAGCCATGAATCTATAACAATAATGGCCCGGTCAAATACATAAACTGTGAATTTATATGTTTAGTTAGAGCAATAACACAATGTTGCTTTTGTCATCTTTCCAGTCTGACAAATGGACCTCTGTAACGGCATCTTTTAAAATAAAACTGGGCTAAATGTTGAAAATGTTAAGTTTAACTAAGATTTAAATTCATTGTGCAGCCAAATACTTTTTCCTTTCTTGTCCTGCAGGGGGCAGACTAGTCGAGCCAATATAAATAGACTGAATAAAAACCTGAATGAAAACTATGCAAGGCTATGCATATTATTGATGATATTTTATATAGACCGGAAGACACAGACTAGATTATTTGGGTTTGTAAAGGTTATATAATTTAAATTTTAGCAGAATTTGGCTAGTTTTCAGTGTGGCTTTGGTAGATTTGTTTGAGATATTATAATTATTATTGTTATTATTAGGCTATTAGTAGTAGTATTGCGGTAATATTAAGGTCTTTATACTATTTTTTTTTTAAACTTTTTTTGAAGGGTGGAGGTAAAGGTATAGAATAACTGATTGAAAGACTGAATTTTACATAATTTGCAACAGGTAGCTATTGTGCCATACAAGAAATGAATGCAAAATAAACATATATGTTCAACAGAACCACTTCATAATCTGTGTAACAAGGACTAAAAAGTTCTTACAAAAAAGCAAAAAATACGTAATTTAAATAAATAACATGCTATCAACAAGCTTTTCCACAGTTCCACAGCATATTGACCACAAGTCAATGCATTGAAAGCAAAAACCAAGCGTGTTTGGTAGGATAGACTGACAGGTGAATTGTATATATATATATATATATATATATATATATATATATATATATATATATATATATATATATAATGTATTTTTGACCTTGTCATAATGTTTTCAGCAATGCACATCACTGAACAACCAAAACTGAAAAATGTACGATGATTACAATATTTTACAACTATGTGCAATGTGAAAACTTCATGTCAACATCAAGTGTCATCAGCTCTTAAATCTCTCCTGTGAAATAGAGATTGATCAGTTACTTCTGGCAGCTTCAGAAATCTGATAGAAGTCAGAAAGCTGGCCTCAGCTAACTTTCTGTTTCAAAGAGTATTATCATCTTGTGCAAAATGATGAGAAGGTTTTGAACCCATGAGGACATCACGTAATTAGACCTACATCTTATTCACATTCAATCGCTCTGGTTGACCAATAATGTACAACTTACATCTAATCTTTTCAAAAATCAAATAGGGCAAGTAGAAAAAGCAGCAAAAGTTAAATTGCGACAATTTCTTAAGGAGTTATTCTCACTCTTTAAAATTAAAACTTCAGCTTGTGCTTTATGTTGTACCAAAATAAAGGCATTGGTACACTGCAGTTCAGACAATTTATGATTGATCCTTAACAGCAGATCTATATTCTAGAAGGACAAATCTGCATCGTTAAAATCAGTAAAACATCCTTTGATTTTGTTCTGGGAAGGAGTTCAACAACACTTTCACTGATTGGCTGATTCATTCCTGCATCATCCAGCCTTTTCCTGCCCTAGTTTGTTATTAGTAAGTACTTGTGATAGCATTTCATTTTTTTGCATTATGTGTGTCCCATATCTAGGTGTATATGTCTGCTGGGTCCTCAGCAGAGCCACATTTTACACCCCTGACATACAAAATTTATGGTATGCTCTGTAGCTTCAGGTTTTAGGAAACACATTTACACAAGTATTGCCTGAGCTGTGTCTCAGCCTCAGAAATAATACAGGGGATTTTTGAAATTGGGTGACATTGCTCTTTAGGCAAGGCTTTTCAATGTGTATTTGTCTTGAAGCACTGACAAGGCCTGTGTGCTTCAGGGCTATGGCTAAGGAAAAACAATGGATAACAAAAACAAAAAAAACATGTTGCAACCTGTGTTCAGGAAGAAGAGTATGAATGGCAGGGCCAACAAATATAACTTGGTGTGTTTGCATAATGTAGTGGAATTAATGCTATAACACTGATCTTGTTTGCAGTCAGAATTTCAACTTGAAGCATTACTGTCTTGATGTCTTGTTTAGGGCTGCAACTAATGATTATTTCCATTATCGATTCATCTGTTGATTGTTTAATCAATTAATCACCTAATCTATTAAATATATATTGGAGATGCCGAAATCAAACCTTTTTGATTTGATTTGGCAGTTTTGCTTGAAAAATGACTGAAACGACCACAAAGAGACAACAAAATGACTACAAAGCGATACCAACAACCACAAACGAAAACAGAGATGCACAATTTCTACAAAGAGACGTGAAACAACTTCAAAGAGAAGCAAAACAACCACAAAAAGATGCAAAATGACTCCAATAAGACACATAACAACCACAAATCATGCAAAACAACAACAAATCAATGCAAAAGAAACAAGTACTAAAAGTGCCAAATTACTACAAAGAGATTTGAAACAACCTGAAAGAGACAACCAAAAAATGACCATAATGAGACACAAACTGAATCCGAATATTTTCTGTGTTTTTGTGATAGTGAAACTGAATATTTGTTCTG
This sequence comes from Sander vitreus, assembly GCF_031162955.1. NCBI lineage: Eukaryota > Metazoa > Chordata > Actinopteri > Perciformes > Percidae > Sander > Sander vitreus. The sequence continues at coordinate 15,976,405 of NC_135866.1, forward strand.
TTTTGGACAGTTGTCGGAAAAAAAAAGATTTTAAGACATCACTTTGGGCTCTGGAAACTTGGGATTGGTATTTTTGCTATTTGATGACCATACCCAAACGATCAATTAATCTTGTGGCCCTATCACTGATTACATCTGGCCAGTGCTTTTCCAAACTTCAATTTTGATATGCAGTATAATCAGTTGTAGCTTGTGCAAACACAAGCTTGAATAGGATCCATTAGCTCTTGTGGGGATAAAACACTCAGCTGTTTTGCCTTTATACAACATCCTTACTGTTGTTTTCCACAAAAACAAGTGATCAAACAGGCGACGCAAAGCCTTATTTAAATGCAAAGAACCAATATGTTTGAAAAATAAGCAAACTTTGCAAAAAAAGCAATAATTAGCAAACAGCCATTGGTGGTATCACACAAACCTTTTGTTAACCTTTGTTTGTAAACGGGTCATGATTATCTTAATGGGAAACCCCTATGATTGGAACCTCACCTGATAACATGATACCTTTTATACCAAGAGGTTTGTTTTTAATTATTTTTTAAGGCGGTGGGACACCATGTTTTGCTCTGAGGGACAAAGATTCAATCATAGTCTTCTACTGTTTCAAGGAGCTTTGTAAAAACATCTTCCTCTAAATGAATCACTTAGGCGTCCAGTATACTCGCCGCAGCCGACCTCTCGTGCGCAAATGTGACGTCATGGGAGCGCCGTAACTGTTTATACTCACGCGTGGTGGTCACGACACTAGTTGCATTCTTTCCTGAACAGAGGTGTCGCTAATGAGGAAAGGCTACCGACTTTGCTATTTCTACAGACTAGAAGAAGAAAAAAAAGGTAAACAACGGCAGAACTGGCAGCAGTATTGACGTCAATGTTTTGATTTGATTCGATGACCTACTTCGTCGGATCAAGCCTTACATTCACCATAAAATAACTCCTCTTAACCCAGTAAGTTTACAAGAGAGACTTGCAGTCACTCTGAGAGTCCTGGCATCTGGTTCCCCCTCAAACTCGTCCATGCTTTCTGTTTCCACTTTGTCGTGGTTGGAGTGGTGGAGTGGATCTTTGGTCACACACTCAAAATCCTGGCACGCCAGCGACATCTATATCATTTTTGACGTCACACTGGCGCACAACAGGTCGGCTGCGGCGACTGTAAAAAGGCCTTAAGTAGCTCCATAGCAGTAGTTTAAGGGACCGTTCGGTATTTATGGAATGGAATGGTCATGTATTTTTATTCTTTGTTAACTTTTGTATTTATGAAAACAGCAAAATTTCAAAATGGCTTGTTTGGTGTATATTTTTTTATGTCGCTCTTAGTCTCGGCCCTCCTTCACTACCAGATGGGTCTGACCCATGAGTTTGCTGGGGGGCACTGCCCCCCTGGTGGCTGAAACGGGCAATTGCAATGTTTAAAAAATGAGTGGAATAATTACATCTGGCATGACCAGATATTTTATAAATATTAGGGCTGTCAGCATTAATGCGTTAATCGCGATGCGATTAAGGGCCGAGCATAATGCGTAAATTTTTTTAAATCGCATTAATCGCATGCCGCCATTTATTACTTTATTTTACACTTCACTCGGCTTTGCGTCGTGCCTAACAGGCTACTCTTTTGACCCTTTGCAGCACTGTTACTTATCATCAAGCTGCCACTTCCTCGTAACACATCCTGCTGCTGCAGCCATGATGGAGAAAGACAGCAGCAATAACTCTGAATGGAGCTTTTTATTTTGAAAAACTCCCGGACGGCTAGTAGACAAGTCGAAAGCCATATGCACATTGTGTAAAGCCGAATTAAAATATCACCGGAGCACGTCAAGCTTGAGCTACCACCTACGGAGCTAAGCATATAGTTCAGTTAACGTGATGCTACCCGCTAGCATGCTACCCACTCAGGCAAAGCACTATTTTGGAGAGTGCTACTTGCCGACCTGTGGATGAAACCAAATCCCCAAAAATTCCACCAATTCTTGCGAAACGGGTGACAACTAACTGGAGACCTGTCAGCATCGTAGTAGACTCGGGTCTTAAAGACGTACTACGGTTGGCATGTTCTGACCCGTCTCATTGCCGTCGAGGGGGACAGCAGCCCCACACACAGCCTGTATGACACGGAGAAAGCAGCCACAGTGGAACAGCTGCAAGGTGCTGCAAACGCTGTCTCATTAACCGGTGATCACTGGACGTCAGTGAGTAATCAACATTATTTAGGAGTTACTAAACACTATATTGACTCTGGTAAGGATAGGGATTTTTAGTTTTTTAGTTAGGTACTTGGAGGAATTGTGCAATAATGACAGATTCACACATTTTTCTTTTGTTTACAGTAAATAAATAATTACAAATCTTAAAGTCAAGTTCATAAAGTAACTTTCTTTGCATTCATTTGATTCCCAATCAAGATACACTGGTAAGAATTGCTTTTGATTGTTAATATGTACTTAAAAACTGTTCTGAAATGCAAAATAATAGAATTTTAATCATGTGATAAAATATGCGATTAATCGCGATTAACTATAGAAATTCAGTGATTAATCGCGATTAAAAAAAATTAATCGTTTTGACAACCCTAATAAATATCTTAAATAACACAAAACAACTAAATGGTGGTAATACATCTGATTTCATATACTACTTTAGTAAAAAAAAAGATATTACCTGGCTGACGATGGGAGCAGCAGGACGCAAAAAAACGAAAGTTACTGTTGCACTAGTCTGGACATCTTGCCGTGCCAACCTTGCAATAAAGGTTTCCTAAATGCCATGTATATAAATGTGATGTCATCTTAATTGATTGCGGGTTTTGTGTAGATTTGGACTTTTATACGTTTATTCCACTTTGTTTAAACGGCGAAGTGGAGAGGCCTCGTTCACCTGTTTGGAGCTGGCTGGTGAATGTGACACTCATATAGACCTTGCTGGATACACCATGACCCTTTTTGTGGATCTACTGATCGCTGTGGATTACTTTTTTTTCCGTGTCATTGGATTACGGCAAAATACGTAACGACAAAACAGCAGTACCGCGATTGGATTTCATAAGGGCGAATTGTTAAATTGTTACAATGTAATTTAAAATCTGCTTTAAAAAAAAACATGTTTTGGAATATAATGTTCAGCTTCGGCAGTTTTACCTATGTGCTAAAATATACAATGACTGAGGAAACCTAGTGACGAGTCCATAGCAACCAGTGTTGAATTTGTTATTTCCCAGTGTCCTTTGCTGAATGGTCTCAATGTTTTATTGTTTTATTTCATGTGAATACTAGTTTACTAGAGGAGTAACTTAGTATTTGAAGTAATGCAGTAATGCATGAAGTGTGCATTTAGTTTCCAATGTTAGTGAGTAAATCTACTGAAATGGCCACCACACCATAACAGAGGAGTGTGATGTGTAAGATGAGAATGCAGAGGTTAACTCATATATGTCACAGCTGTAAAAAATCAAATAGCATCTGTACATCTTTTTTAAGTGCAAACTAGCACATAAGGGGAGGGTCATGCCTCTTTTTCAAATCATTTTGGAGGGTCATAGAAAAACTATTACTGGCGAAGGGAGGGTCAAGTCTTTTTAGCCTAGAGGTCCTAAAACTCTTCTGGTGGCCCCTTAAATAAGTAACAAACAGTCTCTAAGGTTGAATCCTGTGTTCTTGTTCTTGGGAACCTATTCTGAAGGGAAGGATTTGCTTTTTTAGCACTGGCCTGCTCCACATTCACACCTGCAAACTGCCTTACATGGCCCCATTTTTAAATTACTGTCCATAAACCAGCTCCAGTGTCCACAACAACTGACTAAGTGCATTGAACAAATTAACGACTGGATGTGCCAGAACTTTCTTAAATTAAATGATGAAAAAACTGAGGTGGTTGTTTTTGGAGCAAAGGAGGAACGATTAAAAGTCAGCACAAATGATAATGTTAAAAACAACAGATAAAGCCAGAAATCTTGGCGTAGTCATGGACTCAGACCTGAATTTTAACAGCCACATTAAGACAATTACAAAGTCAGCCTATTACCACCTTAAATATATAAAGGGTTAAAGGACTTATGTCTCAGCAGGATTTGGAAAAACTTGTCCATGCTTTTATCTTCAGTAGACTTGACTACTGTAACGGTGTCTTCACAGGTCTCCCTAAAAAATCAATCAGACAGCTGCAGCTGATTCAGAACACTGCTGCTCGAGTCCTCACTAAGACCAAGAGAGTGGATCACATCACTCCAGTTCTGAAGTCTCTACACTGGCTTCCAGTACCTCAAAGAATTGATTTCAAAATACTTTTGCTGGTTTATAAATCACTAAACGGTTTAGGGCCAAAATACATTTCTGATCTGCTACTACACTATGAACCACCCAGACCTCTCAGGTCGTCTGGGACAGGTCTGCTTGTTGTCCCCAGAGTCAGAACTAAACAGGGGGAAGTAGCGTTTAGTTTTTATGCTCCACATATCTGGAACAAACTCCCAGAAAACTGCAGGTCTGCTGCAACTCTCAGTTCTTTTAAATCAAGGCTGAAGACCTATCTTTTTGATGTTGCCTTTCTTTAAATAACTGTTCATTTCTTACACTGAAGCTGCATTGTTGATACTGTATAACAATCTATATAAGCATATAAAGAGAAATTCCTATTTTATCTGCTTTTATATATTTAACTGATTTAACTGCTCTTCAATGTTTAATTTCTTATACTGCACTTTAACTTTTTTTTCTCGTATTTTATCTGTTTTTAATTTGTTTATCTGTTTTCATGTAAAGCACTTTGAATTGCCCTGTTGCTGAAATGTGCTATACAAATAAAGCTGCCTTGCCTCCAGTGAAACAAAATGGAAATATATTCTTTGTTCAAAGATACCAAGATGGTAAGAGCATTCTAGTTTTTAACCACTGTCCTTCCAGTCATGACCCACCTAGTCTGCCTTTTAGATACCACATCCTCTGTATTTTGGGGCCCCTGGGGCAGTTACTGTCCCTGCTTTGCTTGGTTGGTAATCCTGTTAACAGACACCATGTATCCTAATAATAATAATCAGTAGTGGAAGAAGTATTCCGAATCTTTACTTAAGTAAAAGTACCAATACAACAATATAAAAGTACTCCATTACAAGAAAGTCCCACATCCAAGATCCTATTTAAGTAAGAGTAGAGAAGTAAAAAAACACACTTGAAGTATCAAAAGTAAAAGTAGGCTACACATTAGGCATCAGAATGGACCCTTTAAATGGTAAGAAGCATTTTGAAGGTGTAGCTTCTTTATACACTGTTAGTTTAATACAACAACGCATCCTATTTAATCAGTGGTGGAAAGTAAGTAAGTATTTACTACACTGTACTTAAGTACACATTTTGAGGTATTTCAATTTCATGGTACTTTACCACGTTTCAGAGGGAAATGTTTTTATATTGTTTATTTGATAGCTACAGAGTTAAACTAAACATATGATCAATCTATAAAATATGATACTGTGCTGTAGATGAAGCTATCCAACAGTAAAGTAGTTCAAATGTGCTCCAGCTGTCACGCGAGTATTTCTACAGATCTGTAATGCTACGTTTGTATTAGTAAAATATATTTCTACCGCCACTGTATTTTATAAACTGTATATACAGTATATATAAAATCATAATATGCAAAGTTCAGTTTGCAGAGTGGTAGTATAAATACCTGAATGCCTCTGAAATGTTGTGCAGTAGAAGTATAAAGTGGCACGATGTGGAAATACTGAAGTAAAGTAAAATTAAGTAATTTGCCTATCAGGCAGTGTACAAATAAAGGTTTTGTTTGAGACATAGCCTAATAGGCATCTGGCAATTGTAACACATTTTGTGACTTGAAAGCCATTGTTTTAACAGGAGTCATCACTGCTATCTGGAGCTATCCATTCAACTGAAAGAGAGAACCTGTAAAGAGAGAGAGAGAGAGAGAGAGAGAGAGAGAGAGAGAGAGAGAGAGAGAGAGAGAGAGAGAGAGTAAGCAGATGTGAGACAGCAGCTCTTTACTCCCACAAGTTTGCAGCTTGCAGGGACAACATGGGGATTCATCTATTTTAAGGAGTAGTAGCCTACATTTTCATACAGGGGCTTTAACGAATAAGTCAGTCTTTATAAGAGGCTCCAGAGGAACAAATAACCTGGATTTGCGCTCACATCATCATCATCCGATGAGGGATATAAAGAAGACAGATGAGAAAATGGAAGTGTGTTGTAAGGCGCTGCCGGGACGACAGGAGACATTCATAGTCCTCATCTTTTATCTTCATCTGTGGTACAGGCCTACAGTGAGTGCTTTTTCTTTTATAAGTTATACATTCTTTCTATCTAGGCCAAAATACTCTCATTCATGAAATGAAGAAAAGTAACATGCAGCAGAAAGGGACATCTTCTGCTGCATTTTGACCTGCTAATTAAACGATTTAGCCTACTTAATTATAGCCTAATGACATCTTTAATGCAACGCTATTACCGTTATTATCGTCTGTACTTCTCCGGCTCCTTAGAGCACACACCACACACTTGGACAGCAAATGTCCTCATTAAGCCGCGGGCACTAATTAGTGGTAGCAAGGCTCGCGACCTGCATCCATCACCGCCACCTGTCACCGCCGGTATCAATCAAAGACAAAAATCAACACGGAAAACACGGATAAGATATTAAAGAAAAGAGGTCCAGATGTTGTCAAGGTTGGAGCGTGCAAATACGCAAAATGTCAACGAAAAGAGCTTTAATTAGCAGGGAAATTAAAACGTTTATATATATGTAGCCTATTTTTTACTTTGAAAAATGTGGGCATCGTATGAGATGATTTTATAGAATATAAAAACTAATTGCTTGAAAATAAACCTGTACGAGTGAGAAAAATAAGAAGGTATCTATCCAAAGAGGTGCCTCTATTGATTCTGTTTGTTTAAGCGAATGTTTCCATGTTTTTCCTCCATCGCTGCACCCACTCATTCAAGCAACAAGCAAAGAGACTTGCCATGGGGATGCACGTGTCTGCTTTAGGCTCGTGTAGATAACTGAAGTTGTCTCGTTTTTTAGGCTGAAGCAATTCATCCGGACTGCGCCATCATCTCTCAGCACCTGAGGGCTCGGGAGGTTTGCAGCCAGACGAGGAGGAGCGAAGCGCAAAATAAGACCGACCACAGCGGTGGGTTCATATGATGCTGCTGCTGCTGCTGCTTTGCGTTTCTTTAAAAGATCAATGGGAAAACCTTGGCGCACTGCGAGCGGTTGTTAGACAGTAGAGTGGGCTAAACTTAAAAAGGAAGAATAGTTTTGAGATGGGCTTAAAAAAACACAATATGAACACACAGGAAGGAAAATGATGGGGGTTAAACTTTCTGTAGGATGTTTTATTTAGCAGTTAATTGTTTTTCCTCTGTGGTATGATTTTTGAATGAGCCAAGTTTGCAGCTCAATTCCCTCTGATGACGCTCCTGATGGGAGCACATCCATGGACTTAACTCTCCTATTATCCTTGGTGCCTCTACATCAGTGCTTGACATCTTCTTCGACTTTCCTAATTCTAACTTAACTTTACTTTACTTAAATTAACATGATGATATTTTTAATAACCTGTACACAGTTTGTACCATTGGTGTTCTTTGGGGTCCCCATGTTTTAGATTAGTTTAGTTTTTTTTTGTTGTCTGATATTGAGGTCACTATCACATGTAATTGCATAATATTTAGAGCCCTTACCTGACATAACCATACCTGTAGTAGTGCGAGAACCCCTAATATTTCCCACACCGTGCAAGTGGAAGGGAAAATATGGTTTATGTGAGTACATTGATAGTTTACACAACATAGGAGAGGGGAAAACATACCAAAGATTACCATGCAACGTGCATGGACATGGTGTTATTACACCATGTTCATAATTATGATCTAATACCCACACTGACACCTGTTGTTCCTTTACCAGCTTGTCGTTCTAATCTGACTTTATTGTATAATAATAAACCTGGCGTTTCCAAAAGTTGCCGCACTGCGTGTATCATATTGAGCCGAACTCTTCTCCACTTCATCAGAAACTGCCCCAGAACAACACTCTGGCAACTCCCCTCCGAGAGAGTGATGAACTTTAACATTTTTAGACTAATTTGATCGTAATTAGCCCTGATGACTGTGAACGCCAAGGTGTCTTCCGCTGCTCATTACGCAGATAAATGTATGCTGATGAATTTCACTGTCCAAGTAGGTGTGTTTGTGCGTCCATCAGTGTAATGCCGACCATGCAGGTGACATGTAATCGTGCAGTGTGAGAGTCATGCTGAGTTGAAATTTCACCTTTGTGAAATGATGACAGTCATCATCAGTGACTGACTCCTGGTGGTAATGAGCCCAAGCAGACGTCACGTTTTACACTGCTGTGAAATGTGTTGCCATTGACTTAAAATCAGCCACTTACTGGTTTCCTGCTTGATGCATTTTTTGGTTTGATTTAAGTTTCCAACTAACGATTATTTTCCATTGTCAATTAGCCTGTTGATTCTGTTTTTAATTAATCCCTTATATTAAATGTCAATAAAAACAGTGAATAATGCTTTTCAGAAGCTTTGAGAGCCCAGGGTGACAGCTTGTTATGTCTGACCAACAGTCCAAAACCCAAAGATATTGCATTTAAAATAGAGAAAGGCAGAAAAGCCTCACATTTGAGGACCTTGAGCACTTTGGTCCAGACCATAGACTGTGTAAAATATAGACGCAGTCTCCGTTGTAGGTTTCTGAAGAGCCAAAACAAATGCTATTCGGCTAATCCAAAAATGGGCTAAGAGGTGGAGCGTGGATGGAGCTGAGGCGGGCTGAATGAAACGTATAGTCTATGCTTGCTTCTTGTCACAGCAGTCCAACATCACTCAAAGCGAAATGCTGTTAATTATGCAGAACTTTAAGCCTTTAAGCCTTGGTCCCGACTGACATAACTCAACAACTGGAGCCCAGTGAGATGAATCCTCGTGCCTTTAGGGATCCCATGACTTTTCATCTAGTACCACCCTGAGGTTCACATTTGTGGTTTTAAGTGAAGTATCTCAACAACTATTAAATGGATTGTTTACTTTGTCACCACTGCACTGCTGGCTAATTGCTAAGTGAAACTTCTGAAATTGTTGGACACAGCCAACCCTGATCTAAGGTCAAAAAAGTGGAGGGCAGGATGATTTTTAGTAATAATAATGTTTACCATGTTTACTTTAGTTTCTAATATTGCCAAATCGCATCAAACACAATACAAATGAAAGTACAACTGAGGCTGATGGGAATATCATTAGTTTTGAAGGTATTTAGTCAAATTCAGTAAATCAAAGTATAGGACAAGTTAAAGTTTTTACCTGATGGTAGCTAGATTAAAAATTATTAGAATTTGTACTGAGGGCAACATGAATGTTTATAGCAAATTTCATGGCAATCCATCCAATGGTTGTTTTATTCTGGACCAAAGTGTTGACTAATAAACAGACCCACAAGCAAATTTTAAAAGCGATATCATATACAGTATCTTCCTCTTCTACATGCTACTGCATTTTTCTGTCTTCCAGCACCAAATTACTATTATTAAGTACAATACCTTCCTTCATAACATAATTTTAATATTGCTAATGTCAAGTAACAAATTGGTAGTAAACCATTCATAACGGTCAAAGGCTGCACTTACAAAACACCTACATCTATTATTTTCGTGTGAACCCACATACGGGTTGCATTTACTGTCATCCTGTCAGGATATGCTGTCAATGACCTAAAAAGCACCAATTTTGATCACATTTGCTTCCCATGTTGATGTCCTGACCACTTTTCCTGTCTGTGTGGAGCATGCTGCGTGTGTGTGCTACGGGTGTATTGCAATTGTAATTGCAACACGACTTAACGTAATGGGGCTGGTGTGTGTTGCGCTTTGTCCAACTTCCTCTGCCTTAACATCAGACCTTTTTTAATGAAGCTACAACTTTCCAACTTTTAATGAATTTAACTGCTGCTTTGCTGCTGCCAGTTTATAAAGCAACAGCTGAAGTTCAGTAATTAAATCAAGTCAACCTTCAGCTCTCCTGTCATAAAGTGCCATTAACTCTGCAGTTTGGTCTGTATAAACGACACTGCTGTTTGGTTGTGTTTCTTAAATGCCCATAAACGTGCCAACGTCTCTGCCATGAAAACTGAAATACTATTTGGAAGCTGTTTACTCTATTGAATAAACGCCTTGTGTTTTTTTATTAGGATTAAACCCATCCGTGTAAACCAGAACACAATCCTCCCACAAATGATATGCTTAAAAGGATGTTTCCCCTCTCACCAAATCTAATATTTATAGGCCAACAATTGTGGCATTAAGAAACCATAATGTTGGAGAATAAAATCTCTTAAACAATATTACACGAGAGGCAGTGGTGTAGTCTACGTGATACGCAGATATACGCCATATACCCACTATGAAAGGTCAAGAATTTCCATATACCAACTTACAAATGCACAAGGATATGTAACGTTTTGGTGATAAATTTACCCTGTCTGTGTTGCGAGTCACCTACGAACAACAATACAGTTGCTTGGCGGTCATTCTCTGTGCAAACATGAAATTAACTAATGTGAATCACTAAAGTAGATTTGAAACGAAAGGCAACTCAAACTACACTCTCATTATTTTCGTAAGCCAGCCAAAGTGAGCTAATCCTACGATCTCTTTGTAGAGATCTTAGGATTTCCCAAACCAAAATTACCGCACAAAAACTAAAATATTTGCTGAAAAACATATTTTTTTCCATGGACATATTTAGCTACTATACGTCAGCGAACTTTAAGCAACGATTTCTGGTCCCTGTTAGCCAACTTGAGCTAACGTTAGCTTTGGAGGGTTTGCATTTTGTTTGTTTGTATTTCCCAAACTGAATAAATACTGCACATATAAACACAAAGCTGCTTTGCTAGCTTAATTGTGTTGTAACTAAGATATCTGCTAAACATTTTTTTTTTTTCCAAATGTAGATTGTTAGTTATATGTCCGCGAACTTCACAAGCTATTTCTAACATAGCGCTGTGTCACTGACTCACTGGCACAGCTAATGTGAGCCAAACATTTCTAATAAATCCAGAGTGTTGTATAATAAGATTAACTCATTGCAATGAACATGGTGTGCTATCATGCTGATTTGAGCATGTTCTCATTAAACGGCTCTGGTTCTAAATGTTTAGTTGACCAACCAGATTGTCTGGTCCAATCTACTTGTTGTATGATCCTTGATACCAATTACCTCAGCATTGTTTAAAGACACTGTTCCTCTTCCTCTAAACCCGAACAGATTACAGTTAACTGCAAGCTCGTAACCACATCCTTTAATTTCATGCCTGTACTTCACTGCCAATCCTAATCGTTTTATCCACAATGGGTTTCAACAAGATGCACTTGACAGGGGGGCAGTTTGAAAAGCATTGTTTTTGTGGATGTGATTAATTGTGGCTTAGTGTAGTTAAAAGCCCACGAGAGAGAGAAAAAAAATGCATCTTTATATTATGCGAGGCCACACCAAGAGTTTTAAGTTAGCCCTCCAAAGATGACCGGAATCAACCTTTTCCACAGCAGATATTTTGCAGGAAAAGCATAGGTGTAGTTCAAGTAGCAAGTGAGACTTGTCTACGAACTGATAGATTACGTATGTGCTTTTACTGCTATGACATGTCCAAATGTATTCTGTAAAAATTGTCTATTAGGGTGCAAGCTTTCTAGAGATTTATCTTTACCAAAATGTCTTTTGTGGTCCCCAAATCTGTAAATATTTTATACGTTAATTTCACACTGCTCTGGCCCCCACAGACAAATATTTGATTTACTGAGATGATATAACATATGTGTCGTTTTCTGAGACAAAGTGGAACAAGCAGAAATACAATTTCTCAAGATTTTTTCTTGTGCAGACTGAAGCTAAGTTGTTTACCCCTGGCATATTTTGTGCAGGAGTCTATTAAAAAGTGGAATAGTGTTCCCTGAAGGAAATGTTTGTGAATGTTGTGCACACTGATTGACTGATGATGCTGATTGGCATAAGTTTTGGATGACTTTTCTCATCATATGGTTTTACTATATACGGTACATGTGCTTTGTTTAAATACAATGAGACCGAATGGGCCTCCATAGGTATAAACGCATTAGGTAATAATTAATAATTTGTACATAATGAGGTAACATACTTTTGATCAGTGAGTAATACTGAGCATTTTAAATGTAATGTCTATGGGAGTGCTTTTAAAACATAATACGTAAAATAGTTCAATCAATAAGAACAATTAAATGCAGCCATCTACAGTGCAAATTATTACATTTGACATATGAATTGTGTTGGCAGCATTACACCTGTAATGATGATATGTGTACCACAAGTCTTTTAAAAAATCAGGTTTTGCAGGAATTACATTTATTGACGTGTGAACGGTAAATGTAGCATAAATAGTCACGGGGGAGCCAAACAAAGCACAGTTAGAAGAAGTAGCTAATGCAAGTATAACAATTAATCCTGTAAATAAAGCAGTGTAGAGTAAAATATAAAGTTGTGGCGTGTTTGGTGGTGTAGGGTCTACTTGAGCCACCTGCTGTGTTAAAGCCCCACAATTCATAGCACCACCCCTGAGAAAACAATTCATTGAGCTAACACTCAATGAAAAGACAGACCTGAGATCTGAAAGTGCATTTCGACACAATGCCTCTGCCCCTCCTGGTTCCTTTCTACTTCAGGAATATCAGTCTGACTCAGCCTGAGAGCAACAAAGGAGACGCTGACGTGAATCATACAACTCCTGGGTCCTCCGTGAATAATTGCACACTATCGCTTTGTTACGTTGGAGGTGACATCATTTTCGTGAGACCACCTGGTTGGATGCAAGTGGTTGTTTTTTGCGAGGTTGGGACACACAAGAGAAGGAGTGAATAATAGATTAGATATGCCGGCTATGTACAAATGACATAAGGAAAATGAAAAAGTATATTTCATCCAGACAGATTGCTCCCTGTAAATCGCTGCTCCCTCTCAGATTAATGTCAGGAGCCACAGTGGATGGCTCAAATGACCTTTAATGTCAATTCTTATGTCTTAGAACCACATTGTGTTCATACATCTTCTCAGTGTAGCTCTACTGATGTTGCAATGTCTTTGGTTCATAACCTGCTAGTTTGGCTGCAAACTTGCTATAACAGACATCTTGATGGCTAAACTACCTTCCAGTAGATGAGTCATAGCATCTCAATTAAATGTACATCAAAAGGGGTTTAAATATGACAGAAAGTGACATTATTGGTTCATTTCTGTCCTTAACTGTGCTTTCATAACATTAAACATTCCTTTTGTTACACTACAATCAAGAAAATGTTAAATGTATGGATAAAATAAACGAGAGACTCAGCACAATATGTGGTTCACCGACGTCCTGCTGAGAGAAAAGTAAGAATCTTTATTGTTTATGTTTTAATCAGAAATCACTCCCGGTCCCTTGAAACACTTTTATGTTCCTTGAAAAACATTTAGCTCCTGAGGAGTTAAAACTTTTTTTTACAGAAGAGATTTCTGACTGAAAATGTATTTGACATTTACTTTGGTCTCACTTCAGCCTTGGGGATAATTATTTCGTTACTGCTGTTGACATTTACCTGCTGTGGATGATGGCTGCAGATATTTGCAGCACCACACACCACGTTTATCACAATGATATGTATCAGAGTGGAGAGTTATTCCGTCCATTCATTTGTTCAGTCCTGTTAAACCCGTCACCTCGTCTGCTGAGACCATGTCCTCATTGATATGCGAATTAGTCCATTATATACAGTACTGGTAAGCAATCCCAGGTTTATCTAGAATATGGGAAATTTAGGACAATAGATGGAAAAACCTCAGAGATGCAAGAACTGTGGATAAGACCTGTCAGCTGATTTATTAGGCCATGCAGGTTTAATAAAAATATCCTTTTTTGGTTACATGAGAAGAAGTATGTAACTAGGTAATCAGGTCACCTGTATGTACTGTAGTCACTGTAGTTGGTGTGGGTGGATTTCTGCAAATTAAGGTTTCAAGTCTTTTCTCAATAAATGTAACAGCAGGGAGTCTGTGATGCTGTGAGAAATTCATCATTCTTTTGCAGGACATTTTAAAACTCATAGAGAGTCAGACAGGAACACTATAAGATGCATTTGACTTATGCATAAATAGTACTGAATCTTCTTTTACTTAGTGAGATTTGGTTTTAAATGCACAAAATAATGGTGCCATACTGTAAAAAAAGAAATTGTCTTTTTAAGCCGCTTATCTTAAATGCATGAACTGGCTGCTCCTTATTATAAGCAGAAAATAATTTTCCATTTATCCAGGGGTTGTCCTGGTCTGCAAAACACACAGTTTCAAAAGACACACTTGCAGAAAACCTGAAACATTTCAAACAAGACTAAGAGTTTACAGCAGGTGGACCACATTTTTACTCGGTCTTGTCTCGGTCTCGGATAAAGAGGACTCTGGATTTCATTTCTAGACCGGCCAAGACCACAACTTCAGGGATATCACTAAATTGCCTGTGTATCGTCTGATTTATGTGTTAACATCATTACTGTGATTGGATAATGTTTTATTTAATACATTTTAATACTTATATTTTTTTTAAAGAGTTTATTTGCAAAACAACATCTAAAAGAAAACACAGCAGTATGTAAATTCTGCCATGTAATGCTAACCGATGCAGCATTTTTGTCAGGAATCAAAGGGGCGGACCGACAGTGCTGATTTTAGACATCAAAACACAACATTTTAAGAAAACATTAAAGTTTTTCAGACTGGATAAACTTGCCATAAGCTTCACTGTCTGGGCCCTGTAGAACTGAACTGAGAGTTTTCATGTTGCCATGTTGACTTCTGAAGAAATGTGGGTGACTGCTTCAGTCTAGCAGACAGACCAGTTCAACTGATAGTAATGTGATGACATGGGACTGACAGAAAACATGAACTTCAGGAATTTGTTATGAAAAAAGCCAAACACAAAACATTATGTACATATATAATACATATGCCTTATTGCAGCCCTGACATGTTTTAATCCTGTTTTACTTTGTAACTTTGCTGCATAAATAAAGTTTTCATTATTATTATTGTTTATAATTATTGACTGACTGTGCTCCTCCCTCTGTCTGTATTTGCAGGATGTAACACAGAGTGGGATGAGCTTGGCTGCTGGCTGAGAGCTGAAGTTGGGCAGGTGGTGAACATATCATGCTCTGACGTCTTCCAGCATTTCTCCAGCAATCAAGGTTGGTTTCCATGTTAATCCAAAACTTAACAAACACAGAAAAGAATAACTCAATTCCAGTCATGTATATCAATAGTGTAGTTAAAATACAGAAGGTAAAGGGTTAGCAGCTCCACTACTAAATATATATCATCTGCAACACTAATGCAGGCTGGAGTTGCTGTGATGAAGGAGCACAGTATGAATTATTCATGTATGCTTGTTGACAAGAAGTGTTTGTTGGAAGGTTTCTGGCAGAAGAAATTACGTCAAATCTTGTCTGCAGGGTTCACATGTCACAGACTTAATTTGGGCTGTTGAAGGATTTGTGTTTCCAGAAAGATGGTGCTGATGACAGCAAGATAGACATATTTTGAAGTTACGAGAGTAAAATTGTTGTCGATTTTTAAGTTTAGGGTTTTATATTTCGAGGTAATATCCTTTTTGAAACAGATACAGTTAAAACTAGATGGGGCACTTGGAGAGTGCAGACCTCTGCCAAGGCCATGCTCTATCTTGCAATGTTAAAGAAAGTGAAAAAGAATTTGTGTATCCTCCGCCCCAAAAAATGGGTTCTTTCTTGGCCCATGCTACACCCTTCCACAAAGTTTCATAAAAAATTAGGCCAGTAGTTTTTCTGTAATCCTGCTGACAAACAAACCTCCTAATAATGATTGGTTATAATTATGTGTTATGTAATGAGTACATTTTAAACAAGTATTAATCATTTGCATTCCAAAATAGTGTTTATAGGACAGCTTGTATTTTTTTTTTTTTAAATATGGAAACCTTTGTCTTCCAGTCTAAATGCACAGACAAAAAATGGGGACTGTTTGTACTATTTTGTGTTGATAGGATTGTCATTATAATAGCATCATTAAAGGTGGTAAGGTCAGGATCATTAAGGAACAATGTTCTTTGCTTTCTTAACTTGATGGAAATCGTGACTCATTATAATCTGAATTGCACATCACTCAAGCAGAGTCTTTGCTTTGAGCGGTGCAGTTAGCAGCTTTAGTTCCTGTTTGCTTAGCTCAAAGGGAATAGAGAAAAAAACCCTGCTGCCATGCATTTCTGTGTCTTTATTCAAACAGTCCAGCTGATTCCTGTATCTGTGGCACACACATTTAGATGTACAATCCCACAAACACAGCAGTGCAGGGAGCGATCCAGCTGACAACCTTCTCCCGACACCTGCTGTTTTCAAATGGACATTAACCAGAACTAAAATGTCAGTAGGCTTGAACATGAAATAATCAAATGTTTTCTGACTGAAAGCAGTAATGGAGGGAAATGGTCCAAGAGAGGAAATGTGTAGCGGTCCAAATGTGCGCTGAACCCTGCAAACGGAGATCCCGTTTGCAGGGTTCAGGCTGTACCGGACTCTCCCGGTGATCATGCTGCTCTGGGGGACCGGCTGACGGGCAGAGAGCTTCGCCGGAGCTCCGACTGCTGTCTGTCCGCGCGGTCGTCTGACGGCATCAGTATTCAATTGACAGTGTGGAATGACAACTTTCCATTGCAAAGTAGCTTACATTACAACATTTAAAATATGAGATATTTGATTTGATTTCAGAATTCCATTTCTTACGCTCACAAACTTGAAAATAATGCAGTTTGAAGCAGTAAAATCTGCTTTTTACGTTTTTTTTTTTAGAATGATCTTTCCTAGCGGCGTTGTCAAGTGGCTACAGGATTCTAGGACATATACAGCTTTGATTTATGTGGCTAATTGTAACAAATGTATATACTGCCATGTTTTTCAATCTAATCATACATTTGTAATTATAGTGGAGTAAAAGTAACATACAAGTATACTCAAGTAAAGTACAAGTTCCTCAAAATTATACATAGGGACAGTACTAGTGTAAATGTACTTAGTTATTTTCCGCTACTGGTCACTTGCATTTTATACCATTCTCTACATCATTTCACAGCACAATTAATTTAAACTGCATGTTAAAAGAAGTTCAAGTTCAGACAAAATGAAGCCACAGAAAGTGAAGAATAACAAAATGGTTGAGCTCCTGAATAGATTGTATGATGTATTGTGACAATATTTGCAGTGGTTGAATTGCTTAAAACCAGTTCTAAGCCCATCTTGTCTCCCTGCTGTCTGCTCCCACATCAGGGTATGTTTACAGGAACTGTACGGTGGATGGCTGGTCAGAAATGTATCCACCCTACGACGAGGCCTGTGCATTCAGTGACAACAGTGAGCCTGAATCTGAGGTATACACAAATGTTGTAATCATGTCAATCAGTTAAGCTTCTTCATGTTTCTGCTAGGGATGTTTATGATTAACCGTTTAACCGTTAACCAACAATAAGAATTATGACTGATTAATACTATAGTTAAAAACAATATTATAAAAACTAAAATTAAAATTATTTAAAAAACTTTTTTTTAGGCTATACAATCTATTTCTTAACTGCTAGCCAACTTGCTAGTGCTAACTTTGCACTAGCAAGTTGTGTTTTAAGCTGCTCTTTTTTTTTTCTGCTCGTGGCTCCCTGCTGGATGGTGCTTACAATGGAGAGCTACGTGACATATGTCACTATATCAGTGAGGACTGGCGGGTTAAATTGGCCATTCTACACACAGAGTATGCCAGGCAGAGACACAGCAGATAACCTCACCGGTGGATGCGGTGGAGACAGGCTCAGACATACATGCCGCGGACCACTGTGGACTTGTGTGGTCACGCAAGCGGTTCCAGGAAAGTAGCTGCATGTGTCCACGACAATGCACGGAACATCGTGGGACTCTGTTGCCTGCTTGTCAGTTAACGGTTAATTATCGGTTAATGATTGGTTAACGAGGGTCGGTTATCGGTCAGAAAAAAAACTCTAACTGAATTAGTATTCGCTCTCTCTTATGTTTAGTGCAAAGACAACATGCATTTGTGATATTTTTGTTCCAAACAAAACAAATTACATATTTTTTTAATGCTGTATTGTATTATTAATCTGAATTTGCAAAGTAACTGGCAACTAAAGTTATCAAATAAATGTAAATAGTACAATATTTCCCTTTGAAGTGCAGTGGAGTAAAAGTATAAAGTAGGAGAAAAGTACCTCAAAATTGTACCTAAGTACTGTCCTTGAGTAAATGTTCTTAGTTACTTTCCACCACTGCAGACGTGTGACATTCCACTCATCGAGTCATTTCCCATTCATACAATTGACAGCATCACAATTTACTGACTGTCTGTTTCACTCTTTGCAGACGAGTTACCTCTCTACATTCAGACAGGTTTACACTGTGGGCTACGCCACCTCGCTCATCTCCCTCATTACAGCCATAGTGGTGTTCACAGCCTTCAGGTAAGACCAGAGCAGCACACACAGTCCCAGATACACACAAACAATAAGGGATAACAACCTAGATGCTCACTCACACAACATTTAGGTAGTTAAGATCCTAAACTGGAGTGTTTAGAGTAGTGGTGAAGAAGATTTAAAAAGCAATTTTAAGGACGAGTATATATAACTCTAACATGTTCCGACAGATACAATTCAGATGATCGACTGTCAGATCAGTAAAGGCCCCAGTAAAGCCTTTGTTATATAGAAGTTTGGGAATCTATTAGTAGTACTGGTTGTGTACATGTGAATTGGTGCTTCTTTCAGGAAGTTCCACTGCACCAGAAACTACATCCACATCAACCTGTTCTCTTCCTTCGTCCTGAGAGCCAGCGCTGTTTTCATTAAAGACACCGTTCTGT
Source organism: Sander vitreus (assembly GCF_031162955.1). NCBI lineage: Eukaryota > Metazoa > Chordata > Actinopteri > Perciformes > Percidae > Sander > Sander vitreus. The sequence goes on from NC_135866.1 coordinate 15,995,387, forward strand.
TTGCTGATGAGACCCTGGACCACTGCTCTGTGTCCACGGTGAGCACGCTTACTAGCCAATAATGTTACCATCGTAAAGCAAATTCCCACATGTACATGTGCATGTATGATTGAATTAACAAAGAAAGAAGAAAAAAAGAAAGTTAGAAGAAAGAGAGTGAAAAAATGGAAGAAGTGATGAATAGTAGCTGTCGTTTCTCAGCGAAATCCCTTCAGTCGACAAGATTGATGAATTCTTTCAGCAACAAAATAGTTTGAACACATAGAACTGAGTGGTTGTTAAGTGGACAGTGTTAGCAATGACGTCAAAAACACAAATATATGGAATACATAATGAATCCAGTATTTTGCACTGTGGTGAAAACTGCTTCAATCAATAACCAACCGAGGAATTCCACCAGGATGTCTCTTCAATTATATTTTCTCTGTCTGTCAGAGTAGATCTGACAATGCTTTGTTGAAGGATATTTTATTACCGAATTATGTAAATATATGAAGAATACATGCAATAATGGCCTGGACTTTTAAGGCTTTGCTTTTAAGTTGGTTAAACCTCCCTGAAAGGACCAGAGATGCTGATGGAAACAGTGAATCAAAACAGGCCGATTGTCATCCTTTTCTGCAGAATGTGTAGAGCTGAGTAGTAGTAGTAGTTGTAGTACATGTATTAAAGAATTTCAATTTGCAGCAAAACATTTGAGCTCTTATACAAAGGAATTTGTTTGTCATTGATGCATTAGCTTTCTGATTTTGTCTTAACAACAATCACAATTTTTTGCCACAACTTGTACACTGACTAAACGGTTACACATGTCATAGTGCCTAGTGTATTCATAATATAATAACGGAATATGAAGAGGATGTGTTAGATGTAGTATATTATTAAAGGGTATTATTAATGCCTTTGCTGCAGTACAGACAGCATTGAAACTACTTTCATATTCTACTATACTGCCTTGTGTTACAAAATGACACATCCAGACCAGTACTAACTTTACTTTGCTGTGCCCTCTCTAGACAGCGTGCAAGTCAGCCGTAGCTTTCTTCCAGTTCAGCATCCTGGCCAATTACTTCTGGTTGCTGGTGGAGGGCATGTATCTACAGACCCTGCTGGCCCTGTCCTTCGTCTCTCAGAGGAAATACTTCTGGTGGTACATCCTGATTGGATGGGGTGAGTAGAGATGACTGAAGAGGTAGTCTGAGGATGTGCAAGCCCATGACAGACTAACAATCAGGTGATGGTTGGATATCTACATACACATAATATTCACATATATACAGTAGGTGATTTGTTTGCGAAACATGAACAACTCTTTTGGTTCGACCCCCTAACTCCCCAAATAGTTGAGAGAATATTATACTGTAGAGAGACAAAACTGACAGAAGGGCCATCTGTCTGCTACTTCAGCACCACTGCGCCATGGATTTATCCATACACAGCATAGTATATTTCACTGCCATGGTCAGGCCATAGATTCTAACTTGCACAATCACAGTCAGATAAAGTATTAATGAGTCAGGCAGACCAGACTAACATCTAAACAACCCCTCTGCCCCTGCACTCTCCCTGCTTTTTTGGCTGACACAAAAGAGAAACCTGCTTCACAAAGGTGTGTGATTGTGACAGGCAGTAGTAGTCTTCACTGCATGCTGATGGACAGAGGTTATAATCAGCTTAAATGCACAGCAGAAATGATGAGAGGGGCTGCTGAACTCAATGAGTAAACAGGAGGTGCACACATTTTTTTTAATGTGGGCCAGTCAGATTTCTTTTTTTTTAATATACAAATAAATTGTCTTTACAGGCCGACAGCGCAGAGGACGGGTTTTTATTACTTGCACGATTTCACTATGGTTATCATAATAATAATAATAATATTAATAATAATAAATATGAAGGATTTGGCCAGTCTGCAATGGCCTGGTCCAGAGATGGGCCGACCGACCCAATCAGAAGTTACTCAAATTGGGACATTCCGTCAAAATCAAGCACGTCACCTTCAAACGGGATCTCCGTTTGCAGGGTTCAGGCTGTACCGGACTCTCCCGGTGATCATGCTGCTCTGGGGGACCGGCTGCAGCAGCGAGAAGCTGCTGCTGACGGGCAGAGAGCTTCGCCGGAGCTCCGACTGCTGTCTGTCCGCGCGGTCGTCTGACGGCATCAGTATTCAATTGACAGTTTCATTACCGGTTAAAAATGTCTCGTTGTCGCGTTAAATAGTAGTCCAGTTCAGTGTTTTGGTACAGTTGGTTTTAACTCCTGATGCGAAGTGTAGGCCTATAGGAGTACACATGACAACCCTGAACAAGCAGCGTCGTTCAGCTCCGTCTGCTATGTCTTTCTGCTGTGCCCCATTCACGTAGTAGTTTTACATGTAGGTTAAACTCTGCAATTAATCCGCGGTTCACATGTATGCATGAATTCTGGTGGTCCGTTACACTGTAGTCTCAACATCCCTGATCATTTTTGATCAATAGAATATAGAAAACATTACACTTCATAACGTTTTGTATCCATAACATGATTGTTTTACAATTTAGCAGTAAAAGCCTATGTAAGTCAATCCTACATTTTTCAACTTGGGAGCAAAACGTGCTCATTGAGGAAAAAAGTGACCATAAAGCCCTGTTCATGCTTTGGGGTCAAGTGTTGTTGTATCCGGCCCATGTCCCGGATGTGAAAGCCCCCTTACTGGACTACTGAATATAATAATATTCCATTATATTTTGTATTTTAAATCGTTACCTGCCACCAGAATTTTGTGATTTCCTTGCCATAAATATAGATGTTTTTACCATAAATTGGTGCCCAAAAATGTATCAGAATGCAGGAATTGAAGTCTTTCACCCTCAAAATTTCCTGGGGGAGACCAGACCCCCCTGCTTTATGTGTTCCCCCAAAGGCCAATTCTGAGCAAGGAAAAACCCTGAAGTATAATCACAGACAGCCATAACAACATATTTAAATTGCAGAGTTAGAGAGTTAAAACAGATGAAATATGTACAGTATCAACAGAGAGAAACATGGACAATCAAACAGACAGTGACAACAAAGAACAACATACTGTAGAGAATAACAGTATACAAACGGCATAAACATGTTTTTTATGTTATGTTTCATTCATTTGTTATAAACGTGTGCTCTTTAAAAAGTAGTAAGCATTGAGCTAAGCTGCCCTGGCTCCCTGACACTATGTAGGCTGTGTTATTTACACAGTCTGAAAACACCACGACAAGGCCCTACGCACAGCATTGATGATGTAAAGAAGATTCTGATAGTTCGTTAGCTAGCTTTGCCGAGTCGTTTTTTTTCGTATGCTTCTTTGTAACTAAACCATGTGATTGGCTGGTTTAGTTTCGACAGCACACTCATTCTAATAAATAACAAAAACATGATAATATATTATCCAGTACAACAGTCCTTTGTGAAGCTTAACATAGACACTTGAGACTGTGTCAGAGAGGAGAAAGTGATTCAGCTGCTCATTCCAGAGCCCGTTGTTTGTGGTGTTGCATAACAGCACATTGAGTGATACTGGAAGGTTTTCTTGTTGTCTTGTCTCTATTTCCAGACAATAATTCAGTTCCACAAACCTGGCAACATTTTATTTACACAATAGCTGTTCCTGTGTTTCCTTGGCTCTCCCTTTGTTTTCTCCCTTATCTTTTGCTGCACTGCACTGAGCTCTCTACCGATGAGTGCTTTCCCTTTGTGTTATCGTGTATCCTCAGTCAACGGATTTCCATGGTTTTCCCATTTCCCTGTTTAAGCTGGTAGTCTCAAGTGCTGACGTTTCACAGCCTGTATCATTTCGTTGTTGTTACCACAACGTTACAATACAATTGAGCGACTACCGGCTGTGTTTAGTTAGGCAGTGAAGGCATATAGCTGTTAATATGTTGTGGAGACAGAAGCTGGTTTTCTTTAGTGAGGAGCCGGAGTTTCTTAAACTTTTAGCCAACAGAACCAACAATTCAAAACAAAAATTCTCCAGGTCATGCTGGGCTTTTTGTACTCCAATCTGCTTATTGTAAGAGTCAGTGGTTATAGTTATGATGATACATGACATATTCTCCATTCAACCATATGAACCTAACAAAACACCTTCAAACCTGATTCAAACATGAAACTATGCACTTGTTGCTAAGGGAAATATGGACCTAAATACCTTTTTCCCCCAGTATTTGTGGTTTTACAATCTGACAAGGAACCCAGGGTGTGTGTTTGATGTGGTGCTCACCCAGTATTCAGAGTGGCTCTGATGTGTTTTATCAGCTTCTTTCCGGTTTGTACCATCTTGCTCTCTCTCCGACTCCTGCTTTCATCCTGTATCTGTTTCTTCTTCTGGCATGAAGATTCAAGTGGGAGACAGATACATTTAATTCATAATGTTTTATATGCCTCTGATCATTTTACTTACAAATACATACAACACGTACAGTTGGGGCTTGAGTGTTGTTCAGATGAATTTTACTTGACACATACACAATGTATTAATAATTAATCTCCGCTTTTACGTTGCAGGGCTCCCGTCAACAGCTCTTATACTTTGGGTGTTGACCAGATTCTTCTATGATGACAGAGGGTACGAGTTAACACATAACTATATTTTCTCATAATTCACTGCTATGATAACATTGTACCAATGCATGTTAAACAGTAGTAGTAGCAGTAGTAATTATTGCAGTGTCTGAATTAAGTGTAAGATATTTCAATGAATTTCATTTTTAATTGTAGTTGCTGGGATGACACAGACAATGTTCCTATTTGGTGGATTATCAAAGGACCAATAACAGCCACGCTGCTGGTAAGTGAAAATGTACCTCTACTAAATCACTGTCTGCTATGCGTTCCTCTCAGTTACAGTTGCTACGTCTGTCGAACTCTCTATTCTCGCGTTCATGCAGTTTACAATGATAAGAGTGTTGGAGAAGAGTGGAATGTCCACAACATCCAAATATTTTTAAAGGCTTTACTTAACTGTTTGGCATGACATATTTACAGGTTACTCTCACATGTCTCCGGCTAGCATTATTCCCTTTTTCGGTCTGACACAGAGTTAGCATCCTGTATGCTGAACATACTCTCTCTCTCTGAACAAGTAGTGCCTCCTACTGAAATGTTCATTCTTAACAGCTACATTCTACTTGAGTCTTAAACAAGGTATGGATATGTAACATTATTTGTAATCGGTATATTTTACAGGTTTGTATTTCTAGTAAGTCATTATAGCTAGGATACCACAAGAGTAGGTACAATTAATAGTCATTTTTAAAACAAAGGTTACTTCATTCAGTTGACTGTCGCTGGCAGATTTTCGCAGCTGTAGTAGCACTGAAATATTTCAGTTTTTTTATTTTTTTTCTCTCACTCACTGTGGATTTTGTTATTTGGATAATTGTGCATACGTGTGCATGTGTTTCTATCAGGTCAACATAGTCATCTTCGTCAACGTGATCCGGATCCTGGTTCAAAAGCTTAAATCTTCAGCAATGGCCGGGAACAATGACACCAGACACTTTATGTGAGTCACAACTTACTAACACAACTGGACCAAGACCTTAAAAACTGTCCCTCTTAAAAAACTAAACCATATTCAGAGTTCCTCCAGAGACACTCACACATGGAAATTGAACTTTAACATGGTTACACAGCTAGGTTTGGTGGAAAAGTCACTCTCAAAGATCCGAGCAGCAACAAGGACTCTGCTGGGAGAACTTTCCCTCTTAACCAACACATTGATGAATATTATATCTCAGTACAGCAATACCAAATGCTTCAACACAATAGAGTGGTAAGAAGAGTTTGGGGTGATCGAGGGAGCTGTCAACAGTGTTGACAAGAGCAGAGCAACTAATGAGACTTGTCAGGCTATAAAGGCTGCCTTGTACACCTAATAATGACATTGGCTGCCTGCTGGGAGGTAACATCCAAACAGCTGATTAATAGACCACTGGTTGTAATAAATGAATGAAAGAAGCAGCTGATACCAATCAGCTAACGCAGGCTTGACTTCAGAGCTCCCTGAATTTGACAAAATGCTTCATACTGTATGTGACGTTCCATTTTAATTTGCCTCCAGTTCTCTCTGGCATTTAACTATTTAGGAAGTAAGAGGATTTTAATATCTGACCTGATGAATAATAACAAAAAAAATAGATAACAGTTTCTATATTCAAGAATTAAATTATGTGTGGAGTTTACAATAGTGGTGGTTTGTATTGCATAAGGCCGCTAACTGATAAATCACTCATTATATAATAATAATAATAATTTAATAAGATATAAGAGTTTTATGAGATGCTTATTGATTATGGCAGCATTTTGTAAGTAAGGCTCTTTTTTTTATAGAAAGTAATTATAATAATCTGTAAAGTTCAGTTACAGTACTGTTTTTAACTGTAAAAAACACAAAGTGACTAAAAGTGAAAAATTAAATCTTCTAGTTAAAATAAGAATAAGAATACTAAGATGCTTAACATGGTAAACATTATCTGCCACACATCCGCATTGTCATTGTGAACATGTTAGCATTATGGATTTTGGTTAGCATGCTGATATTAGCATTTAGCTTAAAGAACTGTGCTTAAGTACAACTTTAGATGTGTTACAGTAGCATGGCTGTAGATTACCACTCTCACTATGCTGTTGTCACTAAAACTCTTTGCAGGCAATGTTTTCTTTTTTTCCAGCTACACAGCTAACTTAAAATCAAATTCTTCAGCACTGCATTCTCTAAGGAACAGGCGGGTTGGCAGGATTTAATGAAGGAAAATATATCATTATAAAACTGGGAAAAAGAACACACAAATACAAAGTGTCTTTTTAAGAACTAAATTATATCTCTTGTAAATCAGTAGAGAAAAGATTACTGATATAAACCACCGTGAATAGGTGCTTGATTCCAAAACGCTCACAACACAATACTGAGCTGCAAGACGGTTAAAAAACATAAAATATGTTGATGCAAGTATTTAATTTCAAGTCCAGCTTTCAGTCGCTAGAGTCCTTCATTAGATTGATTGACTTTTTCAGACCCTGCTTTTCTCCATACAATGCATTTTGAGACAAAGTTAAGTCTTCTACAGTAAGTGCTTCTTTTAAACTACGAAACAATTGTTCAGTGTTGAGATAAAACTGCTAAGTGAGAAACTTTGAAGGGTTTAGTATGGAGAAGGAAAGGAGAGTGAATCGATGAAACCCTTGATAACATGCTAAAGTCTTCCTCACAGTTTAAGAGAAAAAATGCTGCCTCTATGAATCTACTCTTGGAGCCCAGAAATGCTGCTTTACTGGAGTGAATCCTATCTTCCTTTTAAAATTTGGTTGGTTCAGATTCCAGCTCAGCTGAATTTGTTTACAATGAGAGCAGCACATAGAAATAAAACCAGATACCAGAAATAGATGTCTGCTGCATCGCAGGGTGACAGGAAGGTTCCACCAGTTCAATGAATGTTTTACACTTTCAAAAAGCTTCATCTCTCTTACAAACTTGAATCTGATCCAGACGGATCCCAGGTGTGACAAAAGACAAACACAATCCTATTAAAGGCCTGAGCCTAATCCAACCTTTTTTTTTTATTTCCTTCTTTTTTTAAAGTCTTTAATCTTCCAGCAGCCAAAGTGGTGATGTTATTTCTGATCGGAGAGATTATTTTTGTTATTAAGGACATTCAAATAACTATTGTCACGTCCTTGTGACAGCTTTTAATATAATATAATCACCAGAGAACAAGACCATTTGCAGACATCTCTATTGTGGTTAAATTAACGGATTGATCTGTGATAGATTCTTTTTTGAATTGGCTGTGAGACTAGATCAGTGGATATGTGCCAACTGCCCAGCTAGTTTTATCATATTTGTGACATTAAAGAATAAACATGAGAAAAACAGGATTAAGAGAATAAGACAGGGGTACTAATCAGGGGTAGTTGTGATTTTGTATTTTTTGTGGGATGTATAGTAGTGCAGAGGTGGTGCAATAATCTTATTTCACCACAATTAAAGAACAACATTTACACAATATTCAGTCATCACTAATCTGATTTGAACTAACTTTGAGCACACAATGCATCAGGGTTTTGTATTTTGACATTTTAATCTATTCCACTGATGATGGTGTCGTTTTAAAGGTCGGTTTGAATATTTGATATTTGTCAAATCCGGTCTACCTTTGATGAAACTTGGCGTAATAATGCATTCTGGCATTTAAAACTGAAACACTGATTAGACTGACACTGATAAAGGTGACTGTGCAACAAACTGTGAAAATCCATTATTAGTACATATTCAGATTGTTGTAATTGAGATGATCATCTTACTTTAAAGGCACCTGAAAACTTTCAAATGTTCTCATTAACATTAAACATTAAGAAGCAACAATTATAGTCAGAGTAAAAAAAAAACATTATTAGTTATTATTTATCAAGAGTCTAAGATTGAAACACTTTTAATCACAGTTAATTTCCTGAGTTGATTGACATTGACAAGGCAACGTTAGCAAACAAATCTAGGACAATCAATCAAAGTGGCTTCATCCTGATTGGTGGATGGGAGTATGTGACATCATCTGTTTCAAAGGATCCCCACCCACTTCGTAAGACTAAAAAGAGCAAAGATGAAACATACAGAAATCTCTAATGTGAAACAGCCAGAAGATTATGTGTTCATGAAAGACCCATCGCTCAGAGGAAAGAAGAAAATGTGTTTTCAGGGCCTTTAACACGGATTAGCCCGAGGTTGTGCCTTTACATTACCTGGAATGATGTATTTCTTCTTTCTTTCACTCCTCTTGATTTGTTTCCCTCAGGAGGCTGGCTAAATCCACCCTGTTCCTCATCCCTCTGTTTGGGATGCACTACACAGTATTCGCCTTCCTGCCTGAGAACACTGGAGTGGCAGCCAGACTCTACATCGAGCTGGGGCTGGGATCCTTTCAGGTATAAAACAATAGTGAGGGAGCAGAACACAAAGACCAGACTTAAAGACTAAATTAAGACAAATCACACTGCTTGCAGTAGGATGCTCTCAAAGACAGTCCTTATTCACAGCAGATATTTGACTTGTGATAGAAGGAAAAGCACAAGTGTTACTAATAACTCTGTTCTATTTAAGTGTCCCAGTAAGCCATTTCCTGGAATTCAATCTCTTTTGTTAACATAATCTTTTACACTTTACCTTTAATTTGGTACAATTGTATGCCTTTATTAAGATGTGACAGTCGAGAGATAACAGGAAATAAAGGGAGGGAGTGATGGGGAATGACCAAACTTTAACCAGGGATGTTAGAGTTTCAATAGAATTTGGAACACCTCTTATGGTAATATTTCTGTATTCATGACTCATCGCGATGATGATTCATTTGTATAAGAGAAAGGTCATATCTTCAATTCTCATAGCCAGACATACTATATAAAATTGATGCAACTAAAAGATTAACCAAAAATATTAATATGTGAAATGTAGTGATGCAGTGAAACTTACATTTAAAACTTTCAAATGTTTTATTTGTCACTTGAAGTGTGTGTAAAACTAAGGAACATCTTATGGCCTGAATAATTTTGTTAAAGCTTAAAATCAGTCCAAATCTGAGACTGATTTTCCAAAATCACATTATTTGAGATATTTACACCCAAGAGTTATACCTTTTTCTCTTATGTTTGAGGCTGACTATACAAACTATCAGCACTAACTGTAGTGATTTAAGTGGAGTGTGTATACAGTATATGATTGTAGTGTTATGCTTTGAAAACAGTCACCATTTCTCTTGTGTTGCAGGGTTTTGTGGTGGCACTGCTTTACTGTTTCATGAATGGAGAGGTAAGTGAATGTAGGCACAACGTTGTCGTACAAAAGTCCTGCAAACATACATCATAGACAGACAGAAAGAGACAAGAACAAACTACATAAAGCTGTAACATCTGTGCCTTTCTGCAAGTTGGTAATGCTACATTATCTGCTGCAGTGTTTTTTCTGATACTGCCACTGGGCTCAATTGTACATTGTACACAGAATTGCTTTAACAAAACTAGTTAGACTTTTTCTTCCTACAGTACAGCTCTACATGCATGCGTTTGTCTACAGGTCCAAACAGAGCTGCGGCGATGGCTGTGGAAGTGTCACAATCAAAATCATCTCACCCCAGCCAAGCGAAGTATCACTCAGATCACAGTTCGAGCCCGCAGGGGGCTCGGGCGGCCTCCTTCTAGTGGCAACATCTCTTCAGTATGATTTTTAAGAGAACATCTATGAGATACAAGTTGTTGTGAGAATGTGAGAATGTTAAGGAAACTATCAGAGGCAAAGCTCAATCTGCTGATGGAATTAATTCAACAACCCCTCTGTGAGAGGAGCGTAATAAACACTGGTGAGTGAGAAATATATATCAGTGTCAGCAGCAGCAACGACCATGACAGCACACATCTCACACTGGTTCTTGATTTGTGAGGATGCCATGGTGACACTGTGGAAAGACAACAGTAGAAACAGAGGTGGCCCGGAGCTTTCAGGAGGATGATTTTACATGGTTCTGTTTACATTTTGGAGTACAAAAATGAGCAAATGTTGAAGGATTATGTAGAGACGGCTGTGGAAACAATGAGTGTTTGAACTTTGCTTAATTATGTAAAATGAGGTTAACTTGTTCAATTGTTTTGTGTTGCACTGAACATAAGCAGTTTCATTATTTCTTTGCAGGCTGAAAATATGTGCAGGACTGATATGGACTGAATTTAAATAGCTCAAATTACTGTATTGTGTGAACAGTTAATTTAATATGTGCCGTTTTCTTTTGCAGGGTGCAAATGTTCCACCAAAACATGTTTCCTTCCGAGACCATTTTACAGAGCCACTGTCGCTGTGTCCAGAGCTTAGCGGACACTTGTGATTGGTTTAAAGAAATGCAAACAACCCAAAGCGGTTTTTTTTCTCCTATCCCAGAATGAATGTGTGGGGTAGCCAGACCTTACTCCAAAGGGCTAGAGTAGACCAGATAGGTCTGCCACTGCAAAACTATATGTACCTTGATTTGGATAAAAAAAATAGGAAAGAGAAGCAGCAAATTGGTCTGTCTTACGCTTCTCCTTACATTAAATTCATTGGTTTAAAACAAGGATCTTACTCAGCCAAAAGATAATTTCCTCTTATGATAAAAAGTAACAACGTACTCAAATCTGCTGCCAAATCTGTACACTGTCCATTTTAATGGATGGGATAGCTAAGCGAAATAAAGCAAATCTTCACAAAATACAACAATTTACCACAGATAGATTTATTTTGCAGTCAAATTTACACAACCTGGGACATGAATTTTGGACACCAGAACGCATGTTACACATGACACACTGTCACAGGTAGAACATAATATGGATGAGGTCTTATAGATATTCTTTTGACATTTAAGTTACTTAGATCCTCAATTATGCTTGTCATTACATACACATGCGTACAGAATACACTCTCTCCAACTTTCAAACATACTCACTCTAAAAACTGTTACATTAACATAAATGTACAAAAACACGGTCACAAACATTACAGGTCTTCGTCAAGAGGTCCACCGACCTGTGTGCCAAAAATATACATCTACAGTGTACTGTATAATCAAGAAAAGATATCATTTGTACACCATGGCAAATTGATAGCAGGCGACATTTAAGAGCAGCTGAGCAACATCGATACATTCAAAAATTCATTGGCAATCAATAGAACACACACAAACACACAGAATAGTTACCTTTAAAGGAATAGTTTGACATTTTAAATGTTCGCTTTCTTGCTGAGAGTAAGATCTAGGGGGGGACAGTTAGCTAGTGATAATCTAGATATAATGTAGCTATTAGTTAGCCAATATATAGTAGCTAAGATTAAACAGCTAGCTAGTAGATATTAGCTAGTGGACGCACACTAATAAGACAAGTTAGGCCTAGGCCTACATCTTGTTTGTTTAATCTGCACAACAACAGAAGAGTAGAAATACATGTTGTGGTTTTACAGGAAGTTAAGTGAGGTGTTTCCTTTCGACAGAGCCAGCAAGCTGTTTCCCCCTGCTTCCAGTCTTTGTGCTAAGCTAACCAGCTGCTGGCTGTAGCCTTATATTTAGCTTATACACATGAAAGTGTTATTAATCTTTTCACCTAAACTTCAGCAGGAAAGTGAATGAACATATTTCGAAAATTGTTAGACTATTGCTTTGAGAAAACTTGTCAAGTGCTTTTCTTTGACACATAAAGATTAGTGTGTTACCGTATTGCTAAACTAACCATAAGAAGAGGTGCATGGGTGGAGAGAGGTGTGGTCAGCTTTAACAAAAATTACATTAAACAGCTTGCATTTATTATAGCAGTTAAAGGTGCCCCCAATTCTCAATTATTACTCGCATCTCAGTAAGTTCACAGTTTGTTTTGAAATTAAAGAGAGAAGAAAGAAAATTCTAGGATTTAGAGGGGGCATCAGTGCGGATTTAGAAAATTCCAATTTGTAGGCTTGTTTGTTGATTTGTGTAAAGAAAAATCACAAAACGTAGATGTGAACAATGTTAAGCATGTGGCATTCAAGTGACTCAATGCTCCACACTACCCCTATTTCATCAAAAATCCAAAGTACAAGGCTCAAAAAGCAAATCAATGTCAGTCAAACTTCCCCCTCTCTATAAAACTGTCAAACAAAAATTCTAAGACTTTGCTGCCACCTTGTGGTAAATAAATATACAGCACATATAGTAAAGTAAGGAGTTGTCTACTCTTCTTTTACAGACAGTAACAGCTTTTAGACATGGTCGTTTCCATCTGAGCCGATTCAGACTCAGAGTGACGGCTGGTGATAGAACACGTAAGCAGCAGCAGAGTGGTTTTTAATCACACCCTCATACACACTTTGTGTTTTATCTGTTGCAGTTGTTCCACTTCCTAATTAAACCTCTGGCTCTAGTTCACTCGATAGTATCTTGTCACACATCGTTTTGTCCAAAAGCAGCCAAGCAGATGCATAAAACTGATGCATCTCCTCAGTGGTGTGTATGTTTTATCTCGCTTTTTAGAGTTTATGTATTTGTTTTATTTCTCACAATATCCTCTGCAGTTTTGGACAGCAATTTCCTGTGAGTGTTTTTTAGTTTTCTTTAAAATTAGAAATGAGACATTATGCCACACATCTCACCAGTTGTCACTACATTTATGGCACTTTGACCAAGAGAGTCAATATCAATCAATGTAATGAAATCAGGCATACAACTAAATGACATAAGTGTACTATGCATTGAGTCATTTCACATGGAACCAGTTTATGGTAAATAAATATACATCCTTTTCTGTTCAACAATATTCAATATATTGTTTAAAGATACTACATTCTTTTAATCAGCTCAGATGACAGTCAAAAAATAAATATCTATCTTGAGTAAATATTGTGAATAAATCCTCCTGTACACATCGTACACATCACATTTCATCTTATTAAATGATTTCCTCAACTCGACAGTTATTGTTTGTTTGTTAGCTTAGTTTGTGCAAAAACAAAAAAGACAGAGAGAAAATGGGCAACACTATCTTGAATAGATGATAGCAGTTATGTGGAGCTATTACACAACTGTCAAACTCATCATGATTAAAAAATAAATAAAGCAGGACTCTTTTCACTTGAAAAATTGCACCACAATCCACAATAAAAACACACCACTCTGTACATTCTCTGCAGGAAATGACTTACTACAACTTTAGATAGATATCTGTTTAATGTACTGGAAATAAAAGTGATAACTATTTGAGACTGACGATAGGCACTTTGGAATATGAGTGTAGGAGATAATTCATTACTTCTTTTTTTTAAATGAAGAGCAATTTATTATGGCACGATGGGTTGAAGTTTAAAGAAAAGAGGACAAAGACAAAGAGTCCTGTTATTGTTTAAGAGCATGTTGAGGGTTTGATTTTCGCCGCCTACAATACAATGCTGTACATATAAACTGATGGATGCTTTTACCCAATGGATGCTTTTACCCAAAGCTCCTCATAGGCACTATGAGGAGCTTTTGGTAAAAGCATCCACTAAATGGCACGTTTTCACATGTTCACAGTCTGCATGAAGTCTGTGAAAGGGAAATCAACTGGAGGAAATTACTGACACTAGCTGTGAGGATAAATCATAAATCCCACTGTTCTTGGCAAGACGCGACCTGCATAGCAGCTGAGTGGTTAGGCACTGACCTCGACCTGCGTTATGGTTGAGGGTAGGCATTAACCTCGAGTGTTTAGGGTCAGGACAGCCCAATTTGTTTGGGGACAGGACCTGAATGTGGGAGCATGGACGCCTGGCCGATCCTAGCACTTGAATGCTACGGAGGGCGTGTCTTGCCAAGATGGGTGTGGTCCGAGCAAGGGTACCAGAATCAGGGGATAGAAAGTAGGGAAGGGGCCTTGGCCCCCCCCCCCCAATTTACACCCTTGGCCTGATTTGGCTGGATCTGGCTCGCCAGAAGGTCTATAATTTGTCTTGTGATCATTTAAAACAATTCAAAGTCAACTCACGACCCCTCATCAAAAGTCACACATTTTTACGAGCTGTGATCACTTCAAGCTAAGCCTGATTTTCCTTTCTCAGATGCTTTAGTTTGAATATTTTTAGAAGCCTGGAGACATCAAAGTATCTGGTTTTACACGAAAAAAGCTAAAATAAACACAATTTAATGGTGAAAAATTTTGGTTTTCTTTTCTAACTTGTATCTGACATTTCACAAGCCCTCAGGTTAATCTTGTGAACCTTCAGGTTGGAAACCACTGCCCTACAGTGCTCATTCATTGGCATTGTGTTCATTCATATACTGTGTGTATTTTTATAAAAAAATTTGGTCAGAATATAGGGGGAAGGATCTTCTGGGTCCTCAGGATGTGTGATGAAATCTACAGATTTGGGCTCCAGTTCCTTTTGTTTGAAAAGGTCATTACAATACTGCATTAGGCAAAAGAAAGAAATTCTGATCGTAACACCAACAGTAACTATTTACAAAGTCCATGAGTCCCTCCCCCCCATTGATCTTTTGACATACTCTGTACTTACGGCTGATTGTAGAAAAATGTTTAAATTTAAGATGAAACATTTAAACAATGTGCATTTGTACAAGCAAGGCGAACACGGTTGTTATTTAACTTTGGACTGTAAAGAGATCGGATCCAGTCAGGCAACCTGTATGGCACTTTGAAGCACATTTACTTTACACACAAACAGCCAAATATGACCCCTACATTCGGTGTTTAACTACTGTTTTCTTTTTTTACAGTTGGTACTGTTTTTGGCAACAACTCCACATCAATATTATTTAAAAAATTTAAAATAGATAACATTGGTAGAAAGGGAATTTCTATTATGTCTCTTTTTTAATGTATGTAGTGGAATTTGTCAGTTAAGATATCAAGTGCATCATTAATCAGGAAAGATCACAATCAGAGTCGACTAAAATACTCAAACAAATTATCATGTATATTCAAATGAAGTTATGAAAGTCAGCTATGCACCTCTAATGAATCTCCAGTAAATGCTTTCAGAAATATCTCATTTTCGGAAGACCTAACTATAGAATGTAAGAGTTATGAGGGGCCACTTTGGTCTGCTCTGGTTGGTCTGGATGTACATAAGTGGAACGGCACCTTGAAGTTGACTCCTGCCAATCAGACGCTCAGGTTGGGAGGCTGATGTTGACATTCTCCGCCAGTGGGCTGGACATGCGAATCTGGGAGCTGCTCTTGCTGAGGATCGACAGCTGAGTCCCGCCGTTCACTCCACTGCTGGCCAACGAAGGGTGCCTTTGCTGCTTCAGGTCCACAGCAAAGTACCTGTTCACCGTCCAGCTGCGCCATTTCCTCTTGATCTCCGACTGCACCTTCAGGGAGAAACTTCACAAGGTCATTTTTTTAATGTACTTTAAGCTGTACCAGCTCCAGTGGGTGACAGTTTAAGACATTAGGTGTGTATTAATGTATTTGTCAACACTTGTCATTCCTGTGAAGCATTCGTAACAGTTAGTAAAGGTTATAGAATATAAACTATAATATAAAAGTCTTCATATTTTACATCAGAGGTCAGCAATTAGGTTAGACCTGTGCTGCATGTTTTCAATGTTTTGTTTTATTTATTTTAATTAATTTGAGAGCAAATGTCAGAGTCTTGCAGTTATTTTGTGAAAAATAAATGTCAAAGTTTTGATATAAAGTTTTCATCAAGAGGACAGATTTGGCCCACAGGTTTCTATTAACTATCACTAATTTACATTTATTTTCTATGTGTATTATATATATATATATATATATATATATATATATATATATATATATATATATATATATATATATATATATATATGAGTGGTTAATCATTAACGAATGATTACCTAACCATTAACTACTCGTCGTTCCTCATTCGTTCCTCAGTAACTACCTACATTTTTGTGTACCTTATTGTAAAGTATTTCCACAAAGGAGCAAACTCCATTAACTGATGAAGGCCACAAGTTGTGACTAAAAGCACTAATAAAAGATCTAAGTGGACCTTGAGTTAGGATTGTTACCGCCTTTGACTCTTTTCCTGCTTCCAACGTTAGCTACATGATTGCTGGATATACCAAACTTACTTTTCTTCATTTTCCTGGAGCACGAGCGGATAGCTGAAAGGAACATCGCGACTGTTGTGTGGAATAAGGTTGGTGAAAAAAAGTAGCTACGCCTTTCCATGTCTATTTTAAGAGGAAACTCAACAAAAAGCCATTTGCCAACACTAAATATCAACAAAAAGCCAGACACTATGTAGTATTAAAGCGTAACTCTCGCCAAAATGCAACCTAGGGTCTTTTTGTGAATGTACCCAAGTCAAACTTTCGTTTAAAAGCATAATTAGGACGAAAGCGTCACTTTTAAGATTTACCGTATTTTCGTTTTTCGGTCAAATGGCCTTTTGAATGGGAGTGCTAGGGACACTTTTATGCTAGCCTCAAAATAGCTATTTTTAAAACACTAAGAAGATTCGACACAACATGAAACTTTGCTCGAAGTATCACCAGGGTCTCTACACCTTAATGAAAGCATTGACAACATTGTTTGTGTACACAGAGTTTACTAAAAAGAAAGGTTTTGAACAACTCACTGTAGCTGTTGTTCTTCTGGTCGGCGTCTATCGAGCCAGTCAAAAATAGTCGAGGGAGGAGAGTAAAGATGGAAAGCTCCTCAAGCTTAGTTCCATATAAATGCACGGATAATTCGTTGTTTTGTCGTACAATATTGACCTTGTAGTTGAAAAAGGAGCCTCATATAAGAATGACATTTCCTCCTATGAATTCCATTCATTTGCATTCGGAGATCGCCTATTTTGGATTGGGAAAATGGCGGATAGCGTAAACAACAACGCTAACGTGAGTTGCTCAAAACCTCTCTTTTTAGTTAACTCTGTGTACACAAACAATGTTGTCAATGCTTTCGTTAAGGTGTAGAGCCCCTGGTGATACTTGGAGCAAAGTTTCATGTTGTGTCGAGCCTTCTTAGTGTTTTAAAAGTAGCTATTTTGAGGCTAGCATAAAAGTGCCCTTAGCACTCCCATTCAAAAGGCCATTTGACCAATAAATGAGAATACAGTAAATCTTAAAAGTGACGCTTCCGTCCTAAATATGCTTTTAAACGAAAGTTTGACTCGGGTACATTCACAAAAAGATCCTAGGTTGCATTTTGGCGAGAGTTACACTTTAAATTGCTATGAGCTCTAGCCTACATTCACCACTTCTAACCAGAGGCAGAATATAACGTAATCTCTTAGATTATTCCTTCACAGCGCTGTGCAATGCGAGAAAATCTCAGCGCTGAACCGGGCAGACACAGCACTTTTCATCAGACTCACCCCGGGTTAATTAAGTAGCGTTACTGCTAACATACTGCTAACTAATAACATTACTGTCGCCAAAATACCCCCGCGAATCAAATCCCCTACTTCACCATTAATGATCGAGCCACTAAACCTGTATGGAAATTAACACCTCTGCTGAAATTCATTAACGATCATACAACACTCTCTCTCTCTCTCTCTCTCTCTCTCTCTCTCTCTCTCTCTTTATTTTAATTATATATCGTTAAATTCTATTACATCTAAATTATAGTGTGTTATAAATAATTACCTGTTTATATATTATACATTTAGAAATAGAGGACTTATAGTAAAGTGTTACTGTTTTGGGTAATAATCAGTCCACATATTTAGAGACATTTATCCTACAATTTGCTCACGTGCATCAAAAATAGCATTTAAAGCATTTCTATTTATGAAAAGGGACCAAAGCTTACCTCTCCATTGAGGAAACAGTAGAGGACAGCCACAACAAAGCCCTGAGGAAGAGAAAAGAGACCAAAAATAAGAGAAAAACAGATTAAGATTCATAAAAAAACACTGCATCATTGTGAGGAAGGACACACTTTCAAATGTTCAGTCATCTCTATTAAAAGCTATACTACAAAATAGTGTGTGCTGATAGCTCTGAAGATGTATCTGTTTGAAAAACTTCAACTTCAGTATCCAGGGATAAATGTTTAGTAGAAGATTTAGATGTTTCATATAAAAAATTAAAGCATAACATTTAGGGCTGCAACTTAAGTTTGTTTGTGGTATAAATTATCTATAAATGAATTACAGTTTTTCTTGATTGCTTTGACCTGCTTAAAGAAACTGGGATCCACTCAGTTTTCATCATCACGGTCTCAGCAGAGCAGAAGACACCTCTTGCAAATGTGTTAACCCTTTCTCATTGGATTGACACTTGTTCCCCACCCTTTTGCAGAACAGTTAACACGGATGTCATTCAAGCAGTCCAAACTCCATTGTTTTAGCTATGGTAACCAAACAGAAACCACCTGTTCCTAACTATTAGAAACTACCTACATCAGTATGAAATCACTGAAGCACCTGTTTGACACTCCTTCACACAAATCTTCAATTAGCAATCAGTCTGCAGGCCTTAAAGGTGCAGCATCTGTGTTGTTCTTTGCCAACATGGATGGAAAAGGTCAAAGGCAGATGAGTGTGAGTGTGAGTGTGAGTGTGAGTGTGAGTGTGAGTGTGAGTGTGAGAGGAAGAGGTAGAGGAGTCCGAGTGCGAGGTGGAGGTATAGTTGGAAGGGCTCAGGTTTCTGATGAAATTCGGGCAACTGTTATTGATCACGTTATCAATCATGCCTATGTGGCCTCATCATCAAGACAGAAGAGACTGAGTATCAATAGTGGCTATTTCTTATACTCTACAGTAATAGATGTTTATACTTTACTGTAATATATTTTATTTTCTTAATTTCTTATACTCTAATAGATTTTATTTTGGTTTACATGTATTTTGTGTAATATTTACAGTATTTCAGTTTTCAGCCACAGTTTCAAAATAAGGATCAATGGAATCAATAAAATTTGCATCAAAGCATTTCTGATTCTGGTTCCAAATCTTTGAAAGAAGGCAAATTTGACAACAAATGGCACTGGCATGAAAGCTACGTACAGTAACACTCAGTCACACTGAGTGCTGTATTTTGTATTTTGTTGTCCACTGTGTAATGGTTGATTGGAAGAGCTCATACACTTGTTCGCAAGTTGTGTTGTTTGAAGGCATGTGAAGTTTGAGTTGACTGCTGCATCAAAGCAATCAAGAAAAACTGTAATCAACGAATCATATTGTAAATAAAATGTAAGAACTGATTTAAAAAATCCTATCACAGTTTCCCAAAAGTGATTAAAATTGCTTATTTTGTCTTACCATCAGTCCAAAACCAAAAGAAATTCAGTTTACTGTCAAATAACACAAAGAAAAGCAGCAAATCCTCATATTTGAGAAGCTGGAACTAGTGAATGTTTGACATGTAATTCATTTGATCGTTTGTTCTTTGATTCTTCCTGGGACAAGACACAATGTCCCTAGACAGCGAATCTATATTTTTGTTAATCCAGTTGTTGCAATACTTTTTCTTTTGTATACTCAGATGATTTATTATCATCATTATGTTCTCTCCTTCATCATCTGGTATTGTGAGCTGTTAAAGCGTACCTGGAAGGATCCCAGTCCTAGCTCAAAGACCAGTCTCTCTCTCTTGCTGACATCTTCAGGTGAGAAGGCGAACACAGTGTAGTGAATACCAAACAGGGGGATGAGCAGGAGGGTGGAGCGCGCCAGACGCCTACACAAAAACAGTTTAATGAAATGTAAGTCAAACACAAATCAAAGTCATGTGTCACTAATGCTGGTCAGCTGGACGTGATGCAAGAACAGAGCTACTAATGCAATTATGACACATTTTCTGACTACTGTTGCATAGTAAACTAGTCATTTACACACAGTTTTCAATTTTTAGTCAAGCCACAAATTAAAGAAATAAATGAATCCCTGTTCATCTTCAAGTTCAATCAATGCATCAATGTATTAAAATGCAGCAGTTACAATTATATGATTATGTTTAGTTTAGTTTACATTTAAAGGGGCGCTATGCAGTTTTGGCAATTTCTTCGCTGTTTTCTTGCTTTTTGCTTGCAGGTTTCTCTATAGATCTCCCCCTACAGCTTCGGAATAGATATTTGGCAACACTGTGTAAAAACTCGCTTGGTCAGTCTGCCGTTTCCTCTTTCTCTGTTCCTTCGACAATGCATTCCTTGCTTTCTGCTTTTTTTTTGCCGGCTCAGCCATGACGATAGTGTAAAAAACTCCATCGCTACCTTGTTCTGTTCTTCGATCCTACAAACAAGTATTGCCTGAGTAGCCAAAGCCTGATATCTTATTCTACTACTACTGCAATAAAGCACCATTGTTGTCCAAAAACTATTAAAAACACATTAATGAGCTACACTGTTGCAATGGGAGCAACTGTCAGCCAATGAAAATAGTTCCCAACAAATGCACCATTTACTCCTGTTTGTTTACAGTGCCCAGCTTTTTTAGAAAATTACTTAGCGTTTTCTTTTTCTTTTCTTTTTTAATTTAAACTAGGCATTTGTTACCCATTTTTTAAACAACTAATGGACTTGGGGATGTTGTAGGCAAGTCAGAAAGTATAGAGTAATTGATTGTTGTTGGTTTTGGTTTTATATGTGATTTGTTGACAATAAGAAAAATATAGAATATCACCAGCATTATCTTTACTTTAAAGCTGAAGTTAGATTTAGTGTACTAATTACAAAATTGAGACTGAGACAAGAAACATATAACTGTTGATATGTACAATCTATCCTTGTAGTTATATAGACAGTAGGCAATTTGTTAGCAAAATGACCAAAATGCATACCCTTTAACCACGCAGAGGTCTGCCTCATTGATCTGACTGAGGTTTGTGCAAGTTGGAATCTATGGCCCCGACCATGGCTTTGGAATATCAGTGGCCTAACTGTGCTGTGAATTGATTCATGAATGGTGGTGTGATGTCCGTGGTGCAGAAGTAGCAGAAAGGTTTGCAATTGCGACTTTTTCTCAGTCTCCTCTCGTCAGTTTTGTCTTGGATTTTGGGTAGGGGTATCAAAAAGGAATTGTTTATTGGGTCATTCCATCCCCCCCCACTCCCGTTAAAAATAGAAATCGCCTACTGCATATGAAGTATTATTTGCATCCAAATCTTATTTGTGTCCGTATAATGCAGTAAAACATAGTGTCTGACATACACATAACGAATGGAAAAACACAGAAATACACGACAAATGACACAATAAAATAATGGAAGGCACAAATGTGCAACACAGTGGTTTTTACAGTGCAGTCCAGTGACCGCCAGCTGTTTTTGAGGAGCAGAAAAAAGCCAATTATTCTCAGAACCAAATCTAAAAACCTACAGATTTTCACATTTTCAAGCAGATTAATTAAATTATGTGCGAATGTGTAATCTTGTGTGTATATCTTTGTGAGGACCAGTTTGAATT
Source organism: Sander vitreus (assembly GCF_031162955.1). Taxonomy (NCBI): domain Eukaryota; kingdom Metazoa; phylum Chordata; class Actinopteri; order Perciformes; family Percidae; genus Sander; species Sander vitreus. Next base: position 16,017,293 of record NC_135866.1, read on the forward strand.
TTGTAAGGACAATTTGGGTGCCTCACTTTGGGCTGGACCTTTAAGGCCTGTTTGAGGGTTAAGACTTAATTTTAAGGTTCAGATTAGAGTAAGGTTTAGGTTCGGGGTAAGTGGTAACTGTGATGATTATATGGGCTATAGAGGATGCATTATGTGAATGAGGGTCCTCACAAGTACAGAATACAAGTGTGTGTGTGAGAGAGAGTATGCATTTGAGAATCCAGATCATTAAAAAAGAATACACACAGATACACACATGCAGTCGACACAAGACACACCACACACACACTTACAGTGTGATGGTGGATAACTCTGACATCCTGCACGAATGCTGAACAGCCTGTGTGGGCTCACTGAAGCATTTCTGAGCACAGCTGCTATACAGCACAAAGACAACACAACAATACAACAAAGACAACATCTTTAGGGACACATCTCACACACACACACACACACACACACACACACACACACACACACACACACACACACACACACACACACACACACACACACCTTTTAATTTTACATAACATTGGAGTTAGTGAATTTGCTTATTGTAACTTACAGATAAATACTTGATTCGTTTCCTCCGATATCAGGGGACTGAAGCTTCTGCACCAGGATGATGATTATTCCAACAAAGAGGACAAAGTTGATCTGTGAAAAAACAACACAAAACCAAAATTACATTACATTTCAGCCAGTTAAGCAATGGATATGTGAAGAAAATAAGAAATTAGAAAATTGGAATGAACAAATTAGCATCCGTCATACCATAATGGAGGCCACAACAGGTCCTTTGATCACCCACCAGAGGGCAGTGTTATCATTTGTATCCCAGCATCTGGAGGAGGAGGAGGAGGAGAACAGTGCATTTCAATAATCATTAACCTTTTCTCTCAACACTTAGTACAATATGTCAAGCAAGTGGCTATTTGCAGAATAAGAAGGGTGGAGGGGAGTGTCAGAGGGGAGTAGATGACTCAAAATGGAAGCAGCCCTAAAATTATAATTAAACCTTAGAAAAATCAGTCCAAGAATTCTGTTTTGCTTACACTCACTAGTATTTTAATGTATTTTGCACAATAAATGATAAAAGATAAAGATGATCTGTGGTGAAGGGAGTTATTTCCCTTATCTGTTTACCTAAATTCCTGAAATTGCAAATCCCCATCTTAAATTGTATAGTTGCCAAGATGAAGAGGAAATTGAGAGTTATCTTCATACAAAATTTGGACTTCTGTGTCTTAGCAACCCAAAGGCTTCTGCCTCTTTTCTGATACAGTAGATTATAGTGCCTTATACGATATGAACAACAGTTAACATGCATTTATTCCCTTTCAAATAGTGAATCTAAAGTTGGAAGAGTAGTTATACCCAGTGTCATGAAAGTGGAGCCTCAGAACTGCCCAGACAGTGACACAGATGGTGGGAGTTCCTGTAATAACAGTAGTCATATACATTGGAGAAAAAAAGGCAGTACATTTGTCATAATAATCACAGTACTTCACATTTGTCCAAACATACTTTTGGGAAATACCAACATTCAACAATTATATATCATATTTTTTGTGGTTGTGACCCTGTTTACAAAGTCGGGTATTCATCAATCACAGCAAAGATTACTATTGCAAGCTGTTTTCATAATCAGGAGAGGAAGAATGCTAAATTGTTTGGCTACAATACCACCCAGACCTCTCAGGTCATCTGGGACAAGTCTGCTTTCTGTCCCCAGAGTCAGAACTAAACATGAAGAAGCAGCATTCAGTTTTTATGCGCCACATATCTAGAACAAACTCCCAGAAAACTGCAGGTCCGCTGCAACTCTCAGTTCTTTTAAATCAAGGCTGAAGACCTCTCTTTTTTATGCTGCCTTTCTTTAAATACTTGTTCAATTCTTATACTGCACTGTAAGTTTTATTCTTGTATTTCATATCTGTCTTATTCTAGTTTAGCTGTTTTAAAAATATATATATTTTTTTTTTAACACTTTAGCACTTTGAAATGCCTTATTGCTGAAATGTGTTATACAAATTAAGCTGCCTTGCCTCGCCTTACCTCACCTGTATTTTACTATGTTATTTGAATAAACAGTTATTGGCAAGTTTGGCCGAAATCTAAAAGGTCTTGGCACATACATAAGTAAGAAGCTGTTTTAAGGAGACATCCAGGACAAAGACAAACTGTATGTGATGAGAATCCAGAATATACTGTATGTTTCGTTCAAAATACAACAGCATTTACCATTGTGCTATCATTTCCTATTCCTTTCCCTATTCCTCTAAACATAAATTATTTTTTGAATAAAAATCAAATTCACACAAAAAAGGTATAAATTATGGTGGCCGACAAGGGCGCCCTGCAACTTAAGAAAACACACACAAATAGACAAAACACAAGCAAATTAAGAAAACAACACATGTGCAGCATTCAGCAAACGCGCTGCAAATACACACAACACAACCAAATACATAAACGTGCTGCAAATATGAAACGATGCAAAAAGAAAAGCACACAAACCCAGAAAACAAATGCAACAAAAAAAACGCAGCATCCAGATTACACAATGGAAGTTATATATATATATATATATATATATATATATATATATATATATATATATATATATATATATATATATATATATATATATATATATATATATATATATATATATATCTATCATGAGAGAGATATATATATATATATATATATATATATATAGAGAGAGAGAGAGTAGATATATATATATATATATAGAGAGAGAGAGAGATATAGATATATATATAGAGAGAGAGATATATATATATATATATATATATATATATATATATATATATATATAGAGAGAGAGAGAGAGATAGATATATATATATATATATATATATATATATATATAGAGATAGAGAGAGAGATAGAGATATATATATATATATATATATATATATATATATATATATATATATATAGAGAGAGAGAGAGAGAGAGAGAGAGAGAGAGAGAGAGAGAGAGAGAGACAGCAACTGCATAGACTGTAAATATTAAGTCTATGTTTGAGATATGTTTTCTCGTTTGCGGGTGTGTCTCGGCTCAGGTCACAGGTGATACTCAGTCAGCAGAGACGTCTGTAAACTCGTGATAATAAAACATTTAAAACTGCATCAGCGTTTAACGTTGACGTTTGTTTAAGCCATATTACATGAGAGGGTTTAATTTCGAGGTCCGAAAGGCGCATTACTGAAGTATAGGCCTCCTCAAGTGTAATATTGTGATTATACAACAACGGCTACCAACAAAATAAGTGATCAATCTGTATTCATATTGTGGAGCAATTCGCTCTTGAAATACAAAAAACAGACAGGATTTATAGTCCCTCCCTGTTTAGTAAACCAGCCAATTTACATGTAAACACAAAACTGCTTTGCTAACTCCAACGTGTTGTAAGTAAGACATCTGCTGAAAAAGTTATTGTATTCATTAGCATGATTGCCGTACTGTTTAGTTCACAAACATCCAACACACCAAAGTACAAACACATAGCGGACCAGACGCAAGCTTTTATTTTGAAAAGCCGAAACTTGGGAACGGCACCAGCCGGGAGGGCATGAGACGGGAGCATAGACTTTATATTATTAATACATTATGTTGTTGTTATTATTATTATTATTATTATTATTATTATTATTATTATTAATAATAATAATAATAATAATAATATGAATTTAATATACAGTCTATGGAGTTCTCCAGGCTGCAGCCATACCCGACTCTAATAAAAAGTCAGAGCTGTTCCACTAGCTCCTCCCTCTAGAGGTCTGGAGAACTTCCGTTGTGTAATCTGGATGCCGCGTTTTTTTATGTTTGTGTGCTTTTCTTTTTGCATCGTTTCATATTTGCAGCGCGTTTATCTATTTGGTTGTGTTGTGTGTATTTGCAGCGCGTTTGCTGAATGCTGCGCATGTGTTGTCAAATTAATGAAGTTGTTTTCTTAATTTGCTTGTGTTTTGCCTATTTGGGTGTGTTTTCTTAAGTTGCAGGGTGTTTGCCCCTGTTGGCCACCGTAATAAGTAAATTACATTTTGAAAATTTAAATTGTGGAATAAATTCACATTAAGAAGAGAACGAGAAGTTGCTACTTTCCACCATAACTACTCACCCCATCCTATAATAGTGTACCAGTAGAAGTAACGTCTTTCAGGAAAGAAAGTCTCCACCAGCAGAGTGAAGAGATAAAGACCTTCAATAAACAGCCAGAAATAGTTGGACATGACACAGTAATGAAAGAAAATCATCACTGCTTTACACGCCACCTGCACGGGGAAACACAAGGGAGGTGTGTTAGTAGAGCAAGGGCAGAGGGAAATGTTATTGGTGCAGGTGGGAAATAGATTTTCTTGGTTGTTTTATCCTCAGTAAAAGCATTTTGTTCAAAATGTAAAATCCATGTTTAATTATCAGCCTCTTTTAAAAGCTCAAGACAATAAATGTCAGAGTGACATACGTCCTCAATTCCTGTAAATCACAGTGTAAACAGAGATCGCAACACACTGCAATTACCCTCAAAATGTAGCATTTAGCATCTATATGTGGATTGAACCCACCTACATGTCAGCTGGACTTAATTACATTATGTTAACAATGAAAGAGTCCATATTCTAACAGGGGTCAACCAATTACAGAACTGTACCGCGGTGCCACAATGGTGACCTGTGATTGCCAAAGCGATTTAGGTTAAAGCAGCTGGGTTGAAAAAAAGGGCAAAGTAACCATTGATATGTTAATGAGCCTCTAGTAGAAGATTTCCACTGGCCTTGCTGAAGCCATTAGCATACCTAATTAGGTTTATTTATCATGCCTGCTTAACAACACTGAGCGATGTGTTGTTACCAGACAAAGGCTAAGAGCTTGTTCTGCATTTGTAATCAGGGAGTATTAGTCATCTAATAGAGCTCAACAGTCCCGCCCCTCCTCTGAGATACCTTGGGTTCCGGAAGTAAATTTCCCATTCATTTCTCCCATTGACGTCTGGAAAAATCCATATATAAAGAGTTTTAGACTATGCCTTAGGCTAACCAGGTGGTACGTGACTCATAAGCATACAACGTATCATTTTGAGTAAAAAAACGAACAGAAAATCCCAAAAAGTCAAAGGTACAATACTATGTACATATCGTCATCTCAGAGTGAAGGAACTACTCATCCCATAAACCACCGCGCACCACTGAACAAAGGAAGCTAACGTTAGTTTAGCTAACAGCTAAGTCGGCTAACCGCTAGCTGAGACAGCATGTAATAATTTTAAAAGACCCTCAAAATAAAACCTGAAAATAACCGTTAACATATATAACGGCTGTTACGTCAGCTGTAGACGGCTTTACCCAGTGTTAAGTTTGAGTTAACGTTATTTTAGACTGAATCAAGCTGTCAGCTAGTGGTTAGCCGAATTAGCTGTTAGCTAAACTAACGTTAGCTTCCCGGCAGAGGCTAACGTGGAACAGATCGCGATTTGTGCAGTGTCGTAAATCCTCATAACGGATCGTGCAGGCAGCACAAATCGGGTAGCATGAGTTCCACCAATCAGAGGCATCACTGTGGGATTGTTCAGGATTGTGGGTAATGAAGTACTTATCCAAGACATCGCAAATAAAAGACATTTATTTCAAAACAAGGGTAGTGCCCCATGATTTGTGGTGTCTATATGAGCATATACAATCGCTGAGTCATGTCGGTATGCTGGTTTTAAGTCTACCATCGACGGTTACGATTTTATGGCTTATACTCCAATTTGTCAATGGAGAAATTGCATTGTATTTTTACTTCCGGAACCCGCTGTAGGCGGGACTGTTGAGCTCTATAGCGTGTTTGCTTTATGTAAACATTTGCATGTGATTGAAGTTCCTTCAAAGGTGCATATCAAAAAAGTGTTTCAAGTCCTCTGTTTATGAACTTCTCTTTATATCTCAAACAGAACACACTTGATCACATTTTATACGCATGCTTTCCTTTATAAAATGAGTGGCTGCATGTCGATGAAATCCTTTAATAATGCTCTCTGGAACCGATTAACCAATATGCAATTAATAATATTTATCTTGAAAACATTTTGCAACTGCCAAAACTCTGCAAACATCTTATACAGACTTCAAACCTGCAGCAGGGACCATTTAGAATAATAAAGGCCTCATTTTGCAATTATCTGCTTCAAATTTAAATTAATTAAATAATTAGCCTTGTGTATTGGAATTCATTATTATTCATTAATTTCATTAATAACCAAACAAGCAGCAGTCACGGTCTTTCTTGTTGATGGAAAACATGAGGAAGTAATTTATGAGCTACAGATAGTGTGTGTATTAGGTCTTCTGAGTGATCACACAGTATATGAAAAAAATTACTTACTGTGTGTTCGTAGCAGTGGTCACTGTCTTCCTGAGCGTACAGCACCCCATCCTTGATGAAGACTGAGATGGCTCTCAGGATGAAGGACACAAACAGGTTCATGTGAATGAAGTTCCTGGTGCAGTGGAGCTTCCTGGAGAGAAGAAAGACAAAATATATCAAATCATATCTTGTTTTCACTCTTAAAAGCTCCGACAAATAAATCAAATAATGCAGATGTAAAAAAAAACTGTAAATGTAAAAACAAAAACCACATTTTTATGGATTTTGTCACTCCCACTGTTTTTCTTCTTTTTTTTCCCCCTAAATTTTATTAGTTTTTACCGAAATGAAAGAAAATTTGGAGAACAAGCCATGTACCAATGATGAGAAACCTGACTTTGTGACGCTCACCTGAACCTGCAGAGAATGACCATGGCTGTAGTCAGAGACACCAGCGATGTGCTGTAGCCAACTGTGTACAGGGCCTTGACTGAGGTGTAATACGTGTCCTAATGTTGGGGACAGATGGTTAGTCATGTGTGTGTGATAAATGTAATATTAAATTTAGACATGGTTAAGGAGGTCGTACAGGTTTAGTGGTGTTGTCATAGAAGAAGCAGATATCCGCATAGTGAGGGAAAGGTTCAGACCAACCGTCCTCGGTGCAGTTACGACTGATCTTCCCCAACTCTGAAAATTAAAAATATACCTCAGGCTGAATTGAACTGAATGGAATTAAGAATTTAAAATACAAATTAGATCAAATCTAATGAGAGACACAGCTGATCTTTTGGTTCTTCTCACCATCCACAGGGTCCAAGAAGTCATGGAAGAGCTCCTGACAGTTGAATACCACAACTTCGCCAACATTGGCCGCCTGCCAGCAGGTCAGGTTATCCCACATCCACGGACACACTGAGGAGACAAGAGAAATACAAACAGACTGAAGTCAGTGTAAATCTCTATCAGCATTTCTGTTGTTATAAAAGTGATGAAATGATACAGACACTAATTGAATTGAATTCAACGGAATTAATTTAAATTTAAGGTAATTTAATTGGGAGATAATAAAGTTTAATTTCCAAAGATAGAGCATTTCTTAGACATCCACATGGACAAAACTGTTGCGAGCATGATGGCAGCACTCAACTCTTATTACCTCTCTTGAGGTAATAAGATAAGACTCTCTGGTATAGCCTAAAAAACAAAACACTGTGCATAAAAAAAGCTCAATTAGCTCGTATTTCTGAGTGCACAGTAATAACTGAAGTTGACTCAGATGAGTGTATCAACCTTTTAATCAACTCAGATCCTCTTACCTCTGGCAGCTGGACAGTAAGGGGACAATGTTCACTAAGGTTTTATGATAAAAATCAACCTGAAACTATTAAAAGTGAGGGGGGACATATCACAGCCTCACTTAACTTGAACCGACAACCTGCTAAGATATAAGACTTTAAACAACGCAAAATAATATACAAAGCATGAATTTAAGTTTTTTTATTACTGCTGACACAGTTTTCCTGAGGGCACATACTAGTTGTCACTATCACTGATTGAGCACCTGATCTAGACCAATACAGTATCAATAGGCAGAACTAGAGAAAAAAAAAAATCATACTGTACACATGGTAGGATTGCACCCAATGCTCAGGGTTCCTTTCACTGAGCTCATCAAAAGCCCTGCTCCACATCTCATCCATCCAGATCTTCAGCCAACTCTCTTCATCTCTTCACCAGCACCACCAACAGTGTCAAGACTCCATCAGGGGAATATTCCTGTACTACTCAGTGCATCACTGCCCCACCAAAAAGGATGAAGTCACCATGGGGTCTAATCACCAAAGACTCTAATCACTAAAGACTCTTCACTTTTCTAACGTGATTGATAAACTAAAACATGAATTGAAACAGACTGTTTTCATGTAAGAAAAAAGATAATTCAAGGCAAATGTCCCTGTTATATACAGCGATTAACAATGATCAGTTCATGTCTCCATATTACTGTGTGCTGTGTTTTTTAGCAAACTGTTTAACCTCCTTGTTACTAATTCAATTTCACCACTAACACAGCTTCCAATAGAATATCACCTCCAGCCAGTATGCGACTTGTTCATTTTAACAGAGGGGACAGAAATCCGTCTGCAACTTCAGCACCGCGGACAGCACTGTGGATTTATCAGTCAGGCAACTTATATTTTACAGTAGAGCCATGGTCGGGGCCATAGATTCTAACTTGCACAAACCTCAGTCAGATAAAAGGACCAATGAGTCAGGAAGACTAGACTAACATATCCAACTAAACAAACTCTCTGCCCCTGCACTCTCTCTGCTACTAGGAGACAAAGAGGGGGGATGGCAGGTTAACAAGGGGCAAGCATTTTGGTCATTTCACTAACAAGGGGGATGGCATCCTTGCAAATTGACTACTGCCTCCAGCACTCAAAAGGCAGCACAACAATTAGTAAATTATGTTAATAATCATGGTGAGGTTAAATGGCAGCGCAATGTAAGATATGTAATATAGAGACAACATGAATTAGCTGTGAATGATTAAGAAGTACAGTATTTGCAAAGATTTTGGTTTACTTTAGCTGAAAAAAGAGCTGCCAGTTTACTACAACTAGCTACATTTAATGCAGCCTAATACAACAGTCCTCCAAGGAACCAGGAAGGTTATAGTGTTCAGTTTTTGTGTTTAGAGTTGATTCAACTTTATGGTTATTTTGGAAGCTCCAGTTTGTGGTGCTGTTGAATTGTATGTATGAATGAGTAAAAAAACTCATGAAACTAGTTCATACTTCATGAAAGTAGGATTTGTTGCAGGGCTGTTGTGTTAGACTGCATTAGGTTAGCTAGGTGTAGTTATTAATAAACTGGCAACTAAAGGTATAGAATTTAAAGTACTCAAATGCACATAAGCAGACACATTATATGTCAATTGCATGTGATACTATCCAAACTGAATGCGATAGTCTCCACCTATCCGGTATCTTCTAGTCATGTGCTTCGGTCATTACCTGACTTATGCTCAGCTATAGATATTGCATCCTGTATTTTTAGAACTGCTTCTCACAGCTTTGATTTCTCTGGCTTTCTTTCTTTCTGCTGTGTGTGTGTGTGTGTGTGTGTGTGTGTGTGTGCACACACACACCTTTCTCTACATTCTGCTTGGCTCTCTAATCTGTTTTGGTTCTGTCTGGTGAGCCGGACACAAAGCCAATTACCTTTTAAAGGGCAAATCTGAGCCAAATGAGCTGCACTGAGCTACAGAGGTAACTGGCTTCATAAAGCACTCTGTATGCATCACTGGCTATCTCACACAAGATCCCATCGTACGCTGAATCTTCACTGGGCTGCAAAGATACATCATGGTATCCACACACACACATTCTGAACATGCACAGTGTACACAACATAGGCCTACAGACATTATTTTTTTTCTCATTATAGCTGATCTTATTGGACGACTGAACGAGATGTTTTTGTATTCTGAGGTGTAAAAGTAGCAGAATACCGATCAGAGCTAATTTCTCCTCATTCATTCATTAATTAATTCATCACTGGTCTGAAAGAAAAGACATGTAATGAAGCTCCTAGAAAGATTTGCATGTGGATGTGATCCTTTGTTAGTGTGAGAATCTGACAAATGGCTACAAAAAAGGACAAAACAAGTTGCAAAATGTAAGGAGAGAACCATTTATTTTGAATTTTGCACTGTGCTAAATTCAGTTGGACGGTGATTACAGCACCAGACAGCCAATCATTATGTAGCAATTTCACAAGGCCTGCAGACTAATCTCGGGCCAGAGTACCTCAATTAAAAATATAACAAATAAATCATGAAATATGCTTTTTGAAGAGGCTCTTGATAAATCAGAAAATAAAGAAGGAAAAAAAAACAAAAAACAAACATCTGACCTGGCTAAAAACAGAGCACCACCTACAGTATCTCTTTTCTGTCATTTATAGTTTCCCTGTTCTCATTTCCCCCCTTTTACTTTTGCTCAAGCGCCAAGTTAGATTTCTGCAAACTAGGCCTTTTTATTTCTTCCACAATTTGCTGTCAGCAGAAACAAGGAATAGTTACTTTTAAAGAGACAGGAGAAAACCAGGATCGGTGAAAGGGTTGAGGCAGGCCAACATGTGTGACTATACGGTCTGATAATGGCAGCACATTAATACAACAAATTTAAGTAGTGTGTGGAGCAAAAAGAGTAAAACGAGTTGAACTTACAGCTTATAACTGGTTATCTTACACTCTAAATCTTTTATGTTCGTGTTTTTTTTCCAAAGAGCCCCATGGCTGTCAGTGAGTCTGTTGGGCAACTTTGGAGCAGCAGGAAGCCTGCAGCAGTTGCTAATGAAAACCAGAATCCATAGCCAAGAAAATAATTGCTTCTAGGAATCACAGACCAAGTTTCCTGTGTTTTTGGAAAAAGGGATGTGAGAAATGTGAAAGCAGCTCAGCGTGACATTACAGGCAGACATTTGGTTTGTGAACTGTGTATCACCAGATGGTTGCCTGTCCAGTATAGCCGCCTGTCAAGGTGATGTATTTGTAATATGAACTTGATAGAAAACTGCACTCATCTTTCATCATTACATGTCCCTCTATGACTTTTTCAAAAATGGATTGGATAAACAGAAAAATGCCAGATTGTTAAGTAAAAACACAAAGCCTGTTCTTTTTATTTGTTCCAGGAAAGTTAGATTTTTAGGAGATGCATGACTTTCATCAGCAGCTCTGTGTTTTCTGAGCAACCCAAGACATAAAGAATTGAATCACAGCAGCAGAGCCATGAAAACCAATGACTTCATGCTAAATTATGCACACAGAAAGAAGCAAGAACAGACACACACACACACACACACACACACACACACACACACACACACACACACACACACACACACACACACACACACACACACACACACACACACACACACACAGACAGACATGCATACTCACGGACATATCCTCACTTACTTGATTCAAGGTCATTGCTGGGGTTGTGCAGCATGATCCTCTCCATGCATTTCTCATGTTCATGCTTGATTAGGCAGTACTCGGACTCTGAGGCCACCTGGAGAAAATAAACAAAAACACACATAGTGCCAAAATAAATATTAACTATACTGATACCAGTGTTGTAGTTGAGTCACCATCTGTCGAGTCCGAGTCGAGTCTCGAGTCCCCAGTTTTCGAGTCCGAGTCCTAGTCCGAGTCACCAAAGAAGAGTCCGAGTCGAGTCATCATTACCTGAGTATGAGTCCGAGTCCCCAGTGTTCGAGTCATCAAGTTTGAATCTGTGTTAAATTCCAAAACAGCCACTATGAGCCAGTCCCACAATGAGCTTTCCTCAGGATGTGCCATTTCTGTGTCTGTAGCTTTAAATGCTATTGAGGAGGAGAGAGGCGGGGCAAGGTGGAGGGTGGGGGTGTGGCCTTGACCAGCTTGCGGCCACGGTTGTAGCTCTATTTCCTCTTGGGCGGGCCAAATTCTCTGGGCGGCTGTGGGCAGCGAGCACAGCAGAGAGGAGGTAACCTTTCCCCTTATGACGACATATAGGGAAGATTCCAGATTGGCCCATCTGAGCTTTCATTTTCTTAAAGGCGGAGCAGGATACCCAGGGCTCGGTTTACACCTATCGCCATTTCTTGTTATGGGCAGCTCTCTCTCTCCGTCCCTGTTTTGGGTGTTTTTGTTCTGTTTGTCTGTGTGTATCTGTGTTTTTCCACCTGGAGTGCTGGAGGTGTGTTCAGAGGAAAGTAGGTCAAGGGGCGTGGCCGAATCAACACTGCACAGCCGTTCCTCACAGCTGCAGCTCATCTACAAGAGTCATTCCAGCAATACTTAAACCCGGGCTGATCACCTCTTCGCCGCCAGTTTGTTATCTACACCCATGTGTGACCGCTCAGACCTGCTGCCTCCTCTGCTGTGCCTACAAGCTTCCAGCCTCACCGTCCAGCCTTATCCCCCACCTGTGGAAACTTCTGTGAACTCTTCCCTGCCTGTCTGCCTCGAGTCTCGTACGACCTGCGGGACCATAGCCAGGCTGTGGGAACTCATATTAATGTTAAAAAACCTCATGAAGTGAAATTGTCATGCCATGGGACCTTTAAAGAGCTGATATACTAATAAAAGAGGGGCTACATTAAACAAAAATGACACCACTGTCACGATTGTAAAGAGAGTTTATTTACTGACTTTTTTATAAACAACATTTAGCGGTGCAAATGTTTTTATGTGACATTAAAAGTTTCTGTATTTGTGTTTTTGTTACTCTTCTGAAGTGGGCAGAGCGTTATTGAAAAAAAGGTTATGTCAGCTACAGTATTTAGGAGGACCAATCAGAACATACAGTAGCAAATCAAGAATTAGAATGCTTTGGCTGCCAAGGAGACGCCACTGTCAATCAAGCATGATCAAACCACATATGCTGTGTTCAAATAAAACAAACTAGATGAAAAAAAAAAATAGATTTTATATATATATATATATATATATATATATATATATATATATATATATATATATATATATATATATATATATATATATATATATTTATATTTATATATATTTAAGAATGATTTTACTTTAAAAGGGAACAATTAATTAAGAATTCCAATATTATTTTCCATGTCCTGGGAAAGTTCAATCAATATTTGTGAACATGAGCTACTCTCTCTCAAAACCAGAAACCTCAACCAAGTAAGTCTCACATTTGTGATGTCATCAAGTATGAAGTCTGGAGCTGCTCCTTAAACGATGAATGGGAGACTGATTTTGTTTTCTTTTTTATACCCAAATGAGCTTTATTCTATTGTCCTAAAACAGTGAATGTGCCCATATACTTAGAACATCGCCCTGGGTGTTCTCGGGGTAATCTATAACTTTCCCAATTCATTGTCTATGGAGCAATTCCATACTTTATTCTTGATGACATCACACATTTGAGTTTGGGAGAGTGTTATTCATGTTTACTAATGTTTTGGACTGTTTTAGGTATAGCCATAGGAATAACATGAATGTACCCTTTACCGTAAGTCACCCTTTGATTGTTGCTAATTTAGTCACAAGTTTTTAATAACGGCCGAGAGATAAGATTAAGATATTAGAGGTGCTTCAAAGCTGCATTATTCAATATTTTCAATCTAATAATGGATAAAATGAGTATGTGTAATGTGAAAGGGATCACACAACTATTACCTGACTCTGCTGTTCCCCTCAGGAGTTTTTGTGTTTTTCAGTTTATTGTTTTGGTTTTATATTCATCAAGTGGATAGAAATATGACTAGAAATAAGTGCTAATGTTGCTCTGTATCTGTTGGATGAGTAAATTGGCGACTTTATAAGGCCATATGTCAATGTGCTGCCACAAGTAGGCAAACAAATCCATTAAAGCATGGAAAAAAATGTACTGTGTCCCTGCATTAATAGACAGATGTCTATATGTTGGTATAATGTCAAGTAATTGTATTCATATTCTATCATCGTAGTGGATAGCAGAGTGATCATGGGTCTGTGTTTGTCATTATATTGGCAGACCCTTTGCTGAAAATTTTAAATAAATAAATAATAATTTTATCTTTCGTGTTTTTTGACTCCTGATTTAACAAGCTGGTGGATGGGGGAGTTGTAAATTGAGGCTCCAAATTGTGGTTCTCCACTTTTGAGTGATAAAATTAAATTAGGGCTGTCAAACGATACATTTTTTTAATTTCTATAGTTAATTGCGATTAATCGCATGTTTTATCACATGATTAAAATTCTATTATTTTGCATTTCAAAACTGTTTTTAAGTACATATTTATGGTGGCCGACAGGGGCAAACGCCCTGAAACTTAAGAAAACACAGTCAAATAGACAAAACACAAGCAAATTAAGAAAACAACTTCATTAATTTGACAACACATGCGCAGCATTCAGCAAACACGCTGCAAATACACACAACACAACCAAATACATAAACACGCTGCAAATACACACAACACAACCAAATACATAAATACGCTGCAAATACACACAACACAACCAAATACATAAATGCGCTGCAAATACACACAACACAACCAAATAGATAAACGCGCTGCAAATATGAAACGATGCAAAAAGAAAAGCACAAAAACCCAGAAAACAAATGCAACAAAAAAACACAGCATCCAGATTACACAACGGAAGTTCTCCAGGCCTCTAGAGGGAGGAGCTAGTTGAACAGCTCTGACTTTTTATTAGAGTCGGGTATGGCTGCAGCCTGGAGAACTCCATAGACTGTATATTAAATTCATATTATTATTATTATTAATAATAATAACATAATATATTAGTAATATACAGTCTATGCTCCCGTGTCATGCCCTCCCGGCTGGTGCAGTCCCCAAGCTTCGGCTTTTCAAAATAAAAGCTTGCGTCTGGTCCACTATGTGTTTGTACTTTGGTGTGTTGGATGTTTGTGAACTAAACAGTACGGCAATCATGCTAATGAATACAATAACTTTTTCAGCAGATGTCTTACTTACAACACATTGGAGTTAGCAAAGCAGTTTTGTGTTTATATGTGCGAGCGGGATTTATTCAGTTTGATAAATCCCACGGTAAATTGGCTGGTTTACTAAACAGGGAGGGACTATAAATCCTGTCTGTTTTTTGTATTTCAAGAGCGAATTGCTCCACAATATGAATACAGATTGATCACTTATATTACACTTGAGGAGGCCTATACTTCAGTAATGCGCCTTTCAAACCTCGAAATTAAACCCTCTCATGTAATATGGCTTAAACAAACGTCAACGTTAAATGCTGATGCAGTTTTAAATGTTTTATTACCACAAGTTTACAGACGTCTCTGCTGACTGAGTATCACCTGTGACCTGAGCCGAGACACACCCACCAAACGAGAGAAAACATATCTCAAACATAGACTTAATATTTACAGTCTATGCAGTTGCTCTCTCTCTCTCTCTCTCTCTCTCTCTCTCTCTCTCTTTGTTTTTCTTTTTGCATCGCTGTTTTTTTCGGGGTTTGCGTGCTTTTCTTTTTGTATCGTTTTTTATTTGCAGTGCGTTTATTTATTGGTTGTGTTGTGTGAATTTGCAGCGCGTTTGCTGAATGCTGCACGTGTTGTCAAATTAATGAAGTTGTTTTCTTAATTTGCTTGTGTTTTGTCGTGTGTTTTCTTAAGTTGCAGGGCGTTTCCCCCTGTCGGCCACCGTACATATTAACAATAGAAAGCAATTTTTACCAGAGTATCTTGATTGGGAATCAAATGAATGCAAAGAACTTTATGAACTTGATTTTAAGATTTGTAATTATTTATTTACTGTAAACAAAAGAAAAATGTGTGAAACTGTCATTATTGCACAATTCCTCCAAGTACTTAACTAAAAAACTAAAAATCCGTATCCTTACCAGAGTCAATATAGTGTTTAGTAACTCCTAAATAATGTTGATTACTCACTGACGTCCAGTGATCACCGGTTAATGAGACAGCGTTTGCACTTTGCAGCAGTTCTAGTTGGGCTGCTTTCTCCGTGTCGTACAGGCTGTGTATGCGCGAAACGACTGTCCCCCTCAACGGCAATGTATAAGACGGGTCAGAACATGCCAACCGTAGCACTTCTTTAAGACCCAAGTCTACTGTGATGCAGACAGGTCTCCAGTTAGTTGTCACCCATTTCGCAATACAGCTGTAGTAATTGTTTTGGATTTGGTTTCATCAACAGGTCGGCAAGTAGCACTCTCCAAAATAGTGCTAGCATCATCCTAGTCACGTTAATTAGCTCGTAGGTGGTAGCTCAAGCTTGACGTGCTTCGTGATATTTTAATTCAGCTTTACACAATGTGCATGTGGCTTTCGACTTGTCTAATGAGCTGTCCAGGAGTTTTGGAAAATAAAAAGCGCCATTCAGAATTGTGTTTTCTGCTGTCTTTCTCCATCATGCCTGCAGCAGCAGGATGTGTTACGAAGAAGTATGACAGCTTGATGATAAGTAAAGGTGCGGCAAAGGGTCAAAATAGAAGCCTGTTAGGCACGACGCGAAGCCGAGTGAAGTGTAAAATAAATTAATGGCGGCATGAGATTAATGCAATTAAAAAAATGAACGCGTTATGCTCGGCCCTTAATCGCATCGCGATTAACGGGTTAATGCTGACAGCCCTAAATTAAATCCCTGCACACTTTTATTGAATCCCTTTTAAATTTGTATCCCACCCCCATATTCTGCTTCACTTGGAAATACAGTGGCGGAACTTAGGTGTAGTGAGGGAAACTTTTTACCCATAGGTAATAGAGTTACTGCATGTCTATCAACTACTCTATAACTCTTCCTCTCGCTCTCTTAAAGCCAATCTCTGTTTTGCACCCTAAGCTTTCATGCAACCCCCTCCTTCACTCTCACAGGTGTAATATGTCCCAGCCCTCTGAGCCATGGCTGACTCATCACTCTCTCTCTCTGCCCTCCAATATGAAATCACTCCTGCCTAGATAAGATAGGACATCGCCTGACTGTAAAGATGTCCCAGGATTCACTACCTTTATCACGCTGCACATGGGCAGAATTTTAACACACAACACTGCATGAATTATTTGAAACATCATCACAGCCATCTTTCATCTAGTTTCGATTCCATTTCCAGACACTGGAACACTCAAATACACAAATAAGAAATAATTGGATGCAGATGACTATTATCTGTTTGGCCTGTAAGATGAAGTTGTTAAATGTGTTATATGTTCATTTATTTGTAAAGAGTCCTGGGTAGCAGATTATGTGTGCTGTTTTAGTTATGTATTTTGTTTTGATCTTGATATAATTACAAACAGAAAACACAGACATGCCTGAATTTACACCTCCATCTACCACGCACAAGCATGCATGCACGCACGCACGCACGCGAGGTCACGTACATTTCTGAAGAGTAAGCAGCTCGAGCTGCTGCTGACATTCTCCTGGCTGTAGCTTCATATTTACGGCAACAGAGATATGAGAGTGGTATCAATCTTCTAATCTAATTCTCTACCAGAAAGCGAATAAGTGTGTCTCCCAAAATGTCTAACTATCAGTTTCAATGGTGCAACCTTCAGTAAATCACTAGTTTGAATCTAGTAGAAATTGGGAAGGATTTTACACACAAACTTGGATTTACCAAGAGCTGGTCAACGCCAATCCAACTTAATTGAGGACTACTATAACCATGACATTGCATACGACAAAAGACTTTTATTCAAGTGTGCTTCTCATTCTCCTTTCCCAGTCACTCCTCTCCCTTGAACAGATGTCTGTCCAGATAAACCGACCATTTGGAAGCTGCAGAGCCATGTTTCCCTGCCCAAGGCAATTTTCAAGGGCCAGATAACTCAGTAGCTCCCACAGCACTGCACAGCACAGATAATAAAACTTCAATTGGGCGTTGCAGACCACTGGCACACCGTCCAGACCCATTTGACACACAATAAGTACATCACAACAGACATACTGTATGTGCCACATCAGCCACTGAAGGTCAGCTTGAGAGTTCACTGTGCAAAGATGTCAGCTGAAGGAACCTGTTACACATGTTTACTAAAGGTTAGAAAAGATGTTTGACACTGCAAGGTCACATTGTGAATTCATTTTTAGTTTCCCTAGTAACCATCCTTAGACTGGAACTATTATTAAAAGGATAAAGACGTCATCATCAAATTCATAGATTAAGGATACCAGTCACATAATGTTACATTTCTTTTTACTAGGGAAGCTGCTGATGTGCTGCCTACAGTGTGCATACATGTTACACAACCTTTCTATTCTGATTTTCATCGGGCCATCTGTTATTGTTCTGATAGGCGGCCAGTAGTCTTAGCACAGAGCTGATCCAGAACCTGTAATAACGTATGCTGATGTGCTGATATGGTGATTTCCACGCCTCCAGCGCCTGTCAAGAGTGTACGTATGAAAATAAACCAAATCCTAGGCTAAAAAAGAGTGGGCTGATGATGGAGACATGAACACACTCACTCCCTTATACATGGATATGGTTACACATTCCTTTATGCTCCTGAACACCCCCACACACCTACACATGTGCACAGTACATGGATGCATGCACACAAACTACTCACCAAGGGCAGCAGAAAGATTGCAGTCAGCAGGTAGCCTCTCATTGTCTCCTGTGAAGTGCTTGTATCCAAAAGGCTCCTCAACATATGTGTGTGTGTGTGTGTGTGTGTGTGTGTGTGTGTGTGTGTGTGTGTGTGTGTGTGTCTTGGCGTGTGTGTTCACAGGGATGCACTGAGATTGCTCCCCTCAGCGCTACCACTCTTCAGCTACAAGGGCTCTGAAATACAACACAGAGGAAAAAAGGCTCTGTAAGACAACAAACAACAACAACAACAACAACAACGTAACAAGGGAGCACCGTGTTACACTGCATCACTAATCACATACTAAGAAAAGCCTTATGCAGATATTTGTGTTATAGGCTAGTTTAATACTATGATGTATAACATTTTGAAATTCTTTATTATTATGTGTTTTGGAAACTTGAATATTGAATAATCGTTGATGCTAACTGTAACAAATATTTCAGTTTTTGAGATGCTAGTTGCAAAGTGGGAAGTGTTTTCCTCCATTCTGTATTCTCATTTCCATTTTTTCTTTAAACAATGTTACTTAAGATATAAACACAGGACTCTCACAGATAATGTCACAGTCCTATAGGTTAATTTCAACTTTGTTTTTGAGAAATCGTGTTTTGTTCGTAGTTATGGCATGGCGGACGGGTCAAAATTCTTTAATACCCATGAGCCTTGGCTGCCGTTGCCATGGAGAAGAAAGCAGCTAGACCATGGATGTATTATTAAGAGAACAAGTAGAGAACAAAAGACGGTGCCATAGTCGCTCCAAAATTGAACTGAATTAATTTAAACTGCAGGTTGTAAAATCAGTTTTCTTTAGCTTCCACGCTCTGCTGGCAGCGCACATCACTGCATTTTAAGTAAAGGTTAATGTCAGATGAGGTGTTAACCAATTATCAGGAATGAATGGACAATGTGGAGGCCAGAACCGTCCGACGCACATACATATTAATTCCTGACAATTGCGACCTCGTAGGGCATTAACCCACTAAACCATGGTCAATTACCAAAGAACATTTTTTAAGACCATTAATTTATATTTTCATTCGTTTTACAATCAAAATGTTAAGTTTTTTAAACAACAAGTTTGTTTCCTGGTACATGTGGGTTTGACTAATACCTGGAACAATCCTTCCCATAAGGTTCTTAGGCCATGGAAACGTTATTCACTGCTCCAGTAAATACTTAGGACGGACCTCAACGGGAGATATTTCTACTCCGCTCAGCTCATAGAACTCTTGACTTTAGCTCAGCTGTAAACCAGAATATTCAAAGTCAATAACATTGCGTACGGCTGACAATCAGTAAATATAATTAAATAGTATGTTTAACAATGAGCTAGCTATCCAGCCATGGCATTGTCTCCAAATCAATATCAAGACTTTCACAAACAAATAATAAGCCATGTGTAGGCTGTTTGAACAGCGAACGGGATGTGAGATGATCGCTAAATGTCAATCAAAGTAAGTTCAGAGGGGAGGAGTAACTTACTTATTGCAGCGTGTGTGTTAGCATCATCCTGTGGTGTTGGTGTTCAGGGGACAAGGAAGGACTACACTCAGTTTTGTAAATACAATATAGATTTTTTCCATTCATGGTAGCGGTGACGGTAAACAGACAGTTTCACCAGGGACTGATAGGTGCCCTATATTACTTTTTAATGGACGCCCTGCAACCAATCAGAATCGAGTATTCACCCAGACCATGGTAAGCTATGTGATTGGATGTTTCTTGTCTAAAGGCGCCTTAGGAGTTGTAGCAAGATGCTAGCTAGACGTTCTTGTGTACACAACCTTGTATCTTCAACTTTTTCTCAAAGAAACTGATTTTTTTCTGACACAGCTATTAATCTTTTGTATTGGTGCTTTCAACAGGAGAGTTCAATCCTGATCCAACCCGTCGAAATGTTCCAACTTTGAGTCACATAACATTGTCTACGAGAAAAATGAATGAGAATTTTACATCCGGAACCAAGGACGCCCAAAATGGTTCTTCACACTTTGCAGCTCTATAGCACTCAATCAAAATTAGTCTGTAGGACAAGATGATAGCTACATTAACCTGTAACTTTATATTTTGTCATATTAAACCTTTGACATAGAGTTAATTGGCTTCTAAGGATCAAACTAAACTAGTTATTTGGAAAAGAGTAGCTCGCTGCTTTACTGCAGGCTGAAAGAACTACTAATATGTGGTTCATTTGTAATACTATTACAAGGAAGCTGAAATGTAAACTTTTCCCAAAATGGCACTGAAATGCTACCTGAAGCATTAATTTATAGAGTGGATTCATATTATAAAAAAGAATCGCTTTCCAAAAAGGCATTTTACAAATGATTACACAACTACACCATGTATGAGTAGGTGTCCACATTTTTAAATAGCTTGTATATTTTCTTTAAGAATAAAAAATATTTATACAAGCACATGGTATCTTTTCATATTATGCTACTTTATGCCACAATGTAAAAAAAGAAAAAGGTACACTTTTTATACTTTCAAGTAACAGTTTTTCCAAATCTTCAACTGGTAAAACTGGTGATATAGAAGCCACAATCAGTTTAATAAACTATTTTAATATGATTTGCTGCTTTTCATTGTCTTATGTGAGAGTAAAATGAGAATATTTAGGTTTGGGGGTGTTGGTCAGGCAAAATAGGCAATTTGATGACATAACTTGTGAAATTGAAAATAGTGATGAGCATTTTAAACTATTTTCTGATGTTTTCTAGACCAAACAATCAATCAATTAATCAAGGAAATAATCAGAAGATTGAATGATAATGAAAATAATTGTAAGTTGCAGCCAAATGTTTTCACTGCATTGTCTTCAACTCACACACATAAACAAACACCCCTCTTCAGTGGGTAAGCATCACTTCATATCTTATCCCAACAGAGTCATACACTCATAAAAAAAACCCTCTATCAAATCACAGAGGAGTACGGTAATTTGTTGTTTTTCACTGAGGTTATACGACCACAAAAGATATGTCATCACTCGCACTAAATTAAAGCAGAATATTGAACAAAAGCATGGATTTATGAAGGACAAGTTGATTTCCAAAGGCAACAAATTTGGAAGGATCGCATAAATTTCCTTTAAGATAATAAAATTGATATGCCTCGGGTCAGACTTTTAACCCCTCCCCCAACACCCCTCTTTTCATTTCTTACTCATCCACACAGCTTCCTGAAATCACGATGATTCACTGTAAAACACACACACACACACACACACACACACACACACACACACACACACACACACACACACACACACACACACACACACACACACACTTAAGCTAGCTAAGCTAATGCATGCACACACAAAGACATTCCTCTCTGTGTCCCTTCCCCAGTACCAAATCCAATTACCTCTAAAGCATCTCTTGGATGCTTTATCAAGTAAGAGGACATACCGTGCTCAGAGGAAAAACCCCGAGATATAGAGGATGTGTCAAGTAGGGCTAAAATCCGACTGTCGGAATGCATGTTTAAACAGAAAAACGCACAGAAACAGACATTAGGAAGACAGACAGAAAGACAGAGAGGAACCTGTCAGACCATTAGCTCAATTTCTCTCCATCTCTTTAACCCAAAATGTCACAGGAGCCATGTTGCTGAAGGCTCCAATTGAAGTAAAAACAAACAAACAGTCCTTGGTATTTAGAGCTAATCCATATGGCTTTGGTATTGAGGAAGCACTGGTACAGGACAAAAGAGAAGGGGCTAAACATCAAAACTATCCTGAGGGCAAGAAAGCAAGAGAGTCTTTGCTTTGCTCAGCACAGGGTACATGTGTAAGAATCTGTGAAGCTTTAAAGTGAAAGGGATTTAGAGAAATATCCAAATGGTGTTCAGTCCCTACCTATGAAAATAAAGGAAATGAAGCACTAAATGTGTGGGTTTTTACAGAATGACTGATTGTATTGTTTATTTTATCCAGTAGTACTTAATACGAGACACATGGATATAATATGTGGATTTCCAATCATAACTAATGACTTAACCAACTGCAAGACACTGAACCTGACCACACACTGACAAGGAACACCCCAAAACAGACTCTTAAACTTGATGGGAAGATTGGGCAACCACGTAATCGGCACAGGGATCACTTGGTTGTGTAAGTGTGTGTATGCACAAGCTGTGTGTGTGTCTACAGATGCTGACAGAGACAAACTAGAGAAAAAGCTCTCCTTAATGATTTATCTCTAAAGAAAAGGGATTTTTTTTGTAAGATCTGTCTCAACACATCAGCTACCTCCTCATGTGTGTTGAATTCTTCTGAACATCATGGTGTATTAATAATTCATTTTCAGTTGAAAACGATCCCAATAAGACAGGAGAACGCCTCCAATTAACCCAAATGCAACTCTGTTAATGCCTGTAAAAGGGGATTGCATGTTTGTCAGTGTGCAATCACGCAGCCCATGAAAATGATTAGTTCTTGGCAGCTTTGTGAATATGTTCAGTTCATGTTACTGTCTGTGCCATTATCATACCATATATACAGTAGGCTGTATTACAGGGATATCAGTTTATCTCTACTGCTAAATAATCATATTTAAATTACACCTTGCAACATGTCAAACGGTTTGTGATAGAAAAATGCAACAGTCTTAATTACAATCAATCAGTGACAAATGATTTTCCCATTGATGGTGCAGAATAAATAAGCTAATTTTGCCTAGCCTTTTTATCCTTTATTCCCGCATTGGTAAACGTTTAATTCATCAATGCATGTGGGTGACCTTCGCTTTACACATGGAAAAGCAAGAAAAGCATTTATACTGAACACTCTCACTCGGAATTAATCTCCAGCTTGCTTTCTGTCATTTAAAAAGGAATATAGGATATATTCTTTTTCTTTTTCTTTTTAACATATAGCCTAGGGTTCAGTGAAAGCCTTCTTAATTGATCAGCCGCAGCGAAAGCCAAAGATGTGAGTAAAAGCGCGCAGCACTCGGCGTGGAAAACAAGTCAAAGGAACTTACCGATGCGTAATTTTCAGAGACAATATCTACACATGAAGCCATCGGTATTCACGGATCCCCGGAGAATGCCTTGTTTTACTCCTAAAACGGTTATCAGCTCGTCCAGAAAACGACAGGTGCGTTGCTGCTGCTGAGGCTGCTGCTGCTGCTGCTGTTGTTGTTGCTGCTGCTGCAGGACGCACTCACCGCGTTGGCTGCTGCTGCACCAAGACGATGTGGAGGAGGAGGTGGAAGAAGAGGAGGAGGAAGTCAATTCCTTCGGGATTCGCACCTCGTCAGACACAGAGACAACAAAGTGAGACAACAGTTTAGTCTACAAATGCAGCTGGAGGCAGCAACGAGTCTGAACACTGGGTTGTTGAACTGAAAGGGAAAAAAAGCATCGCATGTTTTTGCATGACATGCGTGGGACTTTGTTCTAGAAAAGGAACTATTCATAAAACTGACATTTGTTCCCGCGTCTCTCAGACGCTCCAGAAGGCACAATGTCCGGTTCCCTGCTAGGTGCAATTTGTGAGGCCACTGTGAGTCGGCCCCATGATGTAAGTGACTCACATTCAGTCAAAAGTTTAACATCTGAATTCCCGCATGTGTTTCAAAGTAATCCAAAAATGCTGGTAAGACAAGCTGCATTGTGGCATTTTAGTCCAAAATGCAACGATCTTCCTATGAAAGTTATTTGAAGTGGCCTGTTTGGCCTCTGGCAATCCTGTTTACTTTCAGCACCACGGACAGCGACTAAACAATCGCCTCAGGGCACCAATGGGCTCAAAGCAAAAGTCCAGTACAACATTTTATTTGCAAATAAACAGTCTGAATACTAAAAGCTGCTTTAATTAAATCTCAACAGAATTGATATATGAGACCAGAGTTTATGTAACATTTCATTACAAACAGATGCAAAACAACCACAACATGCAAAATGAACACAAATAGATACAAAACAACCACAAACAGTGTAGGAGGGGTGGGGGGCCTTTTACGTTTTTGTGTCCAGGGGCTCATTGTTTCATAATCTGTTCATGGCTGTAGACTTTTTGGAGTTACAACCACAGCTATTTCTTGATTGCTTACTTCCCATTAGAATGTTTAAAGTAATTCATATTTTCACATGTATTACACTGAATAAACAATGGAACAGCTGATCATTTACAGCTAATTATTAAACAAGAACCAGGGCTTTAAATGTGAGTCTTTAAATTGTATTCATTTTCCAAACGTACCCTCCATCTTTAAAACTGTGCCCCAGTCTGGCCCCCCTATTCAGTTTCTAAACCAGCCCCTGGATCCAGGCACAATTTCCAGAGGCAGCTATATGCAGGATAGTGTTTTGAGTGCAGGGTTGATTGATCACCCAGCTGGGGCCTTTTGATGGGTTGGCCATAAATCAATGAGGCATAAAAAGTAGACCCTGTCATGATATGGACATTCTCAGCGAACAAAACAGAAAACAGCACGGACCACAATAACTGACTAGAAGACACTCGCCCTATCAAAATGTATTAATGTTGGGGGGGGGGACATCCAAGAAAACGCCTGATTGGATGAAGGGTAGTGACGCATATCTCCTGCTGTTCCCGGAACATTTTAACACTATTACTGGCCTCAAGGACATCCATGGAAATGCTCCAATTGAGAGAAATTCAAAAATTCTCTGCTATTGCAGGCAGCAATCTGTGGTCTATTTTTGTATACCATAATAGCAGGTAAGACAACGATATGAGGCTTGTTTCCATGGAAAACACTCAGCTTCATCTTTCAGTGGCTTTAAGTGTTTTGGCTTTGCAATTGAATTTCAGACGAGGCAGCGAGGCAACAACAGTCTTACACTGCTCTGATAATAAATGTAGCAGAACAGAGAAAGAAAAACAAAAAAAATTAAATCTCCCTTTTTTTTTAGATTTCGATTTTATTCTTATTTGTGGTCACAACACAAAATAATCGATTAAGGATTTTTAGGCATTTATTGAAGGACCCTGGCTGCATCTCATGTCCCTTATTTGATAGCTCCTCGACTCCTCGGTCTTCAGCTGAACCGGAAGTTGTTCTGTCCCTCCTCGGTGAAGGCCGTCTCAAAGCTCTTATTTCTGCCCCGAGGACCGAGGAGCAAGCATTGAGGAGGGATCATTGAGGAGCTATAGGTGAGGATACATGAGAGCAGCCTTCCCAGAAGTCATGCAGCTGAAAGAGTTGCTAACTTCGCCCATTGATACAGCTGACGAATTAATGTGATGCTTCAGAGGAAAGGACGTCTCATCCCACATTTCACATTTCCTCATTACCTCTCTCCTCCGACGATTTCCTCGCGTCTCTCCCATGCCTCCTCGGTGGAAAGGACTAAGACGCAAGATTGGAGGCAAGTGGAGGAGTTGGGGAGGCAATTTAAACGACATGAGAAGCACCTCTGGTGACATTTATGGTGAGTACAATAATTGAAATGTCAGAGTCAAGAGTCAAACTAGCAACCTTCTGGCTATTAAATGGCCTCTGGACCCCGAGAACAGTTATTACACATATTCAAATGAATATGTCAGTCGGGTGGTGATGGCGCAGTGGATCTTACACATGCTTTTCATGTGGAAGACCAGGGTTCGATTCCCACTGCGATACATCAACCAATGTGTTCCTGAGCAAAACACTTAACCCATAGTTGCTCCAGAGGTGTGCGACCTCTGATACAGCAATTGTAAGTCACTTTGGATAAAAGCATCAGCTAAATGACATGTAATGTAAAGCTGGGTTAGAATAGTGGGTGTAGGAGGATTGTTAATGATGTATTTTTTGTATTGTATATGGACTGATAACATGTTTTTTTGTTCTGTTCACACTGTAACCTTGACAGTACTTCCCCTTTTTACCTTTGTGGATGTCACACTTTGTGAGTTCAAAAGGAGGACCCAAAAGCAGGTTGGCAGAGCAAAATACGAGCTTTAATAAACCTAAGGCTGAATACAAAAAACAAGGTCACTAGAAACACTTAACACTAGAAAATAGACTGAGAGCCAGGAACAAACGCAGACAATTCAACACTGAAACAAGAGAACACTATACATAAGGAAAGGTGGGTGGTAACGAGGGACAGGTGAAACACATCAGGGTGGGGCAGACAATCATAAAAGGCGGGAAAACACACAAGGCAGGAAGTAAAACAACACATGACAGAAAAACAAACAACAACAGGGTAATGACAGTGGATTCCCTTTGCCAAGACAAATGTCCTTGCTAGAAAAGATTTAAAACTTTATGATAAAAGGATAAAGAATAATTGAGTTGTCAATCTTTCTGTGTCTTTGGAAAGCATTTGTTAAAATCATGCTTTTGCCGAGATATTAAATTAAAAAAATTCAATAAAATAAAATAATCAAGTCGCCTAAATTGGATCTGTGAAATTCAGACCAAAAGTCAAGATGAAAATTTTTAACTTGAACATACGAGCCAACACAGATAAGCAATCAAGCCTGAATGGAGTTGATCTGAACCATCAGGTTATGTTTTGTTGATCCAACAAAGAGACGAAGAAGAAGAAAAAGTGTTTGCAATTGTTTAACATGAAATTAAAATCTCATAAATTCAGATAGAGGGTTTTCACAGTAAAATATTTTATTGCTGTAAATTCTCTGGTGTTTAATTTTCAGCATTAAGAAATCAGTTATTAAATGTCATAATGAGACGTGCAGTTGCTTACAAAGTTCAAATAATTATGGCCTTTCTAAGCCTTGACCCCCCCTGGCCTCCCTAACTGTTGCAAATATTTTCATACATTTTGAACCCATCTTTATCCACAAATATGGGACATTATTCATGTGCAGGGATAAATAAAATGTAGCTTAACACTAAAGGAGTATTCTTGTGTTTATTGTTATATGTGTATCGTTAGTCTTTTTTTAAAACCAAACCAATGGAGGGTTGGTGGTATGTAACACTTGTGCTTAATCTATTTGGTAAACCCTAAAATTGCATGTGGCCCCAGCCTGGCCCCTCAATTTGAAATGGTCTAAAACCACCACTGTAGGGGATCACTGTAAGTTTCAACTATAACATCTTGTGCAAAGGTTCCCTAATACACTTATAGTCCAAAAGTTTCAGATATGGTCAAATGAAATGGTAAACCTCTGTCAAACAACTAATACACGGGCATGTCCAGCCGTCCTACTGTTCTATTAAGAAGCCCTTAAATTATCGTAAGTAATGATCAATTGGTTTTTCCCCGGCCTGCTATTCCCTTGATTTGTCAGCTCCCAGTGTGACATTTTGTAATGTTCTATGCAGTTATATATATATATATATATATATATATATATATATATATATATATATATATAGTTAGTCAATAGATTTGAGAAGTTGCCCACAAAGAGATGAGAAAAGTTTGTTTCTTGTTTGTTGCTTTATGGATACAAATCAGTCTCTTGAAGGTGTTTATGCTCCATTGCCCCTCCACTCAATGAGGCTCTCCACAGGACATATCTCCTTCTCTCTGCCCGTCTCTTTTTTTGCCATTACAGACCAATCATACTGTTGGATTGCCATGGCAACTCATCTTCGACAGAATGTGGGATGGGAAGCATCAAGTGGTTGAGTGCTAAGCCCACCTACCGACCTCATCTCAAAGAGGACGCTATGGGGAACCAGGCAAGACGTCATGCTAACCCCCATCCTCTCTTCATTCTCCTCCCACATATCTGTCTCCCACTGAGTGCCCCACTTGTAGGGAATTAATCAATCAGTTATGCATATGAGAAAAGGCCGAGGAGGGGGACAGAGGACTTTGTCTGCAAAAGATACCAAAAAATGTTGCGTTACATAGGATCATTAAAATCCCAACCAGTTTTTACCTTTTTATTTAATTTTATGACCTTTTTTTATTTATTCATTGAACAGTGAGAGTGTCCTGATTGGATAACTGAAACCACAGGTGCATGATGATGATGATGATGATGATGATGATGATGATGATTATGAGTTTCCCCACAAACTCACAAACCAGGATTGCTAGAAAACAAAAGCAGCAGACAAATGGACAAAAAGTTAACAATGGTTATCAAATTAACATGCAAAATGTGTGTGTACATAAAAATATTGTTGCAACGGGCTTTAAAATTCAGAAGGTAGATGGTTTTACCTATTTAAAATACTCTAACGATCCGTTACTTCTTTCCTTCAGTTCTTCCTTGAAATGTTGAGGTGGTGTTTTCTTCAGTTTTGAATCCTGATGAAGACCTGCAAAGGCAAAGGCTTTTTGTTTCAAAGTTAGCCTGGGGTGTTTTTGACCACTAGTAGTGCTATGGAGCAATGCGAGTGCTCAAATGAGTGGGTTACTGTTTTTGTACGTGTATGAACATGCAGGTGATAAGATGCACATTAACCCCACCTGTTTCACGCTATTCTGCTGATCAACATTTGCATGCAAATAAATGTAGCAATGCATCATCAAAGGTAGTGAAGGCGAGGGACTGCTAGCTAGTAGGTTTAAAAATGCAGACAATGGAGGATTTTGAATATACATCTAGAAGATAGAAATTGCTCCTGCTACTATGTGTAAAGTTTGCTTTGTTGTTTATCCCTTGTGTGTTGTTCGGGTCTGTGGGACCCGTTTTCAATGTTTGCTAAAAGAAAGCTTATGCTATTTATTATTTCTTCTAACTCAAACTCATTGGCATTGGCTCATTTTCTGTTAAGAACATAAAAAATAACTTATTTTCAATGACTGCACATGGTACACCCCCCCCTACACATAACTATTACATATGAGGTGTTTGGGTCTACTGGACCCGAGTGTATTTAAATGTAGGTGCTATGAAACTATGTTGTCTTTCTGCACCTGCTACTCCCACACAAAGTTACAAAATTGTTACATTTCAAGCACTTTCACCTGTTCTGATTAAGTTCTAAGAAATAAGCACCAATAATGATAAAAAATCTTTATTTTTTTATAATTAAATTTCCATATTTCTCACAAAAAATGAAAATGATCATATGATCATAAATGTGATCTCACAGGGGTAAATGGCAAATATAAACCATACATGATGTATATATCATTGGTAATTGAGCTAAAGTAAACATCTATTAAGTATTTTTACATAAATTGTTATGGCTGTATTGATTTAAAAGCCTAATAATGTGGTGGGTCCACCAGACAGGGGAACATTGGCTGTGTAACAAAAATATGAACACCACACAAGGGTTAAAGAAAAGGGTTTCAAGTAAAATGAATTGCCATACTGGCATTAGCCTCTGCAGTTTCCAGTACAATAAGCTTTTTGGCTGAGACAGCGACATTTTTCTCACACTAGTTTCCCCCAGTTGTGATGATAAATGATGATATTGGCCTAAAATATAGCGATTGGACTTCTTGCAACTGTGAGTGAAGATATTTGCATGGCGAGGTAGTGATCTCTTGTCAATTTTGGTCAAGTTTGCCCTCACTACCCCTCCATCACTGCTTGTATTTGGTGTTGACCTGTTTTACAAGACATTCTGCGTTCAGCATCATTGGTGTTTTTAAATATTTAAGGGCCTGTGTTTAACATTTTAACATTAACAAATCCCTACCAACATTAATTTTGATGAATTAACATAATTACCACAAACAAAGAGTTCACCGCCAAGACGATTGGCAGATTCAACCGGCCTTTCCTCTACATTTTGTGTGCTATACCCGGTTAAAATTTCACAGGAGGTCTGCTGGATTGCTTTATGGCACAAACAAATAAGGAGGAAGAAGCAGAGGAGGGCTGCTGATCTTCCAGCACAGAAGGAGCTAATGTTTTCTCACAATGGCAGATGGTGAAATGAGCAAAAATGCGGATGGAAAATTCTCAAGTCTCAGTTACGAGTTCTCACCCATTTTCTTGCTCTTAAAAACAAATGCATGTGGAGAAATGCCAGTCAGTTGAAGGGATGCAGCATGGTTTGTGGGAAATGTGTCCTTGATTTTATGAGGCACGAGCACCAACCAAATGAATATCACTACCATGTGAGATGAGTTGCTTTGAATATGATCTCATTTAGTCACTTTCTTTAAAACAAAACATCGGGCAAAATAGTACGGTATATTTCTTCCATTTGCAAATACACTGGTGACTGATCATGCTAACCAGATTACTCCAACTGCAAGTTCTTTACAGTAATTTGAGAATGTTATACAGTATTGGGGTTATTATGTAACACATAGAGACTTTAATGATGTTTAAAGGGTCTTTCAGAGGTTTTCTTCTGAAGCCATCAGTATCAGTATGACAGTATAGGGCCTGAACCTCCACTTTGTTCCTGACAAGTCTGTTCAAAAGCTTTTGATTGCCTTTAATGTGCAGCTGGCAGTGCAACTTCTCAGAGCATGCTGATATAATTGCAGGTTGTCAGAGAAAAGAGAAGAGCAGCTCAACAAAATGTTCTGTAATGGATGACACATGTCGTCACAAGGTCTTTTCACCAGTGTGGGAGAGAAGAATGACAAATCACGCTTCAGAAGACTCAAGGGGAGATTTGAATGCGTATGAGAAGAGTGTTTACTGTATTTATTGTTAGTTACCATGTTCAAGCATTTCCACTGTTGGCAGTCTAAGCAACAGTGGTGCATAAAGACAGATAAATGAGAACCAATGTTTACTTGTCAGTTATAATTTGTGTAACTACTAAACGAAGATATACAAATTGTCACTTATTGAGACATTATGCACAGTACTACACAGGACTATTTATTTTCTCTTTTTAAAACTACAGTAGGCCCATATGTATGTAGCTTTTAGAAGTTGATTCATCTGTGTCCATAAACACTATTTCACTTAGACTTTAGCCTAGTTCCCAACCTTTTTGGCTTGTGACCTCTTAAAACAAAGCACTGTCTACATGGGACCTCCCCTTTACTGGTTGCATATGTCTACCAGTTAGTAATCAGAATCTGAATCAGCATTTGGCCTAGTAAGTGTGTATACAAACAAGGAACTTCCCTCCGTTTTTTGTTACTCTGAATGTACTTGCAAAGAAATAGACACAACAGCTAAAAACAAACCTGAACAAGGTAAACATGAACATTTGACTATTATGTACAGATATACAGTAGATATGTGTCAAAAATATCTATATACATAACACACAACAGCACAATGCCTTTTGTAGACAAGACAATAGTACAATGGTGTAGAGTGCAAAGGGTGCTGGAATACAAATTACATAATTAATGTAACAGGTTGTTATATACATGAAGTAGTTGGATTTGGCAGTATATACAGTATGCTTGTATTCATATTGAGAGTAATGATATTTACATGTTAAAAAACTGTGTTTTTAACTGTACAAATATATAATTTACAAGTAGGCCTACAGTGAAGTACAATGGATGTTTGGTGTTACAGTTGTGACCAGTTTTCCTGTTTTGTTTGAATATTTTTTAAACGTGAAAATGCTTAAAATTATCCAGTGATTAACAAAAAAAAGCAGAGGATTAGAGAAAAGTCTAAACAAAAAATCAATTGGTGTAGCAGAAACGTTTTTTTCCCTATCCTGCTAATAATCTCATGACCACTTAACCTGTGACCACCTGCAAGGGTCCCAATAGACTACACTGGTAAAACTCAAACAAAAATTAAAGTGCATGAAAGAGGGTCAGTACCTTACATTGCTCTCTAACATTCATTTTGAAACCACTCACCATCAGCTTTTACATTTTCACTTTGTTAGAAAAGCTCTTTGTTTTCTCAAGTTGATTAAAAACATAGATCTGTAGCTTTTACAAGCCAAAATACATAAACTACAACATGAGGGACTAATTGGCTCTGGGTTCTGCTTCCCTACACTGTTGTTATTGTAAACATTTCGTGGACCATCAAAGAGATCAGCGGGGTTATGGCTGATTCTTTCACTGATAGTCCACGAAATACTGACATGGGAACGCACACAAGTTCAGCACATAAGACACACCCGTTTGTTTTATATAATTGTTTTCTTTGTTGTGGTTTATGTGTAGGTTTTAGGTTGAAGAACACTTGAGAGTGTTAAAGAGAAAATATACAATAAATCCTATCCTACAAAGAGAGACAAATGCAAAGCAGGACATTGATATGCAATGATTGTAACATCAAGAATCAGAGCAATATTCAGCAGACATTAAAACTGGATATTGAACCCATTACATAGCTCTAATTTTATATTCAGCATGGCTCTGTTAATTCTTAAACAGGGTGGCGTTGATGTCTTTGTTTTCACCACTATGACTTTTATTTCTTAGTTATTGCCTCACTAATGAGGGCAGGCAACAGCATTATAAACCCTTCCAAATGGCTTTTAACAGGTTGTGTCTAAACTTAATGGTTGCATCTCCTGCATACATTAAAGTTGAAGGAGGGACAATTACGGGGAGTTCCCACCTCAAGTCACTAAATAATTTTGCTACAGTAAATGCACGTTTATCTAGATGACATTCGCTGTGAGTAAATCTGAACCATGTTCCTGCT
The DNA here is from genome assembly GCF_031162955.1 of Sander vitreus. Taxonomy (NCBI): domain Eukaryota; kingdom Metazoa; phylum Chordata; class Actinopteri; order Perciformes; family Percidae; genus Sander; species Sander vitreus. Next base: position 16,050,260 of record NC_135866.1, read on the forward strand.
GCATGGTGTGGTAATTTATCATTTTTTCATATATTTATGTCAAGATTAACTTAATTACCACTGGCAATTCTAAAAATTTAGTTAATATATCTTCAGACTAAAGTCAAACGGAGGTATGTATGAACAAATATCTGCCACAGTGATCACTATACAGTTGCTCGGTAAGTTGCCATGTGCGACATACTAGTAATCACTGTCATTTTTCTTTAGACAACTAATTATAAGGCGAGTGGAAGCCAGCTGCATGACCTCAGGGCTTTGTTCAAGCAGCTGGAGCTTTCAGTATGCTACAATGACCATTTGGTCTTTTTCTGTTGACTGAGATCTGATGAATCTCCTGAGGTATCATCACAGAATTATAACTGAATGCTACTATAGGTGATCCCAAAATGGATGCATCCTAGTGACCCAATGTCTTTGTTTCTTTTAATGTTACTATGAGGCTAACATTTGTAGTTTTGAGTAAAATATCTTAAATGGACTGCCATAAAATTCAGATAAGCGGGATGAAATGTAACTACTTCGATGATCTCTTAACTTTTCATCTTGTGCCATCATTAGCTCAAAAACTTAATTTACCCAATAGTCTGGTTTATGACCAAATGCCTGCAAAACTAATGACATTCCCATCCGCCTCAGCTGCACCGTGGGTGCATACTGAGCACCCTTGTGTGCCAGACTGCTAGTAGGCTACTACATTCATCATTAAACATTGCAGTTGGTGCTAAGTGGAGCGTCTGTCATAGTGTGATTGGTTATGTTGCACTCAGTCCCCTGCTCCATATCCTATCCACCAATCACAGCGTCTCTTTCCCATGAAGCTGATTGCAGTTAAACTTTTCAACTCCAATCCTATCTGTATTTCTGAGAAGTGGCGCTGTCCGGCGTTGAAAGATTTACTTTATGGCTTTATTATCGAGTTAATAGGCGTGTGTGTTCGTGTCGGCGGCTGTCCATTTCCTAAGGTTCTGAAATGCAAACATTTTTTGACAACTTTTTTTTTTTTTAAAGGTCGTGTGCCCGTGAACACCCACGGAGGAAAACATAAATCGGTGCCTATGGATGTGAGCATTTAGCTTAAAAAATACTGCTGTGCCTAATGCCTCATTTCCACTGCATATAGACCCTACGGCATGGCACGGCACGGCTCGACTCACTTGGAACCTGTCCGTTTTTTGTTTTTCATTGGCAAAAGTTGTGAAAAGTACCTGGGAGCTGGTACTTTTATTGGAAGCATTCTAAGCAAGCTGATCTGATACTAAAAGGTGGAGTTAAAACACCGCAGAACAATGATTGGTCTCTAGAATCATCACTTGCTTGACACGGGACATCCTGCAAAAACCCTCTAATTTTAAATAGACAAGCTACCAATAATAGAAACTGCAATTTTTATATTCACTTGAACCAGATTTTAAAAGATGGCAGCCTGCAAAACCAGTCCGTGGTCAACTGACGTATTGAGTGAGATTAGCATGTACCAGAAAGCACATTAAAGATCAGTCAATGTTGCCAGTAAGCAAAGCAGAAGTCCGTTTTCTGGGTGGGTTATGGCAGGGGCATCTTTGGAAATCTAATGAGAAAGGTTGGATATTGAGTGATGTGCAGGGTAAAAGGTACCGCATTATTAACCTGCATTTACTCAGAACATACTCAGTAAACCATATATATTATGTTGGTGGCAGCAGGTAGGAATGTCGAAAGATTTTTTGTTTGATTTATTTAAAGCAAACACCGCTGGTTACTTTGTGGGTGTAGCTGAGAAAATGCGACTTTCAATGTGACACCATTACGGGTTTCTCTCAAAACACATACAACATGCACACTGTGATAAAGTGATGACATTTGTAGTGCATGTCTATGTGTATTTAGTTTTATTTGTGCAGGAATGACAATGCCACCAAATGCAGAGGGTCTACTAAGAGAAGAGGTCAAATACATTATTTTTCAACATGAAAAATTCTGTAACTGGCTGTTTAGAGTCTAAGGGTGTACTGCTTTATCGTGTGTTTGTGATGCACTTTGTTAAAAAGGATTTTACAAAGTATGGTAATACTTTACAGTACAAAACAAATGTGAGTAGTCACTAAGGAATAACCTGATAATCATTGAATTGTTAATGAGTAGTCCCTGAATAATAATAATAAGTGATTCGAGGACTATTCAGTTGAGTTACAAGAGAACACCTGACAACATCAAAAATACTAGTTTATTTGCTTTCTTTTGCCGAGTATGAGAAATTCCAGAATGTGTTGTGTGACGTTGACCAATAGTAGCACAGTCATATACGCTGTAACCATGGTAGCATGAAAGAGAATGGATGTGCTGCTGTAAAAGATAATTTTCTCTTTCTTTTTTTCTCTCTCTCTCTTTTCCCAAACACAATACAGTCAGTATCAAAGGCTACACACTGCTATGGACGCTATTGTTTGTTTACATTCTTGTTCTCGGAAGTCAGTCCCTTGCGCGCAATTATGGAACCCACTGCAGTTCTAGGCAAGGCCCGCCCTTCGAAGCAATCCGATTGGTTGAGGTTAGGCATTGACCTCGAGTAGTTAAGGTTAGGATAGCCAATTGGTCAGGGGATAGGACCTGAGCGAGCATGGACGCCTGACTAATCGTAGCGCGCGAATGCTATTGAAGGGCGGGTCTTGCCTAGAACTGCAGTGGGTTCCATAATAACCAAACCTCGCGCCACGAACACCATGGCGACCATAATTAAGCGGTTAGTTCAGACACAAACGCATTAGGTTGGAGCCTGACAAGATGGATTTTTGTGATATGTGATGAATTAAGCTGCCGTGCAAGGTAAACAGTGATCCCCTTATCAGACAAACTACTATGTAGTCTGAACCTGGCATTACTAATGATTAAGTAAGTCATTAATGACTCATTGATTATCAAGTCGTTCCTCAGTAACTTCTCACATTTTAGTTAACTGTATTGTAAGTGTTACCCAAAGTATAAATTGAGATATAATTTTAAATAATGTATTTAGTGTTGCATCCACAATACTTGTCGCTTGCATGTCTGCCTTAGATAAATTCACAAATCTTTGAGAATAACAGCAGTTTTAAATAGCACACGATCTGGCTCCCACACATCAGAGAAATCAAGGAACAAAACATCCCTGTTGTCATGGAGACCAAAAGAGTCTGGAGTGCTTTATATATACAGTATTTGTTGGTTGTGTGGAGAATTGAGACGTCAGTTTCTTCTTTTTAGGTCTGACAGGAAACGAGAAATGTTTAAATACTCTGTAAAGCACGAAGCAGAAGTTGCTATCTTGCACTGACACATCCAACATCCAGAGGAAATTAGGATTTAGGAAGACAAAAATTAACACATTAACACGTTGGGAACTGAAACTGAGAAATTTCACCCCCTTCAAATGTGCAGCAAAACAAACAAAAAGGAGCGTGATGTACACAAACATGACAAATACTTGGCAGTTTTATTCTAATCACTGGCAATAAATCTCTGATGCCTGGGAGTTTTCAGAGGTAAAATAGATCTTTTTCCCCCACATGCGTAAGATACTGTGTGTGATGGTACGAAATGACTATTAAGGTGCAAGGAAAATAAATTAGCTTGAGGTTGCACAGCCTATTACTGCAAGTGTGTTTTCTGTAGAAAGCACACAAGGGAATTAAGGTACTGATGTCAAGTCAGCTGCCCTCCAGACTGTGGCAAAAAAAAACGAGCCATAGATCACTTCTGCGATGTTTCACTGTAGTGATAGATATTAGGAGAAAAAACAAAAAGGTTACCAAGCTGATTTACTTCAAACAAAGGCCCCAGATTATTTATTATTTTAATTAGTGCTAATAAGTGATGACATCACCAGTGAGCTCGATGAAATCAGAAAATGGTTTTACTTTCTATGTGTTTGTGACATCTTGCTAAACTGCTCAAAACAAAAGGCATGCAGAAAGGGCTGAACATATCACCTACTCCACAAATGGCATACAGGGACACACAGCTGCTTAACTAAACTGTTAATAAGCAGTAGGACTCTACTTTGATAACCTTACCCATCTTGAGAGGAGCCTAAAAGGTTACTTGTGCCTGCTTCTAGTGCCCCATGGTCTTAAAAGGGGTACTCCTGCCATTTAGAAGATCATAAAGTTTGGACACAGAAGAGACAATTTTTTATTAAAACAAAAATATCGAAGCAGCAGAGGTTAAGGTATCCTTACTTTTAGTCCCTATAGTGTTTAAGCCCCAAATACACTGGATCCTAAATTTTACATAACGCAACTCAATAGCGTTTTTTGTGTGCAAGTGTAAGTGCACAGCTGTGCAGCTAGCTTAACACGTCCTCAGATAAAGGTTAAAGACAGCAGTTTAGTTGTAGGACAAAACATTCAATCAAAGAACATCAGAAGAACGTGAGACCATAAAAAAGAGTTAGACCAAAGGTTTTTTAAATAGTCTAATTAGCCAAGGCAAACTATTACTGCCTACACATAACTGGGTTATATTAGTTGAATTAAGGTTAAACATTAGAGCAAGTATAATCCAGTTAACCTAAACTACAGCACTTCAATCTAAAGATATTGTGGCATGTACAACACATTTTGATAAGTATGCACATCAGGTTGTAACAGTTAGTGACAGCAAAGCGAGACCAACACAATCCTTTCATTCATTCATTTGTTTTTACATTTTTTCAACATAACAAAATCCTCACTGTATGTCTCTTATTCTGTGTTTTATATGTTATGTCACTAATTACATGTTTTCTGGTTTCTATCATACATCCCTTTGGAAATTCACCACATTAAATAAACTGGTGTTGGGGAAATCAAGTTGCTGTGAACCTTGTGAACACTTTGATCAAATTATTGCATTTTTTTCTGTTTAATTCACAGTGATTGGGCCATTGCTTTATTCATGCTATTACTCAACCTTTTAATTTACACTAACTGGGCTAAACATTAAATGCATGGAAAGTGGACAGCACAGGAGAAGCGGCTATTATGGACTGGATTTTTTTATACGGTCTATGGTAAAAAACGAAGTATTACCAAGCTTACCAATCATTTCTGTATTAATCACAATATTTGCAGGTACTGGTGCATACCGGCAAATATAAATGCACACACATGCAAACATTTACTGAATTTAAAATTTTCTCTGTAGTTGCTGCTGGAAAAAAAGTTGTTTATTTGGCACATAGCTACAACAAACAAGACAACAGTTACATAATTCATTATAATACATCACACATTTGATATCAGCCTATTTCACAAACAAAAGCCATTAGACTATTACACAGTACATATGAGAAGTTCCGCACGCACGCACGCACGCACGCACGCACGCACACGCACACACGTTTGTTTTGGATTGTTGAAGAAAAGACATGCCGTGCAACTCCAAAGCTTATGACGTGAACAAGCATGAAATGTTAACAGCCTGCGACGGGCACCGAGTGTGGTGAGTGGAGAAAGAGAACAAATTTAAAAAAAACAACAACAGGGTTCTGGTTTATACAGCATGTAAAAAAATAATGTAAAGTTCAAGAGCAGAAAGCAAATGCTGACTATGTAAGGTATCAATACTGTAATGTGTGTGTTTCTTTGAATAGCATATACAGTAATAATATTTCTAGAGGGAAACAGCATTTTCAAATACTATACAGAATGTCCACAGAGGATTCAAAGAGTCCTGGACATACAGTATCTGCTTTATCATGTTAATCTAAATCCTTGACAGGACGTTAGGTAGACAGTGAAATAAAGTCACAAAGGTAGTGAAAATATAAATAAGTCCTGTAAAAATATAAATGTTAAATTCAGAGTAAACAAGTAAAAAATGAGTGAAGAAGAGAGTGATTTCGGACAGCCTACATTATGTTCAGTACTAGTGAAGCCAAGTCATTGTTACTTCAATAGCCCAATATCACACATTTGCCTCAACAGGCTTATGGCTACAAAAATGAGGGATGCGGATGAGGATACAAATGTATGAGACAAACATTTTAAATTGTTTGTTTCCAGATTACTTTCATGCTGTATCATAGATTTGTGCAGAGAATCACATACATGCATGCACATAATATACAGTACATCTAGAAATTTTAATGTCTAAAAAGAGCTTTAAGGCACACACTTTTGAATATCAATACTGTCCAAGTGAAATCATAAATAAATGTCAGATTTCTCAAATTAAGCACACATGCACATTATTTACCCTAGTTAGTTAGTTTCATCTGGATCATCACAAGATTTGAACCTTGACTTGTCAAAGTATGTCACCGTTTAGCTTTTGTTCTCCTGTTTTTATCTATTTTAACTGTATGCATTCCTCCTATTTGAGGCTGAGCTACATAAAACTGAAGGGTGTTTATGTATGCTTCACCCATGTACAGTATGTGCTATGTGACATCTATTATTTAATCTACACCAAGCGATATTAGAGATGACTTTGGGTTACATCTCTAGGCACCTGATTATTATTGTAAATGCATATTTTATCAGCTCCCTGGGTACAGTTATTGTCACGTTTCGCTTGATTCTGTGCATATATGTATGATCAGAGAAAATATTTCCTTTACTTACATGTAGCACATGAACCATGCAGTGAGTCTGGTATTTTTATTATTTATGTATAGAAGTGTATGTAGGTATGTCTAACTGTCAATACAAAACAGATACTGCATTTAAAGAGTTTAATCTGAACAGGTGGGTTTGTGAACTCTCAGTGGTTCCCAATTTACTTTACATGTATTTTCACAGCATACATGTACTTCATTAAATCTTAAACTTGGACCTAATGAACCCATGCTGTGCTCACAATGTGGTGCTTCTATTTTAGTAACAGACAGGGCGCTTGGGAACATATCATTAGGTCACAATATCTCCTTGCAGTGAGTTCATCCAAGCAGGGGTGTCAGACTGGGTGGAGGGGGGGAGCGACGGGGACTGAGTACCCAGGGGCCTCATGTGAGGAGGGCCCAAAAATATGCTAGAATGAATAGCTGTGGATGTGGGAAGGGGCCCATAGAGAATGCCTTTTTACAGGCCCCAGAATTTTGTGCTAAGCCCCTGCATTTATAAAATATAATATACAAAACATGTTTAATTTGCAGTAAAAATATGTATTTTCTAGTAAATGTTAATGAGTAAATGCAAATGAAAAAAACAGCATCCCTACAAAGGTATTTTATTTTCAAATGATGGGGAAATATTTTGTATAATTTCCTAAATGTGGTTTAGTTTTGTGAATAAATAGGTACGTCACGGTGCACCTCTGTTATTTCCACACATGGACAAACATCAAAAGAATTTTTCCCATTGCTGTTCTGTAACTTATCACCATGTAAATATGTATTGCTGTGGCCTGATCTTAGTAAATGTTTAGGGGTAAACACTGTATGTAGGCTTTGTGCAGCACTGCAGCTTCTCCATGTGTGTGTGAAGATACAGCACTTTGATGAGGACTTATTTAAATGAATGCTGGCATTGCTGACTGCAGTTAGAGATAAAGCATCACAAACAATACAGCCATGTAGTACATCTCAAAGGGTTTCTCCTTCAACATGAAATAATACAGATAAAGAAGAGTGAGTTAAATTGTTTAAAAACAATTCAAACACTTTTTTTTCTTTTTTTTTTAACTTCTAGTCAGTTATTTTTTCACTTTTATTTTTTGCTCCTTCAACATGTTACTATTGAATACTATCCTGAATAAACCTTTTGCATTGTAGACAATTTAGTTGTCTCTTGATACAATTTGTATACAGTACATACTACATTCTAATTGTAATAGTATACTATTTCTGCAGTTGGTATACATAAAAAAATCAACGCACTTTACAATTTTGTATGAACAGGAAATGAAACAATATGTGCTCAGATGTGATGTACAGTGTGACTTTTGAATGGCATTAATACCAAATTAAATGTTTTTCTAATTAATTAATACTTACGTTTAATTTTCCTTGATTTTTCTGTAGCTGTCTCATCACCATCCACAATTTCTTTTATTATTTAGCAGGTGTGAGCAACTCCTCCATTTCCTTTGTCTATTAAACAATCAAACAAAACAGGCCTTTGTGTATAACTTTTCTGAGTATGCTTAAAGAAACTTGATTTCCATCTGTATGTAGATTTAAACAATTATGACAAATTATCTACCTCAAAACCGCATACAACAACACATCCGTGAGTCCTCGGCTTCTATGGAAATACACAAATACGGCACAAGAAAATTCACGCTGCACACAAATATTTTTTTTTGTCATTTTGAAAAGGATCCTTGGAGGTTTTATGGTGAAAAATAAGTGTACATGTTTTTCTTGTAATGGTTTTTGAACTGTTTACACTTACCAGAAGTCACATTTTCTCAACACTGATTAGTTAAAAAAAAATTCCCAGGGTGCCAAAACACTAGCCAACCTAAAAAAAACAAAACAAGGAAATAAAGATGATAAACTTTAGGTTAAAACATTGGAGCAACTAAAAACAATTGATGACAGCTGTACCATTGCAGCTAGATAGATAACTAGCTAGTTACCTGTAGCAATTGACAGATGATAGAGGATGATAAATACAGGCTATCAGTTAAGGCTGATAGATGCAGACTCAAGCTGTAAAGAGTATTTACAACCACAGAATGTATAAAAGAAGTGGACGTAGCCACCGTGACACAACAGGATGCCACCCTTTGGTTTGTGGACTACCGTTCGAAAGCTTCGAGTTTGGCATTTTGGCTGTCGCCAACTTGTTTTCTTGGAGGCAGAAGTGACCATATTTGGAGTAGAGGGTGCAGCTACCGCTAAGCTAAACGCTGTGTTACCAGCAAATACTAGCACTAGCTAGCTAACTTGGTAAGCATAGTGCATCCAATGCTGAACAAGACATTTTTGTCACCCAAAAACAAGTTCACAGCTATTTAAATGTACGCAGTGCCATGAATATGCATTGCATAATTGTATTTGCCTGAAATTATTTCAGCTCTGCTCACCAGAAATGATAATAAGCGCAGCAGGTCTGTGACGTGAAAGGCAAAATCAATGTCTATGCAGCACACTGTGGCAATCAAAGCACATTTCTACCTCAGCGTGGGTGTGAGTGTGAGAGACAGAAAAAGGCCAGAAATATCCGAGACGACTGGCCTTCATCATTTCAGCAGGCCAGGCTTTCAGTGACACAGTAGTGGAGAGCCGGGAAGAAAATATAACTTCTTTGTATTTACCTCTTTGCACAGAGATGTATTTATTACAAAAATGAAATACAAAGTTAATTTTATTCAAAGATTGTTACTTTGGAGAGTTGAGGTTTTGCTCTAGAGCCACAGCCATTCCTGTCTTAACCATCTGATGTGCTCTGAGGGCCAGGCTGCTGTCAGCACAACGTGCCCCTGCTGCCCTCCTGTCCCTCCTGCACGCATGCACTTTTCTTCTTTCCTAGCTTTTTTTTTTTTTTTCCTCTCCTCTTGTTGTCTATCCAGCTGGTGGTTTTCAGTGAACGTTGTCAGATGCTAAGCTCCCTGGTGCGGAGGCGAGGAGTGAGAAGAAGAGGATGAATGGATGAATAAAAGATGACAGGCTAGCTACACTATCACCCTATTCTGTTTTCCAATGAAATAAAAAAATATTGTGACGCAGATGCACATGAAATGAAGTGTTCTGAAAGAGAGATAGAGTCAAAGGGTGTATATATATATATATATATATATATATATATATATATATATATATATATAAATAAATAAATATGTATATATATATACACACACACACACACACGTGTGTGCATATGTTACATAGAAAATACTTCAAAAGATTCTTCAAAGTACCCTTGGAGCAGGGGAGCATAAAAACTGTAATTACTTTTTTGTTGGATTTTGGCATCTTTGGTGCTTAGTGGCCATTGTGTGGCTTTTGTTATAGCTTTTTTTCTTGAATTTTCTGTTGATTTTTTTTCTTCAAATGAATAAATAGAGTTTTTACCTCTTTCAGTTCAAGTCCAAAAAAATAATACTCTACTGTATGTGTCACACTGCCTTTCATGCTCATCATCACCCAGTTCTTCTTTGTTTTATTCCTAACAAACAACTGTTAGTTGGAGCTTAAAACTTTCCCTGGAAAGACCTCTACAACAACAAATGTGATTTTATGAATTACTGACAATTTGATAGGTTTGCATTTTCATCTACAGATAAATACGCCATTTTACTTTTGTTCAGGCTTCTAATTTTCCACCGTCTGCCTCTCAGTTACCAGCGGCAGCTTGTCATTGACCAGATCAGTAGCTGTCTTCAGCAATGGATGTAGCCTCGCTGACTTCTCAGCAGTCTTAATTTGACCCTTACCCTGCATCATACATGAAAGCACTAGATGAAAAGTTAAGGGATCCTCAAAGTTACCCCATCCTGAGGGGGGCATGAATGTGTGTACTAAATTTCATAGCGATCCATCCAAAAGCTGTCAATACATTTCCCCTCAAAACCATAAATGTGATGCTCATGGTTCCGCTAGAGGAAAAGTCAGGGGATCACCTGTATTCGGATACATCCCCATGGGGATCATGAATGTGTGAACTAAATTTCCAAGCAATCTATCCAATAGTTGTCAAGATATTTCAGTCTGGACCAAAGTGGGGAAAAATCATTTGCCACAAGTGTTTAAATCTTCTGCTTAAACTCCAAAACCTTCTGTTCACATGCATGCATCCTCAAAAAAAGCCATCTTCTCTGGCAATCACACAATTTGCACACAAGTCCTCCCCACCTGTACTCCCCTCAGAATAAAAGCGAAAGTAATTGTGAGCTTTTCCTCGCCCTGAGGTCCACCACGTTTCATCCCCATAGTTCAACATGGAGCGCGCTGTTGTAATTAGCGGGGTTAATATCCTGGGCAGCATCTCTAAATTAAATCTCTAACTCCATGGCAATGAGGCTGAGTGATGCACCTGTTTGCGGTAATTACAGATGCAGCCTGGGAGTGTGCTCGTAATGAGTTAGGAGAGTCAAGGTTGAATCACTTTAAAGGCACATCCGACCACTTTGCAACTAATGTTTTTTTTCCATCTACATGAAAATTGAAGTTACCTACTGGGAAATGAAGCCTGGAACAGATCCATTGGATGTTTTCAAAAGCTACAATAATGACAATAGTGGTCCTAAAACTGTAGAATGACGTCCAGGCTAGTATCAGGTTTCTAGGGGCAGCAATGTCGGTCAGTTGGTCGGTCAGTCCACTTTGGTCCAGCCTGAAATATTTCTATTGGATGGATTGCCATGACATTTGTTAGAGGCATTCATAGTCTCCAGAAGATGAAACCCACTGACTTTGGTGATCCCTTAAGATTTCATTTAGCTCCAGCAGCTGGTTAAATTGTGCACTTATTAGGTGAAACACTTACTAGATATATTGGCACAAAAGTTTGCATAGACATGGTTCCCAGATTATGTATCCTGAGGACTTTGGAGATCCCATGACTTTTCCTCTAGTTGCTTGCAATATTGAAAAGATTCATCAGAGCTTCTTATGTGACAACAACAAACAAAAAAGCAAAGTGGTTAAAATATGTTGATAGGTAAAGACAACACGTTTCTAACTCAGTGCTGTTTCTTTGGCAACAGATGGATAAGTACCCTTGAAATAAGAAAAGTGGAGGGAAAATAGGGGGCAAACATACAAGCTCACCTGTACTAGAGCACATGACCTGAAGAAGCCACACATATATACAGACATTATGTCAAGTATAGTATATTGGGCCATGAGTAAAAAGAAAATATGAAATCAAAGCAAAATAACAAAATGTGTCAAAAACAAAAACAGATAAAGTTTGTCATTGATGCTAAAGTATTTCCCATAACAAAATTCCATTAGACTTGGAACTTGGAGCAGAACTTGGTTGTGGTCCCCACTCTGATTCAAGTGTAATTGTTTGTATAGCCCAGAGTTTTAATTCTGTGACTGTTGAATGTCCATACTCCGAGAAGTGGGGATGAATAGTCTCTAGTTTCCTGGTTGGGTGATCTGTCCACTTTTAGGATAGACAAACTTCAGTTTAGAGAAAGAGTAATAAAGGATTTTATACTACTTTTAGGTGTGATTTAATTTAAGCACTACTGGATCCATCTGATACAATGTGGAAGATCACACTTAGGCTAATCAAAAGTAAAATAAAACTTACTAACAGTAAAAAAAAAAAAAAACATTCTTGCTTATCATAATAATATATACACTACCAGTCAAAAGTTTGGGGTCACTTAGAAATTTCCATTCCACTCCATTACAGACAGAATACCAGCTGAGATCAGTTGCATTGTTTTTTTAACCAGGGCAGCAGTTTTCAGATTACATTATGTGTTTACATAATTACAAAAGGGTTCTCGACTGTTGTAGAAAGAACTGGCTGATCTTTAATGCAATATCTACATTGCCCATTATCAGCAACCATTCATCCAATGTTCGGTATAACTACCTATATACTATAATTGGTTGATCATACACCTGACTCCAATCCTACAAAATCCCTGACTTTTTGCAAGTGTACCTATAAGAATTGATGCTGGTTTGAAGGCAAAGGGTAGTAACAGCAAATATTGATGTGATTTAGATTTTTCTTTTGTTCGCTTACTTTGCATTTTGTAAATTGATAAAAATAAACTTTCATTATTTATATTTTTGAAAGCATTCTAAGTTTACAACATTTTTTCACACCTGCCTAGGACTTTTGCACAGTACTGTATGTGTGTGTGTGTATATATATATATATATATATATATATATAATGATTTAATATCAATTGGCCTGAACTACACATGTTTAGCTCTTTAATGAAAGCAGATGACGTGCAGGAAAAACATCTTGAGATCGAGCAATCAGACACGCAAATTACAATTAAAATGGCATGAAATCTAGTGACAAATGGAGGATGTGTGCAGCTGTACCAGCTGAACTAAATGTTCCTCCCAGGGCACAATTAAAAATGGTCTAATTTGTATAATTTTGTCCTAAAAGGAGGCCTTGTTCCTTCATTTGTCAGCAGAGAATTGAAATTCTGAATGAGGGGTTTGACAGATTATTGGCTGTCGTAACAAGTATCTACAGTTTTTGAAACGTGATTTGCCTCAACAGCTTTTATTGTTAGCTTTGCAGTCGGTCTTATTGATGTCATGAAGGGTACTCAGTTTAAATTGAAATGTTACTCGTTGTGTTTTGACAATCTCCCAGTATTTGAATGAATGCCATTACACCATAAAGCCTCTCTGTAGCCCTGACGTCCTCTCCTATGTATTCCACACTCTCAGATCTCCTCAGACAATTTTCTCCAGCCCTTTGAGCCTTGCTCTCTATGCAAGTATGTGCTTAGACAAGATTGCCTTCTGCACTAATTGAAGTCAATGACACAGGCTGCAGGGGCGCGTGAACAAACTGCGTCTCCATGGAAACACATGCTGGCAAGTGTGTCCACTGAGGAGCCTGCAGGGCTACATTGGAATTGCTGTGTATGCCAATCTGAAGCCAATCACCAACAGAAGGAGGGGGAGAAAATCAGCCAGGGACACAGAGAGGGACTTCCAGGGCGCTGCTCAGCGGCTGACCCAGAGCTTTAGGTTGACACTTGGTCTATTTATTCTATTGTCTCAGCCAAGTGCTGCTTTGCATCAGCGTATGCGGAACAAGACATCCCAACATGTCACGGTCCCATAATTAATATCAAATATGGCATGTATAGGAGAAAGACAAAAACAATCAGGAGAGAATAGCCTGAAAAACTGACACAATTTGTAGCATTTTTGTGGCAAAATCTTCGATGAACACTGAGTAGACAAACAGAAAACTTCTTCCAAGTCTTGTAGCAAGTAGCAAGTCTTTTTAGGAACAAACTAATAGCAGACAAACAAACATCTCTCTACAATCAACTATTAATAAAGGCATAAAATACCACCCAACAAATACTTTTTAACTTTCAGTCTGAACTTCTGAAGCCAGCATGGACAATAAAGTCCATAAAATGTTCAGAAAATGGAAATCTAAATTTCTACAATGCCATTAAAACTGGTTAACGTGTGATACAATCGAAAGCACCAGCTACTGAGTGGACCTTGTAGGAATTTTTGTTTTGTTTGGAACAGCTGTTTCAAAGGTCAAAAATGTAACTATGTTTCATGTTGTTCTCCATTGCCATTGTTCACAAAAGGCAGAAAAACATGCATACACTTTATGATAAGTTGACTTTTATATCCATGACCATCACACACAAATTCTTCTCGGGTGTATTTGTTGTAATAACTTCGCTCACCTTGTGAGCGCTCCTGTACATGTGAAGGACAATGTGCTTATTTTGCTTCACATTCAATAAATAATGATAAAAGAGATGGACTGGTGACCTCCCTACCTTGACTTCCACACAATGCATGTAGGCACAGGTTTCAACCTTTTCCGACCCCACATAGGAAGGAGGAGAAACAGTGTCAAAAGGCTAGTTTCCTGCATTAAATGAAAGTTTATATATTTCTAACAAGCAAATTTGTTCCAGGTTATTCACATTGTTTGACATATGCACTATGAGTAAACATTTTGTTAAATTTGTTAATTAAAATACGACCTTATCACAACACAGAGGAGCAAAACTGAGACCACAAAGATTTGCTGAACTTCTGATTTTTGGAAGAAATCTAGTGAAATACAGAAACAAAATGTAGTCACACAAATAAATCAAGCACGGATGGACCTGATGCATTAATACCCAAATATTCTCCCACCTTCCCCATTTTCAACTTGACAGCCACTACAGAAACAAATCCAGCTCTAACAAGTTCAAACTTTAAAAAAATACAGTTATCACTTTGTGCCACTTGAGGCCTCCAAGTGTAAAATCATCTTGAAGGTTTAATTGTATGCCAATGTCATGAAATGCTGCAAAGAAAGAGTGATTAAAACAGGACTTTTTTACGTAGTGTCTGTTTAACAGAGTTTTTAAGCTGACACAAGTTTGCTAAAGCAGTTAAAATACTCACATTTAGGTAGTAAGTTAAAGTTAGAATAACGGCATTGCAGATGGTGAATGCCAACCTTTTTCAGCTTCTCTGCTGCCTGTTGTGCAGTGACACTGATCCCACACAAAGACACTGCACTGCATCCCAAAAGATCTGCCCTGTACTGTATTCACAAATGTGTTCACTCACTGTATGTCAGCTTTTGATTTGTATGAGAATTCATGAATTCATCTTGTCTTATGTTACTTTAAAAATAACATCTCTGATCTTTTGAGATGTTGTGGGCGGAGGTTGCTCTAACAAAGTTACCATGGAAACAGTGGCCATCAAGCTACCATTTCACTTTCTACATCTAGATAGAAGAAAGGGTGTAATGAACATATACCTCCCCCCCCCCCTGCTCTTTTCCATCTATGTGATTTAAGATGGTGGGGATTTGTGGGTGGATCAATGCTTGATTGGAAAAAGGGAATAAATATGGCTCAGCTGCACATACGCCACTCATACAAGTACTGTATATAAAGACACACATATATACAAAGATCCCTCTCTCCTGTATATCATCATGAGTCTGCTTCAGTTAATGATCACCCTGCTGGATCTATATCCCCAGCCTTCTGTAACTCTTCCACATGCATCATAACAACTCCGATACGGCTGGCTGAGAGGCTGCAGGGTTGTAACTACAGAAACAAAAACTCCAGACACAATGAATCATAAAGTACCAGGGGGGATACAAACATCACTACTTCATCTGATACATGCAGCAAAGAAATACAAATTTAGACGTAGTAGTAGCTGGTCACACTGCTCTGAAAATACTGCAGTAATGATACTTCCGTCAGCGACCACTGCAGGAGAAATGCAGAGAGATGAGGTCACCATTACTGACTCACATCTCGCATCAGTGGTGGAAAGTAACTAAACAGATGTACAGTACTCAAGTATTGCACTACAATTTTCAGTTATTGGTACTTTACTTGAATATTTCCATTTTATGCTACTTTGTACTTCTACTCCACTACATTTCAGAGGAAAATACTAAACTTTTTACTCCACTATATTTATTTTACAGCTGGAGGTTAGCTTTTACATTCTTGCAAGCTTTTACATAAAAAAAAAACATAAGGTTATTAAATATAACGTGTGATATTATATATAATGTGTAGCTTAAGATTCAACCGGTGGTTTCCAATCTTTTTTGCTTGTGACCACTTACAAAAAGAAGTGTCTAATTGGGGCTTCTTGTCCTGTTTCAGATGTCAATGAGTTGTTAGCAGTCATCTTAACCTGTTAGATGGTTTAATTTAAATACGTGTTCAAAGGCCAGAGAGGTAAAATGATGCAATATTTAAAAAAAAAAAGCAAAGATTTGAAAAAGAGCATCACATTTCATTTGTGACCCTTTGGTGTCTATTAAGTTGGATGTCACTGGATTGAGCTACCTCATTTTTTGTAAAGTAAAGCTGGCTTCACCTCGACCAGCTCCAACAGTAAAATGCAATATCAATCTAATATGTATAATAATATATCAGTCACAGGAGACATATCTGCTGAACGAGTACTTTTGATACTTTAAGTGTATATTGCTAATATTACTTCTTAACATTTACTTAAGTTGAATTTTAATAGCAATGGAGTGTTTCACATTGTTGTACTTAAAGCTGCTACTATATATATATATTATATTGCTATCAATATTTCGATAATAATAAAATATGAATAACAATTGCTAGTAGTGATGAACCTACAGAGAGTCTGGCTTTATGGAGCTTTATTAAGTTTCAGTTCATTGTTAAGTTCTCTGCCCTGTAACACTACTGTTTTGGTTCACTCTCACCTTCATGGAGTTGTTTTCGGCCGCAGCAGGCAGCTGTTTTCAGTGAAAAGGCTCTGAAAAGTCACTGTACACAACCTGCTCAGCACCAAACAGACACAGTTAGCAAGTAGCTGGTGAACAAAGTGGAGCATTTAGCAGCTAAAGAGACAATGTTTTCCTCAGGAGTTGGTTGAGGTCAAAAATAGTTAAGAGAGTGGATTGGACTTACTTGTACATTAATCAGGTGGCCAAAAGCACGACTCCGGATAAATACCGGATGTGTAAATAAGCAATTGTTTGCTAACAAGTTTCCCACATTGCCTTAAAGATCAATGCCAATGTTGTGTTTACATCTTGTTTCTGTGGCCAAACATAATCAGTTATCTCAGTAAAGGATCTGAATACTTCTTCCACTCCTGTCCCTCATAATCAGAGTTTGGCAGAGCTTTAGGTTGGTTGAATGAAATACTTTAAAAGAAGAGAAAAGAAAGATAGCTTTCATGCTTGTTTGAATGCAAGTACTTATGTCCAGTACCATGAACAAGCATGGGGCAAAAAAGGACACTGCATTCTGAAGAAAAAGAGAAAGTAAAGCATTGATCAAATAATAAATAAAGGAAGGGGAGTCCAGTAGAGGAAACTAGATCTGCTGCCGTGTGGGGAAAGTCTCTGACAGGCCTGCAGCTTGTTGTGATGGAGTGTCCCGGTGCAGCAGCAGCTGAAACCGTCAGGGTGAAACTATGTTTGACAGGAGCAAACCGTCTAAGAGGGGCCAACACAATCTGCCATTACCACTACAGGGGGGCTGCAAAGCCTGAGGAGAGAAATTGTTGAGAGGAAACACACACACACACAGTGAGCAGACAGATGGAGGTACACTGACAAACACACACCAGGATGCCTGTGCGGGTATACCCACACACATTCATGCATACACTGCAGGGACACAGTGGCAAGTTCATATCAGTGCTGCTGTGCCCTCTGCACACATAGAGGCTGCCAACTCACTCCGACCCATCTTTATTCAGTTATGATAATGCAGTGTCATGCAGGTACTGATTATGTTACGGTGTCTGAGGGGAAAGCTTAAATAGGATGAGAGCTTTCAAACTGGGAATGTTACTTTGGAGAACGCGCGGTCTGCTGCGATTTGGAGATGCTTAAGACTACAGTACTAGGTTATATGTAAGCGTCATACAGAACTGCATCTTTTGGTTCTAATCTGCGGCATAAAATTACCAACTTCTTTTCTGGGGACTACCAACGTTAAACTTCACAACCGCACTCCTGCTCTCCCTTTGATATATTAGATAGAAACTCAGCCAAAGGCGGGAGTCTGGCACAACCACCTCCGATTGGCCAAAACTAAGTTTCGGTTAACCCTTTCCTTGACTGGGTTACAGGTGCATAGCATCGGCGACAGCCACACAGGACATTAAACCTGTTTCAAGCCCTTTGAACCTGTAATTGTTTGTAAAAGATCGCAAACTCTTACTTGAAGCACTAAAATTAATAAAAAGGGTATAAAATCGCCAATGCACCACAGACAAATGCAACGTGGCTGACACTTTGCAGTCTTTGATTCTCCATGGAAAAACATTGCAAAATGTCTTACATCCTTTGTTTGAACAGCAGGAAACTTGACAAGCTGCAAAGTGCCGATAAAAGTGTTTCTCTTTTATTCTTATTGGAAAAAGGAAGTTGAACGCTGAGGCTGTATTGCAAAGGTTTCAGAAGTACCGTACATTTCTGTGTAACTGTCAGATACACAATATCCAGAACTGAATAGGGGAGAGGTTAAGGCATGTTTTTCATCATATTATAATATAGTGTGTGAGTGGGTGCACTTATGTGTTATGGGAAAGAGTCGTGGAGGGAGGAAGGAAAGGTGGATGCGACATGATTTACAATGAGATCATTAACCTTGAGAAACAGAATGGCCTTTGCGACAAAAACACTATCTCACTATGGACACCTTGCAAGAACAATACCTTGCGCTTGCGCGTGCGTGCGCACACACACACACACACACACACACACGTGATTGCTCAGAAAAACACAAGCAGGCGAGTAGGAAGGAAGCAAGCGTGTGCACACACTCGCAAAGTGATCCTTAAAATAAGACATTAGCTCTGTCCCAAATACTACATACTAAATCTAAGCAAGTTTTGAGTGTGTAGTGTGTTCACACTGGAAAAGTGGCAGAAAGAAGTATATAAAAAATGTCAGTATGCATACTAAAACTGATTTCTGATGGACAACATTGTCCCACAATGCAGTGCACAAAGCAAATGGGGGAGCTAATCCCAGCTGCAAAAAACAAATCGGCAGCAACTTTAATTGGCTGTGACCTTCTAAAGTTGCATATTATATTGTTTCCTATTGGTAAAAGAAACGCTCATTGTAATACCAACTGCAAAAACAGTATTGTGAGACAATGGACCCTATCTTGCACCCGACGCAAGTGTCTTTGCTATTTTAAGACCGTCCGGCGCCCACGTCGTTTAAATAGCAAATGCACCTGCGCCCATGGGCGTGCTGGTCTTAAAGGGAGGTGTGTTCAAGTGAATTCTTGGTGTTTTGCTATCTTGAGGTAGTGGGAAGTGATCGCACCATTGACCAACAAAAACCTGGTTTAAAGTCAATAGCGGAGCATTTCATTGTTATTTTAACAGCGCATTAGTAAAATGCACCTAGGCTTATGCACAGCGTGCGCACACTGCTTTTTACACACACACAAAAGATTACGGTGCAAATCCGCCATCATAATAGCAATGCGTTAGGTACAAACACGCCTGGCTTTTAAAGGGAATGGGAGATGACACTCTGATTGGTTTATTGCATGTTACGCCCAAAACACACCTATGATTAATGAAGACACTAAGTACAACCATTTTGAACCATGTGCCCGGCGCACGGACCCTTTTTCCGCCGTCAAACTAGCAAAAGTGGATTTGGACACGCCCTAAACACACCTGCGCCAATGAGTTTCACGCCGTGCGCTTACATCGTTAAAATAGGGCCCAATTAGTATTAGCTTCATACAATAAGTAGGCTAGCAGCTCTGTAGAGCTGTTCTTATACACGTTATATAGATGTTTTTGTACGTATAGAGATGGAAAAGATCCCCATGTCAACAGCTTATTAAAAGGCACAATGAGTAGGATTTTTCTAAAAAACAATGTATAGACTCATATAAGAATAATCCCTCTCCAGGGTATTACAACTCCTGGAGTGTCGTGTTAAAAGCTCAGTGTAAATTGTGTTAAAACGTTTTCAGATATTGAAAATAGAGTGCCTTCCTTTAAACTACGTAGCGCTGCACAATATACAAGTCTTTTTATGGCCATTGCGATATCAACTGGCGCAATGATCACATCGTGAAAGGCTGCGAAATATCGCGAAAAACACCGATTTTTTGTGTTAATTGAAAGAAAGTATCAGTAGAAAACTGAACTTTAAAATGGAACTGTCATTCTTCTTTAGTGCCGCCTTTTGTTTGCAATTTAATGTTCAAATTGTTTAATAAAAGAATGTTGGAAATAAAAAAAAAAAAAGAATAATCCCTCTCAATCAATACTTATGACTCACTAAGTGTGTGGTGGTGTCTATATCTGCAGAGACCCTGCACTCTGCCTGCATTTTCTAATTTAGCTGTGTTTGGGATGTTTCTGGGCAACAACTTCTATAAAGACGTAGCGACAAGGTTCCAGATCGCAGGCACGCATCCAAGAGGCTGATGGGAATGTCAATAGTAGATATTTGGCCATAAACAAATTAAAATGTGTGAAGACAAAAAGGATCACACACTGTGATATATTGCAGATACAGTAAATTAATCAGCACTTCCTCTGAGTTATCACACAATCCTTATTTATTTATCAACAATCTTAAATCCATTCTATTATAAATCTTAAAATGCTATAATCTGCTGTAAAATATGTAAATGCTATTTCAATAAAACATTTGTCAACAATATTTTAAGACAAAGAGTGAAAGCTTCCCTTTGACAAATCCAGCAGTAAACATCTACAATCACACACTCTCTAGATACTAATGAAAACAAACAAAAAACATTCATCAACTGGCACAAAGGCTCAAGGGATACAGACCGACAAAAAGCCCTTTTAAAAGTGCATTTTACAGAAGTCCTTCTGCAATGCTTTTAAATAGAAACTCCCATTCAACAACAATTAAATAGACAAATATGTTTCCAATATATTTGGCAATATATCACTCTTCTTACACGAATATGTATAAAACGTTAAATTTTTCCTAATCTTCTTCCTTGTGTCATGTTGTAATTTACAAAAGGTTTTAAAATAGTCTTTGTTGGTGGCCTCTAGCTCACCCAGTAAGAGCGTTTGCCCCATGTTGGCTGAGTCCTGCAGTGGCGTTGGTTTGAATCCGACCTGCTGCCCTTTGCTGTGTGTCATCCCCCATCTCTCTCCCCCTTTCATGTCTATCCACTGTCTCTACACAATAAAGGGAAAAGCCCCAAAAAATAAACTTTAAAAAAAAAAAAAAATAGTCTTTGTTGAATAGCAAAGCAATGTTTCAGTATATTCAAGTCAGTATAACCAAATGTTGTGAATGGAGTGAAGACACAATAAAGACATAAAGGTCTATTTCAACATTAAAGCCTTTAAATTAAAGTCCATATAAGACAAGTATAAAAGGGATTTTTGGACTTGTGTTATTTGAAGGCTGTACGGAGATTCATATTTTTGTTTGACACACTACACAATGTATTTGGAACATCACACAGCAACAGTAAACAACTGTATTGAAGACATCAAAATCATCCAAAGGCTTTATGCATGTAGTGAGAAAATGTCATTACAGCTCCTCTCTTCACTAAATCTCATGCAAATCATCACCATTTGACAAAACATGAGTGACGATTCAAGTTTAAGTAAAAACTAAATATTCAAAGCACTGAAACTTAGATTTTGAAAGGTGCTCCCTCTTATTACCCTCGAGGGTTAAGTCAGGGAAACGTGCACAGTCTTAGTGTTTGCATGCATAGAAATTTGTAACTGCAATCGTCAGAAACTCTAATTTAAAGCATGTTTCCGCAGAAATTCTACTTCTTCCTGTTCTGCTTTATCATAATTGGAACACAACAAATCCATTTCTTGTAATTTATGACAGTTGAAAAGGCAATGATTTTGAAGATACTGTACTGACTGTGAAATGAGCATGAACTCTGAAACAGATTACAGTACATGCATTGGACACCAATAGTTTCTCCAGCAATAACAGCATGAGATCAACACGCCAATTTAAAGAGTTAGTAACATTCAATGGTAACTAATGTGCTAATGGTACATTTAAGCAAGTAAAACAAATTCAGTTAAGGTTAGAGTTAAATTAGAGTTAGATTTTTTTTTAAAGTAGCCTTTCTCAACATAAGTCTCGTCATGTCCCATTTGTGTAATATTTCCATTGTTGAACAATATGACGACCTGTGCAACGATGGGATTTTGTCAGAGATTTAGCTAAACCATTTATGGAGTGGTAGCCCTCCCTTTAATATCTCTGGGTGTATTAGGCCATTGTGGGTAATGTTATTAATCAATAATCAGGATATGATTCATGGCAATACTGTTTTTTTTGCATCAATGTGATGATTTGTCACATTTAATTTCCTGGATCAAAAACAGACATTTCTGTCTGGTTCTTTTAAACATTTTCTCACTTAAATCTCTTGAAAACATTTTTAATCATGATGAATATTGATATCACACCATATACATACTGATCCATATCTCCCACTCCTAGCTGGGAATGTACTTTTGTCTCTGTGCAGAGAACACATTAATCCCATTTTCAAAAGATAGTAGTAGTACTTACTTTGAGACAAGGCAAATAATGAGAACAACCCGTGATTTATCAATCAATTGCACCTCATGCCAAAGAAAATAAATATAGCTTTAGTTCTGCAAGGATGCAGTAACAAAAGTTGCCTACATGAGCTACATCTGTAGATGCTGAGAAACTTGTATGTGCACACACACGCAAGTTCTTCACATTCAAATATGTAACAATCCTCCAGTCATCTCGGAGTGAAGTTTGATACCCTTAATGCTACATTTAAACTATGTCAGTCTTTTATAAAAGGTAGTGCATGCTCACATTCAATAGTGTAACATTGTTTTACTTCATGGTTTCAGACTCTCATGATCCGAACTTATATGATGTGTTACAGCAGGAACACAACGCACGCGTATATACAAGCGTCACGTATATACAAGCGTCACGTATATGCAAGCTTCACGTATAGCAGTGTAAAGCAGCTATTTTTTTTTCGGCTGCCAATTTATCGGACACACACACGCACGCACACAGCCCCGACCGCCGCGTAGAAATACGCGTCTAGTATGAATGGCCAGGGGCACGATCAGGCACATCTCTATGCTACGTGAATGTGTTTCAACTGTAACACCTCATGATCTAGCTGGAAGTTGAGAGAGAGGTTTTTAAAAATTCTGTAACCTTTTATTAACGTTGGTAAATGTCAGTAGACTCCAAACCAGTTGCCTGGAAATTATGAGCTTAAAGACCCTTAATGTTTCACACCTATTTCTCATCCTTGCTGTCACGTTCAGAGGAGGTCAGTTCCATCGTAGACCACAGGCTTGTCTAGACTCAGATGATACAACACTTTCTTTGAGATGAACCTAATTAACAGGAAAAACAGAAAAATGTTTACTCAACGTTTGCTTCTTCCTGTCACACATTTGAGCAATTTTAGCAAACACACAAAGCCCTCACATGAAACAAAGAATTATTGAATTACAGCACACAGTGACTGACCTGGAGAAAGAGTTGTCAAAGATTAGTGTGTATTCTCCAGCGTTTCTGACTTTCAGTTCCCCCTGGATTGTCTCTTTGTGAGAGTTACAGCGAGTCAGTGGGATCAAGACCTGTGGAGAGCAAAGGATTGAAATCCTGTTTGACATTTATAACTACAGCAGGGAAATATATTTTTGCATATAGTAGGTACAGACACCCGAAAAAGGGTGATAGAATGACAAGAGAATGCGGGGATGGGAATCAATAGCATTTTATAGAATCTGAATCCAGTTGAGAATCCGCTTATCAAATCTTTTTCAGGTAGTTTGTTTGGTCGGGACTGTACTGTTTTTATTGTACTCGGTATCATACTTAAACCACAAATAGTCTACTGGGCTTTCACCACATATTTAGTCACTGCTCTGTGACATTCATGAACCCTGTCCTGACTCATTTTTCCTTTTGCTGTGAGGGAAAATGGCATTTGCTCCTCACTGGGGGGGGGGGCTGTGCTACAGCTGCAGAAATAAAACCAACAGCAAATATCATTCAGTAAATATCAACTAAATACATCTGAAGAGGTACACATTGCACTGCTACAGGTCACAGAATCTGACAGGTCACAGAATACGGTGCAACACCGGCGGTAGGCTGAGAATGGCGCACTCATTATCCTCAAGTTATCAAACATGACATGAGTTCCCACATGATGGATGGTAGATAAATATTTAAGCAAGGGACTTAAATCCTCCCGCAAATAGTGCATTTCGCAGTTGTTTGGTTGACTTTTAGGGCTACACGATATAAGGAAAATATGCGATAACGTTGTTGAGTATTGCAATAACAATATTACTTGCGATAAATGAACAGTACTCAGCTCTGCATTTCTGCTGCTTTCAGGATTCTGTTAAAATACAACAAATTGCTTGTTGAATTTAAAAGACAACATTCTTTTATTACAAATTGAACATTGAATTGAATATAAAAGGCACCACTAAAAAAAGAATAACCGTTACATTTTAAAGTGCAGTTTTCTATTGATATTTTTTCGCTCAACTAACAAATAAATCTCAGAGTGTCTTTCGCAATATGTCGCAGCCTTTTGATATCGCGATGACGATAAAAAAAACGATCTATTGTGCAGCCCTATTGACTTTGATGTATCCACACTTTGTTAAGGCATAAAGAGGACGTATTGTGTGTGCATGTTCTCTTTATACTGGTGTCTCACCTTGGCCTGCTCTAATGGAGTCTCTGTACTCTCCCTGTAGACCACACTGAAGTAGATGCTCTTGGGTTCAGAGGTGAACGTCCAGGAGACAGTAGGACCAGGAACACTCATGGTGATGGGGATGGTGCTGTAACAGCTGGACTTGATGAAGAGCTCTCGGGAGCTGTCCCCAAACCCTGACATGTCATTCACTGTGAAGTGGACGGAGAGTCTACAGCACAGGGAATAAAAACAGGATACAAGAAAGTTCACAATATTGTCATATAGTTTTTGTATATTTGTGTATTATGTGCTTGAAGAAAAAAAAAAGGATCAAAATCAATGCAGCACACAGTCTTTTTTTTATATAACATGCATTATTTTTCTTCCTTGTCAAAACCTGGTGCTTACATTACCTACAATGCATCTTGACTAGAGATACTGATACCATTTTTTGCTTCCCGATCGCATCTCGGCCGATACCGAGTACCGATCCGATACCAATGTGTCATATATTTTATTATGTTTTAAACAACTGTATACTACTATTCCTGTATGGATGTGATATGATTTATTTATCTTTGTTGTCAGTCTGGCTCAGGTTAAACTCTTTGTGAAACATAAACAAACACAAATAATGAATGCCCCAGAACTTTCTTTTATTATCCAGTTTGACAGTCAACGGAAAAAGAACGTTTTCTTTAGGGCTTTATTACGTGGTATCGGATCGGTGCATTAACTCCAGTACTTTCCGATACCAGCGTTTTAGGCGGTATTGGAGCCGATACCGATACTGGTATCGGCTCATCTCTAATCTTGACCTCTGACAGTTTGGTTGGAGATTCAGGTGTGTTATGCTAGTAGCGGCTTATGTAGCTTTGTGTCTTAGCCTCAAGCAGAAATAAGTAGCGGACCTCTCCAGTCGCCTCTCCGTCAGCTCTGAAAAATGTATGCTGCATTGTCTATTTTACAAACATTAGTTGTGCTTTTTGTGGTTGACATTGGACGGTGATGGTGTGTGCAATCTGATTGACTGATTGATTGATTAAATGATTGATTGATGATTGACTACAGAGGTCTGGTTACCTCACTTCTTTCACTTCTTGTAGTCTTAAGCCCCAAACCACGCTATTAATTCATCAAATTTTACGCAACTCCCTCTGGAGCCACAAAAGGCGTAATCAACTTTGTTCACATATGCAATAGTACTCCCAAAGCCCTGTAAACAGACTTACAGACTAAAAGTTCACAATATATTTTAGTTTTGGGGATAGGATTTAACGCTTTGCTCAACGGCACATTAAAGAGACAGGCAACAAAAGAAGCCTTAAACTTTAAGCTTTAAGGCTTAAAGCTTTCTCCACACTCACTACGTAAACAAACCTGCTCCAAATTACAATAAAAGCGAACCAAAAGGCCCACAACACATACCAAGTGACATTTAGGAAAGCTGTCCATGCCACACATGAATTAGCTTCATGTTTCACTTCCCATTTTGGGATTTGTTTTTACTAGAAAAACACATTGTAAAGTTCCTCTGAAAGTTTAAAGTCCAACCTTGTGACCGCATCCACGCGTAAACACAACTCTGCTGCACTGAGGATTTTTCCAGTTTAACTTTCACTGCATGTGAAACTCACGTGAGGTCTCCAGACTTTAGCAGGCAGATCTCTGCATCCTGTACTGCAGCACTGAGGTCCTCAGTATCTTCTGCTGTTAGGTCTCCTGCACTGGCACTGCTGTTTCTAGAAAGAGTGACTGATATTTTATATTTATACATAATTTTTATCAATTTGTGGAGAATTATTTTCACTTACAATAAGTGCCAAAATATCTAATTACATTCACTCTTATTCAAAGTTGTACAGAATAACAAAAAGTTAATCAAGAAAACATTACAGTATCAAGGCAATCAAAATGAGTCTTTGATGTGGCTCACACAGTACACATACAATAAAAACACATCCACATGGCATTGAAAAAAATAAAGTATACACATTGTACGGCTGTACAGGAAATGCCAAAGTGCAAATATGTGCATGTGTTATATCACTGATTAATTTTTTTTAGGTTATGTACATAGAAAACTGCTAAAGCTGAAAAGAGACTCTAACTGAATTATGAGTTCAATTAGTCTCGCTTGCCAGACCCTCCACACTGCTGCGAAGGAGGGTCTGGATAGTCCACACAGCATTCTGGGATGGGAGAAAAACGTGCTCTGGCTTATTGGCATTTCTTTAACCCAATCACAATCGTTATGGGTGGCGCTAAGCACCGGACAGAGCCACGGTGCCGCTGCAAAATAGCCTCGTAAAGGAACTTGTTTTGGTGGAATGTGTACGTTCAAAAGTTGTTTAGTCTTGCAACAGAAAACTCAGATTGGACAGATAGTCTAGCTAGCGGTCTGGATTTACCCTGCAGAGATCTGAGGAGCAGTTAACCATAGTCCTCATAAATCCACCGGAGTTAAAAATTTTAAACGCATAAAAAGCGGAAGGTACCGGACATCCGGCCGAAAAGAGTGAAATCCGGTGGAATTTCCGGCAGCAACAGAGCAATCCCGGGAGTGGTGCGTCGTGGATATATATACATAATTAATGTTCATTAATTTTTTAAGATCATGCTCTTGAATTTCTATTCACTGCTGTTAACATTTCCAGTTTTCTGAATGTTATGGCGTGCAGAGGTGACATGTTGTAAATAGAAAATATGTTTCTGTGGTTGGTATTAACAGCTCATGTCGTGGTTTACTGGCTGAAATGAACATGTGAAATGAACATTTTAGATTTAGTACATAATGTACTGATTTTGGTAAAGCCTATAATACCATGTGTGGTTGTCCAATGAGAGTCATCTGACAGTCAACTTAGAGTTAACATTAAAGGGCCATTGTTTTGAGGACAGGCGAAAAAGACCATTGTTCTCAGGAAGGGCTCAGGTATTGGACATGGTAAATAAGTGACTGAATCAACCTCGTCATGATGTCAGCAACTGTTGTTCTTTTGCTCATATGATGACATTTAAGACACTCTGAAAGTAAGGAGAGAACACCAGTTCCAGGTCTTCTCTCCATGCTGCATGAAGTTAAGAGATTGGATTCATCACATCATCGACTGTAATCTTGTTTTTGAAAAAGTTCTTCGACACTCTCTGTGCCAGTCGCATGTGAGATACTTACAGTTGTGCTGCCCCCTGCTGTTCGTGTCCAGGAGAGCTGGCGGTGGCAAAAGAGAGGGAGTCACTGTCATAGACCCCACTCACTTCCTCCTCTGAAATGATGTCAAAAACACCATCATCCAACTTGTCACCTTCAACTGCTCCTAGAAAAAAAACATCAGCTCCATGTTCATTATTGCATTTTATACTCTATTCTTACTGTATGGTGTATGCTGTTGCTAACACCCCCACAATCTAAAGCAAGTGTGCATTTACCTCAGCATTTGACACACTATTTCAGTGTGTGTGTGTGTGTGTGTGTGTGTGTGTGTGTGTGTGTGTGTGTGTGTGTGTGTGCATGCGTGCGTTTTGTTACCTAAAACAGTCGTCATTGCTCTTCCAGCCTGCAGCAAACGACTGAAAGGTGTCCCTGGTGTGCTGTTAGTCACTTCCTCCTGTGGGTGGCGCTCAACTACTGCACTGTGCTGGTTGTAACAGTCCCTGCAGCAGCGCTCTCTGGGGCCACCCTGCTGGGTGCTCACTGTGTTACTGCAGCAGTAGTAGCAGAAGGGACGCCCACACAGTCTGGGAATAGACATATCATAAGTGAGATAGAGTAAAAATTGCTTATCATTTTGAAATGTAGAATATTTTACTGTAGAGAGGAATTAATAGGTAATTAAGCAAAGATTTGTTTTAGCTTTGAGAGCATGTTTCAAATCAATTCCTACAAAGATTTTTGTAAAAAGAGACATAACAAAATAAAACTACATGTAAAACACAGACTGCTAAAATTGCTTTTTTAAACATTTCTGAGATTTTGCAGAAAGTTGCTCCAAAGTTGAGAAGTCACAACAGAAAAAGCACAATTCCCCTTTAGTTTTCAGCTTTGATCTTTGAATAGTCAACATATCTAAGGGGGCTTTCACATCTGTCTCATTTAGTTCGGTTGAATCGCACCGAAGTGAAGTAGAGTTTGTTTTCCCTCTTGGTGAGGTTCGTTTGGGCAGGTGTGAATGCATCACACTCGGATGCGCACCAAAAGCGGACCAAACAAGCGTAGCGAGACCTCCTTGAAGAGGTGGTCTTGGTACGCTTTCAATCAAACTCTGGAGTGCCGATGCAATTCCAGTACCGTCTTTACTCAAATACATTGACACTACATGGAGTGAGACTGACTTTTACAAATGCACCACATTTTCTGGATATGGAGCCACAAACTGACATTTGTATTGTTATTGTGCTTTAATGAATACCATTGAAGTGGCTGTTATCTGACTTCACTATTTGGTTAGAGCTGGTAAGTCTAAATGTGAAGTGAAATATGGAAATGAAATGATTGGGCATGAGTTCCTTTAACATTTGACTATTTTGACCGAAGCAATCACAAAGAGAATTTTCATTTTGGTGGCAGATGATGAATTTATTTACTTTTGGCATATGAGTGAAATGTTTTAAGCAAGTTTTGTGTAGAAATGTTACGTACATTGTACGTGTGTTGTGTATAAATTGATGTGGTAATTGCTCCTAATGTTTTTAGAACTACATTACTTTAGCAATCGAGAAAAACTGTCATTACACTACTAGTTTAAAAGTAGTACCATTGACATTTGCTTTATTGGTTGACCTGGTGATATATAATATATATAGTATATTTGTTTAATATACAGAGGACCATCTGACCTGCAGTTGTACTTGCGGAGCCACCAGCTGAACTGACTATGACAGCCCAGACAATAGTTGACGTCCCTCTCCGTCTCCTCATCCCGCAGTTTCTGCTCAAACTCCAGGGCATCTGTCTTCTGCCACAGTGCATCTTTCTCCCTGCAGAAAGCACCATCAAGCACATTTGTATATGCAATAGGGCAGCGGTTCCCAACCTTTTTTCCTTGGCGCCCCCCGCCCTACTTATGTCTAAGAAAAGCCGAGCCCCCCCGAAACTGAAGTTGAGGTAACTCTCGAGATAGAGCCTTACTTTCTTTTTTGATACAGAGGAGTTATCAGCACTTTTACGTTTCTCCGCCATGTTTCATTCATAAAATAGTGATGCCGCGGCGGCAGGAAAAATGAGGATGATAGCAGCTGACCTGATGACAGCCAGGGTCCCAGGTTAAGAGGTCCCGGAGGTTTGGCCTAAGTAGCCTGCCTACAATTTTAAGCGAGAACAAAAATACATAGTTTTTATACAGACTTTTGTATACATTATATATTCTAGTGTATTATCATAATTTGTTTAACATGTGCAAATATTTTTTTTTACCTCAACCTCATACCAGATAAAGACTTGCACACCCCCCCTGTGATCTTTGCCGTTCTTTTCCCCGGACCCCAGGTTGAGAACCACTGCAATAGGGTACACTGCAAGCATGTTAAGCAATGGTGGATTGGAGTAAATATGTATGTTTATACCTGATGAGTTCTACAAGCCTTTCTTCCAAATTGATTTTGGTACGGTAAAGATCATCGAGTTCAGCAGCCGTCCTAAGATCAAAGCTTTGTTTGTCCTGTGTGACTCTCCGTAGATTTTCACTCATCTCCTGACAGGTCTGCTGAGCCATTGCTAGAGCATCTTTAGACCTGCATACATACATACATACACCCATACATACATAGACAGGCTGATTCAGAATATGTCCCAAACAAACCAAACCATTGGGACACTGATTGTGTTCATGCAGTTATACTTTTTAGGGTTGAGATTTAAAAACAGTTCAGAACAAGTAGATCAAATTCCTAGATAAGGCGTGCTAAATGAAAAATAAACATTCTGATCTAAACACACAGGATTTAAAAAAATTTCACAGAGCTCTAATTCAATCCAGAATGTGTGATTATGAATACAGTATCTCACCTTGATAGATTCCCTTTCAGATGGATTATCTCATCTTCTTTCTGCTGGATGAGATTTTCAGAATCGGCCATCTGGATGTTTTTCTCCTCAATCTGTTGGCAATATCTCTGATTCTCAGCCTGCAATCAGTAAAGCAAAAGCAAGACATTATTTCTGGAATTATGCTTGTGACCATAGCGTTATGATTACTTCAACTGCAGAAATATAAAACTGGACTTTGTTTTTATTTATTTATCAATCCTAGACACACAGAGCTGCACATATATGCTTTTTGTTAACATATTGCAGTGTTTAACAGCTGGTTTAACGGCTTCATTTCCTTGCCTAAAACCACCTCCACTGTCATAATTTAAAACATCGCTGGGCTGCTTTAGTGATTAGACGGGGGCCAGATTAACATGCCAATGATAAGGAACCAAACTTTTAAGCAGATCTGGAATGAGTATATCCTCTCACCTCTAGCTTTTTGAATTCGTTCTCCAGGTCGACCACTTTCTCCTGCTCAGTCGTCAACTGTAATTTCACTTCCTGTAACTCTTGATTCACAGTCTGGGTGATAACACATAGCACAAATTCATCAATTAATGACTTAGCAAATATGGTAAAAATGTAGGTATTACAGTAGCTCCGCTGATGTTACCCAACATAAAACAAACAAGCAGTATGTTTACGTGCACATTAGTAACCAGGGTACTCTTGAGTGTAGTACATGCACAACACAGAAGCTTTTCCTCACAGCAGAAATGTGCTTGAATTTTATAGATAAATGTTCAGCTTTGTAAACTGCTTATTCTGCCTTCTAAAAGGCCGCTTTGTTACTTTCAGTTTCAGTCTGACTTTGAATTATTTTAAACATGAAAATGCATTGCTACATGTAATGATCTCTCCTTTGACCGAGAGGCCAGGTTACCCATATACATGGCAGAAAAATCAACATTCTCCTGGAGAAATCCGGTTTCTCTGATCACCTAGCCTAGTTATGAAAAAACAGGTTTCTTGTGTACACGTTTAGGAAATTAGCTTACAGGAGACAGTCGAACATTACCAGGTTACTTTAGCATGCTACATTTCTTTAGCTGACCTGCAGCTGGCTGTCGTAGCTCAGGGCTTGGCTGCTAAGCTGGAAGCGGAGTGCCTGGATCTCCTCCTGGCACGTCTCCTGCACAGCTTCAGCCTCCTGTTGGACCTTGAACAGCTTATCCTGCAGCTCCTGCTTGGTGGCCAACAAACCCTCGTCATTATGGAGCTGACCGAGGAGCCGATGATTCTCCCGACTCAGCTGATCCATGCAGGTATTCAGCCTCTCTGCCTCCTGAGCTGCCTCCTCGTCCAGCTCTTGCAGCCTTGTTGACAAGCCCTCCCAGCGCAGACGAGCCTCTTCATTCTCAGCAGTTAGCATACACACATGCACACCGAGTTCAGCCGTTTCTGTGTTGGCTCTATGGAGAGCCTCCCTGGATTCGCTGTTGTCCAGACACAAGGCTTCATAACCCAGCTTCAGTTTATTGAGCTCCTCTCTGGAGGCAGTCACCTCCACAGCCAGACCTGCCCGAGCCTGAGCCTCTCCATCACGCTCCCGCATAAGAGCCTCCTCTCGCTCCCGGGATCGAAGAATCTCATCCACATGCCGGCGGTTTAGCTCCTCTACCTGGGCTTTCAGTTGTTCTGCTAAGACACGGAGGTCCTCTCTAGAGGACTCTGTCACCTCCTGCAGTGCCTGAACCTTCATCCTCTCCTCAGTTCCTGCTAGAAGCTGAGCCCTGAGCTCCACCACCTCTTCCTGGAGCCGCTGCACCTCCCTTAGATTGAGCTCCAGTTGAGCCTCAGCGATAACTAGCCTGAACGGGGCCTCTTTGGTTTCCATTGAGGATGTCTGATGCTCATCATGAAGCTTCTGCACTTTTTCATTGCTTTCTGCAGCTCCTTTTTCATCATGCAGCTCCCATGTCCTGCTCTCCAGCTCCTCTGCTCTAACTTGCAGACGCCCACATTCAACAGTCTGTTCTTTCAGTTTAGCCTCAGTTTCTTGGAGTTTTTCAAGTAACTCTGCTTGGCTTCTTTGGGACACAATGAGATTCTGGTCCAACTTTGCAGCTTTGGCAGTGAATAAGTCCAGTTCTTGTTGAGTTGTGGCTAACTGTTTCTTTAACGAGGACTGGACTTCAAAAAGCTCCCTGTTCTCATGCTCGAGCTTCTTTAATTGAGCATTAGATACTTCCTTCTGGATAAGCGCCTTCTGGGCCGTCTCCTCCAAATGCAGGTTTTCATCTAGGAGCTTCTTCTCTCGATCTTCCACACACATCTTTGCAGCCTCAACTCGGCCCTTTAAGTGTTTTTCAGAAGCCCTCAAAGAAGCTAGCTGCTCTAACAAGGCTGCCCTGCTCTCAGTCAGCTCTGTAATGCTCCCTTCACTTTTCGTAACTGATTGGAGTAGCTTAGCGTTTATTTCTATAAGATTGCTGCATTTGGTTTTGTAGTCCTCAATGTTCTCAGAGAAAACAACTTCATTGTCAGCAAGTCTTGAGCTCAGAGTTTCTTTCTCAACATTTAGCTTCTCCAACTGCTCCTCTAAATGCTTGATTCTCTCTGAACTAACTGCAAGCTCTTTCTCTCTGTTTTTTAGAGCTCTTCTCTGGTCCAAGAGCTGGGTCTCCAGTTCCTCATTCTGGCTACTACTCATGCTCCATCTCTGCTCTACCTCCTCCCTCTCCTCATGCAGTCTTTTCCTCAGGTCCTCCGCCTGCCGTTCTCTGCACTCCAGTGATGATTGTAAATCCTGAAGCTGGGCTCTTAAGTTCCCCGTCTCCTTCTCTTTCAAACTCAGCACCCCCTGAATTCGCCTGACTGCACTTTGGAGCTCCTCCAACCGTTTGAGTGCCTCCTCACGTTCGTCATGAGCTCGGGCTGTTACTTCAGCCAGCTTTTCCTCACTGTTCCTCAACTCTTCTTCCCTGAGTTTTAGTTTCTGGGACAAACGCTCAGAGTGCCTGGTCCTGTCCTCAGCCTCTCTTTTCACCTCCAACATTTCCTCCTCAGTGGTTTTTTGTTTATCCAGGAGCTCCTGGATTTTCCAGGCCGAGTTGCAATAGCTAGCGGTTTGTTGTCCCTTTTCTTTAAGAGCCTCATCCAACTTAGAAAGAAGCTCCATATTTTTGTTCTCAGCAGCTGTGAGTCGGTCGTGAAGTTCACTGTTCATTGCTTCCCTACAGGACTGAAGGTGATTTGCTCTCTCCTGATTTTCTGTTTCTTGGTTACTTTGGGCTGCAGTAGATACAGAGTGGCTAGAGGACTTCTGAACTGCTAACAGCTGGCCTTGAAGGTCTTTAACCACACCTTTGAGCTCAGTAGCTTCTTTCCCGAACTCCTGAACCTGGATCAGAAGCTCTTGCTGTCTGAGCTCCGACTGGTCGAGCTCAATGCGGAGGTTCTCTGCAATGCTGCAAGGAGAGGGTTCCCCCAGTTCCCCTAGTTCACCAAGGAGACTTTGACTCGAGTCTGGGATTGGAAGAAACTCCTGTGCCTGGTTAGTGAATGGAACAACAGAGCTTTAAAATTCAAACAGTCACATTTACTAAAATATTTGTGCAGGATTATCTAGATTATGTATAGAAGTATTTGAGTACCTGTGAGTGTGAGTAGCTGCTAATGAGGCTGTTGATGCTGGAGCAGCGACTGGGAGGCCTCCACATAGATGCTGGTGAGGCAGTGCCTAATGTTCTCCTTTGACATAATAAGATATATATATTAAGGTCATTAACACCTGTTTGTTTAGTGAGACAAACATGATAAAAAAAATTAAAAAAAACTTGACACAAAAGAGGAACTTAAGTTGACGGACACAACTTCTATAGTAACACTTTATTTTATGGGTCCCCTATTATTTAAAAGGTTAGAGGACCCTTGACCCAGGGCAACAGAGCCAGTGAACATAGCTTGTGTTGTTGTAGATGCTGCTGCACTGCATTATATTGTAAGATTTAACCAATAATCACAATAATGTGATGCACAACAACACAAGTTAGGCTTTTAACAAAGTGTGTACGTTGCCTGTAGAGTAACTGTGAATGACAAGGATGTGAAAAGTTTTGGCAAAGGTGCTGACGTGAGGAACAGCGATCTACGCTCACACATTGTCAGCACCCACTGACTCACACACACACACACACACACACATTTACACACTTCTAGAAAAAAAAGAGCTGTGAATGTGCAGAGTGATCAGATAGTAATTAAGTGTTACTTCAAGTTGTGAAATACCCAGTGTCACTTCACCACAATTCTACATTACTCAAATGGGTGTTTTCCAAAATTACTTAAGGTATGTCTCTGATCATTTCCAACCAAGAAGCCGAAAAATGAGAAGATTTTATTGTTTATTTATGACATGCAGAATAGGGTTGCACGATATTGACAAAATGTGATATTGCGATATCGATTATGAATATTGCGATAGATATTAATTTAGATATTTTTAAACATATGTAAAATTACAAAAGTTACAAGAAAACACATCAAAATAGATTCATAACAAATGAAACAAGTTTTATTACAACACAAGGTTTATTTCAACTGACAGTCATATTGGTCTGGTCCAACATAAGTAAATAAATAAATAAATAAATAACGACCATGTCTACAGAACAGGACATGTTTTACTGGTTGTACAGTATTAAATAAATAAATAAATAAAGAAAGGAAGAAAGAAAGAACAGGACAACTTTTCTTTCGCTTTTCTGATTTGTTCCGTTTTGTTGTCTCTATTTCTTCACTTACACCGTCACTCTGTCGAAATATGCACACACGTGGTACGCTCCATAGGGTTTGTCACGTAGTGGACCTGTGCACTAACATGTGCAAATGGCACGGTAACTGGCCAATGAAACATGATCATTACAGTGTTTCAAGTGGGCTCTAAATCAAACACAACCAAGCCACACAGCCAACGGACGGGACGCAGCGCTCCACAAAATAAACAAAATATTGCATACTTATTGCAACACTTTGGATATGATAACGTGATATTGCGCAACGTGATATTGCGATAACCATATTTAGTCGATATATCTTGCATCCCTAATGCAGAATCAAGTTTGTGTTTTTCTATGACAAAAGGAAACTGGCGATTAAGAAGTTAAAGTAGTAAAAGTATACACATTAATTGTAGGAATTAGTTACCTTGCAAATTTTGGCCAATCTGCATCAAGGTCGTAACCTCTGGCTGCCACATCAAACTGGATCTGGTTGAGCTCATAAAGATGGTTGATTATGTCAGCAGTGAGGTGAGACTTGAGGAAGGGACTCCGAGCATAATACCAGTCACTGCATGGGAAAAATAAAAAATAAATACAAAAATAATAATGTTTATACTGTTGGTTTAGTAATGTGTTTAAAGTTGATACTGTACTGTTTATAAAGGTAATATAAGATTAGACCAAACAAGACTAGTTTAAAATCTAGTATATGGCTGGACCGTGTATAATCAATAAGCTTAACTGTGGGCAAACTGTTACACGGATATATATAATATAATGTCAAAATAGTCAGAGAACTCACGTTTGAAATGTTTTTTATAACAGCAGAATATAGTGTTTGACGGCCAGTCTCCGACCTCATCACTCCCTGCAACTAAGTTTACATGAGATATTGGAGAGTAGGGCTGGGTATCTTTCAAAAATGTTCGGTACCGATACCAATACCCTGACTTCGATACCGATTCCTGAATGACACTTTTTTCAATACCAATTTTTCAATTGCATTTTAAATAGTCCGCCATATTGAGAGGGTGTGTTTGATAAATGATAATGGTACGGAGAGTGAGGCAGGTCACGTGTATATGCCAGCAGTGCAGCTCGAGCTGACTGCCTGAACCAGCTCACCGGCATCGCACCATATATTTAATATTTATCTGTAGAAATGTAAATCATAACACTGTCCTGGCTAAATAAAGGTTGAATGAAGCAAAAACAAAATTGACATATGGTTTGATGAACTGCTGAGGAATTGAGACATGACCTTTGGTGTCTGGTTAAACTAAGTTGCTGTTGTGTTTTTCTGTGAAAACAGAACTAAGACATAAATCAGGAAGCGAGAACCATCAAACCTTAATAGTGTAAAACCTGAACTGCTTGGCAACTTAAAGGGAACAAAAGAGACATTTATATACTTTCAAGATTCAAGATTATTTTATTGTCGCGTAGAACGGAATTACATTGCATAGGACCACCATAAAAACAGACCATCAACAGCTAGAAGAATGCAATTGTAAATAAATAAATATGGTGTAGTAAAAATATCATATATAAATAAGATAGCTAGCATTTAAAAAAATATGAGAGATGTAGAAATACACGTGTATACACATATCCCACACATATACATATATCATATGCACACATAATGTATGTTCCATATTGTCTCAGTTTACAGTGTGGCGCTGTTCAACAGTCTGATTGCAGTGTGTGTGCGTGTGTGTCAGTGTTTGTCCACTGACCTTGTGACCTTCTGGTTTATAAGACACTGCTGCAGTGTGTCAGCAAGACGCTGGTGAACGAGTGAGTAGCGGATGAAGGCCCTTCCTTTTCCCAGTGATGTCTTCAACTGAGGACACAAAAATACACACTTTAGTGTACTTTCACACTCCTACACACATCGACATCACTTCACTGCAATGTGGATTGACCTCAGTAGTCAGTAAGTTTATAGTCTAGTTAGCATCACCCAGGTCAAACGTATAAACAAACAATGGCGCCCTACCTTCTGAATAATCTCTACTTGAATGTGACATTAAAAAAACTCATTTGAAAAAAGGTTGCAACTAATGATCATAAGTTATTTTAAGAGTACCCAAAGTTTTCCACAAGTAAGCTGGTAAGTGACTTTTAAAGAAGAAAAATACTGACTACTGTAAATCCCTGAGGACACTTAAAACCACAGATATGTTTTAGTAAGAAATGAGCATCAATAGGCATACAATGAGATGTGTGGTTTAACTATGCTTTTAAATTAGGACTCAGTAATCCATCAGTAATTACTTCTCTCATGGTAGAATACAGCTTACTTATAAGTTTTTTTTGTGGAATGGAACAATGCACTGCACTTGAGCCAAACAGTCATTCAATTAATTGAACTGAATTAGGGTTGCACGATATTGACAAAATGTGATATTATGAATATTGCAATATAGATATTAATTTCGATATTTTTAAACATATGTAAAATTACAAAAGTTATGGGAAAATGCATCAAAATAGATTCATAACAAATAAAACAAGTTTTATTACAACACAAGGGCTATTTCAACTGACAGTCATATTGGACTGGTACAACATGAATAAATAAATAAATAAATAAATAAATAAATAAGGACCATGTCTACAGAACAGGACATATTTTACTGGTTGTACAGTATAAAATATATAAATAAAGAGAACAGGACACAACTTTTCTTTCGCTTTTCTGATTTGTTCCGTTTTGTTGTCTCCATCTATTTCTTCACTTATACCGTCACTCTGTCAAAATATGCACACACGTGGTACGCTCCATAGGGTTTGTCACGTAGTGGACCCGTGCACTGACGTGTACTAACATGTGCAAGTGGCACGGTAACTGGCCAATGAAACATGATCATTATAGCATTTCAAGCGGGCTCTAAATCAAACACAACCAAGCCACACAGCCAACGGACGGGATGCAGCGCTCCACAAAATAAACAAAATATTGCATACTTATCGCAACACTTTCGATATAATATTGTGCAACGTGATATCACAATAACGATATTGGGTCGATATATCATGCACCCCTAAACTGAATACCAAAATAGTATTTTGGAAGTATGTTCTCATGAAATTTTAGCATACGATAATAAAAGTGTGTCAGTATGACACTTTCTAAAAGGTGATGGATCTATCATATCCAGGAAATCAGGGATAACAAAAAGGACAGTGAAGAAAGGTTATTACAGTCTTGACACATCATATTCACATTTTGTTGTTGGATCCAAACAAATGTGCATAAACTGATCTTGTACAAAAGAACACACGTGGCCAACCGGCACTCAGAGACAAA
The DNA here is from genome assembly GCF_031162955.1 of Sander vitreus. NCBI lineage: Eukaryota > Metazoa > Chordata > Actinopteri > Perciformes > Percidae > Sander > Sander vitreus. Next base: position 16,089,122 of record NC_135866.1, read on the forward strand.
AGACTCAGAGACCATGTGGTCTTTCAAACAAAGTTTCGGTTTCGGCCTACATGTAAATTCCACATCCCTTGCTCCAAACTCCTAAATGAAGAAAAGGAGATAAGAAGGCCACAAAATAGCTTCTGAGTGGACCTTCATGAAGGTTTTCACACCTTCGACAGTTCGGAATCTTCCCATTGGCTCAGCAAGACCCTGAACACAGCATGAGGTCAGGGCCTATAAAACCTGCTGACACACCAAAATCATCGCTTTCCATCTCAACTCTGGTTGTAACAGGTTAGCGCCCAAGTTTGTGCTAAAACTTCCATTTTTGAAACAAAGTGGATTTAATTTTGGTGCTGGGAACACCGTGGATCCTATGAAACCACGCACCAGTGTTTTCATATCTACAGGAGAAGGAAACAACGTTTTTCTTCTCAAGTCGACTAAACTGTTCCCTTCCTGCTGCTTTTGGAGGGAAAAGTTTTCCGTGAACTCGCCGACGGGCGATCCGGATTCTCGTTCTGTTTTTCTGTGGAAATCTATGGACAGAAACGAACGGACTGAACACACACGTAAGGCTTGAGCTTTTCTGGGCAGAGAAATAGGTGCGTTTATTGATGTTTATGACTGCTAATGCTGCAAATTTTGTTATGACATTAATGTGATTTTGATTAATACTTATGCTATTGCTGCACGCGTGATTTATTAATCTGATTGGACCGCCGAGTCCAATCTGTGTTGCTGTGAATGTATCATTTGATCACGATACTGTTGATATATGTTGTGTTGAATACTGTAGCTTGTGAACTGAACATGCTACATTGCTGCTCCGCTCACAGAGTTTAGTTACTGTTAGCGAGATAATAAGCTCTGTTGGTCCGTCTGAATACGACGAGAACGCCACCCCGTGGCCCCGTTTAGACCGATGGAACGTGCGTTTATCTCCGCGAAGAATCAGCCGTTTGCACACCAGAGTGTGTATATAAACATTTCCCCTCGTTGAAAAGACTAAAACCTATTTGTGTATCTATTTGTGTCTGTAGCACACAGGCTAGCTTGAACGAGCTGACAGCTAATCTTGATTGCGTTGCCTAGCAACCCCCGCAGTCTCTTCAACACACGCACACACACAGACACACACACACACACACACACAGAAATAGTGTGTCAAATGCTGAGGTAAATGCACACTTGCTTTAGATTGTTGGTTGGCTGTTTTGTTTTGGTTGTAGTTTATAAAAAAGGTATATTGGTTTTGATTGATCGAAGAATTATTGATTGGCCATTGATGATTTTGAAGTTAGATAAATTCTATTATACTTTAAATAGCAGTTGTTGCATTTGCTAGTTGAACACAGGTCAGTGCTCGAACTTCATCCTTCCCTTTGTTCCTTTAGAAAATACCAGATTAATTAATCTAATTAATTAAGATCTGTATTTTAAAGGAAACACCACCTAATGAGACTGTTTCACAGTTCAATATTGGTCCCTGGTTGCCAGGGTGGTGCCCCGTTTTGATTGTTTGTCAATTTGGTAAAAGTTATTAATACCCATATTCATAACTTTATTAATACTGATAAACCATCTTTGATAATTTCCCATTAATTGAATCTGTACGCCTACCGATACCCAACATTGTTATTTCACATCAGATTTTCAGTTACTTACTTTTTAGAGAGTACAGCTGAAACCAGTAGTCGATTAAACGATTATGCAATTGGCAGAAAATAAATTGGCAAATATTTAAATAATTAATTCATAGTAAACACGTTTTTAAGAAAAAAAAAGACAAAACTTAGCTGGTTCTATAGTAAATCAAATACCTTTAGGTTTTGGACTGTTGACTTTTCTTATATTTTATAGACTATCAATAATCAGCATATTTATTTATAATAAAAATAATTATTAGTTGCAGTCCTATTAGAGAGAACAACATGGCCTCATATGCCAATACCCCACAAGGCAAAAGCTACAGAAATCATTTTGTTTGTAAATACATCTACTACTAGTACTCTTTGAGGCTTTTTAAGTAACAATAACTCTCATACTGTATCAGGCACACAGAAGGTACAAGCAACAAATTAAAAATAGTACAAACTAGGACTAATTCAACTACAGTTGTTTCAGTATAAAGCTCACCACTGAATTCCTGGGATACAAGGTGAGGAACAAGGTGTAAGGCAGCAAGTAAATTAGCAGCACCGAGTCTTACTGTATCGGACTCACTAGAAGATTAGTTACATGGTTATACAGTCACTGTGTATTTGTGTGTCTGCATGCGTTGCGCGACATGGCAGGGCCAAGGCAGAGAGGGTGACAGCGTGTGTGTGTGTGTGTGTGTGTGTGTTGCAGAGTAGGATTACCTCAGGGATGGATTTAACAAAACGGATGCCATCATTAGCTCCCTTGATCTTAATCAGGCAGTCGCAGAAGTAATCCCAGTAGTCCTTCCTCTGACCAAGAAAGGTTGTCTTCTCTTTCTGGTCAAACTAAGAAACACGCATCACCTTATTATTGCATAATTACCTTATATGTCCTCAGCAGTGTGGATTGTACAACAGGTCTGTCTTAAACTGCTCTGTGATTCACATTGTAATTAGTCTCGCATAGCCAGACCTATCTCCACAGCGCTGCGTCAATGCTGGATTATGGACTAGCTACACCGCTTATCATTCTGACATAGGAGGAAAAAACGCCCTGGCCTGTTTGCATTTCTTTAAACTAGGGCTGTCAATCGATTTAAAAAAAAATGTAATCTAATTAATTACATACTCTGTGATTAATTAATCGAAATCAATCGCATACATAATTAACGGTGCCTGAACCGATACTTTTTAAGAAAGTAAAAAAAGAAAAGAAAAAAGAAGGGTACTAAACAACAGTTGGTGACATTAAAGAACAGCTTGTTTATTGCTAAGGCCATATGGTCAAAATTAAATTATTTAATAATAATGTATAACAATAACTTATTTCACTAGTAAATTGCTGTTGAACGACAAAAACAACAACCAGATAGGAAAAGGACATTTACAATAACTTCAAATGCACCACGAGGCTGTAGTTTACCAGTTTCATTGAACGCACCGTCTGTGTTGTTTCTCTGACGGCAGCTGCAGATTGTTACATACCAGTGTTGAATCCTCTACAGTATTTTCGTCTGTATGCAAACGTCAATATGGAATGGATTAATCTGTGTTAATTTTTTTAACGCGTTATTTTTTCTCAGATTAATTAATCAAAATTAACGCGTTATTTTGACAGCCCTACTTTAAAGCAATAACAATCATCTTGGGTGTTGCAAACCCCGGATGCAGTGATAGTGCCCTTGCAATATAAATAGCGGAAGGGGAGCAGAATGCCTGACATGTCAGGCTTTAGCCCAGCACTGTACATCCGGTAAGCCAGTCTACATTGAGTACGTTGATATGCACAGCAATATTCCACTATTATTCCGAAAAAGACAATTTTCCGAATTCATGTAAACAGCATATTCCGGTTGGATAGTCTGGCCTTTTTCCGAATATAGCATTTTCTGATTAAGCCATGTGGGATATTCCGGTATTGTTCGGGTTTTAGAGGTATTATTTGGACATATATACAGCGCATTCGAAATATGCATCTCAATCGGGTATTTTACAGCAGGCTTATGGACAGCTCTGTGCGTTGCTATGGTTGCTATACACAAACCAACCAGCCAGCAGTTTGCAAGGCTGCAGACCCAATTAACGGGAGAAACATAGCTACTTTTAAAAATTATCAAAGACTTGTTTTTGGATATGCGCACACATCGCTACGCCGACCTTTTCAAGAAGCTGGTTGAAGGAATGAAAGAGGCACGCTGTGTTCGCACGGTCCAACAGGTCCGCCACACACGTAAACGGGATATTCACTTTCATTAGCCATGTAAACAGTTTAGTCAGAATATCGTCTTTTTCGGAATAAGGGAAAAACACGGAATATTATGTGCATGTAAATATTAATCATTAATATCATTTTTATGAACTCCCTCTCTCTCTTCCACCTTAGTCTTTCTAGAGTTGTGGTCACCAATCTGGGGTTCAAGGGAGGGGGGGGTGTAGTTCTGCTACACACATTTACTGTATGCTACTACACACATTTACTGTATTTTTTTTTTTTTTTACTTTTTCTTGTGAAAAGTGTTTCTTGTGTACTCATGGTTTCCACTTCCGTGGTCTCTAACAAATATACAACCACTTTAGAGGAAAAAAAATGGAATTGCTCACAATTTTTTAGCGCTTCATTTTAAGGGTTCACAACTAAAAAAAGGTTGGGAATCACTTGTCTAAAGCACTGCTGCTTAATATTATAAATTTGTGACCCTTTGTAGCAAAGCAATGCTAGTCACAATCCCTGGTATCTGCAGGTTGCATATGTTTGAGATGTGGACAATTCAACCAAAATGTGATGTTCCTTCTCAGGTTGTTTCATTTCTTGTTGAGGTCTGAAAAGTTAGACTCACGAGTGTTTCACAAGAAGAAGAAAAACATTTAAGAGAAGACAGAAAATACGCAGAACAAAACAATGTATTTTCTAACTTTTGAATCATCTCATAACCCCTTTATTGATTTCTCTTGTTAGCCCTCTAGAGGTACCAATCCCCAAGTTGGAAACCACTGGTCTAGCAAGTCAGATGAGCAGTGTTGGTAGACTTTCAAACACGAACTACATCATCCTGATAAACTCCAAACAACACTTTTATGGTATATGAGACCATACCTGCAGCAGGTATTCTAGTTTATAGAAGAACTTGTGCAGGTAGGAGCTGTCATCAGTTACGGGTTCACCACACTCGTTGTGTTCTTTACTCAGCTCTGACACAGCATCTAAACAAGTAACATTAACAGCTTTGTTAACACATACACAAATATCAAGTTATGTTCTTGTGTTCACACAAAGGGCAAAACAGTTTAAGAATCTGCACACAGTTTTTTGCTTACACAACAATTTTTGCGAAATGTCTATCAGTTATAGATCTTCAGGCACAAAACATTTCCTGACTGATCTAATCATGCAATTATTCTGGGAGCAATATATCGTGTGTGTATATATATATATAAAATCTTATAATTTTTGCCTTGATATCTCTTGTTTGGAGACACAGACATATGCCCGACTTCAAATAGTACAAAACACCTACTGCATGGCACACATAGAACAATGTAAGGGATGGTGTTTATTGAAAGTGTGAACTGTACAATTACCATGCAGATCTCGGATTATCCTCTGCAGTTGATTATCTCCAACTGATGAGGAGGAGGCCATTGTGGGGAAAGGGCAATGTAGTCAACAAATTCTGCATGTAGGATTCAAAATAAAAAATAAAGCATGAAAATATGCCAAAGCTACTAACCACTACGAGGTAAACATAAACATAGCACTGCCCTTAAGTAGTTTCCCCCATGCTGTGAAGTCTCTTTCATAAATACAGTGTTGAATTCTTCCCAACCCAAAACGTCTTTAACAAATGAAACAATTTAAATATTCCAGAGGGGTCCATGCATTTGTTAAGATGAAGAAACCACAGTAGTTAGCTTAGTAAAGTTAGCAACACATTTGCCTACAGTCAGAGGAGGTACAACATTTACGTCACGACGACGAGTGAAAGCTTATCAATGTTTGTAGCGACAGCGTCCTTATCAGACTCCATTGACACAAGATTTATACACAGTTATCCACCGTCGACCATACAAACCAGCAAAGTTGACTTAAATCACTTTGAAACGGCTTGAAAATGCCACAAACCGTGACATAAACATACATTTCTCAAAGCTGGCGAGCGCTATCCTACTACATGCACCTGCACTAGCTCTTCATTTCCTGGTTGTATTTAATTGTAGGTTTCTGTTACAAATCATCGCAATTTGGTTGTAAATAAAGCCAAACACTTCAATATCAAATAAACGGTAAAATAATGAACGTACTTGATGTGTAAATTGCCCAATGTCCAGTTTGTAGGCGATCAGCAGAAACTTGCTACCCGTTGGGGGCGGGCACTATGGATGATTGACAGGCCTGACATAAATAGCCTCCTGCTTCTGTTGAAATCCGTCGTAGTTTGGTTGAGAGACAAATGGTAAATAAACAGAAAGCTGAGACGTGTGTCGTGTTTTATAAACCTAATATTTTATTAAATATAATACAAGAATACAAAAATGATGTTGTGACGAATTTGACATCCTTTTTTTAAATCCAAAACTAAGATGAGTAAGCCTACAGGACTTTCAGGACTTTTTGACAAGTTGACCAATGGCATCAAAATGCATTATATGCAAAACAATAGAGCTCAACAGTCCCTCCCACAGCGGGTTCCGGAAGTAAAAATACAATGCAATTTCTCCATTGACAAATTGGAGTATAAGCCATAAAATCGTAACCGTCGATAGTAGACTTAAAACCAGCATGCCGACATGACTCAGCGATTGCATATGCTCATATAGACACCACAAATCATGTGGTGAAGGCACTACCCTTGTTTTGAGATAAATGTCTTTTATTCGCGATGTCTTGGATAAGTACTTCATTACCCACAATCCTGAACAATCCCACAGTAATTCCTCTGATTGGTGGAACTCATGCTGGTGAGGAGGGGGGGGTGTCAGTACCAGATCTGTGCTGCCTGCACGATCCGTCACGAGGATTTACTACACTGCATGACTCACGATCTGTTCCACGCTTCTGACATTAGCCTCTGCCGGGAATCTAACGTTAGTTTAGCTAACAGCTAATTCGGCTAACCGCTAGCTGACAGCTTGATTCAGTCTAAAATAACGTTAACTCAAACGTAACACTGGGTAAAGTCAAAGCCCGTCTACGGAAAGCCGTTCCACTCCCTATTCAGCCCCATTGTACCGAATTTGGTTGCAGTTCCACCAGAGTTCCACTGGAGGTGATCGCGGTCCAGTGCTAAATGAATGAATGAATGGGACTCTATGGAGCTACGGCTCATCTCAGATTTGATTGTAGTTTTTGCAAGTTCAACATGGATTATAGGTCAAAAGTTGAATGAACGAGTACTTGTGTCCTTTCAATTTCTTACAGGTTGAGTTGTTGTTGCCCATAACACGCTAGCATTCTGCTAATGAATGCTGATTGGTCAGTGAAGGACTGATTACGATCGGAGATCCCGCTTGACGGCATCCAAAGCAGAACCAGAATGTCAGAGTGAATATTTCGGCGTGGTCTTTAAAACATTAGCAAACCTCTATCTACCACGTGTATTAACAGGGAGAGCCTAACCTGTCAGCTGTGTTGTCGATGCTTCGAGAGAACAAAGGAAACGACTCAGAGCTTGCCGTAAAGCAGTATCTCTGGCCGTATATGTGTATGACGTCATTGACATTTTAAAAGGCTTTTTAGAACAAAAAAGCCACTTTAACTTTAACCAATTCAGAAGCCGGAAGTAACGAGAGAGTGGAACTTCTTCCCTTATTAGAAATTCTTTGGTTAAAGCCGTCTACAGCTGACGTTCAAGCCGTTATATATGTTAACGGTTATTTTCAGGTTTTATTTTGAGGGTCTTTTAAAGTTATTACATGCTGTCTCAGCTAGCGGTTAACTGAATTAGCTGTTAGCTAAACTAACGTTAGCTTCCTTTGTTCAGTGGTGCGCGGTGGTTTATGGGAGGAGTAGTTCCTTCGCTCTGAGATGACGATATGTACACAGTCTTGTACCTTTGACTTTTTTGGGATTTTCTGTTGTTTTTTTTACTCGAAATGATACGTTGTGTGCGTATGAGTCACGTACCACCTGGTTAGCCTAAGGCATGGTCTAAAACTCTTTATATACGGATTTTTCCCAACGTCAATGGGAGAAATGAATGGGAAATTTACTTCCCGAACCCAAGGTCTCTCAGAGGAGGGGTGGGACTGTTAAGCTCTGTATAGGCCTACAGTAAGGTGCATTTAACTAAATATTTATTTAACGTTTCTCTTAAGTATAATCAAAAACATATGTTTATTATATCTCCATTGTCATTTTATTGTTATATGTTTTTTATTAACAATATTTTATATTTCAATTAAATAAATTCTTAAAACAGAACCAGTTGAATATTAAAATAAAAAATGAAGACAAATAAATCGTTAAAAATTAGAAAAAAGACAAACCAACCAACATCAACAAAAACAACAACAACAACCAAAAAAACACTTTCTAAATATTTAAGATTATCCAGGAGGCCTAAACCAGAGTTCTAGAAAAAAACTGTCATTAGTGCTGTTAGTGCAGCAGTTACATGCAATAATCTGAGATGTCAAATAAATCAAAACACGTATACCATGCCGCACTTCTGAAGTGTAATGGCAACCAAAAAGTATTAATTGAGTAAAGGGAACATGTCTTGTCATGTGTGGTTGAAACCAAGTTGTCATACAGACGTCATGTTCTCTGAAAATGATGTTTGATTTCTGTTCACCTTTGTGGTCAATACTTAAGGAACAATTCACAGTTCCAGTGATATTCACATCAAGGACTCTGGTCTGTGTGCATATCCTCTGTGTAGGTACAGTATATGTTTCCACATTTCTCATTTATTATTTGTTAGGCTAAGCAATACTGAAGTAAAAATGTTTACAATGTTTTGTGTGTTGTTCGGAGAAAAACAACCTTTTTTTTACTGAAATATTTGTCTTTTATCTATTTCATCCAGTCTGTGTAGATATAAATTGAAGCAAGAATGCTGTATCTTCTTATTTTACTTTAAAGCAGAGGGAAATAACATAATAACCTTCTTTAGTGGTAGCCATGCAGACAGTTTTGGCTAACTTTAGAGGCCCTTTACAACCTTATTACTCATTGCAAAGAAAATAGATCCTGACGTGTTGCTGACAATGCTTCCACACACCAATCTTAACAAATCAGTGCTATAATCTCTTAATGAAATATGAATGTTATTTTCTAAACTGTAACTTTGACTGTTGTTTATTCAGTCATGAATGTTAATATGGTATGCAGACATGCAAAACAAGTTTCCAGTGCCTGTAAATATATACAGTATTTGTTTTGAAAGTTGTACTTCTATTGCACTGTGTTGGAGGAAAAAAAATGATTGAATGATGATTGAATTGAGATGGATATCTTGAAGTCTAAGCAAATAAAACCCAAACTATCTACATGGCTAAATACTAGGAAGTAAGTGAGAAAATATGCTTTTTGTAATTTGGGTAAAGTGACCCTCTAAGTCAAGATATATGAGATAACAAAATATAGTTATCTATCAAGAAAATGATATAATACTATATTGATATATTACTTGATGAAGTTTTGACAGAAATCTACCGTATGAAAAACATTTTTTCAACATAATAATCACATTCACTATGTATCATTAATTATGTGTAATTTGATTTACCCCTCTAACAAAGCTTTTTTATAAATTTAGACTTTCTTTTCTTGCTGAAGGAATATGGCAACAACTGGCTTAACGTTTGACACAACCACAGACAATTACCACCCTGACGATTATGGGGATGAAATATGCAACACAAAAGGCGTCAACCAGTTTGTAGCAGTCTTCACGCCAGTTTTCTTCTCCATTGTGATCATCTTCAGTCTGTTGGGCAACATCCTGGTCATTGTAATTCTGGCCAAGTATGAGAATCTCAAATCCCTCACCAACGCTTTCATCCTGAACCTGGCTGTATCGGATCTCTTTTTCACCGCAGGTCTGCCCTTCTGGGCCTACTCTCACATGTATGGATGGACTTTAGGGGAACATGTATGCAAAATAGTCAACTTTGTCTTCTACATTGGCTTCTACAGCAGCGGTATCCTCCTTATCCTGATGACTGCTCACCGTTATGTAGCTGTCATGAATCCTCTATCTAACATTGTGTCCACCACAGGCTCCTACAGTGTTGTAGCATGTGTGATCATTTGGGCAGTGAGTATATTGGTCGCCAGTCCAGCCTTCATCTTCACCAAAGTTGAGCAGAATCACTGTGTAAATGCAAATTCGTACTGGAGCATATGGGGAATCTACCAGCAAAATAGTCTCTTCATAGTGAGTTCAGTGGTGTTCATGTTTTGCTATTCTCAGATCATGTGCAGGTTGCTGCGTCCAACTGCCCAAAGAAGAAAGAACAAAACTTTAAAACTCATTTTTACTCTCATGGTTGTTTTCTTTGTGGGCTGGGCGCCTTACAATATAGTGCTATTTCAAAAGTCATTGTATTTCTGGCCCCAACCACCTGCTGACTCAAAGACTGTGGCTGAAACGTGTAAAACATCAGAACGACTGGATTACGCCTTTTACATTAGCCAACTTTTTGCCTTTTCCCACTGCTGCCTCAACCCCGTATTTTATGTGTTTGTGGGGGTTAAATTCAAAAACCACTTGAAGAAAATGCTGAAGGGCTGGGGCCACAGCAATAGCAGCATCCGCAATAGGCAAAGCCGACTCACAATCACATCGCTAACAAGTGGTGAAGAGTTCTCAATGTAGTTGATATACTGTAGAGAGCAGAAGTGAAACCAGAACCTCCAGGTTCTGTACCAGAATAAAGAAAACCTAATTCAAAATCCCATTGCCATTTTAGGCAAATAACAACAGGAACAGTAGACTATGCTGCGTGTGTTCCATTCCATATCCCTAGATAAGGATGTTAATAACACTTTTATGTAATTGTATATTAAATATTTCTGCTTTTAGCTGCCTTTAATGAACACCATTCCCAACAAACCCTACCATCCAACCCAGTGAGAATGGGTTGTTACCATCAGGGCTTATGCTACATTCATGGAAGGAGCAGAAACAAATCTCCGACTTGGGAGTGTTCACACATTATTCTAATATGGTTACCCCTACTGGTAGCCTTGTAGTAACACAATCTAAATATACATTAAATACTTTTGCTGGGCTGTGTTGTAACTTGCTAATTGGCACTAAACACAAGGTACATCTGAACACGCTAATCTAAGATGGTAAGCATTGCAAAACATTAGCATGTTAGCATTGTCATTTTGAGTATATTAGCATGCTGGCTTTACTCTGCTGAAAACTCTGCTGTGCCTTTAAGTACACAGAGCTGCATGGCTGTTTGGATTATGTACTCAATACCCTGCATAATTGTCAAGCTACAATTAGCTCTTAATAGCTGACATAAACTCAGCGGCCACTTTATTACGTACACCTGTTCAAATAATGCAAAAGAAAATTGGTCATTGCAGAATTGGAGGACAATTTAGGCATCCATAATTTTGAAAAATTGACCCTTTATTTTATTTATTATTTTTTATTATGTATTTAATAAAAACAGATAATATACCATTAAATAATTTGATTCATCCAGCTCAGGTAACAAAGGCAAAAATAATTTAGAAAGTGAGCTATATAATCAAAATATATCAGCTATAAAATTGTATCTGAATTTTTACATCTGGCACCCCATAGTAATACATTAATAACATGACATTTATGCTAAATTATAATCAAAATTCTATTAATTATTTAGCTGAACTATTGATAATAGATTGTCCCTTACGAGTGGATTGAAGGAGATTCAACCCTGTTACTCTAATTATATATATAATAATTATATATATATAATAAGCTAATAATTATTAGCTTTTTCTCATGAATAGAAGCTAGCTGTTTAGCTAGCTCTTACTGTCATATTTAGGACAAACCTTTAAATTAATTTGTCTTATTCTGATATTAAGTGTAACAGGATTGCGTTGGTTAAAGTGACACATTCAATCAAAGCTAAAAGTTGTATAATAATATGAAAAATCGAAAAGAGAACATACCTTTGTTCTACCCATTCTGGTGGCAAACTGCTTAGTGATGTAATTTCCTGCTAATCATGTCACTCACTGTTTTTTTCTTCTTCTGCCAGACTAAATGTTTTTGTAACAGGGTTGCGTATGTTGTGGGACATAACTTTATTGCAAAATTTCTATCATTTGAAATATTTCTATCATTTAAAAAAAAAAATAACAATTAAAAGAGGCATATATAAACAAAATCATACAAAAAAAGGATATTTAAAATGTATTTTAATGGTTGTATTCAACATTCCATGTAGTCATCTAGAAGGTGGGACAAGAGAAAAATGGCACTTAAGTGGGTGCTAGAGATTCATTTTTTATTTTCAATAATATTTTTGAAAAAAAAGTGTTTTTTACACAATGACTGCATTTTTTGTATACTGGACATAGATTTTTTGAAATTTCATAGGTGGGACATGAAATGTCCTCCAATTCTGGAATGACAAAGAATGAATCCGTCAATCCTGTGGTAGTCTCGCATTGCCAGACCTACCTCCACAGCGCTGGAATTTGTTATAGTGTTTATTTTGACGTTATATTATCATCACTATTAATATTTTCTTGATATACAATAAAATGAAGTTAAAATATTAAGTTCTGGAGTGTCTTTGTTTTGAATAACCCTCACTGCCATATCTATGTCACCCATTCCCCCATTTCATGTAAATGTAATGCTGAAACTGAAAATGGGGTAAGCTACTATTGCAGCATCTTCGACTAATGTGAAAGAGGAACCATGAGTTACAACAACTTAACATCCACAGTGCAATTCACCACAAGACGTGACAGCTGTTGTTCCAGGTAAGTTGCTTTATATTTACTGTAATTGCTCTCCATATTTAAGGGTACCCTACTTAGTATTTTATTGTTCTCTATATTGAAATAGTTTGAAAATAATTACTTTCGTTAAATCAAAAATAGCTAAAAGATTGTACACATCTGCTCAGTCTTAGTTACATTTTGCCAATTTTAGTTTTGCGCTCATGTTTTCTAGAAAACCTACAATGGCAAACAACTCCACAGGAAGCGATGGAGGTGTGAACAACAGCGATGATGTGGGGTATCTTAATGATGAGACGTTTACCTTTAACACCATCACTGGTGCCTTCTTCATTTTGATCTTCATCTTCAGTGTCATGGGAAACTGTCTCCTGTTATGTGTTCTCGTCTTCTACGAGAACCTGAAAAATGTCACAAATCTATTTATCCTGAACCTGGCCTGCTCCGATTTGCTCTTCACTGTCACACTTCCCTTCTGGTCCGTCTACTACCTGCACCACTGGATCTTTGGTGACTTTGCCTGCAAATTTATGACTCTGTTATACTTTCTAGGTTTTTACAGTAGCATCATTCTACTGACTGCCATAACTGTGGATCGTTTCATAATAGTGGTGCTGCACAACTGGCCAAGTAAGCCTGTAAGGAGGCAGAGGTGTGTAATGGTTGCCTGTGCAGCTGCCTGGGCCATCAGCATTGCTGCATCCGTGAGTGATGCTATCAAAGTAAAGGTGAAAATCCACTTGCATGATTCAACATGTGAGGATCACTCTGATGTCTCTGATGAAAAGCTGGGATATTATCTCCAAGTGTCACTGCTCTTTTTCCTCCCATTTGCCATTGTTGTTTTCTGCTATTCTGCCATCCTCAAGACAGTTTTGCAGGCAACAAACAGAAAAAGGCACAGGACTGTAGTGGTGGTGTTATGTATTGTTGCAGCCTTCTTCATCTGCTGGGGACCTTACAATATTTTTCTTATCATCTGTTCTTTTTATGAACCCGAAAGCCCTAATGAGGAGGAACGCTTTGAGATTGCATATCATATTTGTCGTATACTTGCTTATTCTCACTGCTGTATGAACCCTCTGCTCTATATGCTCTCAGAAAAGTTGCGAAGGCATCTTTTGGATCTTTTACGCTGCGAGAAGGCAAGGAGGAGGAACAGGGAGAGAGGAACTGGCCAGAGCACTTCTGTTTTTCAGAATGTAGCTTTTGCAGCACACAACTCTGCTGTTATGTTGGAATTACACTCCAAGTAGACTTTTGAAATAAAACGCGTAAATGCTTTTATGTAATGTAATTGAATTTATTGAATTCTACCAATGTTTTGACTATTTCCTTAAAAATGTGAGGGCATATAAAGATATTCTAATGCCTATATCATTGTGTAAAATAATAATAATAATAATAATAATAATAATGTGTGGGAATGGTTTCACTGCTGCACTTTCTCAGCCTTTATGAATGAACTTTGCTGTGCTGTTACTGTAATACATTTGAATAAAATTGAGCTGGAATCTAGTTTGGCTGTGAAAGTACTTTTCTCCAAGTCCCAGAGAGACTGAAACTGTCTGGCCGTATTGCATTAACAAAATTTACCTTAAATGTGTGTGCTTTTTTGGCCAAAAAATAAAGAGTAAGTCTTAAAAAGGGAAATAAATATATTCAGTAGCTACATTGTTTTTGCTTAAAAAGAGTCAAACAGTGTTACTGCATATCATTTGTTATATTTCTGTCGACACCTGTTTAGTCTCTGTCTTCATATGTGCAAGCACCAATTAACCAGCTAATGTACCTTGTGCACCTACTGTAACTGCAAATTCAACCATTCGGAATCTTGTTCATTTATTCCCCCTTTTTTTAACACATCAACCTGGCCAATATGTTAGGGAAGTATTTCCCTCTGGAGTGACCTTGTCTATGTGACACAGAATAAGCAAATTAGCTCTCAGCAGCAGGATCAATAAAATATAACAGACTGCTGCATATTCGTGATAAACCGTAGTCAGTCAAGTGTGTCTAACCCAACAGTCCATGTGCTTTTGGTTGCTGTATTATTATTCTTTCGGTAATTAAAATATTTCACAAACCCTTTTTTTTCCCTCTTCTGTTGTCCATATCTTTTAACTCTATTATATGTAATATGTTACTGTCAGTGTACCCTTAACATGGTTGAGTAGCGTGGCCCTGATGGCTCCACCAGGGGGTCCAGAGAAGAGTGTATAGGGACAGCTCAGTGGGCCACTGTAACAGCACTCATATCTGTCTCCGGGGGTAGATTAAGCTTAATTAACTAAACCATCCAGCACGCTTGGATGAATGGATACAAGTCAAGGGCAGAGCAGTCACGGGTGTGCTCACACATTCTCTGGCAGGAACTGGGAGAGGATTTTGTGCCGAATATTGTGTGTTTGTGTCTAGGAGCGATAAATTGGACACTATAGCAGTAACTTCTGAATAGAGAAGATTCAAACCTATGCACCTTGATGTAGTATAGGGAACAGCTATTGCACAATCTGGTTCCTCATTTTACAACAATTTATGAGTGTTCACAAACACCTTTTGTAGTTATCAGCATTTCTGAGAAGGAAGTGATCAAACCGCATTGGGATCCCATCTAGCTGACTCATAAATTAGTTTTTAAGATTTTTGTTTTTTAATGTGCAAATAAAACAATATGTAGGAAGTTTATTAAGAATTAACAACATCAAAACCACAGAGAAAAAAACTAGAACAATACAGAAGAAAACACACCCCACGGAGCTTAAATAGAAAAGACAATCAAAAGCATCCCATTTCATTTCTTCGAGTCAGTACAATCTCTTTTCCCGGATAATTTTCTTAGCAAATGATGTTGTTGTGCTATCCTGTTTTTAGCCACAAGCTTAACAGCTGTTGTTGTTTTCTTATGTAGTCTCTGCTACTAGCCCTCCCTGGCCCTAACATTCACTCCCTGCTCTTCTTTTCTCCAGGGCAATTCACCCTCCTTTTTCACATTGATATCTTCCCTTTTTAATTCCAGTTATCTATAACGATAATTACTCCAACCATATGTGAATTTAATTGATGCCTTGCAAATGTCTAAAAGTGTGTGTATTTTGCGCATATTGCTAATAAAGTCTTAGTGCCTGTTAATCTGGACTGTCAGGGAAATGCATACAAATCGATTAAGTGTGTCAGCATTATCATCACAAACAACTGTTTTAGTGAACAAATATAGATGACTTAATCCTCGTACTACATACACTAGCATGTATGACATTAACGCTAATGCACCTCATCCTGATTAAATTTGTCATGGGAACAATGTGTTTTAAAAAAGGATTAAATTCACTGTTTAACACAAACCCGGACAAACACAACTTTGCTTTGCTCAATCATGAACTCAGGAGGGTCATATGTTTTGGAGTACATTCTTAAAAAATGTGCATTTGAAAGATGACAGATTGAAAAAACAACCTCTCATGCTGCATCTTGACCTTCATTTTGTCACTGCAGTGCTACATTTCTCCACTAGAGGGGACATGGGTATTGGCATAATGCTGTTTGTTTTCTTTTTACTGGGCCACATTATTAATTACAATATACTGCCTCAAAGACTTAAGACAGAGATGTACTCTCTTATAGATTGACAAAAAGTTTATTAGTAGCCACAAAAGAGCTGAAGAGCTGCACTGCTTTGAATACATTCCCATGTGTGTTTGGATTTTTCTATTTTTGAGTCAGCAACTGTGTGTTTCAAACACAAATGTTCACCACAAAGAGCAATTTAATGCAACCTGTGTCTGCATGTCCCACACCATCGTATCTCTATATTTTAGGGTCATCCTCCTCTACTTACCTGCTGTTGGCTGATAGAAAAACACAGTGATTAACTACCATGGAGACTTAATTAACAAATCAAACATCTGGATATTCAGACTAGGCCTACTGCAAAGGCTTAGCTGCCTCTTGTAAGACTGGCCATTTGATGTATCAAACAGTGCGTCCTGATGTTTCTTGCTAAATGTTTTCCATCTGGCTTGTTTTGTAGCTTCACTTTTACTTTTGTTTATTTTTTTTTTACAGCATCTTTCACTTTGAAACTTTCACTTTTAATGTTGCTCATTTACAAGTATTTCATGTACCTGTTTTTGCTACTTTGTGGACAATGATTGGAAAAGGTTTGTTGATTAGGACAAGGCCTTTGAGACAGCATAACACAACTTTACATTACATTACTCGAGAAACATGACATAGGAATATGTCTGAAATATATGTGGCCAGAAATTATGCAGGGCATCTAATGAGAGGAAATAGCTGTATTGTTTTATTATTTATTATTTTATTTTACCCTTACACCAGATGTTATGTTTCTGTCCACATTTGTCAAGGAGTAAGATGTTTGAATGCAAACGTAAAGGCTACTGAGAAAACATTACGAAGGGTCAAATTATATAAATTGCTTGATTACGACCATTTAATTTTCAAAATAAAGAGTTACCTTCCTGTACATGATAAACTATACAAAAAAATAAAATAGGTACACTTACATAAAGAAACAACCCTGATTTAGTTTGAGATATTATGTTGAAAAAGACTCAACCTGAACTTTCTGACTCTTACAGTAAAAGACAAATGGATAAAAAAAAAAATATTCATAAGAAATATAATTCAGTTTGACTACAAGACACAACATCACTCATGGTTTAACCACAATAACTTGCAAGAACTTAAACAGCAAGTGTGGAAAGAGTGGAAATGTGGAAAATAACACCAGTAACAATCCTGAAACACTGATAATAAAAAGAGACCTACGTCCATGAGTCCCCAAGGCATTCTAGCAGGCTTCATGCCCAGCACATATAACTGCTATCATATGATCACCACTGTTTTGACTCTTGATGCCTTTATTTCAAATTAGGGATTAAGATTAACATATTAATCATCTAAATGCAGTTTAAGAACCAAATTAGGTGGATGGAAATTACTGTAAGAGGTTAACCTGATAACATTGTATCTTGATTTAGTTAAACCACGTAACAAGAACGTAACATATATAACATGACTTTGTGATATATATCTTAAATTTATGTGGTCCACAATTACAGATTAAGCCATTAATATAGTGAAACAGCTGTATTCCCAGGACACTTATTCCTTCATTCATTTAGCTCATAAACTGTATGGCAAAGAGCGTAACCTTCACATCAGATGTTATATTTCTGTCCACAACCTAACTTCACATCACATAACAGAACGTTTTAGTCCAAGTACTATGAATGAAAACTTGGATGGTCCCGATAAGAACTGGACCTCCAGACCTGGCACTGACTCTTCAATGCTCTACCCACTGAGCTAATATCCTAACAGACCATGCGTTTTGGCTTACCCATCCTTATCCTCAGGCTGCACCAGCTGCTGTCTACCTCCGCACACACTCCACGCCCCTGATATGTTGTCCTCTACCTGCTTCGTCCCTCCTCCTCCTCATTTGTAGGTGTTCTATCCCCCTTTTTGGCCGCAACTTTCCAAAAGGTGAACAGAAGTGATTTTCAATAGCACCGTGCATGACTAATGGTGGAAACATGTTAAAATCATCGCAGAAATGTCCTTGGGAAGACAAATGAATTTTCAGCAGAATAATTAACTTAATTAACAAATTTGCATGCATATTCATCAGGGCCATTGAAGTCTTTCCAGCTCAGCTTGATGAACGTTGCTGTGTAATAACCAGCTCATTTACATTCTGCCATCCACTGCCATTTGTGTGGATTACTGAGAAAAGGCAAAGAGTGTGTGTCTGTGTGTGTGTGATGCTAGGGCTACATTGTATCTTCACACACTTTTCTCTGTCCCCTAACATGTCACAGAGAAAGCTTGATGAATTGATTTGAGATACTGTTTTGTTGAATATACACCCCATTATTGGACCCAGCTGCCTCTTCTTACACGCACACACTGATATAGAGGAAGCATTCATATATGCACATATTCATGGACACATACCTTGCGTGTGTGTGCTTTACACCCATGTCTCCTTGCATCCTCCCCCCCCCCCCTCTCTCCCCTCATCCCCCTTCTCTCTGGTGGGCAGTTCTTGGCACAGATCCTGAGTCGTAAACCCTCCTGGGTTGCCAGACTATGCGTTGTTAAAAACGTGAGGCCCTCCGTACCCCCTCCCCGTCTCTGCAGGGCAATCTTTAAAGGCAGCAAGGTGTGACGGCACAGACTGGCAGCTTGGCAACTATGCCCGAGGACACCAACGCTCCGTCAGCCGTGAACGGGCACCATCACATGGGCTCACCTAACTAATACGCTCACCATACATGTGCCTTTCTCATGCCTCATCTGTGCCAGTGAGAGACAAAGGAATTCATTAACAAATTTCATGTGGCGTTGTTTTGTGATTTTGCCGCGATATAGTTAATTGGGAATTTCACACAAGCTAAAGTAACTGAGGGAGAGATTATCCAAATGAGTTCGGAAAAAGTTAATTACACTCACTTGACTGTATGTGCCCTTGATCTGGTTGGGCAGGGAACAACAGGAAAACTAGAAAAAGATTTTGTTTCTCATTTTCATCATAGAGTTTTCCTCCAATTTAGGTGACACTCAACAGTGTTAGAAAGAAACACTTTCCAGAAGGTTACTTACCAGCCTGTCATAAAACTGCTGCACCAGTAACATTATCATACAAGCATATAAAAAAGAAGGCATAGCAAATGCTTTTGCACATTTAACATAACCAATATGGTGCACTGCCCTAAGATTTGGCAGAAGTAATTATCACATTTTTTCAAGAAGAAAAATACAGGCATTTAAAAATAAAAAAACAGCATAACCTGACACATAAAAACTTGTCACATTCAGCATACTTTTTTCCCTTTGCCTCTGTGATACTTTCTCCTACGCTTTTTCTGCAGACATATGGTTGACACTTGAAGCTGTTATCATAGCTGGAAGTGTGAAAGAGAATTGTTGCAGTAATATGCCGCTCTTCTTGAGTGTTGTGACAGAAAAATGCTTTTCTGATACATAATTGGCATTTTCAAGTCTTGTCTGACGCAACAGTGTTTGTCTTCCATACTGATAACAGTGAAGCCAAGTTTGCAAATAAATCTTTCTAGCAATGCTTTGATAGATTATTTGGATAATAAGTTCTGCGATAAAATAGTTTCTACACTTATTGGAAGACTTATTACATTTTTTAATGACATGTTTTACTCATAAAAAAAGATCTCATTTATTGCGTCGTCTGACCCTGTTTGTTTTGAAGCTTCCACTGAAGCATGACGAATACAAAACACAAATGGACCATTAAAATGACCTTCAAACTGGGTCCTATGAAAATCAAATGGCTGTCACCACACTGATGGGGAAATTTACAGAACTACAGCCTGTGTCCCTCCAGTGACAAATATGAAAAATACACATCAGATGCTCGTTTTCATGAACCTTTTTGAAGTAACAACAACGCTCACAGCTCGAGTGAATAAATATGAAAGCTTCGATGACAGAACATAAAAGGAGGGTTTACATGGATGGAAACAGCAGACTCTCCCCTGCAGACTTGCTTTGTTGGCCTGCTGATGTGATTGTTGCTTTTCTATAATAGCTGTAGTACATTTTAACTGATCCCCTACTGAGCCACACACACACAAACACAGACAGCCCTGTTTTACTAGAAGCATGTATGAAGATGAAACGACACCTGCATTTGCCACGACAGGTTGAGGATCGTGCCTACGAGGTGGATCTTCTGTCTGTCAGTTCCACAAACATGAACAGAAAAGTGTATTTTCGACATTAGCTGCAGAATTTGGCCATGTCTATCAAAAAATAAAATATTGTAACTTCTTTGTATCCCTTCTTTTGATGTGTGTGTGTGTGTGTGTGTGTGTGTGTGTGTGTGTGTGTGTGTGTGTGTGTGTGGGGGGGGGTTGTTGTATTTGACGATGGTACTGTTTGATGGTGCAATTGATGAGAAAGTTCTGAAGAAAGTCCCAAAGCCTCAGAGGAATTTGATTACCTCCATCCATTATCTGCACAGTGAGCAATCGCGAGGCTTACCATCTGTCATCCATTTCATTTGCATCGTCAACACCTGCCCTGCCTGTTTATGCCTTCACATTTTTTATAAGCTGTCTTTCATAGCAGGAAAATTTTTTGACTTTTCCTTTTTAAATACATTAATTCCACAAGTTCAAAGAACATATTGAACGCAAACAACTTGGTTTATATCTGATAGAATATGGGAACTGTCCTTTTTTATTGCTGCAGATTTTTAAAAAAACAACAACATTCAAGCTGCTTTCACAACTTGGTGAACAATAAAGTGTTTCATTTCATTGATAAATTGATAATGATAGATAGATAGATAGATAGATAGATAGATAGATAGATAGATAGATAGATCAATTTCCATATCAAACATACACACACAACATCCTCCTGTTTGTTACGAACACATTGTGCTGCATACACTCCATTTTCTCTCCCCCTCTCCCTCCCTCCGTCCTCAATCCTCCCCCATCCATCCATCCCGTCTCCCATATCCCCAGGTGGTGCCGACGGCTGCGGGGCCCATTAGCGACAGAATTCCTGCCTCCAGCAGGCCATGCGTGTCCCGAGTGACACATTTTTGGACCGGCACCAAGAATCCAACCCTCCGCAGACAGCTCACTTCCCTATGCAGTCACCACAGTATGTGCATGTGTGTGTGTGTGTGTGTGTGTGTGTGTGTGTGTGTGTGAGGGAGAGAGAGAGGGGCCTTGCAAACACAGCATGAGTCCCACAGGAAATGCTTGAAAGGCAGTATGGGACAGATTGGTGATGGCGCAGAATGGACTAGAATACTAAAAAGAAACGCAAAGATATTCAGAGAGATCATACATTGATAAGATGACTCTTCTGCCAAGTTGGGGCATTTGTTACAGTCGTAACCTCCACAATAATGTGCATCTGCATGTCTTACAATGTAAACTGCATAGAAGTACATTCTTCTGTAAAAAAAAAGAAAAAGAAAAAAAAAAAAACTTTAATTGGATTTTGCTGATGCACATTGTTGTTTGTTAATGTTCTTTGCCAGCTGATGCTTGCGTACCAAATTTTATTTGACAAACAAATCCTGCTCAGGAAAGAGACCTACTTCAAATGAGATTTTTTTATTAAACTTTGCATTCATTGCACATAGTGAAAGGTAACACTGCAGTGGTTGCCTCTCATCTGATTCAAGTGATATTTGATGGTCGATCAAGATTCTTATTAATCATAAGGAGGAGTGATTATGAAACAATACGTTATGAGTTAAGAAAGAGCAGTAAGTCCTATTAGTATAGATATTATGAATGGATTCTTTCTCCATACTAATAGATAGTTAATTATGTACCTAATGACTCCTCACAAAACGCTATATAATTAGTCTAGATGAGCCAAGAAAGTTCCTACTTGTTCTTACATGTTTAATGTTGGTGATTTCTCATTTCCAAATGGGAATGTGGGTGATGGTGGTATAATATTAGTGTCAGTGGAGCTTCAGAAATGTCTGTCTGTCTGTCTGCCTGTACGTCTGTAACACCCAATATGTAGAAAAGTATTGAAGTTGTAATCCTCCTCTTTGCCACAGACTTGGACTTGTAGATTTGATGAATATGAATATGAAAATACTTATAAAGCAATATAAAGACAAAAAACGTAGGCTATGGTATCCTACAAAGTGACGTTATTTATGTTTGGGCACAGTTAGACCCCAGAGAGGTACAACTTGTTTAAACTCTTATGAACAAGCTTTGTATGTATCCATGTTTTACTGGGGTGACCTTGTTGTTGTTTATAAGCAATTCTTGGAAAATAAAATTAGTCATGGTCATGAAGTATCAATCTGATAAATCTGCATTCTATCTAATTTCCAGCAAGGGGCGACTCCACTGGTTGCAAAAAGAATAGAAGTCTACGTTTCTATTGGATAACGACCCTACTTCTCACTTGATTTATTGCCTCAGTAAACATTTTCTTAATAAGTTTATGGCCTCAATCGCTACTTTCAAGTCTTCTTCAATACAGCATGATGTTCACTTTGTAAATTATGGTCCCATTTATTTAAAAAAGAATATAAAGCTGATGTTTAAGGGAGTGGTTACCCGCCGACTTGTCAATCAGGACAGAGGGTAAGCAATGCATAGCTACCGCTAGTTAAATGGTAACTTAAGAGAAAGTTTGCAAATTTTCTGTGTACTGCCGTACAGGCAGATGAATACCGCCAGTACCGCGTTTACCTGCTGGTGAATCTCCACTGGATGACTCGCTTCAAGGTGAGAAAATCTCTAATTTTCCATCTTTAGAGTTTCGCTTAGCGCAGCGTCATTGTAACCATTAGCAACACTGGCTTGGCCGTGTCCTCCTCCCCAGCTCCACCCTCTCACCAAAAATCTCTTTCAAAAAACCAAGATGGCGACAGCCAAATTGCCAAACTCGTGGCTTCAAAACGGCAGTCCACAAACCAATGGGTGACGCCACTTCTGCTACATTCACTTTTTTACAGTTTATGACTATAAACCAAGTTATGTTCTTACAGCTTGTGAATTTACAGTAAAGTCAACAACCCTGACATGAAAATTACACTGTTTTTCTCTGTAGCTTAGCTCCATCTATCTTGCATCAACTTATCTATAAAATGTATCTTTTATTGCTCAATACTCTAATGTATGTAAGGAAATATAAGGAAAAATCTATCTATCTATCTATGGGTTGTACTTTCTGACACAGTATTAAACTGGTTTGAATCCTACTTTAATCCTAAAGAACAGGGACTAATTTGTGTTTATAGGTAATTACATATCTGAGCGGACAAATATGACATGTGGAGTTCCCCAAGGCTCCATTCTGGGGCCTCTTCTTTTTAACATCTACATGCTTCCACTGGCTCAGATTATACAACAACATTCGTTACCATAATTATGCAGAGGACACACATTTACATAACCTTATCACCAGGGGACTATCGTCCAATACAAACAGTGAGTAAGTGCATTGCACAAATCAACGATTAGATGTGCCAGAACCTTCTTCAGTTAAACAAAGACAAAACTGAGATTTTAGTTTTTGGTGCTTATAAAGCACTAAAAGGTTTAGGGACAAAATATATTTCTGATCTGCTGCGACATTATGCACCATCCAGAGCTCTGAGGGCATTTGGGACAAGTCTGCTTTCTGTCCGCAGAGTCACAACTAAACATGGAGAAGCATGTGTTCAGTTTTTATGAACCACATATCTGGAATAAACTCCCAGAAAACTGCAGGTCCGCTGCAGCTCTCATTTCTTTTAAATCACGGGTGAAGATCTTTCTTTTTGATGCCTTTATCTATCTATCTATCTATCTATCTATCTATCTATCTATCTATCTATCTATCTATCTATCTATCTATCTATCTATCTATCTATCTATCTATCTATCTATATATCTATCTATCTATCTATCTATCTATCTATCTATTATATAGTCAGGATTACAACACGCTCATGTTCACAGTCGAGGGAATCGATAACACTTCACCCAGCAGCACCCTCAGTGTGCCCTGAAATAGGGTGTTGCTGGGGTGTCAAAGGATCACACTCCTGTATGCTTCCCACCTGCTCCAAAACCAACCCTATAGCCTACTCTCTCATATTGTAGACACACACACTTTCTCAGACACACTTTCTCAGACACATGCATGCATACACCCAGTCAGAGTACCCCTAGACAAAGACCAGAAAGCACAAAGGTGATGCAGTGACAGATGCTCCTGTCACATACTTAGCATATCTCCACCTCCAAAATAGTGCAACTGCAGGAGCTGGTCTGACTCTCTCACTCCACGGAAATCAGCGCTCCTACAACTCATTAATTTCACTGAAAAGCAGCTCTTAAACCACAATCCTTCACCCAATATTTATCTAATCTGACCAAATATTATAATTAATGCCATGTCTCTTCTCTCTCCTTTAGGCCAATATATTCCCCTCATCTTCCTCCCTCCCACCCTCTCTAACCTCTCAGTGCCAAGTTCACAGATAGAGAGAAAGTACTTCCTGTGAGAGGCCGGGCCGGCTGCCAGAGAGACTGATCCACCAATCTGACACGTTAATGAGATCCTGGCCCATAGAACTGGGGTGTCAGGCCTCCTCTGCTGCAGCATCAGCCCTGCCATGACCTGCAACACACACACACACACACACACACACACACACACACACACACACACACACACACACACACACACACACACACACACACACACAATCTTTACTCATATGTGTAATTTTTTCACACATGCACCCACACACAGAAATATAAGAATACATGTATCTGAGTACTACTTTCCACACACACACACACACCCACACACACACACACACACACACACACACACACACACACACACACACACACACACACAGACACACACACACACACACACACACACACGCACACACACACACACACACACTTTGAGAGGGGGATTCAGCTCCTTAAATCTGTCTAATTAAAACACCAAATCCCTCAACTCCCCTCACCCACCAACCCAATCCTCACTTCCCAGCCACACACTCTCACACCCCACCCTCCTCCATCCCCACTGCCACCACCCCCGATTCCACAGGAGAAATGATTATTAGGAATTTAATGGGGGAACGTTTCCTATCCCACACCATCTGGGGCTTGGGAATGGCACAAAATTTGAGGATGCTTGCCGACGTTGCGGGGAACATTATTTTCATTTTGTTTTTGACTGGTGCTCAGATTTTCAGACATTGCAGGAAAAAAGGCTCCTGATTACAATAAATTACCATAATATATTACAAAAGAAATACATATAAAGAAGCATTTGTGTTTATTTTTCTGTTAAAGGTGATTGCATAAAACTTTTCTCAACTTCTGAGGTTATTGTTGTCTTTCTGCAATGCATTCCTATAGAAACATACTGTTTCTTTTGCACTAATTATGACACCACATCTCAGATTGTGAATTCACCTCTATACAATATATCCCCCAGTCCTGTCCTTAAC
The DNA here is from genome assembly GCF_031162955.1 of Sander vitreus. Classification (NCBI taxonomy): domain Eukaryota; kingdom Metazoa; phylum Chordata; class Actinopteri; order Perciformes; family Percidae; genus Sander; species Sander vitreus. Next base: position 16,114,698 of record NC_135866.1, read on the forward strand.
CTCCCACACAGAGCCGGGCCATATGCTGCCTCTCTCTCTCTCCCTATACTTCCTTCTCCCGCGCTCTCCTTCACTCCCTCTTTGCAGCTTAATGAGCTGCATGAGTGTAGGGGTACGTGTACACGTTTGACCCTGTGCTAAACTGCTGTACAGCGCCTCGCCCCCCACCTCCACCCACCCCCCTCCCTCAACTCCTCCTCACCTTCTTCAGCCTCTCTGTGAGGCCCCAAGAGGGATTTGAATCCCCTCCGACAAACACACACCTGCATACATATATTCACAGGCACACTGACACACACACACACACACACACACACACACACACACACACACACACACACACACACACACACACACACACACACACACACACACACACACACTACTGACACAGGGAAGGCTAAAAAGGTGATTTTATGGCCCTATAGGGACCTTCAGTAGCCCGGTCTTCCAATTTTATGGTGATACAGAGGGAGAGAAGGATGAGTGAAGGAATGAAGACGGTTATTTCTAAATCAACAGGATACATGCTAACACAATTTGAAATTCTCTGCAGTTGCATCCACAGAAGAGGAAAATGAGATGTGGTGCAATTTATGTGGTATTCTAGTTTGTGATCTCTAAAACTGATTAATTAATTCATTAGGGTTACTTTGTGTTTCCTGATTTTCCTTTTGTTGTTGCTCTTTTAACTCTCCACAATTAAATTTGTTCAAATGTTTGCAAAGCTTTTATATTAATGTTGTGTTCACCTATAAAAGCATATGTGATTATGTGATTTAACATTTGATACCAGTAGGCTATGGCCCTTACATTTCACTCTACAAAAACGTAAAGAGAACAAGAATTTCATGATTTGCAATGATGTGCTGTCTCATTAGTTCAACTTCGACAGAATAGAATACATGCTGAAATAGGTTCACTGCTCTTAATTCATGCATGCTTAGTACACAAGTTTCTTCTTCTTCACATGTGGCTTGACAACAACTGAAAAAAAAAAACAATATGGCAATGGCAAATAGTTTCATAGGCTTCATTTTTTTGTATCTCTCCTCTCTCTAAAGTAAATACAGTCAAATATGCAGGCCTCTTCTCAAACTCAGTTATCTGGTTTCGCTATAGATCACTTATCATCTCCTTGAAAGTCACAGCTATCCAAATACATCATTTAAAAAAGACAGGGTTAATTAATGACAGTTTCTATAAGATTTTTTTTAATGTCTTTAGAGGTTTTTTTGCTGCTGTTAACTTTAATTAAATTTGCATACAGGTGGATATATAAACTATCAGAATGTCAGTCACAGCTTAAGCCTGTATATGTTTTTCTTTAAGCATTGCTTCCCATAAACATGAGCTTTGCTGCTGTGTTGTTTTAGAATTAATTTATTAATTAGGGATAAATTAGACTTGGATACAAGTTTGGTACATAAGTCAAATGTTTAACAGCGTTGTCCCGTGTGTCGCTGCAGTGAACAAGGTGAACTTTGCGCACTTAGACCTCAACGTTTTCAATGATCGGAGTCTGGATAAAAGATAATTTAGTGGTTTTCACCAGGTTTTAATGATGATACATGTAGAAGAAATCTATGTTTTTATAAGTGAAAGTGAAACACAATCAAATCAGTGACAGTATAAACCAGTTCATCCAGCCGGTGAAACACCGATATAAACACAAACTAATAACTTGATCCACATCATTTCATTAACATCGGCTTGAGTCTTCTTCCACTGATTATATGAAATTATAGTCCTGTATAATAACGATTTGTAAAACCGCGAGTAAAATTAATAAAATATAGGTGCGTACAACTGGCTGACATCCAACACCTTGTGGGCATATTTGTCACAAATCAGCCATCTGATCGACTGGAATTTAAACAAGCCTCTCATATGAAGAATTTCAAAACTCTTTTTGCGTTATATTTGCGTAACTTCACAGATTTATATTTTAACTTTAACTGTTAAATTAAAATAAAATAAAAAACAATTTAAGGGACGTTAAAACATTTGTATCGTTAACGAAAATTATTGATTTAAAATGCATTCTTACGGTTTGAAACTTAACATATTGTAAAAATAAAAATGATATACGCATCTATGTTGCTATTATACAAAAGGCCTTACTGTGTCACCCAAAACTCAGAGGGTATGCAAGATGAGACTCAATTTCTCAAAAAAATAAATAGGTTAAAGTAAATTACGCTTGGAGCGTTTTTATCTCAATTTATTAATCAGTTTTTTTTCCTGCCTTCCTGCTGTCGATCATTTTCACAGAAAGCTGAAAAGCTTCAAGGTAAAGCCTCTCACTGCCTCTTCATTTTATTGGGACGAACACATCACAAAACATTAAGACATTACTTCACGAATATTTCGATCCATAACGAGTTTCCAATGTGTGTGTGTGTGTGTGTGTGTGTGTGTGTGTGTGTGTGTGTGTGTGTGTGTGTGTGTGTGTGTGTGTGATAAAAATGAAGAACACCATCCAATAATCATTCGGTTAAAGTTACAAAAGCAACAGAATTTATGAGAGTACAGTCACCAACATTGTGCAGAAATACATGAAGTGCATTACAGCTGCTCTTCGGCAGGAACAAGGAAGTGTAAAAAGTTCACATCAAACTATCCAAAACTGTCATTTCGTTGCATATTGATGGTCATCATCTCTTTTTTAAGGCATGTTGTTCGCATTTATATAATTTTGAAACATTTTGTTCACCTCACACAAAATGATTTTCCTTTCAGCTGCAGTGAAATATACAACAATGCAACCTAAACAAACTGTTAATGTATGGGAATTCACATAAAAAGGTAATACCATTGATTTTTACAATATTTGTAATGATATATTATCCACATTAAAATTGACGGAATTATAATAAATAAGCTTAAATAAATAAATACAATAATCATTTATATTCACCTCGTTACCACACTATTTAATCCAACTACAAATGCATTTAGTTTTTAAACTTTCTTTCCCCAAAACTTTCTGTATGACATCATCATCATCAGGCTCCTAAACACGTGCATAATTCCAAACTGGCTTTTTTCTATAACCAATTTTGTGTAATTGTCATCATTTTAATTAGATATTAGATTAGGAGAAACGCCTTGTGGGAGGAAATAGACACATATGTGTGTGTTTTTTTTTATAAGCAAAGATTGCATTTGGCTGCCTTGCATAGCTCAATTGACCTGTATTGCTAACAGACTGAATCTCTGAACTCCAATCATGGCTCAGCAAACTTCCCTGATGAGGTGAAATGCTTTAGATTCTTCTTCCCCGGTTGTTTCATTTAGCTGATTTTATTTCCAGGTAAATAATTTGACTGACTGCTGTGATCTAATTAAATAAGCAGAAAATTCAATCATATTCATATCAGCTTTAAATAACCCATATCACGACCGACATCTGCAGTACAGCCATTAACAAACAAATATCATATCATATATGTAATTTACTCGAAACCTGCATCTTTAACGAATTAGGCCTACTCTACATTTGTGGTTTTCCAATGGAAACAAATATGTGGCAGTGAGCCGTTAAATCTTAGTTTTCTTTAAATTAATCAGAGAAGAATCTGTCTTCAGATTGAAATCATTTCATTTGTTTTCAAAGCAAAAGCGTTCTTGTGTCTTTTTTCTGCCTTATATCGACACACATCAGGTGAAATCCTCATATCTCATTTGTAGATTTTTACCATGTTTCAAAGAAAAACAAGACTGAACATTCAACAGATAATGTTAAAATTGGCATTTTTGCAGTGCATCAGCGTGTCTGGAGTACATTTCGTTCCACTCTCGACATCTGCGGGGGAAATTGCATTGCTTCTGAAACTTGAACTTCGTCCAGCTGATTGATTAATTGTGGAAAGAGCCATTAACTTCCCCTTGTGCTTGGAAGGACTGGCTGCGGACGTGCAGATCGTAGGGGAAACGGCCCTCTGGGGAGACCCGGTACATGGAATTGTGCGCAAGAGCCGTGCGCCCTGGCGCACTGCAGTAGCGCATGCCATAGTGGCTGCTTTTGCCGTAGTCTGGCGGATCGTCGTGTTTTAGAGAGAAAATCCCGTTGAAGTTCATCGGGGGGCTCAGCTGGCCGTCGAAATGCGGACTCCCGCCCTCTGGGGACGGGTTCTCGTAGTAGGGCTCGTACGCGCCGCTGTAGCTGTAGTGTCTGAACGGCTTGGCGCTGCTGTCCAGGTTGCTCCCGCTGTGACCGGGGGGCGTGTTCATGTCTGAGCCGGGGTACGAGTACATGGCATCATAGGGCGATCTGCCAGAGAACATGACCTCACCGTTGTGGTCTGTGAGGAAATTTCTCGCGTTCAGCTGCAAACAACCGGCAACCAAGTTGGTTGTTGGCTGAGATAATCCTTTGCACAAAGTCTGTACGAAAGCGAGGAGGTCCGGTCTCTTCCCAGCGCTCAGAGTCTCTGACAGGGCCCAGATGTAATTTTTAGCCAGTCTAAGGGTCTCAATCTTGGACAGTTTTTGAGTTTTTGAGTAGCACGGCACAACTTTGCGCAGGCTCTCCAACGCGTCGTTCAAGCTGTGCATCCGGGTGCGCTCTCGGGCGTTGGCTTCATGGCGCCGTACTTTGGACCTGTCCATCTCCTTACCGGGCCTCTTTTTTCGCGGGCCGCGCTTTTTAGGAAGTCCGTTGTCATCGTGATCGCCCTCCCTTTCATCCTCATCTCTGTCGGAGATGTCGTCCTCGTCCTCCTTCATGTCTGAATTGGACCTGTCTGGGTCGTGTTGTCGCTCCTTCTCCAGGCTCTCAGGTAAGTTTTCACGATGATAATTGGCACCAAACCGCGGCTCACACATCATATGAGGTTCCTCAAATGGCAGCGTCAACATATTTCCTGGAAAATGAAAGCCAAACTATGAGGACAGAGTACAACACGGAAGTCTTTTGAAGGTTGTCAGTTAATTACCTTGTGATTTGACCCCCCAAAGAGGAAGAGGAACAAATTGGCAACCAAGGCCATGTCACAGCTGGCTACCTTTTCAAAGACACTCAACTTCATTGTCTTTGGACTTGTGGAAAAATAACCTTAATTGTTTCAAGCCTCTTTTAACATATTTGTTGATAATAGGCTATACGTGATAAAAGCCTATTATGTTTTTTTAGCCAAAGCGCAGCACAAAACACATTTAAAATCAATAAACGCAAACTCTCAAAGTCAAACCATTAATAAGTCATATAATAATACTAATAATACTAACCTCTGATCAGCGTGCACCTTGCATGTTCCCAAATAGCTCTTCTGAATCTGCGCTGCAGCTTCTTCTCTTGCAAACCACAAATTAAAGGAAAAAGCTTAAACCGTGCACACTCTTTTCTCTGCCTTGCTGTATTGTGCTGTTCCTCCTTTCTCCTCCTTCTCTCTCTCTCTCTCTCTCTCTCTCTCTCTCTCTCTCTCTCTCTCTCTCTCTCTCTCTTCCCCTTCCCTCTCTCTTTGAGGAATGACACTCATGCCAACAGCGGGTACCCATGCCATCTGCCGCTGACGTCTTGTGGCAGCCGGGACCACGTGTTCAGTGTCCCATGGGACCTCCATTCCTACCGATCATCTGGCAGCTCCGGTAATGGGCACCGGGAGGCCCGCGTTTACCGTCAAAAACACAGACCGGAGAGGGATAACAATATAATATCTGCATCTCCCCTTGTAAGAAAGATGAATTAATGTCTTTTTATGTGGAAAATAACGAGGGACGTGCGAGTTTGCAGGCATCCTCAACAGGTGAGATAGATAGATAGATAGATAGATAGATAGATAGATAGATAGATAGATAGATAGATAGATAGATAGACAGATTGAAAACTGATTAAACAGAAGAATAGAAATGTCAGTTTTAAATAATCCCAGATTTATTCAATTTAGTGAAAAGCAATGGGAAACAGGGAAGTTAAAACCCTTAATTCAAAAAACATGAGAGATGGAGCAAACCTCAAGTTTTTTTGTGGATATAAAAACGGAATGCTGCTTTGTTCAGTTTTGACTCGGTTTGTATTTTGGTCCTAAACCGTGGTCCTGAATTGTATTTATTCAAGAATTTGCACATACATAGGCTACACATGTAGAAGTGTAAGACATCGGCATTTAAACACACATACAGTATAAACCCTGTGAAGGTATTGTACAAAGACCTGCCCTAAAGCTCAAAGCATGATAATTTAATTAAATTTAATGAAACCAATTATAAATGCATTTCTGACCGGAAGCTGCAAACAAGGAAAAAAAAACGGACATGTGACCAACACCATTTAAATTATACAGCTGTACTATATACAGATACAGATATATGTCTGTCTGTTAACTCTAATGTTCTGTTTCAGGTCCTCTTAAACAGCTCAAAAAACACACCCAACACTGTTTAATCATCTGGACACCTTTATGAGAATTGCTCATAAACATGATTTTTTTAATTGACACATTTCTTCGGTTTGAGGTCTCCAATCACAAAATATTTGGACTTCTAGTACTTGTTATGCTGCACCTAGTCTATATCCCTAACGTTCCACTTCCGGGATTGCTCTGTTGCCGCCAGGGGCGTAGCACAAAATTCTGGGCCCTGTAGAAAGGCATTTTCTATGGGCCCCTCCCCGCATCCACTGCTATTCATTCTAGCATCTTTTTGGGCCGTCCTCACATGAGGGCCCTGGGTACCCAGTCCCCTTCCCCCCCCCCGCAAGAAAACATTTCTATGTGTTCTGGAGGCAGTTACAAACAACATATTTGGTTGTTTAATTTGAAGGACTGTGGTTTATTGATGTCAGAAGAAAAGATTTTTTTTTTTTTAAATGGTTGATTTTACAATAATTATTATACAGCTGTTGGGTTTGTGGGACCTCAAACAATAAGGAAGTAAAGCTCTCTTAACAAAACTCAAGGGTTGATAGACTATGTAGTATATTATATAAATTGAGGCCTGCGACTAATGATTATATTTATTATTGATTAAACTGCAGACAAATTTCTCGATCAATCGTTTCGTCTATAAAATGTCAGAAAATAGTGAAAAATGCCCGTCACATTTTCCCAAACTTTTTGTTGACGTCATTAAATGTCAAAACATTCCATTTAAAAGAGAGGAAATCTGCATATCTACACATTGGAAAAGCTGCAACCAGAGAACTTTCGGAATTTATGCGCAAAAAGCTGACACAAACGATTAATCGATTATCGAAAAAGTTGCATACAATTTTTCTAACCGATCGTCTAATCGACTTATTGTTGCAGCTCTATATTAAAAATTCCAGCAGGCACCTCACATGCAGAGGATGCTATGATACCAGGGGGGCGTGCACAGTGTTGGTACCTCAGGACTGTAGACATTAAGTACACCCCGTAGAAAAGGCCCAGTGGCACGCTGCCAAATCCACACTGGGGCACAGCTGGCACTCGATATGGGTACATGCACTCCTCAGTTATGTGAAACACACACACAAGCGCACACAAATGTATCCCTGTGAATGACCTTGTTGCAAGGAGAATCAATTAAAGTGAAATATCAATCTCTCTGTATTGGACAGTATAAGACATTGATCAGCAGTAAGGGCCTGGCAGCAGAGTGCCACAGCGTGTTTACGACACCTGACGGTGTGAGCTCAGAGCATGAAAAATGAATGGCGAAGGTAAAGATTGCAGGTGACAACGATAGCATCATCTCACACACTGGTGACTGTGCATACACTTAACCCTAATGTGTGTGAGACAGAGCACCAAACGTGTTCACACAAATACAGGCAAGTGTGTGGGAGCGTGCATGTGGACGAACACATACTGTACATGAGCACACCCCCCCCAAAAAAGAGAATAACAAAAAACAAAAACAGACCCCTCATCACTGCCTTCCCCCTAAAATGCCTCAGCTGGTCTGCTGATCGTTCTGGTCCAGCACACACACACACAAGCATCTGATGAGTCAAACTCCCCATCTCAGACTAATCAGTTGACTGCACTAATTGCAAATGCAAATATGCAAATTTATATTAATTAATTACTCCACTAATTAGTTCTCTTGTCTTTTCAGGTAATAAATCATGGTGTGGTTGAGAGGGAAAGAGAGAGACATGGCAGTGATCTTTTGTCTGCTAGAAATCCTCCTTTCAGGCCTGAATCTAATCTTGTTCTGATGTTTTTAGGGCGGTTTTCATTTAAAACTGTCCTCAGCTAAGACTGACTTTTTTTTCTCCCTTTCTTACAGCAGTCCTAACCTAGTTAATTATTTCAGTTGATATTTTAAGTGTCATACTTCAAGGGTGGAAGCATTGTAATTTGAGAGGTATAACAAATAGCAGAGGTTGGTAGATCAGGGTGTCTCGCTGACAGTTCTTGCCTGTCAGCTCTTTTAATTATCACATTATCAGCTTTTATAGGCACGGTGCGTGGTGTTGAGCTGCAAATGAAGGCGCCACTGATCGCACGCTGAGTTGCAAGCATTTCTCAATTGATGTCAGCAGTTAAAGCGAGTTTGTGTCTGGATGATGAGTGCGAGGTGAAGTGGTTGAGCATACGGACTTCAGACATAACATGGGCAACTGTCAACTTCTAGTAGTTCTCTGATGATACAGCCATCATTAGATGTGCATCAGAAGGGAACAAACAGGAATACAGGGAGGTCATCAAGGACTTTAACCACCTTCACCTAAACGCCTAAGACAAAGGTCATAGACTTTTGCAGGAAGACACCCCAGACTTCACCGGTGAACATCCAGGGATGGTATATAGAGACAGTGGGAGCGCACAAATACCTGGGTGTTCACCTCAACAATACACTGGACTGGTCAGACAACATTGCTGTCCTGTATAAAAAGGGCTGAGGTCCCAGGGAGGTCATTTGGAGGTTGCAGTTGACACTGTTAAGAACATTTCATGACACTGAGAGGTGGCATGTGGCATCTGCAATCGTCTACGCAGTGGTCTACTGGGGAGATGGAAGCACGACGAGGGACGGAAAAAGACTCAATAAAGTCGTTAAGAGGGCTAGGTCTGTCTTGGACTCCCCTCTTGATTCCTGAGGTGGGTGAGAGGAGGATGTGAGCCAAGCTGACGTCAGTCATGGACAACACCACTCGCATGAGACTGAGGCGGCCTTGAGCAGCTCCTTCAGTAACAGACTGCGACACCTACAGTGTAAGAAGGAGCGCTACTGCAGGTCCTTCGTTCCAACGGCAGTTAGACTTTTTAGCACGAGCATAACATAATGTAACACTGCTGTTGTCTGTCACCATCACCCACCACTTACAACATGACAGACTATCCTGTGCAATGTCCTGCTTGTATCCTGTACAATTATATTTATACTGTAGATATTGTTTTATTTTCTAGTACAATGCTACACGCCATGTGTGTATTACAATGGGCAATTATCTTGTGCAATTATCCATTATGTACATATCTGTAATAGTTAAAGGTGTATATAGCTTTTATATTATTTAATTTCATTTGTATTTTTGTATTTTTGGTGTGGCAATACAACGTGATACTGTCCAAAATCAAATTCCCTGCATTTTTCTTTATAGTTAATTTCTTTAGTACAACCCTGTGAGGCAGAAGAACGCTCCGAAATGAACTCTAAATGCAAAGCATGTATTTTTTTAATCCTGACACTGACTCCGTAATGAGCCTGCTGTTAATTTTCAGTTCCTCAACAATCTAACAACTCTCACTATTTATTTTGCATTGCTTTACGCTGAGGTGCATGTACAAATAACTAAAGCTAAATAAGGAAGTGCTTAAGCAGTCCCAAATACAAGTGCAAGTCATTTATTTTGAGTACCTAATACACAGATGAATACCTTGGTTGTTGCTATTAAATTGTTTCAGATTTTTGTTCTCACACCGTAAACCTGATGTTGGCAGATTTATGTCTTTATTTATTAGAAAATGTTTCCAAACCTGACATGCTCATCTTTTGTAACACTAGTTTATTTAAGTTTAAATGTTTTTGTTCCTTTCCTTTTTCCCCCTTCTTTTATTTAACCAGGTAGAAGTCTCATTTCAAGAGAGTTCTGGTTTAAGAGGGCAGATTAAACTGTGTTACAACAATAAAACACACAATATTACCAGCCCTGTCTCCTCGAAATGACATATACTGCTAATTTGTTTGTTTTTTCAAACAAAACATGACTGCTGCCTGGTTTATGTTCAAGTACATGCTATGTTGTTGTACTGTGCTCGACTCCCAGTCGGTCGGGATGGATTGTGGACATAAAAACTAAAGGACTTTTACCCTGGAGGCCTCACCTCCTGAGTTACACATTCTGGCAACAAAAGACTTTGGTTTAGGTGGAGCGAGTGGGGTTTTGGTTAAATGTTGATAAAGTGAACATGTGCTTTAAGTCACTCTTAACTACCTAAACTCTCTAACCTTAGTCATTTGAGTGTCTAAACGTTAAAAGTAAAAAGCAGTATCACCTAACCTTTAGTTGCTAAGTAGATATTGTATTGCTGTGAGCAAATATAGTAATATAGTAATAATGTATTTAGTAATAATAGTGACACATTCCACAGTGACACTCTTTACAAAATGTGTTCAGAATCAGTCAGTATAATTAAGACAAATTGGAAATTAAGTTGACATTACATTTCAGTCATTCTGCAAATGATTTTGTCCAAAGCAACTTGCAATAAGTGCATTCAAAACCAAAAGCGCTAAATGTCATCAATAATTGGAAGTTCAGGCTGTCAGGTCACGATTTAAAAACAACCTTGATTCAAAAGGGAAAGAATTTTGTTAAACACTCTTAATGGACAAGTTTCATCATGGTTTCAGCAGTGGAACACATTCAATAACCCCCACCCACCCACCCACCCAAGGCACACATGCAGCACAGTGGATGTGCAGAGGAGGGCTGAGGATTGTGGGACTGATTACCAGAGGCCAGGTCCTGGACTGGTGTCCTCCAGCTGTGCTGTTCTACCCAATTAGAAACTCCATATGCTGCCCCACTCAGCTGCTGAGTAGCCACACCTCCCACCCACACAGGTGTGTGACTGTGTGTGTGTGTGTGTGTGTGTGTGTGTGTGTGTGTGTGTGTGTGTGTGTGTGTGTGTGTGTTCGTCTATACAATCAACACAAACACTTTGCTGAGAAGTAAAAACATAGTTTCTCCTGTGTCCAGTTGTGTTTGTATCCAATATTTTATAGCATACAAAAATAGAAACAACTCACAGATCTGATTTAATTTTGTGTGATGGTCCACAATACTTTCTTAATCCCAACCCATTTCTTTACACCCAAACAAAGTAACTCTGACTGTCACTGCTCCTTTGATAAGAAACACACAGGTATTTAGGTGGGTGGCATAGAAGTGCTAATAGTATTAAAATATGGGGATATGAATAATGGATATGTTTTTGAAGATGTATAATGTAAAGATGTTAGTCCCGTTTTCAGACAGAGATGGGATGCAGACGTGAAATGTTGCCAGAGGCGCTCGTTTCTTTTTCAAAGCACAATCTGTTCGCGTACGTTCAAAGTGGCTGTGACAATCTGTTGTGGTAGAATGCAACACTTCCATACCCAGAAAGTGATAAGATAAAAAAAAAGTGTCAGATATCAAAAGTCACGTCTTTAGTTTAATATAAGTATTGTATGAAATGTATGATAAACTCACAGTAGAGGTGGTGTCTGACAACAGTGACCTACAGGAACTATATATGTCAAGAAAAACATTCATATTCTCTGACATGAGGAACATTGTTGCAGGAATTTCTCACTAGTATGTAATACAAGTTTTAAAAAGTGTTTTTGCCATGCACTACTGACTACTGCCAATTTCTATGCATTTTTCTTAATAGCACCTCTGCTTTTTTTCCAAGCATGAAGCCAAGATGATTGACAGGGTTGTAATGTCGTTTTCTCACCTAATCGACACTCTAAGTGTTGATATAATGTCTTTCTCAACTGTCCTCAACTCCCCATCGTCTGAAACTACTTCTCATTCTTAACAAAGTGTGGCACAGACAGAGCTTTAGTGTGCAGTGCAAATACATTTGAAAGTTGGTTTAGACTACTTCATTCATGTTATTGGAAAAAGTCTTGTTTTTGCTGACCGTAATGCTGCTGTGTGACATACTGTGTGTTATCAGCCACATAAAACATATTAGTTTGGCTGGTACCACAACAACTACGAGTAAGAGTATTGTTTGAAATGCTTCTTTCCCGCTCATACGCTGTAAGTATAGAAGAGCCTTTGATTCGCTTGCCTTACTTTTCTTGTAGGAGAAGTTTAACATTTCGGGAAATACACTTTTTTGCTTTTTTGACGAGAGGAAGATGAGAAGATCGATACCACTCTTGTATTCTTACGGAATATTGAAGTTATATTTAACGTTGTGTCACCGGTTAAGTTTAGGCAGCAAAGCTACCGTTAACAGTTTAGTTTAATATGACCATTCTATTTAATGCTGTGAAACGACAACCGGTATTTGACTGTGACGATCCAAAACGACTTGGTTAAGATAAGAAAAAAGTTTGTGGTTTGGGTTAAAATAAGTACTTTTGGGACACGAGCACTGGTCCCCTGGGTTAACGTCCTGTGTTTGGTAAGAATGTTACTCTTTAAATCGTGTTTCTGAGAAGAAATGTCTGCAAAGTCATATTGTAAGGTGAAGAAGTGCATTCTTCCATATTGTGTCCAAGAGTCATAAAGAGAAACGAGGGAAGAACAAGGACCTCACAGTGACTCTACTAAACATGCTGCTAGTTAGCAGCAAGTTGGTTCTTCAGTCTTTTTGTGTCTGACCTACGTGTATTTAATCTTTTGCTCAGACAGCTTATTCTGTGAGAGGAACAAATTCCTAGAACTCACTACCTGATCATTTACTGATCAAATTTGCTGCACCACTTTTAAGAGAGCTACCCAATCCTGGTTTATTCAGCAACAAACCTGTACTCATGTCAAGTTTTAAATGTGATGTGTCAATGTGTGCTTTATTGTATATTGCTGTATCCAGTTGACCTTCTTTTTAGCTCACTGTTCTAATCTCTTAGTTTCTTAAAAGCCTTTCTATTAGGGTGTTGCAAACTAGCATCCGCTATAAACACTAAATACTTGCATTGGATAGCTGTTTTCAGTTTTTCTGTGTATACTGTATCTGTCCCTTTCTAATAAACTATCAATAATAATAAATAAATGTGTAACAAACAAAACAATTAAAAATAATTTTGGGCCCATCATTGCAAACTCTATACAGGTGTGGAAGAAAGCAGAACGTTGGATGGGCGGCCCTTCTAAATTCTGCCAGAACACGCCACTATGGCATAACCGGAGGTTATTATGCAGCAACGAACCATTTAATCAACCATCTTGGTCATCTCTTGTAATGAATACATTAGGCGATTTATATGACACTCAAGGTCTTTGTTCCATACAAGATGTAAAAACACACTTTTCTCTTCCTGCGTCCTCTTATTTTGTTTATTTTCAGCTAAGATCAGCCTTAAAAGCTTATGGAGTTCCCTGGAATTCTCCTCTCCCCTCACATCCCATGTTACAATGGATTGCACCATTACTGGGCAGATCTTCTGTCTCCTTAATATATAGTACGCTGATTCAGCATAGTGCCAAGGCTTTACCAACTGAATCCATATGGAACAGGGAGTTGGGGAGTTTGAATATAAACCTGGATTGGGAGAGAATATGGTGCAATCTATGTATGACTTCTAAGAACCTAGATCACCAACTAATTCACTTCAAAACCATACATAGAACCTACATCGCACCCTATAAAAGATTCTAGATGAAATTACAAGCTACTAACACTGCTTCACCTGGAACATTTTTACACGTTTTGGGATTGTCCAGTTATCTCTAAATTCTGGCTTCATGTAAACTCAGTTTTGGCGGACATACTTGACATTTCTTATGTTCCTAATCCTGGTTTTTGTCTCCTTAATGATAATTCTGATATCAATCTAAAGCAAATTCAGTTCAAAATGGTATTCGCAGGGTTTACCTCTGCAAAAGAAAACAATTTTGAAAAACTGGTTCATTCCGGATATGTGTATGAATTCATTCTGGATTCATAGCCTTGTCAACATTGTCAACCTTGAACATACAACTGCACAACTCAATAAGGCGCGACCAGCGACTGTACCAGCTTGGAACTCTTTCTCATCTAGGATAATCTCTTGGACCAGGAACAACAGCTAGCAATCATTGTTGTGAACTCTACCTGCCGTACATGTTTTTGTTGCTTTATGTATTGTCTTACCAATGTGATGTTTTCTCTTATCTCTTACCCCCCAGCCCCCTTTCTCCATTTGAAAAGCAATAAAAATGTTGATCACAAAAAAAAATCTTCTTCATAGCCTGTTAGGTCACGAGTCAGTTTATCAAATTCATAGGCCCAATCCCAATGTCCAAACTCACAGACACAGACTTTGAGGAACGTGAAATGGGCTGTCTTTTGCAGACATTTTAAGCCCTTTATGCACACTTCCCATAGGTTTGCATTTCTTCAGAATTTACCTGAGGGATTTACCCACAATGCATGGTATGAGAGGCTATTGCGTACTATGAAACAGAATCCTGCCAGCGCCACCGTGGCATTATGCTGCCCTTTGCTTGTTTTTTAGTAAATAAATAAAGCCGGCAAAACAGCTGACCTTCACTGTGGCATTATTAAGGAATCCAGGAGCCCGAAGGTGTTTAGCTTAGCTTAGCTTAGCATTAATACTGGAAACAAACTGGCACATCTAAAGCTCCCAAAGTTGGCATAGAGACTGAAAACAACCCTGCGCTGAAAATGAAAGATGAAGAACTCATAATTCACCTCTGGCTGTTCAGAATATCTCCACCTACTTCTCCACTCTGTTACACTCCATTGTAAGGTTGCTTGAAATATCCCAACATGACATCACGCCATCTGTGTTTAACCAGTTTTAGCAAGAACGAGCAACATGGTGTTGCAGTGTTAAATTGGCTTGAGTTTGATTTAAAGGGAAAGTGCTGCTGATGAACAGCAGCTCAAAATAGAGTCATCATAAGCATAATCAATGATACATTTGCAAGTGGTAGTAGTAATGTTGTTAGTACCTCCTCAGCAGCCAATTAGAGCATTTTTTTCTGTTGATTTCTTGACATTATAGTTAGTTAAGTTACCAAAAGGTTGAAGTATTCAGATCCAGATAAGGGGCAAACAGTATTACAGCAATGTAACAATACTCCACTACAAGTAAAAGCCCTGCATTCAAAATCTCACTTGCATTGGCACTTGTACAGGGGAACTCCACTGATTTTACACATCAAACTGTTTTAGAGAGTATTACTGCATATGTGGAAAAAGCTTTGTAAAGCTTTTTGTGGCTCCAGAGGGTTCTCAGTGAAATCTAATGAATTAACCCTTTAATGCATGAATTATGAAAACTTCAGTCAGGATTTCTTCCCCCAAGTGTTTTTATTCTTCTTAAGGCATGAAAAAAATAGTTGAACTTTTTTTTTAAACGTGCATTTTTCACTGCAAACATTGAAATTTAGACTTTTACTTAACAAATTGATATAACTGAATATAATGATAGTATATTATGTGAAAAATATAAAATGTTTTTTTATGGTGTTATACTGTTTTCACATATAACATATTCTAATACTGTTCAATGCAATGCAAAACCTCGGGTTGAACCCCCCCCCTTCCCCTTAACTGTATATTTTGTATATTTTTTGTTTTTGTTTCCTCCCAGCAGACAATCAATACTTGGACAATTTCCCAAGTGTATTACTCCTTAGGTGTTACTTGATGTTAAAACTTCATTTTTACTTGCAAGGGTGTCCTACTATAGAAGGATTGGCAGGATTTTCCTGAGCTGTTCAGCATGTGTGTCTGTCTGTCGGCCATCTTGGATTTGTGAAATTTGTGTGGCACTTACAGCACCTGGTCAGTGGGTGACAGTGAATGGAATGACAGATCAGTGTCCACAGTGGTGGCTGATCATCAAAACACATGCATATGCACGGAAATGGTGTTTGAATAGCTGTCCACTGTAGTGACCACTATGTTTGAAAGGGTTAATAGCGTTGGTTGGGCTGAAGACTACAAGTTCGAAAATTAAACAAATCTTTTGTTGTGGAGTTAGAAATTAGTGAACCAACTAGACCTCTGTAGCCCACTCCTCATCTCTGCTTTAGGTAGCGGCTCAAGGCTACATTATAGTAAAAGTACAAAGTAATGGAAATACTATGTAAAGTAACTCAAAACTGCAGTACAGTACTTGAGTAAATGTAGGCTACTTTCCACCACTGGGAGTTAATGATTAAAGTGAAACACATTCAATCACAAATTTTCATTATTCTAAATTAACTCCTCACAATTTCGTAGTTAAAATATTTTCATTTTATGTTTTTTCCATAATGCATTACTGCTGTGGAGTCTACTGGAGTGATTACCACTTTCACAGCAGATTTTGTCTCGAGACAAGGAGCTCAATGCCCTCTGCAACTTGCATAATCATCTGCTGTGTGTCACAATGCTGTAGCCGTGATGGGGTCTGCCCTGCCCCTTGTGCCCACCTGAGGGGGGGTTACAGTTGGCAGCCTTGCTCCTCACCTGTCAGGCTTCCAGAAAGGAACCTCTTGGCTGCCAGCAGAAATAGCTTCTTCCTATTTGGGGGTCTGCCCCCAGTCAAGATGAGGGAAGCTTGGCTCTTTAAGAGTTGGGCCAATTCCCAGACACATAGCAGCTCGTGCCACAGGGCCCTTTGATTTTGGGCTTTCAATCATTCACTCTAAATAGTGCTCTGTGCTCTTTCTAGTGGCTAGACAGGGTTTAATTTTTATTAAAGAGCTTGATATGCAAAGTCTACTTTACATGCTGCGTGAAGCAGCCATGTGCAGTTAAGTGGCAAGAACATGTTGTAGTTCTGTTAAGGTTAGGGGATGGATTCCCAAAAGGCCAGTCATATTGGAGCCTTGCTGTGACAGCAGCAGACTGTATTTACAGTGATATATTTGCTATATATTCGGCAGCTATTTTTAATTCATTAATTTTCATTTAGTTTCATTCATTTTATAAGCAAAAATGCCTAATTAAATTAGTTTTACCTTGTTAAATGTGAGGATGTGTTGCTTTTCTTTGTCGTAAATGGCAAAATACTAAAAATACATTGCAATGAAGATGTTTACTTTTTTCTAACATTTTAAAGAACAAAGAAACTGATTAATCGAGTAATTAAAGTAATATTTAGTTTCATCCCTACTTTTCTTAATGTTATCTCTGCCATGTATCTAACTTGTGTGTGTGTGTGTGTGTGTGTGTGTGTGTGTGTGTGTGTGTGTGAGAGAGAGAGAGATAGGACAATAAATAAGAGTTATTTGTGTTTAATATAATAATATACAGTATACATAATGTGCAGAGCTCATCCTGCCCACAAATGTGGCTGTTTTTTTTTTTTTTAGATGAAGGAAAAGCAAACTTATTAGCAGGTCCAGGTAACATCAGAGCAGCAGTTCCCGCCAGTGGCCATGTGATTAAATCACACAGAGTGAGTCTCAGGGAGCTGGGCATTGAAGGGACAGGCTGTCGGATGCCTTCACACCCCTCCCTCCTCCTCCTCTCCTACTCTTCCTCAACCATGTCATAGTGGAGCTCAGCCCGAGCCAGGGACAGGAGGTAGGGTGGAGCACAAATACCAACGCTCACATAAATGCATGGACAAACTTCATTTCCATGTATGAGAGCAATTGAAGACCAAAACATGCATGTTGTCTTTTTTGTTAATACACAAAGTCATGAGCATGAATTCACAAGAAGACACACAAATACAAACATGCACAAACACAAAGAAAGAATAAAAGAGTTTATGTATCTGTAAATTAGCTTTCAGGTAATAAAACGATGAAACAACCACCACAGGACACACACACACACACACACTCGTGTTTATCCAACCACCCTTGACTGGAGTTAATACCAGAAAAGGAAACTCATTTGCACATTTTACTTGCAAGCAAATTGACTATTTAAAAGAATAATGACCAAAAACAAAAGCTATGTAAATCAACAGTGAGCCAAAAAAAAAACAAAAAAAAACATAAATCTTACTTTGCAGCCTCACCAAATTCCTCAATCGTGCCAAAAATAAGTATTAAAAGCTCTTTAAAATACGGTTGATGGCTTTTGGTTACAGGCAGTCCCTATTTTCATGCCTGGCAATGGTCTTTTATGGCGAGGGACCTAATACAAGATTTCTGTTCTAGTGCAAACACAGTGGCCATGGGCACCAAGGAACAGCTGCCGTATAATTGAATTAACATTCGCCTTCTGCTTCGGCACTCAACGCTGTGCTGAGAACTCATACACATCTCTCCACGAGCTCCATCAACTGGCCCATGAATATGCATGCTGCTTGTGATAAATATGCGTTCTGTGTGTAATGTTTGTGGAGCTGCCTATATGGGGGATAAAGAGCTATATACTGACTATCTTGGGAGTGTGACACAGTGTAAATCAAGTCCGTTGATCATTTTTAATGATGCAGCCCCTCTGAGGCTGAGAGGCGGTGTTGGTGTGATTTAAAGTCTAATAGAGACATCTAGTGGATTACTGACTGTGAGACATGTACATCTTATAGCTAATGCGCAATACAGTTCATAGGCTTTGTTCACTAAATGTAATCCTATGTTCTTATTTCAATCTAATGAGGTTTAAATATCCTATTATAGTGAGCTATTAATACAGTAAAATCAGTGTTATCTTTCATATCATTTGTCACTAGTCTGTGACAAAAAAAGCATTATTAGACTACATCAATTATACTACATCAATTAAATAACACGTCTTCTCTTTTAGAATCAACAGGAAAATAAAACATCACCCAAGCAGACAACACAGAGATTATAACAATATAAACTCCACAGCAACTGCAGCCCATATCGAAGGTAAAAAACAGCTGCACAGTTTGTACACATGTAACGTTAATGAACACACATGCACAATGCTAGGCGTTGTCTAGCAATGTTGACCTTCTCCTCTGGAGAAAGTTAAAACCATTTCTTGAGCACTGCAAAGTTCTCCACTATCTGCTCCATGTTCCACTTCTCAGCTTGTTCACTCTCAGAGCATAATATAACCAGTCCACTCAGTCAGTCTGTCACACTGAGCTCCTCAGACTTTTCAAATATGTCATGCTGAATGACACTGCAGTCACAACTATGACAGAAGTTAACAGTCACAAACAGCATAAAGGCCTCACACACCTCACTGAAGGTAAAAGCTCCTCAGCAAGTCACCGCTCGAGGATCCACCATGAGCATTTTAGCATTAGGCATGTTAGCCATACCCAGCATGCACCTGTACATTGTGGGTGTGTTTCATTTGGGTCACTGAGCGTGTTGGCCGGGTGGTGCATTAAACCAGTGATTCATTTAGGTAGATGCAACCCTTTTTTTATTTCACCTATGCCGAGATAAAATATTGCTAACTTTAACCCATAATTGTTGTACAGTACTATACTGAAACTGTCCTTAGCAATCCCCATCAATTGGTCCCAAAACGTCCCAGTTAGATAATGAATGCCGTAAACATATTCTGTATAAATCTTTACAATCATTCCCCGAAAAAACCAAGCTGGCCTGCCTTATTGCACAATCCAAGTTTTCTTCAAACAATGCCATTTTTAGCATGTAGCTTTCTAGCTCAAAGTTTGTTGTTGTTTCCCGAAGGGAACGGTTTGAGGCCAACACACAGAGCGAAAGCGGGCAATTATCCTGAAAATGTACTTTCATTGATTCAGACTACTATCCTGCAGCTGAAACACTGTCTGTGCAAACACATAAGAAATTGTATGCTACTTTTATACTACTAATTAATTTTTGCACAAAACAAGGAGATTGTTGTAGATTGTTTCATTTCATCTCTTACATTCAAAGCACATTCGGATGAGATATGGAGGAATGATAACAGCAATAGAAAAACAGTTTAAATGCTGATATGGGCACACCATTACTGTTTAAAGAGAGGCTTGAAAAATTGTGAACCTATCCTTTAACTGTTTTTAGAAATGTTGTAGACAATTAATTGATGAATCGAAAAAATAGTTGCACTCCTAGATCTTACACTTCTCAAAATACAACCCTGACACTCCACTGATCTTCCATGCGTATAATCAGGAGTGTCCTTTAAATGTGTAATATAATACTGTGGTGGTGTTGTAGAAAATGAAGACAGGCAGACATGATCTGAGCCCTTTGAGTCCAAATTTATTGATACAGCTGTGCAGTCACAGAGCATGGTGGCACACATGGCCGCCTGGCCGGCATGGGACAGTGACACACACATGCATGCACATACATGCACACACACCCATACGCACTCTCTTAGTCCCTCTGTCTATTCATAGATGTAGTGGAGGTTAAACCTAAGGCGGTGTTCTTTTGTTAGCTAGTCCGACTTCTCACATTTGTTTTTTAATAGTTTATCCACCATTTAGCCCAACATCATTTTATCATTTCATCTTTATAATATGTCTACTTCTGTTTTATATATGTAAACATATCCAGTGGAATCGGCCTAATATGGTAGTACATATACAAAATATGAGCACTGGATCTTTAATGTGAAAAAAATTGCTGACATCTATTTGTTGATTATGCTTTTAGGGGTGAGAATTGTATACCAGCTTCAACAGTCCACTGCATCACTTTTTGTTTCTCTCTCTCTCTCTCTCTCTCTCTCTCACACACACACACACACACACACACACACACACACACACACACACACACACACACACACACAACTTTAGTCACTTTTGGGGACATATAAAGACGTACATTCATTTCCTGGAGACTTACCCTTACCCTAACCACTGACCCAAAAATCATCATTTTTACCAATTGGAGAGGCCATCCCCAATTAACTAGCCTTAAGCCTAAATGTGTCCCCGAAAGTAGCCTAAGTCATGAACACACTTACACACATACACACACACACACACACACACACACACACACACACACACACACACACACACACACACACACACACACACACACACACACACACACACACACACACACACACACACTCACACACTCTCATCAATAGAGCAGGTCACAGTGAGGAGATCAAAAATGCACATTAAGTATTTTTCGGCAGTTTCACACACGCACGTACACGCACGTACACACACACACACACACACACACACACACACACACACACACACACACACACACACACACACACACACACACACACACACACACACGCACAAACACACACACTTTACATCCATTTAACCTCAGTCACTAGAACAGTTTAAGATCTGTCATTATAGAGTGATTCAGACTAAACAAGGAAACAAAGCATTAAACAAACGACAAATAATCTTTTCATAGTGAAACACCATGTTATGAAGTCTTTACCTGTCATAAATACAGCTATGTTTCTGATTATGGTTGGTATAAATTCTTGTTAAATATTCATACAGTAGGCTATCACAGTAGCAAGTGAAAGATGGAGCAAACTACAAGACTGTACACGTGTTGGTCCCTGGATACAGAAAGCATATTCCACTTTACCAAGTGTCAGGCAAGCTATTTTGAGAACACAATGAGCTTTGTACTTGTTCTATTTATGAATTACATTCTTATATGATTGTTACACTTAAAATTTACAGTTTTGAGCCACTTGAATTTTTTTGACTTCAGAGCTGGTGGAATACAACATATCTAACAGACACACACAGGGACAAATAAAACCAGAGGAGAGACAAAATGACAACAGAAAAATGTCATTACATGTTGACGACGTACTTTTTGACAACCTAGCGAACATTACAGTAAAAACAAACAAAAAACTATACAGCTATAAAATAGATTTTTCTAAATGAAAAAGAGCAAAATATATCACTATAAATATTACACATCTGCAACATCAAACGTCTGACTTTACAGACAGACTTCCCAACAATGTCTTAAATAAAAGTCTTTACTCAAGACTCTTTAGAGCGAGTAATTGTAGTAGGATATGATCTGTTTTGTTCGACTGTACCTGGATCAGCACAGATTCAAATGACATCACAAAATCAGTTTTCCTACAGGTGAAAGGTGTCAAAAGGAAAGTACATATACGTTTACAGGCACACATTCAGGCAGCTGGCTTGCTAACCACTGACTGTAGTCTTTAGGTAGAAAGTAGCATGTGGTTACATTACATGATAAACTGCTTTATATCTCAACATGATACTAAAGTTCTGTTTATAATATAAAAATGAGGAGTGTGTATTAAAACAAAGAGGCTAAAAAATAATTCCAACAATTTTATATAAATGTATAGGTGTTAAATTATGTAACCCTTGTGAACCCCTGTTAAAGTATACATAACAGTATACACATGTACAGTATACTTTAAAATAACATGCCAAGAACTTGGTCTTGGCACAATCAATTTTAGGATGTCCATACCAAAATAATTTAAAACATAAGGAAAAACAAAATAAAAGTGCACAATTTTCAGGAAAGAAACTCATCAATATGCAAATACTGCCAAAATGCTTCTTTTCTTCCAATTACACATATTATGTATGTATATAGTAAAAGCTGCATTGCAGAGGTTCCATATTTTACATATGCACAGTAAGCAATATTTGCATCTCCTATACACAACATTACAAGCCTTAAAAACCTGGCAAACAACCAAGAAGCAGATACAGTTTGGACTAACAGCCTCGGATGCATCACAGAAGCATGATGGATTCAACTGGCTGTGTACGAGCACACTGTAAACACATTGATAAAAACATTACACCAACAACCTCGTAAGGCGAAGCTGCTCTAACATAACTGTACTGCAAAAAAAAAATACATATATAAGATTTTTTTCTAATTCAGCGACAATGTTGACTTTTTGCTACAGCTTAAATACATATAAGAAGGCATTGAGAAGAAGTCTTTTGATGAAGAAATGACATACAGTGTGAGGATATTAGACACATCTAGTGCATGATTCATATAGGACACAACAAGTGCAAAACAAATATGAATGTTACAAAAAAAAGTAAAGAAAAAGATTGTATATATTACAAAAACTTGAACGTGTGATATGTTTGAAATGCAAAAGTTGCATTCTAATTTTTGGACATTTCTCACTACGATATCTTACATTATACCACAAAAAAATATGTTGCGGTGTATTGTATTGTGTATGTTATAATCTTCCTCAGATCCATACATATACAAACTTTCAATATATACAGTAAAGAGGACAGAAATACCAAAAATAATATATAAACCTGGCTACAAGGAACACAAAGGCATGTAATTGCACAATGTCTGAGGAAACGTGAAAGGGAAAAAATGAGCCACAACTGGTGGAAAAAAAACTTGTTTTGTAGTAGCCTCAGCAAACATAGGAGACTCCCAACAGGAGCTCCTAAAGCACAGGGAAAAGTTCAGTTTTTTACATAGAGTGGAAGAAGTATTTTCTATTAAAATAGTAGTGCTATAAACCTGTGAATTCAACCCCAGTGTACTGTACACATACTCATATGCTGTACATACTGTGTAGCAGCTATAGAAGTCCTTATATTCTGCATTTTCCACAAATCCGCACTTGTGTATTATTCAGTAAGTACCAAAATAAATGACTGTGACGCAAAACCAAATGTTTCTAAATAACCTTATTTTACCAGGCGATACTTGTGATGTCAAAATCTAATAAAGAGAGTCAGAGATGCATAACACAACAGTGAGATGTGAGACTTGTACAATGGCTACATGTCTGTGGCTGAGTTGAACACACAACTTAGAGCAAAGTAAAAGATTGGATAACTAAAAAAAGAACATTTTCAGTGTCAGTCTTTCAAAGGCTCCTCTTTCATCGCTGCCGTCGCCTTAAGGTCATTCCCTATCAGGTAAGTAAGCAGGTATGTAGGAATAATGCACGTGGGTACAGTTGCAAGCTCTGTATGTAAGAGCCTAGGAGTATAAACATGGTAAAAGTAAAAACAGTTGATCACAGAGACAAAAAAGGAAGTGAAAGTATCAGTTTCTTGGTGTCCTGTAGAGGGCGACACAGTCCAACTAATGGCCTTCCCTCTGTTGTGAGTTTGAGTCCTCCCTTACAGGTAAAAGCAGGTTCAGGTCGGCAGCAATGCACCAAAGATGCAACAGTATGGCCGTGATTCTCCACAGCTCGCTTATTCCATCGCCACCTCTGCTTTGGGAAAACAAACAAGGAATATTAATAATTTAGGTGAGATTACATAACAACAAACTGATCATCTATTATGGGGAAATCTCCCTGGAGGATGACTAATTCCTATTAATTATAATTTCTGTTTAATCTTCTAATCAAATCACAAAAAATCTGGTCAAATGTTCCACATGATTAATGAGCTGTCTTCAACTGATTCAAAATATTGTTTAAATTGCAGGTAAAAACTGTCTTTGAATCAACATTTACACACCGCGATCGCTATAAATCTTCATGTAGGTACACATACAGTGTTTTCCTCCTAATGCAGAGTTGTATTTCAGTGCAGATGTTATCTCTCCACAGCCAACGAAGATTTAGGGCGAGTGAATTGAAATACTGGTTGAATTTTTTTTTTTTCATAATGTCATGAAGTACATGCCAGTTTATTAGGTACATACAAGTGTTTCTATTATTCTGTCCACCCGATTTATATCAAGGAGGTTAGGCTGAATGACCAGAGGTGTTTCACCTCTGTATAATATAGCAATAGCCTAGAATTTCAAAGTAAATTACAAATTACCTTAATGAAGGTAGGATTTATTGCAGGGCTGTTCTGATCTTTAGCTGGGTGTACCTAATAAACTGGCAACTCAGTGTAGACACTTTAGTTTATTTTTTGTCAATAGTCGTGGGCTGCAGGAATAAACTCACCATGGTCTCTTTTGTTCTTCTTTTCTTCATCCTCTGGAGATTCAGTCCCTTCAGACAACTCTCCTAACAAGTCAGAATAGTCGTCTTATTCGTCACACATTTATTAGTGGCAAATATGTACTCAATCCAAATAAGAAAATGAAATCCTCAAAGCATCCTCTCTCCTTTATAAACTTTGTAAGAACATGTTCAACCTTACTGACCTGTCAGTCAGTCATTACAAACTCATGGCGTGCAGCAAACCATTGTTCAAACCCACAGAACTTTATTCAAATTCTAGTGGACTTATTCTTGCATTGATTCAAAACATTAAAAAGGTACTGTCTAATAAATGTTGTACAATGTTAATACACATATCTCCTACAAACATTGCAATAATATACGAAGCCCCATAAATACAAGGGTCACAGTGGGAATTTCTTTCTGAAGTTCTTTTACATTCTCTTACAACACACTAACTGTTCCTATGGATCATATAGCACATTTAGAGAAATTGCCATATGTCACCTCATGCTGTGGGATTTCACAGTTAAAGGGACGTACCGTTCTGCAGTGGAGGATTCTTGTGTGTGGCACTCCCAGGCTGCGCTCCTGGCTCTGTTTCCCCCATGTTACCATCTTGTTCGCTGACCTCTGCTGACTCGGGCTCCTCTCCCTCCAATTCGTCCTCCTTTGGTTCAGGCTGTTCTGGTTCTGTGTGGACCTCCTGGGGCTCCCTAGCCTCTTCTTGCTGGGCTTGCTCCTCCGCTTCCCTTTTAGCTCTTTCCTCCGCCTCTGAGGTCACATGGAGGGTGGAGGCAGGTTAGCACGTGTGAATGTGTGTGTCATTCATTCAGTCATTGGTGTCCATGTGCATTAATTCATCACTACCTGATTCCTACTTCAAGCCAGTAAAGGTTGAGAGAGCTCATTGGACCGTTTGTTTTGTTTTCAACCTGATATGAGGCAGATATCTAAAACCTTTTTATGAATATTAACTTAAAGAGAAACTATTAACCTGGACTCTATTTTCCCATGTTTTTGTGTCTAAGTGACTAATGGGGACAACAATATTTGCAATTGGTCCAGGATTGAGCGAGAGACCTGCAGCTGGCAGCCGCGTAACAGGCTGCAATGTAATCACTTGGGGCATTTACGCACCGTCAATTTACGTCCACTAATATAGCTTGTTTTTACCTCTAATAGGCTCAGCTTGTTATCATAAGTGTCTGACAGCATTATAGAAAAAAATTATTTACCTTTCGCTTGATCTGGTCGGTTTGTTATGTGTCTAATTAAGTCTCACTCAAGTCTTGTCCTGAAATCTCGCTAGAGGTGACTTGTTACCGTAAGACAGCGATAGAAACATTGAGTGAGAGTTGGAGAGAGGAGGGTGGCAGGTTGTGAGAAAAAAATCTCTTTGGTTGCTGTTGATAATAAATATTAGTAATCAACTAATAAATGCACATTAATATCTCATTTATAAGCCAACACGACTGCAGACAGAAATGTAAATTATTCATGAATAAATTCTTCTTAAAATAACAAGTGTAACACGGCGATGCGTGTTAAGAGCAAACTATGTATTCAGCTAATTTAAATAGCTCACATTACTGTATAATATGAACAACTTAATTTAATACTTTATGTGCTGTTTTCTTTTGTGGTGTGCAAATGTTTCTCCGAAACAAGTTCCTTTCCAAGATTATTTTGCAGAGTCACCGTTGCTCCGTCTGGAATATAGCAATTGCAGATGATTGTGATTGGTTTAAAGAAATGCAACAACCTTGAGCATTTTTCACTCCTACCCCAGAATGTATCTGTGGTGTAGCCAGACCGTACTCCAGAGCGCTGTGAAGATAGGTCTGGCAATGCGAGACTAATGGCTTATAACTGAGGTATAAAGCACAAGTTAATGATTTATTCTCAATTAATAAAGCTAGTAGTTACAACTTAGAAAACCCTTATGGGTGGTTAACAAGAAAGTAGTCTCGCTATGCCAGACCTACCTCCACAGCGCTGTGGAGGAGGGTCTGGCTAGTCCACACAGCATTCCGGGATGGGAGAAAAACGTGCTCTGGTTTATTGGCATTTCTTTAAACCAATCACATTCGTCATGGGCGGGGCCAAGCCCTGCACGGAGCCGCTGCAAAATCGCCTCGGGAAGGAACTTGTTTTGGTGGAACGTGTGCATTCAAAGGTTGTTTTAGTCGTGCGAGAGAAAACTCTGATTTGACAAATAGTCTAGCTAGCTGTTTCAATTTACCATGCAGAGATCAGAGGAGCAGTTAATCATAGTCCTCATAAATCTACCGGAGTTTAAAATCCCAACACAAAGAAAGTGGAAGGAAATGGACATTGGCGAAAAGACATGCATCCGGCGGAATTTTCTGTGGCACCGGAGCAATCCCTGAAGTGGAACGTTGTGGATGTAGAATAACTAGAAAGTGGTACCAACTTACATAATTAAATAAAAAAATGCATGTGAACGTACTGATCGCTGTGTATCCCACAATAATGCAGGTCAGTCAAAATCCCCCTCTAAGTGAGCTAAGAGCTTTGGAGACGTTAACAGCATTGCAGCTTTATGAAACAAATTACCCCAATCAGACAGATCAGTTTTACCAGGACATTCATATTCCCTGAGTCCCCAAATCACCTTCATTTTTGTGTATGTTATTATTGGTTGTTACCTTTAGCAGCCTGAGCTTTCCACCTCTCTCTGTTCTGATAAACCTCTTCGTTCCACAAGGCCTTGAAGTTCTTCTGGTCCACCGTCAGCAGAGAGCTTTGTCCAGACGAGCTGCTGTCGGAGCTCTTCAAACTGTGCCTCTTGGTCTCTTCTGCGCTAATACTGTTCAGACTGGACAGATAACATTTTGAAGGAAGAAGGGAGTTAAAAGTTCAACAAGACGAAGAGTCTACAGCCATGACAGCAGCTCTCTGCGGCTCTACTGACACAGCGGTGCTTTGAGCTAAATGCTAATGTCAGCATGCTAACATGCTTACAAAGACAATGCTGTCATGCTGAGATGTTTAGTAAGTATAATGTTTACCTTGTTCACCATCTTAGTTTAGCATGTTAGCATGCTAACATTTGCTAAACACAAAGTATTGAGAATGATGGGAATTGCATTAAGTTAGCAGGTATTTGGTAAACCAGTGTATTGGACAAATTGAAACTTTCTTTGAACTGATGATGGAGCTAGATGAAAAGTTAAAGAGGCACTCCACAATTTAAAATATAGTTCAGTTTATTCTTCATTAAGAGCCAAAGTGAAAACGTCTTTTGTTGTTCAGGAGGGAGCTTTAAAAAGTTTCTTAGCTTTACAAACTGAACTTAAATACGTGGGCATTTAAGAGGCAGGGGTCTGATAAAAGATTCTGTCAAGTTGCATTATGGGAAATGTAGAATCCTTGGTTTATTGAGCTTGACTCATACTAGGGACTAAAAGTCAGAATACCTCACCCTCTGCTGCTTTAATCTGACCATTCTTTTTCCAATATATCTCTTGTGAGTCCCACAACCATGGAAGTGCAATACTAAATTGCTAGAGTGCTACAACAGGGTCTTCTCTGCTATCAGGTCCGGTGTAGCACCCCCAAGCGTAGGGTTCGGGGATCTCGGCAGAACGCCCTACCCCCTGGGTGAGGAGCCAGGAATCCGTAGTCAATTACTCTGTCAATTACTCTTACTCAACAAACTTGGCGGACCCAAAGCCGCGCAACCACTGTACTATCTGCTAGACCAACAAGGGAACATTCCTACCCCACCCGGGGCCGGCCTAAATGGGGACGACTACAAACCAGAAACCGGCACCGGAACAGCAGGTAACGTATCCAGGGGAACTATCGGACCGAGGCTTGCCTTCCGACTACCAGTCGCCAACCAACGTGTCCGTGAAACTCCCACCAGAAACCCATCAAGAACTGTAAAGGAACAATGCTCAACCGAGCTATGACGAGCCAACAATGAGGTCACCTGGGCCGCGATGGCCAACCAACCGCCGCCGCATCAGAGACCCCGCTCAAGAGCTAACCCACCCAACCGGATGAGTATGGAACCCTCTCGCAAGGCCCCTTTATGACAACGGCCTTCCATGAATGCATCCATCCCCGCCGACCAACCCCGGCCGACGCGGGCTTCAGAACCAACTGGCCCGAGGCTTAAACGAAAGTTACTGTCGGTTGTATGATGAAGGTAACAGCGTCAACGAGTGTCATACCCTCTTAAACGCTGCAGCCCGGGGGCCCACCTCCCCTCCCCGAGACTACGATGATGGACCTAGGTCACCATTACCATAACTTTCGAGTCGGTCAACAATGTCCCCGGCAGACGCTGCGTCCGTGGAACCCTCTGTAACCCGACTTACAGTGGGCGCCACTCCCGACTTGATGAAGACCAAGTCGGGGGCTAGGGTCCCACCATCTGGACCCGTCCATCTCTTTTCCCTCAATGTTACCCATTCGAGGCGCTCAGCTTCCGCAACAAGCAAGTCGCATACCTTGTGGTGCCTTCTAATCCGGCTCAACTAGACCTTCGGGCAAGCACCAAGAATATGAGAGCAGGTCTTGGGAGAACCCCGACAGTACCGACAGATGGCAGCGAGGTCTGATGGGCGCCCTCTCGCCTGAAGCTCCCAAGTTAGATACACATTCGCACTTAGCTGGAAGGCAGCCACGAACTGGCCGCTTTTTAGTGGGTGACGCCTTTCGCCCAATAGCCAGCAGATGCTTACCCTGTCGGCCTCGAACAAACGCACACCCTTCCCTTGAGATCCAAGGTCAGCCCACCTGTCGAACTCGACCTGGCGCCAGTCGCACGGGACTAGGCGCTTGCGTCTGGGCGTCACAGCAGCTGGGTTCTGATTTTCTGCCCTTACCCCTTCACCAGGGGAGTCTGACACCACATTCGGGGGTTTGGATCAGCGGATCCAGGGCGAGGTTAAATAGCAAAGGTGACCTGGAGTCACCCTGCTTGACTCCGAACTTCATGGCGATTTGCGCAGTGTCACCTTCCGCACATCTCTCAGAAGGAACCCTTCACTCGAACACTGGCACTAGGCCGGCCAACAGTGGACAGTGTCCAACGCTTCCGGCTGTGACACCTAAGAGAGTCATAGTTACTCCCGCCGTTTACCCGCGTTTAGTGCTTAGTTTTTCCTATTCCTATATATGGCTGTTGAGACATTTCAGTCTGGACCAAAGTGGTGGACCAACAAACTGACATTGCCATCCCTAGCTTGGTAAAAAAACAGGAGCTTTCAGATTCAGAGGCACAATGAGAAAGAGAAAGATGGGTGGATAATCAGAGAGCAGACATAGTTACAGAAGATTGGAGGCAGCTATAAATGCTTGGAAGAAAAGTCCATGGAACCCCATTAGCACCCAGGTGTGTACAAAGACAAGGAGACTGCACAAGTGGAAACACTATCTGAGATTTCCACTCGGTTAACTTTGACTGGAGGCCCACTGAGTGATGCTAATGACTGCTGTTGAGGAGAACGGGTAAGCTGATATTGATGTGCAGGTGCAACGGAAGATGCAGAGCCAGACTCCCCAAGTACTGCTGTATTTTCCGA
Organism: Sander vitreus; assembly: GCF_031162955.1. NCBI lineage: Eukaryota > Metazoa > Chordata > Actinopteri > Perciformes > Percidae > Sander > Sander vitreus. The sequence continues at coordinate 16,145,125 of NC_135866.1, forward strand.
TAAGCTCACTTTAAAAGACAAAAATAACAGACTCAATTGTTTAAAATGATCTTTCTCTGGATAGTTTAATTATTAGTAACGCAAGAGCAAGTGGAATTTACTTTCTTATCTGGATGGTTTCAAAGTACTGCGCCGATTAATTAAGCCAATGGAGATAAAATCTCTTTGTTTTGTATCTCGAGAGGCTATTTTGTATGCCAATCCAGCACTGAAGCCCACTCTTGATCAGTGACGATGTGTTTAGCATCTTTAAAATATCAATTTCAAGGTGTGTGGCTCTGCCCGATGAAAGGTGGAGACATTTCCACGCACAGAAATGGATTACTCATGGGAGACTCATTTGCTGTTCTCAATACATCCATTTGATATGCTGTTACTGCAGGGGAGCTGCTGAGGTTTAATCACGTCATTGAGCGAGCAGTTACTGGAATAGCAGGTGAAGGGAAGAAAACAGTAGATTTTCCATTCTTGATTAAGCAGGCAGGTTCATTAAAATTTGCATTATACAGTCACACACTTCCATCTGCTCAGTCCTGCTACTGAACAGCATAAAATAATCAAAAGTTTTAATTTCCAAATGAAAGTGCTGTAGCTCACCTTGAGCGTCTAAAGCCAGCAAAACCTGAATGGGATGCCTCGTCGATAAGCGGTTTGACGATACGTTCCATCATATCCGTCAACACAGTGAAGGTGGGCACCACAATGAAGTCGATGAACCCTGGTGACAAAGATATCAGCAATAACAAAATAATATCAGTGCATATTTTCACATTCATTATTTAAGTGATTGAATTGTTTAATGCAGACTGGGGTGAAAAAATTCCCCAGAAAGCACGAAATAAAGCTGGAATTTATGAAATTAAGATGGGAAAATAAGGCCACACATATTTCCACAATGTTTTAAAGTAATTATCAAATCTGAGATACAAATAAAAATAAGTCTATAGGTGTCATTAGACTGTCCACCTGCCAAAATTAAGATGGGAGAAGCTCTGGGCTAATAAAAACATAAACATGCTCATCTAGCCTTGGGTTCAAATGGTTAAAGTCTATCTTAAACAATACTCACATGTCTATCTGTACATTGAAACTGTTACTAGTCATGCTTCCATCTAATTGTTAAGCGAATTTTAAGCAAACTTTTAAAATGTCGCAAAAAAGAAAAAAAGGAAATGCGAATTAGAAGCGTTTCCATCAACTGCTTTAGAGCGAATGAACTAGACTATGCAAAGTGTAGTTTAGTCACAAGTTGACGTTACACATGGTTGTAGATTGCAAACCGGCTTGCTAAATCAAAGAGTTTAGAAGCGAAGTTCTTTGGCTAAAAGGAGAGAGGTAGCATTGTACAAGTTGGCCACCTGTGCAGAATACAGGGTTGTGGGCCATACGATTCAAGATGTTGAGCCAATTCGTCAATATACCCGACGTGGCTGAGGCACAGGCTATAGCGTACCGCAACTCCACTACGCACCTTGTGCCACAAGTGTATGGCGCACTGGATGGGATGGGACCCATATCCCGATCCTTCCCCCATCCGATGGATACCAGGACTATAGTCATGTGAGTTACATGTTTGCTACGTCACAACTTATTCAGCAAAGCTGTTTCCATCTCCCATTTTGCGCATTAACTCTTTTTCGAAAAAGGCAAAAACCACCTCAAGCGAGCGTGAAAACTTTTTTGCGAATTTGAGGAAGTGTTTTTGAATTTTGTCGTTTCCATCAACATTTTCTAATGCGATACTTCAAAATGTGCATAAAAATACGTTGATGGAAACCCACTATTGGTTGCTGTATTTGTTCCTCTTGTGGCTGCAAAGAGATCTCTTCCTAATGCTATTTTGATGTAACAGATGAGGGACAAAATGCACAGTCCTCACTCTGTGCAAGGATGCAATCTAAACGTGAGAATGTGAGTGTTTAAGAAGGATAAAACCTTCAAGAACATACAATGCACAGAACACAGCATTATGCAGGTGGTGTACATGGAGATAGAGAAACCACTCACCAATCTGGGACTGGGCCACCATTGTGGACTTTCGGTCGCAGAGCGGAGAGAACGGCAGGCCGAGCTCAGATTCTTTGTCCCCCTGGAAATAAAGCAGCTTTCTCAATCCAAATCGTTCTCAGTTTTTGGTATCTATAAAAAATGTACCCCACCCTCCAGATATGCACACACAACTGACTGACACGCACAGTACACGAACACAACGCCATAATATGCTCACACTTCTATCAACAGGCTTGTCTGGCCCCCGCCCCCACGTTGTTTTTGGGCCACAAATGTGTTTCATTTTCTCTTCTGATTTGTCACAAACAGATGAGATGTGGAGTTGGGAGGCAATATTCTTTGGAGATGCTATTTATTGGCAAGATACTGTAAAGGCCTCATGAAAGCAGCCACAATAACAATAGCACTGATAATGAGAACAATGTGGATTAATAATGGAAGAGATGAAAGCAATGTGGCACCAGTTAAACGCCTGTCCTTCTTGTTGACGTTAACAAATACACAATTTATTATTTATAGACAGATGCATTGTCAAAGAGGTAATGTTGTGCATATTAATCTGCTATGGCGCTTTGTCATGGCATAATTTTTTTTAAACGACAAGAAGCAGAGTGTCTGCAATTCAATTTATGAATATGACTGCATATTTTACTAATGTAAAGTGCTTTGGGAGGTAGAGTTGTGCCAAAGCACCATATTAAAACAATCATTCACTAATATTGTCATTATTTTATTCCTGGTGTGAAAGAAACTGAACACACTTGCGACTAAATTGGATAAAAAGATTGCTTTTGTTGCAACCAGTACAATCCTAAACACCAGTACCAAAGGAGCAGCTAAAAAACTATTTAAGTTTACTATTTCACTATTTATAAGAAATCCTAGCACAATAGTTCCTCCCAGACTCTGCAGCTGGTCCAACATAGCATGAACTGTTACATAGCAGGAAGAGCACAGGGCTATTTGAAGGTCAAGAATAAACTTTACATCTCAACTTTTGAGGCAACATGGTAGAAAAGTCCTTAAAGTGATCAGAATTCTTTCAACTGGGCAAACAAGGAATGAATGCACCTGCACTTCATTTCGGTTTTCCAGTTCAAGGACCCTAGAAGTTTGTCATTTGTCATTTTTCACTGGGGCACTCAAATGGAGTGGCGCCATCATTTACCTTTTTGGTTCACCTGTACTCTTCCTTAACTCCTGTTTCTGTTTGAAACAGTTATTCAGAGATTATGTTTCAACTATATGGTCATTTTAGAGGCCGTAGATTATATAGCAATATACTATAAAGGTGTTTCTAATATTTAGCTCTGTGTATGTGACCAGCTGGAAAACATGCTATGTTCTCTCATCATGCATCTGAACCTCACATCTTCAAACCACTGAAGCATACACTGGACCCGCCACCCATGCATTACTCTGTGACCTGTCTGGGTACTGTACACCCACTCACCTGTCTGAAGAACTCCTCCAGTAGGGAGGTGGTCCAGCGATGGTGGAGGTCCCAACTTTTGGCTGGGTGGCTGATGTCTGCTGTGTGCAGCAGCAGTGACAGGGCTTTGGGCTTGTCAATGCTGCAAAAGAGAGCAGATACAAAACTGAAGTCGGCCAGAGAGTATCTTCATTTGTTTTGTTTTTAAATGGTCCTGTACACTGGTTTTTTTAAGTGTGGAATGTTGTTTTTAAGTGAGGTAACAAATCAACTGATCAACTGAAGTTTTATGTATTTTGCCCTTGAATAAGACACCTAAATCATTACAGGTGAAGCCAAATGGTTTTTTCCTTTATGTAATGAAGGGATTTTAGGTTAAATACACTAGTATCTGGTATGCCAAACCCCTGCTTAGTCAATGTCCTGCAAAAACTACATTATGAAGGCAATCAGGCATTACAGACAAAACTGCAACAAGGTTATTGGAAATCTACCAATCGGGGAAAGTACATTTCAAAAGCACTGAGTGTCCCTGAAGACAGTATGGTCAATCATAAAAAGAAAAATGAAAAAAATGTGGCACAGCTGCAAATGTTTCTATAGCAATCTGTCCACAAAAATTGACCATCTGTGCAAGAACAGCAGAATAAAATATTAAAAAGTCCAAGAGGATAGGAACCTTTTTATATAAACATTGGCCTGTATACAGTATACCCCTTATGGTGCCTAGTTCAGGGGGTTTCACCATGGTAAAGCCAAAACCTATGTCAATATGCTTTATGTGGCTAAGTGCAACATGTGCACAAACAATTTCAACTGGATCACATTTATGTAGTGCAAACAAGATGTAGTGCTTAGCAGCAGATGGAGTATAAACTCACCACTGGAGGTTGCATAATTGCAAAAGATGCATAGAATTCAAATGAGCAAGATGTAAGAACCCTTAAAACATATACTATTTCAATGGCTGACTGCAAAAGGGTTTGGGAGTCTGTAGGTCGAGGAGCATTTCTACTTTAAGGATAAAGCTGTTGATATTGTCAACAAATCCCATAAATAGTCCAAAACAACCATTGTATTAGTCCGTCTCTTGATTATTGTTCCCTACCCTGTCTGTGCCACTCAGCCCAAGGTGCATTCCTATTGAAGACTTAAATCTTTAATTTTTAAAAAGGCTTGGTGATTTCTTTGAAACTAACGTTACTTAAACAGGAATAACCAGTGCTTTGTTAGGGACTATTTTCAGTGGTGGATTAATACACATTTGGTAGTGCTTATTTCTAAAAGGATATGTGGATTGACCCAAAATAAACTACAGTTTGCGTTCATGGTAATAAGGAAACACGTCAACTGGTACAACAGTGTTGCTCATTTACATGTTTTATTAGCTTTTTGGCAGGAATGAAGCTGTAGGACAATGCTTATTATTATTATTATTATTATTATTATTTTATTATTATTATTCTTTTATTATTAGGATCAATTCATTGTTGGGGTTATCATGGGATTTGTTGCCAATAAGACATCCTTTAAGTGTTGTGATGGCACTGATCTAATAGAGGCACTCACAAGCTGTCAAACTAGTGACAGACAAGAAAATGCTAACATGTTTCTCTGCTAATGCTTATTAAAAAGATGCTGAAATATACATAGATGTCTATTGGCATGGGCATAAAAACACACACATACTCAGCCACCTTAACAGAGAAACAGAGAAACAGAGAAACACCTCCATCCAAAAAGAGTCAAAAATAAATAAAATACTGCCTTGATTATGCAAATCGGTTTTCTACACTGGAACACAGTGTGAAGACCTCATCAGACATCAGCGGTGTCTGAGATATCATCTGATAACCATATAAAAATATCATGTTTAATGAACTGATGCATGAATGAACAGACACAGTTCAATATGGAAAATAGGCACACAAATGAAAACACACACACACACAAACACAGACACACACACACAGCACAAGGTTAAACAGAGGTGAGAAAGACTGGCTCAAATTTCCCCTCATTCCATTTGTGGCAGATTGGGTCTTGAAGTACCCTCAAAGCAGCCCTGGAGCAGACTGGTTTGAATTACTTCCCATTAGAGTCTATTCAGCATTACAGCTTCCTGCAGACTGCAATCTCGTATCTGTGCGTGTGTGTGTGTGTGTGTGTGTGTGTGTGTGTACCCTATACTGTGGCTTGATGATTGCTTTCCAGTCAGCACTCTTTGAATTTCGAGATATAGTCACAAATAGGCAGCAGAATATTGTTGATTCCTACATATGTTCTCAGGAAGCTGCTTATCGCCACATCACTGCTTTCTGAGCAGTTTTCTAATTGTGCCGGGTGCTGGGCATTATCACAGTGAAGAGAATACCCCGGAGGTCAACGAGTTTCTTACAGCCGTCTCTCGTCAGCGTTGCAGCTACATCAGTAGTGATGACTCATCACGTCATATGATAGTTTGCTTGATAGCTGTCTTTTATTTCTGTTTACAAATGACAGCTCTTTGTCTGCATGTAGAGCAGTCCCAGCTATCAGTCACTGTAGAGGGTGCTGTACTCAAAATGTGTGAAAAGGAAGTTCTGGCTGCAGTCTGGTGACCTCGGGTGCAGCAAAAACAATCCATTCATTTGAAACATATTCACTTCCTGTTGCGAATACAACTGGCCTTTTCTTCGCACAGACTTCAACCTAACTGAACTTTGGCTTGCTAAATTTTAGAAAATCTTTCTAGATCTTCATGTGAGAGACGGAGACAGTGAGGAAGACTTAAGTAGCCTATTTTTTGGTAGTATTGCTAGCTTGTCTACTTGTACTGGAAGAAGTGGATAACACAACTGTTCCTGAGAAATGCTTAAAAGCATACACAGCAAAGAGAAAATTATACTACTGTGCAGAGGACTTCTGATTTTCTCAATTAAATAAAATAAATATGCCATCACTGTAAGTGGTGAGGATGCATTTAAAGCTGATATTTCTATTTGTATGCACGTATTGCAGAATACAAGCAACAGAACATAAGTGCTGGTAAAGACAATATTACATAGTTTGTGGGAGGCGAATGTTTGTTAGATGGTCATCTTAGCTGAAGCAGCCTACAGTGTTCCAGCAAACCTGCCAGCAATATTTCTGCCGCCAGCTATTTTTCACCGCAGTGTGCAAATAAATTACACCATGCCAAATCTGGTGTGATTGCACTATAACTCTGCTGGAGACTTCCAGCTCAGAAGCACAAATTATACTGTTTGTCTTAGATGGCCTGTAGTAATACCCTACTCTTCCTGTATACCTGGACTGCATAATGCATAACATTTGGTACTATTTGGCTACAAAATACTCATTCCATTTCTATTTTTTATTCAGAGTAAATAGCAGGTAATATCTGTCTGTTTGCTTAGAGTCCATTGTATATCAACATGAATGTTTGTTGTGTTGTGAATGTTTGCGTGCACCCCAGGGCAGGGTTAATTGGGTTGTAAACAGCTGGAGGTTAGTACACAGTGGCTGATGGCAGGGTTAATGAGGATGTAGATTGCTGGGACGAGGGCAGGGAGTGTAAACAGCAGTGAATGACAAGTCAACTGACCCCTCAGGTTGCTGTAGGAAGTTCTTCATGGTCTTAACTTGCTGGAAGTGGCAGGACATATCTGTGGCCAGCACCATCTCCACCACCAGAGCCCGCAGCTCTCTGTATGAAAACAAAACAGAGAGAAACATGAGCCATGTGCTGTATAATTAACTGTCAATCTCGCAGGTAATAAAAACAGACTTATTTCGGAAGTCACTAAGAGTAAATGTAGCCAGCCGGCATAGATTTTTGAGAGTTATTTATAATATCTGCTTTGACAAGTCCCAGCTTATTCCATGAGAAATTGGATTGCAGCTGTCTCTTTTAATGTATTATCACACATAACAGTTCCATTTAGTACAAAGTTGTTGGACCTTGAAGGTAATCCAACCTTTCAGATTTTTGCTCCACTGAGCACAGTTGTTAATGTTAAAAAAATAAGCGATACGGTTCACTTTGGGCTTTGAAGAGGTGATATGTTCATTGTGAAACTGTTCTGGTTGACCTGCTTGGTTTCCACCCGTCATGTCTGCCTCTCTATCTGTCTCTAGCTACAACATCTCTGAGTTTGATAACATTTTGCTGTCACTCAGCTCTCTCAGTCTCTTATTGTCTGTCGAAGCATGGGTATCACTGACCTCCAGTCATCCTTGGAGAGGTTGTAGAGGATGTTCATCTCATCGTCATCCTGCAGCAGACGGTAGGCTGCGCTGACATGGTGACTCTCCAACACTGCACGGTCATTGTACAGGATAGCTGTGTCTGACCTGTCAAAGAGAAAGCAAGGCAATAGTTTGGTCTATATTGGAAAGAACAGCTTATAAAGAAATAATGGACCCCTGGATGATGCTACGACTTCAATTTATCTGTAAAATGTGTCATTTAGGGGAGACTCTTGAGGGACAAAATCAAACACAGAACAAAACAAACAACACAAAGCCCAAGAATGATTTATGCATTACCTCTACTGCACCAATAATATATATAAAACACAATTCACAATGTCAAAGATATACAGATTGTACAAAATACAAAAATGATTAAACTGCTAGCGAATGGAATGAAATAATCTGAAAGGCTTCCCTCTCTGAAATGTATCATGTATAGAAAAATTCTTAGTTTCAGAAGTTCAACTTTGTAAAATTGTCCTTGTTGATTCCTTTAATTCACAAAGGACTGTAGAAAATGGACTTTTAGTGTGAAAATAAGGATACATTTGAGAATAATAAAAGGATATGAAGACAGTGTTTATCAACAAAATTAGTAACTTTAATTGTAATTATAAGAAAAGATTTTGTTACAATATGTTCTCTCCAACTCCAGTTCTCAAGGGCAAAGAGTTTGGAGTTCATTTGGACTCCCGTATGCCCCAGTGTTATTACTGCACTGCAGGCGATCTCAGTGTGATTGTAAAGCCCCCTCGCTGCAAATGAAAGCATTGATCGGGTGAGTCAGTGCCATGCATTTTTGATTTTATGATCCATTACCTTGTCTGAATGTGGAAGTTGTTTGTGGTCCCTGTGTGCTCGTAGTCGTGCACCGCCGCCGCAAAGATCATGGCAAAGATCTCAAGCTCAGTCAACCAATGCTGCAGGCAAAAGAGAAGGAGAAGAAGAGGAGGAGGGGAAAGGAGGGAAGAGATGGGGTGTGAGGTGAAGATAATGAAGAGGAGGAGGATATTAAGAGAAGTATATAGAAGAGGGGGTTTGTTGAGGACGGGAAGCAACAAGATGGAAAAGACAGCGACATCGACAGGAAGGAAGGAGGAGAAAGTAATGAACAGAAGAGGAAAGAATGGACAGAAATGAGAGAAGAGAAATGAGAAGCCAGCGAATGAAAAAAAAAAAAAAAGGGCAATGCAGCAAATGGTACATCATGACAGAAAGATTTAGAGGAGAAAGGTGATATTAAGGATGCCAAGAGAAGCATTTGGCATGAGGAATATATTACCGTCAGGGATAAAAGGAAACAAATGGGGAGGAGAAGATAGGGGAAAGGTCAGAAAAGCAGAGGAAGCTTTAGATAAGACAAGCTCTATTGAAAATCACTACTTTAAACTGTCACTTCAACACTCCTTCCTCTTTTCCTCTCAGACAGAGTCTCAGTCTATAAATAAAAAATCCACGCTGTCTTTAATTATATTATGAGTTAATGCCGTCATAGGTGAGGATACACATAATGCTTTTCTATTTGTGTTTTTAAACCTTTGTGTTTATACCTTTAAGCCTTTTAAGTCACGATTCATGAAAGAAGAGGATGATGTGAAAATAGCAGAAACTCAAGGAATAGCTTGACATTTTGGGAAATGGGCACTTTGATAGTTAGATCAGAAGATCAATACCACTCTCATGTATGTACGGTGACTATGTAGCCACAGCCAGTTAGCTTAGCACAAAGACTGGAAGCAGGGGAAAAATCTAACCTGGCTGCGCCCAGCAAATAACCCACCGTAACACCATGACATCATTCTGCACTTCAGTTTTTGTACGGAATAAACAAGCGAGATATGATGGGGTAATTAGTGAGCTTAAAGGAGAATTCCGGTCGATTTCAACACGTAACTCTGTTGTTTGTAAATTTGGAGTGCTGTCAGTAGCGAGAAAAACGAAAACAGTCGCTGTTGCCTACACTGTGTTATCCTCCTGCTACAGTTTGCACCCAGGAGACTGAAACAGGGCACATTTTAAACGTGCTTTTAGCCTCTTAACATGTTCGAAATGTCATTACAAGTGCCTACCCATGTGAAGAGATTCCTTCCGAGTGAACACAGTGAATCTGACTGCAGTAGATGTGAAAGAAATGCATAAAAGTTTTTCTAATTCAGCTCTGTTTAGTTCCGGTGTTGAGACGGCAGTAAGACGAGTGCTTCGGGGCGGTCTACAAACTACAACACAGAAAAGAGATACAAAAATATTTTCAAAAATAGGCATATGTTTTTTTTTTTTTTAAAGGTAAGTGCTGTAGTACAACTAGCAGGAGACAAGTTATATTTGAGGTAAGTTTGGAGACACTACCTTATTTAATCATTAAATTAATAAATATTTTTGTTGTATCTCTTTTTGGTGTTGTAATTTGTAGACGGTCCCTAAGTCTTGTCGTCTCAACACCGGAACTAAACAGCCCTGTTTCAGCCTCCTGGGTGCAAACTGTAGCAGGAGGATAACACGGTGTAGGCAACAGCGATTGTTTTCGTTTTTCTCGCTACTGACAGCACTGCAAATTTACAAACAACAGAGCTACGTGTTGAAATCGACCGGAATTCTCCTTTAAGAGGTGCCGGTAGGTGGATTTTGTTACCTTCAGAGCTAGGGCCTCTGTTCCCAGTCTTTATGCTAAGCTAAGCTAACTGGTGGCTGGTGATAACTTCATATTTACTGTACAAACCAGTATTCATTTTGTTAGCAATTTTTAGTCCCTAGTTGTACTGTCGTACTATACTGGGTTAAAATCATTAGTGTTTATAATAGTTTGTACTCTATTTGCATAAATTTAAGGATAAATTGACCCTTTTTTAATCCCAAATCCCACTAGACCACCAGGGAAAGAAAATCAGATTTGAAGAAAATTTGAATAGGTGATTTGGGGGGGGGGCATAAGCATATTTCCCAAAATGTCAAACTTTTCCTTTAACTGCCAGAAAAACAGTAATTGTAAAAATTGAGTTCCATCATATGAGCAACACCCACACGACCACATTAATCTAAAGATAAGGACGTAAGTAGTCAAAAAAATGTGAATAATAAGGACTGTACCTTCATGTTTGTGCTTTTATTTATGGCCGTTCATTTTTAATCTGTGAGTGTTCGCAGAAACCACACACCAGTGAGTGGAATCTTTTCATGGAGATGCATGTATCTGAGTGCACTCACAACACAGAGTGGGGATTTAGCTTAGGAAGCCCAGTTGATATCGGTGACTAATCAACAGTGGGGGATGGGGGAGTCATTAAGAACAGAGGGTGGGAGGTGGGTGGGGGCAAGATGGCCGCTCCATCCCTCACTATATTTCCTTATTGGGCTGGCTTTATGAATGAACTGTTGTTGATTTAATGGAGTCTGGAGTGCCTGTGAAATGATAGATGCTGTTATCCGGCTCTCCCAGGAGCCTGTGGTAGTAGCAGTAATGTGGTTTACTCTGCAAGGCAATGCCTAAAGAAACACACCATGTCGACAGCTGTCGCAGCCACCTTATTAAGGTGATTAAATAAAAACACTGGAAGCGGGGGCGGCCGGCTGGTTGGCTGGTTGGACTTTAAACTTGGCTTTACTGAGGCTAGTGCTTTATTTTTGACTGAATGCAGCATCAGAAATGCCCTAAAGTCACTCCAGGAGAAAGGAGTGAATAGGTCACCAGATGGAAAAAACACAAAGCCAACATGAAATATTAAGAGTAGAAATTAAGCAATGTTTGGGCAAGAAGTCAGAAAATATTTGACTTCAAATGTTGAGACAATGACCATTAATAAGGGTCACATTTTGACAGATATTCTTAGAAATGTGGGTTGTTGTGTCTCAAACCTGCCCTGAGGAAGACTTGGGTGTCTTGTTGTTTAATGAAAGATTGGTTTATGGATTAGCCAATGAAAAAATACGCCATATTTAGAAGATGACATGTCAGACAAAGCTGCAATTAGGCTGGCAGCTGACAGAGTTCTGAATACCATGTGGATAAAATGATTTCATTGACTAAGCTTTCCTACTGGGAACCAAACCAACTCTTTATATGTTCAACTGGTTTCTGTAGGTTTCTTAACAGTGTACAAAGTGTCAAATCCTTCTCACCACCATGCCAGTCTTGAGTAGCAAGTAGTGTACAGTCTGCGTGACATCAGCAGCATGCATCAGGTTGTGGTAGGGGTTTTTATGTTTACTGTATCCCACTTCTAGGGCCTCCACGAATGACACAACCGCAGAGATCGGGATCTGACGGCAGACAAAACAACAGCAAATGACTGCAAGCTAAAAACAAACAAACAGTAAAACAACAGACAGTAAAACAACTTCTTTAGGCTATTTGGTGATTTAAATAATGAGCACATACAATTTCAATGCATGCACAGTCTCCTCAGTATCTGAAATTGATATAAAATCATGGATCCTGAATCATTTAGGCTACTGCAGACCACGATTACATATTCATGTTGGCTTCATTGCCCGTGTCATTTGCTCCAAAATGCTGTCACTTTAAGTGGAGTGTCCTCAATTATAAGACGCTGTGGAAAATGAGCTCCACCTGTTTCAGATGTCCAACCCCCTTCATAATATGGTAATTGTTGAAATACAACAACATGATCTAACACTTAAGAGACAGAGAAGTGAGTGTGCTGACTTCCATCAAATCAGGCATGGTGGGGTGCGTGGATAGCTCAGTTGGTAGAGCGGGCGCCCATGTATAGAGGTTTACTCCTCGATCCAGCGGTCCCGGGTTTGACTGCGGCCCTTTGCTGCATGTCATTCCCCCTCTCTCTCTCCCTTTCATTTCTTCAGCTGTCCTGTCAATAAAGGCCTAAAATGCCCAAAAATTTTCTTTAAAAAAAAAAAAAAAAAAATCAGGCATGGTGAAGGGGAATTGTGAAGGCTCTTGTGATCTGTGTTGAATATTTTAAGCTTATCCTTGTTTTAATGACACAAAGGTATAGCAGTGAACAGTGGTACAGTATATAGGTAAGTTACTGTATATCCTTGTGGCTTTACCTTGAAACGGCTAATAAGGTCGTATCTTGTGAGCAACTCGTAGAATATGAATTTAAGTGCATGATCCCCGCTGGCCTCATTCAGAGCGAACACGTCAAACGACCACTTGTCAACATGCTGTAAAAAAAAAAAGAAGAAGTCAAATAATGAAATGCTTCTCCTCAAACAATATATTCATCTTCTCATCAAATTGTTAGGATGCATTGTACTGCAAGTCAAATTTGTGTTAGGCTATGTAGTCTTGATTTTGGCCCGTGTGTACAAAGTTACTTCACATCTGTGTGCTTCTGCTTGGATAAGTGTGCAAGTGTTAATACCTTAAGCACAGATATGACAGAAGAGGGGTAGCTGAGTCCCACCATATTAGAGGTACGCCGGTACATCCTGTTTGAATGAGATAAAAACATCAAATGAAGCGCACCGCTGAGTTTAAACAGCAGAGGTTACCATACTGGCCCTAAACCACAGCCTGGAAGCTTCCCCACCAAGACTCACGATAAACCCTAAAATCAACACAACTCAGTATGAAACTGTGTTGAAAAGGTTAAGTTGGGAAAAGGCAACAGCACCTGCAAGTCTGCAGTCTTTTTTCACATGCAAAAGGTTTAAGGCTTTGTCAAATATGATGGATAGATTAATTTAATCATAAAATGCTAAACAAGCTGTATAATTCTCCATGAGATTAGTGGAGGAAGTTGGAAGGCAGCAAAGTTGGTGTACATTGCTCAGCATTTGAAAAACACGTAACAGTGGTATACAAGAAAATGTGTAATTATTTTAATAGTAGGTGTCTTACAATAGCTTCCATAAATGCAACTCAGTTAAGATGGCCATTTTGTCAAAACAGGTCATTTTTTCAAATGTATTCCACCTTTTTATTTTCATCCTCTCTTTTCCCAATCTTTCTTCATTGTAAATGTCTGAAAAACAGACGGCCCTCTGTAAAAACAGATTAAGAAAGATTACAGCTTACATGTTTGAGGCTTACTGATTTGAACAAATGCATGTTGCATGTTAGGGTGTGACGAAGCAAAGCCTTGGAGCTGTTTGAAACTCTGAATGATTGTGCTTAGCTGAGCTTGCAAAGGCTGTGGTGATGTGTGGTCGACTCAGGTGAGTGAGTCATTGTGCAGATGATACACGCATTTTCCAACAGATTGAAATGTTAAAGTACCATACCAGTTTTCAAACCCAGTTGTAGTTTGAATGGTCTTCTCCACCTTCTCCGCTGACACTAGTACTAAGTACACATACAAGTTCAGAGAGATTTGAGAATTATGCACTAAATTACCAATTATCTAACCGAGAGAACAAAAACGTTTAGCAATTTCCTGTATCCAAAATCAATCCCCGTTCACTTACAGCATTCACTACTCCTTAGATCACTCAATAATTGACTCTGAAGTGAGCAATACATTGAGATTTCATATACTTATAATTCATTGTTGTTTTGCACCATCATTGAGTGTTTTGTTGTACGATTTTGGCATCTATGAAATGCAACATATTGCATTGTGTGATTGCTAGCAGAAAGTAATGTAAATGTCATGGGCACTATTTTTTTTGTTCCATTGTGGACATTAAGTAGTGCATAGTGCGACATTTCACACAATTCAAACACTCAAAAAAATGGCGGAGAGTAAATATAGTGCACTATGTTAGGTCTGCAACTAACAATTAATTTCATTATCGATTAATCTGCCGATTATTTTCTCTATTAATTGATTAATTGTTTTGTTTATAAAACATCAAACAGTGAACCCTCATGTCCATCACACTATCCCAGAGTGCATAGTGTCATTAAATGTCTTGTTTTGTTCCATCAACAGTCCAAAACTCCAAAAAAAATATTCACTTTAGTATGAGAACAAGAAAAGCAGCAAATCCTCTCATTTGAGAACTGAGAAACAACCTGGCAAATATCAAAGTAACAGCTGAATAATTGTATTTTAAGCAACAGTTGCAGCTCTACACTACATAGTAAATATAATATGATTTGGGACATTGTGTTCACTTTACTGGATCACCTACGAAAAGTAAGTTTATATGTATACATTTTTATATCCAACTGAAAAAGGTTAGAAAATCAAATTCCAAGACTCTGAAACACAAGGCTTTGCAAAATGTCAGTATTGTAAATGTATGTGCAGAAAATACACTGAAACGTGTAAAAACGTCGTTGTTGTCCATTGATAAATCAAGGCCTAACTAAAGATGTTGATAGAACTGCTTTAAGTTGGTCTGGGCCATGATAGATTAGCGACTTCAGTAGGAGAAAGATAAAGGTAACAATCCATATTAAATATTTAACATCGATGACTACTTGCCAATATGTGAATGTGGCTGTGTGCTTGTGCATCACAAACACGTTTACCTCTCAACAAATATGCCAGCCTGGACAGCGTGGACGATACTGCGGAAGCGGGGTTTCTCTTCATTGCGCCGCAGCATCAGGCCCATCTGGCGAGTGAAGGTGGAGGCCAGCCAATCCCGCACCTCTGAGGGCACCGACTCTGACTGGATGTCACTGAGCTCATCCTCTGTGTCCACCAAACGCCTGAAAGAAGGGACAAGGGAGGGATGTAAGGTAAAAGACAGAAGAAACCAAAGAAGGGGAAAACAGACAGATGCAGAGAGACTAAAAACGTACTAAAATATTTTTGCATTTATCGCAGCTCTACCTTTACAGGGGATCAAACTCAAAATCCCAGTGCTGTCCATCAAATAATATCACCTCTTATCTAACATCCAACATCCCAGGCCTCTTGAAACAATGATGGGGAGTATTCAAATCCAATTGAATTGGCATTGACATAATTCTCCACAGCTACCCTGCTGTGTTGACATGTACAGGGGATCAAGAGCAAAGCCTGTTGGTCTCCACCCTCTGAACTGAATACATGTTCTTATGGCAAAGAGAAAGCATTGACATCACACTGATAATCATGGTGCTACATGGATTCTGCACTGGATAGTTCATCATCCTTCATCCTGGAGTGGCTGTGCCCTCGCTGGCCCTAATCTGGTGAGATCTAAATGACGAAAGGCTTACATAATTCCATAAGCCTGGTCATATCTCAGATTCTGGACCTGTTATTGACATACATTGACCTTGTGTATTCCCTAATCTTAACCATACCTTAGCAATTTTTTGCCATAACAATGATCTTTTCATGACCTCAGCCAAGTAGTTTTTGTTGTCTAAACCTAACCAAAGGGGGCGGCAGATCAGGAAACAGTTTTTTTATTTTGTCTATCTGCCAACATTAGCCACATAAACATCAAATTCAGCGGGGAAAGAAGTATTTAGGTAATTTATGGTAGCAATAACAATGTCAAAAATAAGCAAAAAGTCTTGCATTCAAGCACAGAAGTTAGTCATATTATTATATAATTAAATCATTATTATTGATGCACTGACATGTAAGCACTATTTAGATTTTATTTTTTTAATTTGGAGTTCATGTTTACTGCTTCATATGCTTTTGGCTAATCTGTAACAATTAGGGCTGTCAAAATAACGCGTTGATTTCGATTAATTAATCTGAGAAAAATAATGCTTTAAAAAAAAATAACACAGACTAATCCATTCCTTATTGACGTTTGTCCTGGAGCCGTTCTAGCCACCATTGGACTGTAAAATGAAGGAGGGAGACGAGAATGTTCTGCCTGGATAATTAATTGGAATATTTACTTGTAAAAATCTTCTTCCTGCTAACCCTGGCTACCGAAATCTGGTGCCACCGATATGTCTGCGCTTCTCTCTGATGCTCTGAAACAGACGATACAGGCAACACAAACACCGCTGCACGTGATGCTAGTTAACACTATACTCGACAGTAGCTAACGTTAGCCTACCGCTAGCTAGTAGCTGGATTAAACACAGTTAAAATGCTGACAGCTAACGCTAAACGGTGTAAAGTTTGACTGTGTTTTACTGTAGAGGATTCAACACCGGTATGTAACAATCTGTAGCTGCCATCGGAGAAACAACACAGACGGTGCGTTCAGTGAAACTGGTAAACTACAGCCTCGTGGTGCATTTGAAGTTATTGTAAATGTCCTTTTCCCATCTGGTGGTTGTTTTTGTCGTTCAACAGCAATTTACTAGTGAAATAAGTTATTGTTATAGTTATTACATTATTATTAAATCATTTAATTTTGACCATATGGCCTTAGCAATAAACAAGCCGTTCTTTAATGTCACCAACTGTTGTTTAGTACCCTTTTTTTTCTTTTCTTTTTTTACTTTCTTAAAAAGTATCGGTTCAGGCACCATTAATTATGTATGCGATTAATTTCGATTAATTAATCACACAGTATGTAATTAATTCGATAACATTTTTTTATCGATTGACAGCCCTAGTAACAATGCATGCTTCATCTGAAAAGTAACTAGGTGTAGTGAAGTAAAAAGTATAATATTTCTAGATAAAGTAGTACTTTAGAGTTAGGTTAGGATAGGGTTTGCAATTTGGCTGTTACACATTTACATGTAACCAAGCAGGGAGACAAAATGGTTAAAAGGAAACTTAGAATTACAGTGCAGGTAATCATCTTTATCCATTTTCTAAAGTCTGGCTGTTGTCAGTGCTGCTCTCAATAAATGAACCATGTCAATAGTTGTTCCACTGTAAAAAGCTACTGTTTTCTTACCTCGTCTCCTCGATGTAAACGGATTCCAGCACCAACGCTGCATACTCAAGGTTTTTCTTGAGGTCAATGAGGGAAGCCTCTCCTCTCTCCAGTTGCTTCACCAGACATCGTAATCTAAAACAGAGATTCAACAGTCATTTAACAAATGGGATTACTCCCCCTGCCATCTTGACATGATAAATTAATTGTAACTGATTGAATTAAATTAATCTGGTCTGGGTTGCTGGTGCAGTAGGCAACGTTTTTGTTTTCTTTTGTGAAAATAAACCTGTCCTCTTGGTTTAAATCACAAAGTGGGACAGCAACAGACAGCAAACAAAATACTATTTGACCAATATGATTCATTTAATTGTGATATTGAGTGCACACTTCTCCATCCACATAAAACTGGCCAGCAGGGAGCTAAAAAAACCAGAGAAAACTGGTATTTTCTATTTTTAATATATTTAATTTACTCTCCCTTGAAAACCGCGGCCCATTGCTGCATTTCATTCTCTCTCTCTCTCTCTCGCTCTCTCTCTCGCTCCCCCCTTTTTTCCTGTCATTCTCCAGCTATCATAAAGGCCATAAAAGCCCTGAAAAAATAATCTTTAAGCAACAACAACAACAAACTAAAATGACTCACTATATGGACCAAAAAGTTGGGTTAGGGTGGGACATACAGTATACACTATGTTTTCATACTGTTCTCCTTCTCCATTTAAGCTCATAGGAGTCTTTTTCTTTAAAAAAAAATAATTTTCCTTCTTAAATGTCTTGATTTGCACAAGTGTAACACTGTCTCATAAGAGACATTCTGACAAACACAGGTGTTATTAATACCATTACTAACAGCTGCATGTGTCAGGTAGCTCCAGAGCTCTGGTATCGTGCATGCTGGCTCACTACTGGGACACTTAATTGGAATGAAGCCATTGTTAATGTTATTAGTTCCACCTGTGCTGTTCCTGCTATGACGAAGTCAAAATGTCTGCAGGCTCTGCTTGGACTCATTTGCATGCATTAGCTATTTAAAATTAAAATAGCTTTAATATTGCAGTTCTATGTGCTCCTATGTGGCTTTTGACACCATCAACAACTCAATTTTATGAGATTGCCTGCAATACTAGGTTAGTGTCACTTGTTTTGCCCTTGACTGGTTCAGATTGTATATTTGTAATGTTGAGCACTCCAACAGTAATTTATGAAGACAGAGAAGTCCTTTATAAAGTTATTTTCGCTTTCATGGTGGCAGAAATGTGTAAGCAATTGCGGGTTTTGTGGCTGACAGTTTAATAAATTAGTTCACTTCTAATCGTCACATATACCAGTTGAGTTTATAAGTGTTATATGTACAGTTAGGTGATTTTACATTGAAGCATAATGAGGAACTTTTCCTATACATGAAGAATGTAGGTGTAGGTTTACCTGAACATAACTGAATAAATGTAATATTTGAGCAAAAAAAATAAAAAAGTGTGATATCACTGAAACGATCTTCTCTCTGTTATACTTTTCAAGATTAATTCACTTGTGTACAAATATTCTCGAGCCCCGGCAAAAACCCACTTGAAATAGACACTAAAGAACAAAGCAACTTAACATCAATTTCTGCACAGTGCAATCTCTTGCAGTATAACACCTGCTGCTGTGCTGGAGGTCACGCGCTCACTTTCACAGTGAATGCCTGCAGAGGCTACGCTTATTGTTGAATTATTAAGCAGAAAGGTGGAGAAGGAAAAGAGGTTTTAGATGCATTCATTGATTGTATTCCCTGGCATCTTTCTGTGAAGAAGCTTGAATTAAAATGCCTTAATCTAAATATTCATAAATTTATTTTCCATTCATTAATATTTTTATGGCCAAAGTTGGGGTTGGGGCCTAAATGTAGTGTGTGCACAGCAGTGAAACACCCTTCACACCAGATAATTTTCAACACTCAGCCGACTTTCTTTTGAATGTTAAAAGAAGCCCTCAAAAATAGAGGGATAGCATGCAATTTGTGTCTATCGATCTGTACGGTTTCAATGTGAACCACTGAAATACTGTCTGCTGTGCAATACCAGGTAGGAAATTCTGAAAATAATCTGGGTATTTCACCAAGTACACCTCTGCAAAAGAGCCACACAGTTATAATTTCCATATTCATGCAGCGATGACCCTACAATTTCATGGCATAGTTGTCCAGACATTTCACTCTGAATCCAAACTATCAACCTGCAGGGGATCACCAAAGTCATAAGAACACATTGTCTAGGGAACCATGAATGTCTATACACATTTACATGGCAATCCATTTGTTGAGACATTTCAGCCTGGACCAATGTGTTGGACCGACCAACCAACAGACAAACTGACATTGCCATACATAGAGCCATGCCGCTAGTGTTTCCCAGAAGAAGAAAGATTGCATGAACAAGATCTGTTCCTTGAAAGGGGCCCAGTGGAGTTTTCTTGTAAACAAACAAAAGGTATGTTCACTTGCAGGGTGAAAAAAGGGCCAGAGCAGCACACTGATAGGCTTGTAGTCTGACTGACGGTTCACTTTCAGTGTTACTCACCAAAATGCATTGTGTGTATCCTTAAGGTCTAACAAATGTGTTAAGTGCATTTCCTCCATCATCAAACTGCTTTTTAAAGAATTTTAATTCGTCTTCCCTGCCTTGGCTGGCACATTGCAGCAAATCTTGGCGTGTTACCGTTGGGTACTGGAATAGTGTGACCGGATTGGTAGGACTGCATTGCATTAGATAAACAAAACAAACCCACTCATAAAAAACAGATCCATGGAGCAACTAGAAATCATAAACCTATAGAGAACCTTCAACTATGACAACACCTCATTCACATGCTGAAATGTCGCTCGTAACTTCCCATAGAGCACTTAAGAGTAAGTGGATAATGAAAGGAATAAGAAAATGAGTTCACTTCCGCACCATTACATTTTAAGCCATAGCAAATAACATGGTTGTTGCTTCTCCACCCTATCAGCTTTTTCTCTGGCCTAATCCTGAATTTCCCAAGTTGGCTCTGTGCTCAGGAGTTACTTTGCTGCCCGCCTGACCCGGACTATTAACCCAGCGTGTTGCGTCCCTTGGTAATGACAACAGGTGAAATGAGCCAATTTTATTTTGGTTGGGAGACACACAGATTTATCGTACGTTTTGGCACTCGGCTCTTCATCACAAGTCTTTGTTTTTAGTTTTAAAAAGAAGCCTAAGTGACTCAATGCCATACAGCCTCAATAAAGTTTATTTTTAAATGGTTGTATGAGATTTTCACTTCTGTCTTGCATCCTGCAATGCACAAAGGGATTTGAGGAAAAAAGTGTCTATTTCTCTTAATTGTTTCTTTCAACACATTCAACATTTTAAGCTAATTCTCACTAAAGCCCTCCTGGTTGCGCTACACCTGGTTAATCTTTTGACTGAACAAGGAAAATTGATTGGCCTTTTAGTTTAGTCTATTGTTAGCCAAACAAAAGCAACAACCCTGTGTCAAAGCCTTTTTTACAGAAACACTCACCAGAAGAGACATTTCTGTCAGTACATGTACTAATGTCATTCAACAAGGGCTTTCCAAGTAAGCACAGCGTGCCAGCACCAATGCAATTCAGGAAGGAACATCAAAGAAAAATATCAACCGAACACATTTCAACATTTATGCTGAATTATAGTCTGACAATGAGCTTTGTTGAGGAGGTATGGTATTTTGCTATTCTTAGCAGGGAAGCTCACATGGCACACAGCCGTTCTTAATAACCATCTTTAGTGCCAACCAAATGACATATGCTGTGATTCTAGAGTTGAGCTTACCCTTCATGCATTCACTTCCTTATGATTCTTAAAATAGCTGTCAGCAGCTTAAAGGGAATCTACTTTCTGTAAGCTAATAGTTTTACAAAGCCATACAAATTGAATCAGATGGATTAAAATAGTTATAAACAATAAAAAAGTGTAAAAGGATAAGTAACCAATAAAAAAACAGTCTGATGGGAATAGGACATACTGGACATAAACATTATAGAGTACAAATTCCTCCAGCCTAACGTGAGGAATTTGGTGTTGCCTTCGCATAATATTTTCAGATCTAGATGCTTTCAATTTTAAGTGCTAATGAAGCAGATAAAGGTATGCAGCCGTAACACTGTAGAGCAGCACAGTGCAGGTATTGTAAATAATAATAATAATAATAATAATAATAATAAATGTAAATACTGGCGCTGGTGTGTGTAAAAATATAAACAAAGGTTATTAAGTGCATATAGAGAATATTGCCTTGAAATACATTTTTGCTCAAACTGAATATTGCTAATACATATATGTGAGATACAGTTGACAGTAGTGATAAATATGGTGAAGGCACTGGACTGAGCTGCTTCTGTATGTGACTTCCAACATGTTTACAGCATACACGTTATGAGCTGAGCTTAACACCAGAGTGCGGAACTTTTACATATAAATGAAGGTCTGTTACATTCAAGCCCGTGCTAAACGAGTTCACTCAATGCTGATTAAATTAATCACCGCCAGGGAAAGCTCCAGTACCAGAGTTGTGGTGTCTGGTGGCTGTGGCGACATTCCCACGCTGGCACACGGGAAGTATGTCGATACAGCTTATTTGTGCTCAGAACAAATAGTTTCCACAATAACGTTGTTACATGAGCAGCACACAAACTACCTTCAAACCAACCTTACTCGCTCAATTATAGTTTTTCACAGCGTAGCTGCTTCTTCTGGCTCTCTGATTGGTTACACAGTATGTCAGTCTATCTGTATTACCCAATACCTTCAAAGGCAAGAAGTGTGGAGAGACCACAGCTACATGGCGTTATTATGAATCTCATTTCTTTCCTTAAGCACGTCAACAGTGTTTTTGTAATTACTTTCACTGCCAGAGGGGGAGACAAAAATGCTGCACTCCAGCTTTAGCATAAGCAAAATATCAGTGTTTGAAACACACTGAGCATACAGAAGGAGAGCAGAAAAGTGGTTTGAAATGACATGTTGAGGTCACCGTTCTCTCTGAAAGATTAAAATACAAAAGCTGCTGTTTTCAATAAAAGATTAAAATAAATGTTTGATATGCCAACGATTACAGCAAAGATTTTGGGTGAAGTATCAATTAAAGGTGAAGCATGGAGGCTGTGGGTCTTCTACTGAAATATACAATCATCAATACACACTAATTCATACGAATATAGAGTCTAAAGACAAAGACTGTTATATGGTCTGTATAGATTGTAAAGCCCTCTAAGACAAAGTTGTGATTTTTGGTTATATAATTAAACTTGGTCATGGCTGTACCAGAATACACGCAGCTCAAACTGCTTTCTCATTTCGGTCTGAACAACGCAGTGTCATCTACAAACTTGTGTAGTTTTACAGAGAGCTTTTATTAGAGCTGCAGGAGGAAACAGCCCACAGCAGACCAGCTCCATTGCTGGAGGTCATTGTCTTTTATGTGTGCTTCTCAAACTTATTATGTGATATCTCCTGTTTGACAGCTCAATATTTCACTGACAGGCAGGGTCAGCTGGTAAAGCTTGACCTGTAGGAGCTCTGATATCATGGTGTTGAAATCCACCTAAACAATTCTGGCATGTGTCATGATGGGAGAAATTAAGGTGCAGTGCCATGTTCAATATGTCATCACAGACCTTTGGCTTTATATGTGAACTGTAAGTGGTCTAACAGTGAGTCTGTGCCAGCTGGGAAGTGGATAAGGACAATTTTATCAAAGCAGTTTGAACTGCAGAGGTCAGAGTAACATTGCTTTTTAGGTAGGAATAAGGCATTTATGATTGGAAAATTAGTATTTTCCTTCAGCAGAATATACAGCAAAATACACACTCTTGTTTGCTTTTTATTCCAAGTCATATAACTTCAGAACTTAAACAGAATTGCAAATAGACTTTCAATATCAATTTCAATTTTATTATAGTAAAAGGACACATTAATCATCAGCTACAATCATACAGCACCCCTTAACCATCCCCCAATCAACTTCCAAGGCTGTCAAAATGAACGCAATAATAAGTTAACGCAAATTCTGTGTGATTTGGACCTTGTGCCGCTCCATTGTTTGGGAAATCAGGAAGCGATGCAGCACTGCTGAACTCACCAGATACTAATGAAACTTATCTCGGGGTCATAGAACATTATTTTGACCCACAGTGGGAACTTTGTTCTCATGCTTTGACTGTTATGAAGATAGGGGAAAGGCATTTTGATGAGCACTTTCGGCAAGCAGCCAGACAGTGGGACATTGAACATAAAGTCAACACACTGACCACTGATAGTGCACGCAACATGATTGCAGCGGCCAGGCAACTCCCATTCCAGTATATGCCTTGCGTCACACATAGCCTCCATCGAGCCATCACAGTTTCTCTCATACTTTATTTATTGTTTGTTTTAATTATTATTATATTTTTTTTTTATTAATTTGTTTTGATCCCACTATGAAGAAGGGGATGTTTTTCGTGAGCCCTCATTTTCCCACATGAGGTTAAACACAATTACATTGATATATTTAGCTGACCAATGCACATTTGCACTTGTACAATGTGTCTGTTGCTGTAATTCATGAGGTCCATCGTTTTGTGTTGAGCTGCTTAAAAAAAAAAAAAAAGGGGATATTTAGTTAACCATTACAAGTGGGACACTACATTGTGTTAGTATTACCAAGTAATGCTACATTCAGGTCAATATGCCCATCTGTTGTTGCTTGAGGGGCTTGAGTTTGCCATATTATGCTTTTAGCATACAGTACCTTTGTGGAGAATATTCTAGACAGTATTTGTCATTGTTTTTGCAATAATAAATATACAAATAAACATTTGCATCAAGCAAGCATATGTGTCTCCTATGTTGATAAGAGCATTAAAGTTTTAGAAGTGTGCGATTAATTTGCAATTAATCGGGAGTTAACTATGGACAATCATGCATCGCGATTAAATATTTAAGCGATTGACAGCCCTAAACTTAACTCATAAAATCCATAATATTGTCTCATGTTTATTTTTTCCCCCAAAAAAATTGTCAAATTCCAGTGGCCACTAGATGAAGCAGGCCAGTGACAGAGCGAGGCAAAGACATGAGCCTCCAGCTGTCTGCCTCTGTATCTGAAGATGAGAGATTTATTTGTTTTCCCTCAGAGAGGCTGAGCAGAGTGCAAAGAGAGCATCTTCTTCCTATATTCGCATTGCCTCCAGTTATTTGGCCTCAACTGACCTGCTCAGAGAGAAGAATGGAAATAAAAAAAGAAGCACCCAACAGTATACAGTTGGGCTCCACATTGCTCAACCTCTTGACAGCTGTTGTGACAGCCAGAAGTGAACATGAAAAAAAAGATAAATTAAAACAGCAGAGGGTAACGTAGCAACAGCTTTTTTCCTTCCTCTAACAATTGCTTTGTCACTCAAACAAAAAACATATTCTGCACAACCACAGGGACAAATGTATTGTATGTGAAATGTATTCCATTCTGACCTAATTTGTAATAAAAACAGGTCCATTCCTGCTATGAGAAGCCACAACAACCGTCAGAACCTACACAGCAGAAAGCAGGGGAGAGGATAAATGTTGTTGGTTGAGCAGAGAGCGCTGCCAGGATGCAAAACTTGGTCACCGCCTGTGTTCCAATGACATTCCACCCTAGACGGTGTGTAATCAATGGCCTGGGGTCAATGTAATCACCCAGGGAGATTAGCGTGCTTTCAGGGAACACACACAGGTTTTCAGGCTGATAAGCGGAACAAGGCCTGTAATAACATGATAACTTAGTTAAGCCGCGGTTACACATATTTTGCAGCCTCCACGGTGATTTGTGACTGTAGAGGAGAAGAGGTTAGTCAATAAAATATTAGAGTACTAGAGATTTTAAAAATTTAAATATGAATTAGAGTTGAAAAGATAAAGTCAAACATTATCTGGTTCCAGCTTTTCAGGTGGGGTGAGTTGCTGCTTCATTTTGTCTCATGTCATCGTAAACTAAGTCACTTTGGAGGTTTGAACTGTTGGTGAAAAGAACCAAGACATTTCTAAGATGTCAGCTTGACCTCAGGGAAATTGCTATGGTTAATTTTGACCATTTTCCGACATTGTATAGAGCAAATGATTAATAATAATAATAATAATAATAATAATATGTTTCTACCTAAGTAGATGGCATTATGGAAAGAATAGGGGTTTTCACAGATGTCACTCTTTGAATTTAAATTGAAATAATAAAAAAAAAATGCAGCTTGAAATGAATTTAGCAGTAATGTGCAGAATACGTGAAGAATACTATTTATGTGGGGGAAACTGTCTAGTTTTACATAAAAGCAAGCTCAAAGAGAGTTCTTTATCAATATGTTACCTTTTGATAATTCTGCACAAATTTGGAAAGAAAAAAATAGAAAAAATGAAATACATTATTGTATAATGCCAATTATTGTCTTCAGATTCAGAAACATGTCTATTACAGAGCCAGTGTGTCCTGTTAAAATATCCTCTCTCCTCTCTCTAGTGTTGCTGTGGAGCGTGAGCTAAATGCCTAAATGGTATGTAAATACAAATGTTAATGTGACACCCACACTGAGCATTGGTGGCCACTCAGGTTTGGGTGAGAACAGCAACAGCAGGCTCTGGCTGAATGTTTCTGCTGCTGTTGATGGCTCTTATTAAAATTACAAATACTGTTACAGTGCAAGCCAGCTGCACTCTCTGAACAATATTGGTAACTCCTTCAAAAAGTTCCCATATCTGTTCTAAACAAAGCCTTTCCCGTGGGAGGTTGTAAATGACAGATGTGACAAGAATGGCGGGGGACAGAAAAAACCTTAAAAGAGATCAGTGGTTGGCTGAATGCAGCCCACTTATGTCAGCATCTGCCAATCAAATCCACACGATTAAGTAAAAAAAAAAAATAAATAACACTATGAGAACAAAAAAAAGGATTAAAATCCAGTGTTCATATTGGAGAAGGTTAAAATAATTCAGTGGTTTAATACAACAAGGATACAAAGAGGAAGACTATACATTCAGTGATTAGATCCTGTAATATATTTACTGTCCATTCTTTGTTCAGCATCCACCTTTAATGCAAGACACCAAACAGAAACCCATGACCTATTTTGAGTCTTTTTTTTCTGTTATCACTGAAAATGAACACAATTAGCAATGGTGTATTACACAAGTCACTCAAAACTTGACAAATACTGTATAGCACCGACACAATGGGTTAACTCTACCCACTGGGTTATTTTGACCCAATGTTTGAAACACTGCTCATATAAACTGTCACAAATCTGTTAGTTGTAGAAAACAATCTGTATTCAAACCTGCAAATAAGTTATAATTAACAATACTGTAAGTAGCAATGACATGTAAGTTTAAAAAGAGAGTAGATTATAACAGGTAAATAACCCAACAGTAATATAAAGACTAACACAAACAACCACCCAACATTGTTTGGGTGGTTTTCTACTTTTTGGTACTGAGTAAAGTCAACTTAGCATTGCATTGGTTCTATTTTGATGCAATTATGACCTAATATTTTTAGTGTGCAGATATAAATAATCAATGTACCAGTACATATTACTGTAATAATGTAATGGGATATTGCATAAACACCAAATTGTGCAGCATGTAAATAAAACAGAGACAACATGCCAGTATTACACAAGTTACCACTTGACCTAAACCTTGCATACCACCACCTTCAGTCATCAGCTCCATGTAATGCTATAATGTTTGTTTTTTTATAACCTTTAATGCAGCTGTGCAGCATTTGAACCTAGGTTCAAAGCTGCTTCAGCCAGAACGTTTGTGTATAAAAGGCAGTCTTATCTAAAGTGGATTGTGAAGGCCAAAGACGGTTGGTTCAGATGCTTTGAATTCTCCATTTTCAATTCCCTCCCCCTCCACTCAAATGAACTTCAGGTGTCTGGTTTGACCCACTGGATAGAAGTCTTTTGACTGACAGGTAGGTTATTAAATATAAGCAGACTGTGTGGAGTTTGCTTACATCGTACTGCGATATTTCTGGCTATGGAGTTCAAACACCCTTCAACCATTTGCTTCTTGCTGCCATTTGGAGCCCAGAGTGTAAAAGATTGCTGTTGGTAACTTTACATTGGCCTATACTGTACATGTATGTAAGCACAGCATTTAGTGTGTGAAAGATGAAATGTGAATTTTCTGCACATTCACTATATTAGCAATATGACCCATTTTAACAAAATATAAAGAATAATATTACAGAGCATTGGAAAGAGGACAACAATCATGTTTTTTGTCCACATTGGTGTGTCCACGGTCACACCAATGTGGACATAAAGATATGAGCCGTAAAAAAAACCCAACATATTCAGCAATTCAGCCTGCACGTAGTGACTCAATGAGCAGTGATGGACCATTTGGCAAAAGCAAAAGGTGGGTGTTTGATTTACAAGCAGCCAAGTCACCATTGTAAAAGGTTGCACATTCATCTGCCATATGGGCTTTTATCCTCCAGCTTAACTCTGAAATAAAGCACCATGAATTCATATTGCAGCTCAAGAATCTTAATTTAAGTGCAATCTCTGATAGAGAAAAGCTTTACTTCAAGCAGATCATAAAAGTGGAGACTGCATAAATGTTTTAATTAGAATTCAGTTCTTTGGGTTTTATTTTTGTCTTATGGCAATTAGTTGTGATAACATTGTATTCTCCAGAGTAATGTTGAGATCTGGGAACACGACCACATTGCTACAATGAAGTCTGATGGAGCAAAAACCACAAGCAAGCAATCAGACACTTACTAGCAAAATTATCTAAACCACTTTTCTTGGAGTTAAACCACAAGTGAGTGCACCCAAAATGTTGGTATCAGGGTTGCAACTATATAAGATTTTCACGGTACGATAACCACCTCAGATATCACAGTATCAAGGTATTACACACTTATAATTATTCTTATTTTTCTGGACCAGGAAGTCTTTAAACTCTGATGGGTGTTTACAATGGACAGTCTCGATAACAATTGTATCACTTGTCTTTGTTTTTTCTTCCAAACAAGTTTCGTTTACAGCCTGTCTGATCATCTCACTGTTCTATTTTTTTTTTTTAAATGTTGTGTTGTGAGATCTCAGCTCTTAACTTGAGTTCAATGTTTGTATTACCAATAGTAGTGATGGTCAAAACTCTGGAAATAAGATCCAAGTTGTAATAAACTAGAGTTTGAAACTTTCTGACTTTGGCAATCCCCAATAAAAAAGGAACATTTCTAACACCTCTACTTCCACTTCTAAAAAGGTACAATTCTGCCTTCCCTTTAAATCAAGCCTTTTTTCCTATAACTTATCCCATTCGTTTCCTTTGCTGTGCTATATCCCAACCAATCATCCTGTTTCAACATCATTTGGCAAGTAATGACACCATTTAATGGATCCCTCATCCATTGAGTTGGCGGGTCAGAAATTATTGAGAATTTGTTGGAAGAAGACTAAAACCTGTTAGAATGACAAAAAATGATTATGATGTCCTAATTATCAAAATTCAAATTTCCACACCATGTTAAAAAAGATGGCTTTTTAATGGAGAGTATGGCGCCATATCTGTCACACAGAATGTCAACAGAGGGAGAGCACTAGGTTTTGAGAGGGTAATAAATATAAAATGAATGTGGTGGGTAAGAGTGCATGAGTGGTTGCACTGTTGTGTGTGTGTGTTAATGAGCAAGTGTGTATGTATTTGTGTTGTGTCTGCAAGAATCAAACGCCTTTCTAAATCCAAACTACATTTTCTTTAATCCCAGTAAGCAATTTGTGACTTCTTGGAAGTCATTTGTTCTGCAGGGAAATATAACAAAGCCAACAGCTTAACGGAGCGCATTGAGTCTGCACACAAGCAGCATTACTGCACGTCAGCAGTGCGTCACAGAAACTTCAAGCTGTGTGTACCTGTATGTGTGTGTGTACTGTATGTGTGTTTTACAGTATGTGTGGGTGTCAGCATGTGACAGAGTTACAGTAGGTAACACCCACTAGAGCACATAAGAGCATGGCCAGCGGCCAGAGGAAGGTCTGAGAGCTGACTAATCATATGGAGTAACACAGTGCTGGCATAACTGAAGGAACATTTCTCACCTGCTTGGAAAATACTTAAGGCAGGATATTTAACAATTACCTGGTGTATAAGGAATACACATTACATTCGGATAATTTAAAACAGTGTCAGCGGAGTCTGCATAAGTAGGAAAATTGCCATTTTTAAAAAGAACAAATGGTTCAATTAACCAGTTTGTTCATGGTGTTCAAACCCTATAATTTGAACACATGCAGGTGGTTCAGTCAATGCACGTGGATATCTTGTGTCTGAATTTGGGTTAATTAAACGTTAAATTAGAATAATTATGAAATTAAAGTTACCGTTAAAAAAAGTTACGTCTTATCTCTGACTCAAAGGAATTATGTTACATATTACTAATTAATATTACCAGATGTGTATCGTTGGCAACAGGTTTTTTTTCGAGTGAAGAAACAATCATTGCACGCAAATTGTATGAAGGCGATTATGTTCAGGGCAACTGTGAATAACACAAACACCAAACGTGCATGAAACCTGCAAAAGCAGACAAGGCCAATTAAGACTATGACTCGCACCATCAATTAGCAGAAGTTGGTAAAATGGGTAGAGAGGAGAGGAGGTCAAATTGAAGCAAACAAACTTGCAGTAAAAAATGCGAGCGCACCGGAACATAGACACCACTGCAGGATCGCATAACTAAGGATTTAATGGACTCACTAATGACTCTACCATTAGCTGCCTTTCGTTTGAAGGGGGTTTGAGCAACACATTGGGAAAGAGTTTTTGAAATCTACTGTAACAAAAGTAGAAAAAAAAAAAAAGAGCGAATTGCTCCACAATATGAATACAGATTGATCACTTATTTTGTTGGTAACCGTTGTTGTATAATCACAATATTACACTTGAGGAGGCCTATACTTCAGTGATGCACCTTTCGGACCTCGAAATTAAACCCTCTCATGTAATATGGCTTAAACAAACGTCTCTCTCTCTCTCTCTCTCTAGCTCCTCCCTCTCGAGGTCTGGAGAACTTCCGTTGTGTAATCTGGATGCAGCTTTTTTTTGTTGCATTTGTTTTCTGGGTTTGTGTGCTTTTCTTTTTGCTTATGTATTTGGTTGTGTTGTTTGTATTTGCAGCGCGTTTGCTGAATGCTGCGCATGTGTTGTCAAACGAATGAAGTTGTTTTTCTTTTTGCATCGCTTCTTTTTTCGGGGTTTGCGTGCTTTTCGTTTTGCATCGTTTTTTATTTGCAGCGCATTTATGTATTTGGTTGTGTTGTGTGCATTTTCATGCGTTTTCTTAAGTTGCAGGGCGTTTGCCCCTGTCGGCCACCGTACATTTGTTTAGGGAGTACATTATCTAAAATCAGCAACATGTAGTTCAAATTTGCATAAATAGCTGGAAATGCTACTGTAGCACACAGAAAATATGCCTGTTATTTTCTCTGCTACTTGATTAGCAAAGTCAGCAGAGTGAAGCAGCACAACATTCAACACGCGACCTCACAGCAACTCAAGTCTGTTAAAATGCAACAGACAGATATTTGTAATTACAGAAACCTTGGTGTGTAATCAAGGTTCAGTGGCCTGACACAAAACAACCCAACTGCACTAATTGACCTCACCGAGCTAAACCTCCTGTCACTCCAACATTTCACACAGGGAAATGATAAACATATACAGTTATGGAACATATGCCTCTCTTCAGTGTATTCAATATATCTACTGTATGACACTTTTGTCCTTGTACCATATGTGTGTAGTACAATGTCCACTCTGAATACACTGCAACAACCACTGTGTCTGTAATCTCACATACAAATCTGCTCCTTGATTTCTCTCCAGTGACTATACCTCCAGTACTAGCTGTCCTGTCAAACATGCTCTCTCCCATGACATGTGCCAGCGCTGGAAATATAATCCCTAACGCTCTGTGGTGCACGAGTTACATAACCCGAGAGATTAAAATATGCATCCCATGGCCAGCGCAGGTCTATAGGAGACAGAGGCAGAGAGAAATTGTATGTGGACATGAGTGTCACTAAGTAAACTTGGGGCTGTCAGATTGCGTGTTTGTTGCCTTAAAATGACACTGAGTGCCAAGTTTGAAACAGTAAATGTTTTATGACCCCTACGTTTTAACGTAAATATTTCTTTCCCCCTAAATGGTGCTTTCTACCTTATTGAATCACTAACAAAATCCGAGTTGTGGCTGATTGTTCAGAGTTGTGAACCATATTAGACTTTAAAGACAAAGTAAAATGGTGTGAAGTGTTTTTGGGTGAAATAAAATATATGAGACTAGTTTACGTTTGTAGATAGTTAGCCAAGCTAATGT
Source organism: Sander vitreus (assembly GCF_031162955.1). Taxonomy (NCBI): domain Eukaryota; kingdom Metazoa; phylum Chordata; class Actinopteri; order Perciformes; family Percidae; genus Sander; species Sander vitreus. The sequence continues at coordinate 16,176,857 of NC_135866.1, forward strand.
AACATTACATCTTCTGTTATAGCAGACAAAAACTTCAGAGTACTCAAGAGTACCTTTAATTATTGAAAATAGTTCTTTCAAATGTTTTCTGTTTTAACTGGGTCTCATACGTGACTGCTTCATGAATGTTTTGTCGCTTCATTCAGTGTTGCCCACAATGTCTCCAGTTGGTACAAAGGACATTAAATGCCAGAAATTCACTTACAACAATCTAATAAGGTAAAACCAGATTTGAATTCCCATGTCAGATGAGTCATGCAGGGCAGGCTAGAGATAAAAAATAAAATAAAACTTTGTCTGTCTGCCTCTGTCAGCCACACACAGTCCCAAACCCAAACTGACACCAGGGTGCCCTTGAGCAAACCACTTAACCCCCAGCTGCTTCATTAATGCTGCTCAGTGACCAACAGTAAAAAACAAACTGTGGAAATATCAGGCAGCGACCCAAAGTCAAATGTGTGTAATGACATGAATGGTAAATAAGGTGTTGTTGAAAACAGAATATTCATACTTGGCAAAACCAGAACTAATTGTTTAAAAAGCATATTTTATCACTAATACAACAAATTCTACATTTAGATATAATTGCTGCTAAGAATAGCGATCAACCCAGGAACACTCTGGTTTCACCATCAGATGTTTAGGAATCTTTCCAGCACTGATTAGCTAGCACCACACTTGATGCCAGCAGCAGGTGTTGTTATTGCCAAATGCTACTGCTAAGCTAATGATTATAATATGGATTTTCTCCAACCTGACAGGCCCATGTGAGCACAGCAAACTCAAACCTCTGAACAACAATCACAACAAAAACCACCAATCTACTGCAACTGAATGGTGGGAAAAAACTTCCCTCGTGCTGTGGAAAGTGAAGATGACTTTGAGAGCAATTAAAAAACACAATTACACTTGAAGGCTTGGCAGTAAATTATACAAAGCATAATATGAACAAAACTATCACATGCAGACAGAGGATGGTGGGTCACAGTTGTAGCAGACAACACAGAAGAGAGGACGTTTTCTGATACGTATTTGTGCAGGTCAAGTCATTTCCTCAATTGATCATAGATTAAATTAAATCAGACTTTCAGAATTTTAGATTTGCTTTCTCATTCCTTATGAAGCTTTCCTCGCTGCATTGCTCTGTGAGGTCATCTTGTTCTGTGATGATACCTCCTTGCTGAGCTCTTCCTTGAGCAGATCATCAAAGCCTTTGAGCAGTTGAACTTGCTCTAGCTCATGGCACAGCTTCCCCTTCATCTCAGAGATCTGGATATATAAATCCTTATTCAGGTACCTTTCTGCTTCAAGCATTTCTTTTAACTTATGAACACCTTGTTGTACGTCTTCCTTTAGCACTCTTGATTCTCCTACACCTTTGTTTTTGGTGACCACATCAGGCTCTATTTCTCCTGATGCAAGGTCTCCTTCTCCTTCACCTGCCAAAACTTGAGACTTAAGGAAACCCTTTCTCCTTTGCTGCTCTCCAATGTTGTATATCATTTCATATGGGCCAGCAAGCACCACCTAAACCTATACTAATATATATATATATACATACATATTTATTATATACTATACTTTACTTGTTGGCAAAATCACTGCAAATCACAACCTGCTCTTTTCTCAGGCTGTCCATGACCTGGAGCTGTGTCTCTTCATCCTCCCAGGCCTTTAGTTTCATGCTAAATTCCTGGGCTACAATATTTTTCTCCTCCAGGAGGGCTTTGTCCACCATTTCAACAGACATTTGATTATATTGTAAAGGTCAGTATTCTCCAAGTCGTATTCCCAAGCCATGGGTTGTCAGAGGATGCTCTGAAAGGGCCAACATTATGGTGGAGGTCGGAGGAAGGAGTTGTTAGGTTGACAGAGGGACTCAAAAGCCTTAAGGGTGATAGTCTGCTCTTGCCAACTCATTTTTGCTGCCAGTAAAAAGGCCTTTATCCGTCAGTTATGAATCCTGTGTATCTTTCTTTTTTTCCACATCTGCACTAAAAGGATTATTGTATTTCATAATAAAACACATCTGAATAAGATGTAGTCCCACTTCATCTAAGAAATATTCTTCAGTATCCCCCTCACTTTTTCCTCTCTTCTTCCTCAGTCAGTCCTCTCCTCATCCTTTGCACCACCCTAATAGCAGCCTTCACTTCCCTCGTTCGCAGGATTAAAATACCTTGTATAAATTGTATGTTACAAACAAGCTTAAATGGTATTACACATACTGTATAATAAACAATAAAATATACATTACTAGGTCAATTTTAAATAGTATGCTAAAGAAATGCTCTTCAGGGAAACTAAAATTATCATGTCAAGTGTCTTGTATCGTAAAATCCAGATGAGATTTAAGACATGTTCACGTCACATATATGTGTGTCTCCGTTATAGATAAATCTGATTGCAATCTGCCTTGGTTCCCCATGCTACATGTGTCACGGACTCAGACTCAGGACAAAGAATAACATCCAAAATGTCTTTAAGTAAAAAACAGTAGCAAAAAACAAGGTAGAGTCCAAGAGGTAAAAAACACAGGAGATCGCAAAGGCGAGTGGTGCCAAAGGCAGTGTCAAAAATACAGAAAAAACTCTGGAGACTTGTAGTTAAACCGTTCCAACAAACTTAGAAGTACAAGAGCCCAGAGAATAAACTTCACAGGAGACAAACACAGGAAGATCTGGCACAGCACTGGAGCAGCAATACTGAGGGAGTCCATATGCCATGTAGAGACAAGACCAGATAACTGAGGACTGGAGAGGATTCTTATAGATGGGTTAATGAGCTGAAACAGGTAACAGGTGAGGAGTGCTAATAGGCTGGGGATAGTGAACGATGATACTGAATAGGTGGAGAATGGGAAGTGAGCGTGGCTGAGGGAGAGCCCAGTGCCGGTGTGACAACATGCCAACTCCAAGCCAGACGAAAAATACCTTCTGTACTTTTTAGTTACAGCAATAACTAAGTAAGTAAGTAAGTAACAATAAGATTAGATACCGTTAGCTACATAACAACAATCCGTAAACACATGAATGAATCATATGAATCGTAGTTTTTACCTTAAATCCCCATGTGTTATGATTTCTATTCATGTTTTAATGTGCAGAAACTCAGAATTGCAGCTTGAAACTTACTTAGTACAAACATTTTGATCACTTTGAACTATGAATAAAGCTACACCTGGTAACTTTGAATGTATTGGCTCCAAAAAGCAACTGCTTGACAAATATGGTGCGTTTAATAAACTCCACACAATATAATTATGTCTAGCAATTTAGTCAATCTGCGATACTATCGAAGGGGAGGGTCAATGACTCTCATTTCTCAGAGCACTTTCTGAAATAGGCTGACTGTAAATAGTATGTGTATAATTATAAGAAAGCTTTTTTATTTGGACATGTATGATTCGAAATGAACACAATGAATGCATTCCAGCTTTAACAGGACGTACACACTAGCAACAATAATAAGCACAGCAGAGGACTATATGCGCCATAAGACAATGTAAGAAGGTTCAACGTTTAGTGAGATTCCAGGGAGGGTCCAGCTAGGGAACTTTTGTAAAAATGTAGCATCACAATCGACTTTGACTGTCCTTTCATGGGTGATTTATGTGTATTATCTCATGCAGGAGACAAATAAAAACCCGTAAGCCTTGAGAAGTGTAGATGAAGAACAGTGAAGGTTATTGATAGATACAGAGGCGGGTTGGCCTGATATAACCTTATACTGTACTTACTGTAAAGGTAATCATATCCCTGAAGCAAAAAAACAATGGCATAGGTGACTTGTAGATGGACACACACACACACACACACACACACACACACACACACACACACACACACACACACACACACACACACACACACACACACACACACACACACAAACACACACAAAGGTCAGTCAGCTACTCAATGAAATAGAAGAGGTAAAAAGCACTTTTAATACAATCCTCTGTTTGACACTCAGCCAGAACATAATAACAGTCTTTCAGAGGTTAAAATCCAGACATAGTGATAGCCAACTATGGCTACATCTGCGTTACTCTAATGATGAGATCAACACAGAAACAGTGTGGCATATCCTCTTAAGCTGAATTACCTTGATGGTGTCATTAGGGGAACAGATATGCTCATGTGGAGATAATACTGGTTAATTCTAAAACACAAAGAGGAAGAGATCATGAGATATTAAGAGAGGAGGGGACATGATAACGCAGCGGTGTTCTGTCCTTTCCTGGTCACACACACACACACACACACACACACACACACACACACACACACACACACATACACACACAGATGGATCAATACAAGCTGATAAGTGGTACACTGTGGTGAGCAAGGTCATCCCTGGTCTGTCCTTCAACCCCTGGACAAACAAGGCCATCAGAGTGCACTTTATTTGGCAATGGGCCACATCGCACAACCCAGCAAAGACCTTGCAACCTCAGCCTTTATTCCCAGTGAACCATTATTCAGTCCAGCTGACGTGCCTCACATATGGGCATTCAGCATTTCAACATCTTATAAATGTCACTGGTAAAATATGAATCATACCAAATGTATGCTGAGCTTTTGTACAAAATTAATTGAATAAAAATGTAAAAAGATACCTCTTGAATTAAGACTTTGTTGTGTATGTGTCCTTGGGTATTATGTACGCAGCTAAACATTCACCACTGCACCCTACATGCAAGAAAGTACAATCCCATTATGAGCTCTCAACAAAATGGCCAGCTCCGTAGAGAATAGGGAAATGTTACCGAGGTAGAACATACAGTGTTTTGTTAATAAAGTTTCAATATTCTCTTTCCTACAAATTAATACATAAATAATTAACAGAGTAGGCCTAGTTCAATAATTTAAATAGGTTGCAAAAATAAAGCATTCATTGACTTTCTTCCCATTTATCATTTCTCTGCTTTATACTCCAACTTGTCCTATTTTTTTTATCCTAACACTTATTAAATCATTCATCTTTTCATTTCCCATTTTCCCTAAAACAACATATTTCTCTTCACTTAATGAGAAAAAAACGCCTGAGCAGTAACAGCTCATGTGAAGTTTAAGTTTTCTCTCCATCATTCTTGTTCTTACATCAGTTATTTGTTGATTGTATTTTTTTTATTATTATTGAATCTGCCAAGCAACTAAAGGTATTAAATTAAGATAGTGGAGTAAACATTACAACATTTGTGTCTCAAATGTAGTAAAGAAGAAGTAAGAAGCAGAAAATGTAACCATCAAGTAAAGTACAAGTTACTCCAAATAGTATTTAAGTACACTTTAGGAAAATGTAATTAGTTGTTTTCCTCCACTGCAATCAGCTGTGCATGAGAGTAAACTGTATATTCTCTTTAGATTCCACCGTCATTTAATAATCATACAGGAAGATATTTGTCACTATAATGTCCTGAAGAAAAGTAAAGTACTTTTTCTTGCTCTAGCTGTTGGGTTAGAGAGTGAAAGGTTCAGGCCCATTCTCTGAGGGTGTCTACAGTCACTCTGGGTGATGTAGGAAATCACTAACTGGGGTAAAGAAACAAAAATACAAGTGGCAGGTACACAAAGTGCAAAAACTACAAATGTAATTCCTGACATTTACTTTGGGACCAGAAAATTCCTACAGTGTGTTTTTGCAGAAAAGACTGCAAAAACACTTTGGAAGAGATTCCACCCACTAGTATTTTTACCCAAAATGTAATGGTAGGAATTAATGGCACCCGAAAAGCAAGCTACTAATTATTCTAAATTTCAGAAAATGAAGACTTGTAGCAGCTCTATAGCTAGTGTATGAGTTCATTTTAACATTATGGAATTGGTAAAAAATATAAGAAAACACAAATGGTTCCTCCTTCAGTGACTGTTGATGAGTATGATCACGTTAAGCTAGACAGTGTTTTGCTCTGTTAATTCGTATGGTTTTTACGAATGCTAAACATTAACATTTTGTTTTTACAACTGATAAATTAAAATTAATTTATTTAATTAATTAATTAAAGTCAAGACAATTTCGCATTGCCTAAATGCTTTTACCTTGCAAAAACTAAAAATGACTTCTCAACTCAAGATAATGTATGCGGGTGTAAGTCTCTGATTGTATCTTGGTTACAAAAAGCTGGTTTTGGATCCTTTTGCCATTTCCATTTCTAAATGTTTAGAGCAGCAGAGAAGTAGAGAAAAAAGGCATTCCACCAACACCAAACTATCCCTTAAGGCATCTAGAGACACCAAATGTCTCCATCAAATACCACACTTTCCAAATTAGCATTTCTTTTATGACTCAATTAAGCTTCATTATGTTCAGCAGAAACAAACAGTAGTGTGGAGATGAGAGGGCTATTAAGCTCCCTGGCCACTTATTTACTTTAGATTGTCGGACTGGGAAATGAGGTCTCAGTTAGACACCAGTTTGATGAGAGGCACTGCTAATGAAGAGTGTGCTATGGTAGACCCCCCTCAACTTCTATGCACACAAACCGTTTACATCTTTAACATTAACATTAACTTAACGTTAAATGCTTTAAAAACATCTGTTAGTCGTGTCTTTTCCTGTATCTGGGACTGCAAATGGGATTGCAAAAAAATAAAAAATAGTTAGGACAATTTAATAGTACATCAGATTGTACATTGGTCCCATGGTTTGTGTGTCCATTGCTAAGGTGGATACAAATAGGGAAAATACATAATGACTCATTCTGCACCATAGTATTTGTCACAGTACAATAATTTGTATTGGTTTAGTCTGACTGAAGAACTCCCTATGGCACTAGTACTGTCCCACTATTTGTCTTCTTGGTGACATTTTATTCTAACCCTCACTATTTATCATTTATAGGCATACAAGATTGTTTGGTTGTATTATGTGTTTATGTTAAAAAGAAACATTTCTATCGGTAATTGGATTTTTTTAACTCCTAGATTGCAATGTTAGTATCTGCCTTTAAAATCCAGTATTGGTTAGGCTATAATGGTAAGCACGTATAGGGACATTTTAAGTGTTTATTCATTTCTAAGATAAGATACAAGATGTGGCTTAAAGGTCCAATGTGTAGGAATTTCTCCCATCTAGCGTTGAGATCATATATTGCCATCAACTCTCTCGCACCACGCAGTTCAAAGTACGTATTACAGCTACGGTAGCCTTCACACTTCAAAAAGCCGGGCTCTTGCACTTTTCAATATCCTTTTTCTTTTTATGGGCGAAGAAGAAGACCCCTGTTCCTAAAATTTGGATTTTGAATATGTGTGGTCCTCCATGTTTCCTTCTTCAAACTTGCCGGGGCCGGGAAGCTACGATACCCATTAGCAGCATTAGCAGCACCTCTGAGTGTATCATGTGACAGCGAAAACACGAAAGGCGGAGCAGTATGTCCTGTATGTCCCTTACCGGCTAACGCATTTCAAGATGGCGCATGAATATGGAGCGTCTACCCCAGTTCATGCAAATGCAAATGTAAAATTTCAAGCCAAAAGGAATACTTGGAATTGATGGTGAGGGTAAATATTCATGAAAAAGGACAAGTTTGTGAACGGGCAACACAGATTTTGATAATGAACAACTAAACACGTTACATACTGGACCTTTAAGGTTCTTTTTTTTTGTCAAACTACTATTTCCAAGGTCAAGAATTAACCTTCAAGCTCAACATGGCTTCATGTCTGCAGTTTTAAACCCATTTATAAACTATTTTCAAAATGGTTATTATTGTTGGCAAATACATTAATTGACATCTGTCCTAATATCGGCTAGTGTGTTATAACCAATGTCTTAAGTGTTTGTATATATTTCCTATAATTGCTTAATGTGTTACCATTTAGCAGTGTAAATGTAATTGAATTTAAGTCACTTTAACTACATCAAAAGCTCTTGATGCAATCATTTGACCCATGCAGCTCAACATGTGCTAAAGCTGAGCTTCATATCATTTTAAAACTGTAAATACTGTGCCTGTATTTGGTTTATATTTTAATAATTCTGCATCTTTTTAGTAATATAATGATCCAAAAGTTGCACAGCAATTCTTTATCTGAATATGGTATAATACATTTATTGTATTTCATTATTATCATTCATTAAAAAGTAACAACCTCCAGCATGAAATTATCTAATCATTTCAATATCATCTTGTGACTCAGCATAATGTAACTCTCCTGTTTTCTTTGTTCAATAGTTCAAGAGAAGAAGAATTAAGAACTCTCCAAAACCTACTGTGTTAACACGTGTGTCTGTCATACCGTATGTGTCAGGATAAATAAACACGACTGAGGAAGTGTACAATATGTGTATATATGAGGCATACAGTGTGAAGTCCCCATGAATTTAACTGTGTAAAAGTGAACTACTGTGCTGAATGTTTATTTTTTGGAAAGGATGTTTAGTCCAGCGTGTCCAAAAAAAGAATTTAAAAAAGTGTGACAGAAAGCAGAGACCTAACTGCGTCACAGCTGGGATTCACAGCATTCCTCTCAAATTAACATCAAAGCAAACACCAGTAGTTTTTATACACATTTATACGAAGCAATTTACACAGAAAAGCAGGTGTGATGAATGTTTGCAAACATGTCAAGCTCGCTTACACACACAAACAGAAGCACACAACCAAAGTAATTATCAATCTTTTCATATTCGACAAAAGAGCTTTCTACCAAGTGACAAACAACATGTTTCACTTTACTATGCCAAATCCTTCACTGTCCTCCGTTTACATAACAGCTAAGCAGCAACAAGCAGCAAAACACCACATCACTAATCAAGCCATTATCTACCATCCAACAGTGGCTGGATGCTTTTTTTAAAAAAAAAAGTGTCTGAAAACAACACTATGACAGCTGTGAGAGTGAAATAAAGAGCTGGTGAGCTGAAACTCTGTAGCTATAAAGCACTGTAAAGCCAAGTGGAGCTGCAGATTTAGGAGATAATTATCTGTGGGTTCATCACTACCTTTCCCATTTCTTTCCCATTTTATTTGATACATTGCTATAGAAATATTGATTATAGCCAGTTTAAAGTAGAAGATGACACAAACCCTGCAATAAATAGGCTACTACAATGTTTGAACCACATAACGTTTAGTTTAGTCGTGTAAATGCTGATTCAGCAGCATTCACAGTAGTGTTATCCGATTCTTTATTCTTCAACTTTCTTTTTTTCTGCTATTTAGGGTTTAGGTGTGACGCAACAAGAAGCGACGGCTTCCACGGATGAGATGAGCGTAGTTATCGCGCAAGTTTTATCTGAATTAGAAAGTATTCCTTCATTGAAAGAAGAGCAAAAAACAGCACTGGAGGCTTTTCTCGGAGGAAAAGATGTTTTTGCTCTTCTCCCGACTGGTTTCGGCAAGAGTTTGATATATCAACTGTCTCCGCTACTCGTGAAGAAGGTGGTGATAGACAGATGGTTTATCCAATCAGCTAACCAGTATTTTCGCCCCTTCCCAAAAATTCTCCAACGGAAAGTTCCCAGATGGATATGCCGAGCAAATGCGAAGCAATCCATCTGGCGGAGTCAGGTTAGGTGATGACATCACTAGAGTGGGAAGCCTTGGAAAATTGTCTTAATAGCATTATTCAACTTTTTTAAAGACATTCATATTATTTAGAACCATTTCAACTTTTGCACATTTTCACTAACTTGATCTTTTCTTACACATTGAAGCTAGCAATTCAGTGTAGCAATAGCTTTTCAGAAAACCTTAAATTATTCCAATTATTCAATTATTCGCCCCACCATTTCTATGCCCCTGCAACTTATTCCCCCAAATGATGTCCATACACATAAACCAGGGCTTCACATCCAGTGATATACTGCATAAAAACATGTTTAACTGCAACCCTGTCTACTGGAATGGCAACTACATTTATATGAGGGGGTTTAAAAAATAGATTTTCCGATTAAAATTGACTTTCATTTGAATGATCCAAAATCGATCTCCGTCTGTATCATATGAAACTAGAAGATCTAAGAAATCCATTGGTACCAACTGTGCCATGCTAGCTTGTGAAGGGAAAGGTGTATAACGCTCCAAAGATACATACAAGCTACATTTTGGTGAGGGAAAAACTGGCACTGCCATTTTGAAAGGGGTCTCAACTTAATATACATAATAAATGAAATCAATGCTCACTGCCTGTAAAGTCTGTAGAGTTGCACTTAATTATGTTGACTGTTGTAGTGTGTTCATGTTAAATAAAAAGTACATTAATGAAACTGCCTTTAGGTCAATTCTAAATATTAACATTAATACTTTGTACAATTGCAGAATCTTTCATATCCAAGCAAAATTGGTTTTACGACTGAAATATCCCTAATTGAATTGTTATTGAATCGGAATCAAATCGATTCAGGAAATCAGTGATGATACCCAGCCCTAACTAATTTGCAACAACCCGCATTACATTTTCTATAAACATGAGGGAATGTATATTTGGCAAGTTGCAAAAATGTTGATACTAAATGTGTCATGTACATTGACAATGTTTCATTTTTGTTTTCTGTGAAGATATCCAATCTTGCAATCCAATATCCGCTTGTGGTGACTATAGCTTTATAACGCTTTTTCATGGTTAGTTAAGGCGCCTGCAGCAATGGAGTAAAAAGTGTGCAGTGAGTTGAGACATCTATGATCAACTATCAACTATGATCTTTCCCTAACCTTAACTACTTTTGTTACCTAAACATAACCACAGTCGGGACTCAGGATGCAAACCTTTGTCTTTTCTGGTGTCAAAGTCCTGCTGTACATAAATGTAGTACTCGATTCACTCAAAAAATGCATACTTTCTGCCTTTATCCATCTCCTGCTTTAGCAAGGAAAGCCCATTTTGCAGAAATAATCTTTCACATTGGTTATGACAGAGGCTGTGGGCCACATAAGGTATGTGAATACACTATATTCAAGGTCTGCGACTCCCACTTGGACCAAAATGACTGGCTTAGCTGAAGATGAATGAGGTGAGATGATAGATAGCTGAATGGAAAGAAAAGCACAAGCAGTACTCACACAAACACACACACACCAATGGCTGTTAGTCATCACACATGAGTACACACATTCAGCATACAAAACACCACAGAATGATGTCTATTTTTTTTTTCGCATTCTCACACAGCGTGAACAAATATTTCCCCTCACTCTGAAATGCACAAACCGACACTAAGAAATACTCACACATTCCTGCTCTATCTCTTTGTCTACTTGGGGTAATACCCTTTGGACAAACAGTAAGAAGGTACCAGGGTAGAGATGGGATGAAGCGGCAGGCGAGTTGGAGGAAGGATGGATATAAACAACCAGATTAAGGAGACAATCTGCACCATAAATCTGCAATATTATCTGCTGTAGGCAGCAGGAAGGGTAAGCCTTGTGTGACGTTTCTGTTATCATCTCCGCTGTAGACTCAACTTAGGATAAAAGCCAATCATTTAGGTCTTTGTTATCAATCTTCAGACTAGCAATACACTTAGCTCAATAATGTCCTTCTGAGGTATTCAAGAGCGAAAATAATCTGTGTAGAAGCCCTTTGCAGCATAACGAAAATGCAGCGCTTCTGCATACACTCTTTTAAAGTCACTTTAAGATAAGCAAAGAAAAAAAAATAATTTCAAAGTGATTTGGCCCATTGTGTGCAGCTATTGAGGGGTATTGTTTGGCATGAATGGGAAATCCATCACACTTCAGTATATCCAAGCAGCGTTCTTTCTATGTTGCATATGTCTGTGAAATAGTTGCATGTTGTATATCAGAGAATGTGTATCTTCTATGCTTTTAGTTTGTGCATGTGTTCCGATGACCAAACTGAAGGGTGTCTTTTAGCACCTGCATGGTTTAGAAAACTGTGAATCATGCTAACTGAGGCGGTTACCTTAGAAAAGAAAGGAGCACCTGATGTGGAGCGGAGGGGAAGGAAAAGGGAAAAAGAAAAAGAAAGAAAAAAGATTGGTTGACAAGAATGTAATTAGCCCAAGCTTGAAGATCCATTTGAGCCGGGCAATTAACTCCTCTAATCATCAGGTAGTAGGAGAGAGGAGGAGATGGGGTGAAGGGAGGAAGAAGGAGGAGAAGAGAGATCGGAGGGAGAAAAGAAACGGCAAGAGAGGCATAATCATTAGTGTATCTGTTCTGTAAACCACAGCAAGACAATGAAACACAAAATCACAGCCACAATAGGTTTGCTGCTACATTAGGTTAAATTACACACAAAATGTTCACTTAAACAAAGAAACACACCCCAAATAAAACAAAACAGCTGCAACTCATCAAAACAATTACAGAAGAAATAGCGAGTCATCAATGGCTGAAATTGAGGTCTTGAGCTCGCTCAGCTGGACTGCTGTCTGTCGAAACACCCACAGACTGAAACGAAGAAACAAACGCCTCAGTTTTATATTATCAAAGGTCTACTGACCAAGCTGGTGCTCAGTCTGGCTAGTCCTTAGACGTATAAGAGATTGTAGGTGGCCACCATAGACTGTATAAAGGTGGCAAATCATGAGAGAGCTACAGCCACTGTACAATCAAATAACTAAATATTTCTATTTAACTACCCCTAACTGGTAATGATACCACTTAACAGGTTTTCTGTCTCTACTCCATGCAATACTTTGTTTAGTGAGATAAAAACAGCAATTGATTTTTAAACATGGATGATGAATGAACACTGTTTTGGCTGCTCGCACACAAAACATTTAAATTAGCCAGTTGAAAGAATGCTAACTGAACTGTTAGCTGTAGAAACAAAACAAAAACTTCATAAAAATAACATTTTAAAAAGTAATTATTTTCTTTCCACTGCTATTTGGTTTTTTGCAGTTTTTGCACATAAACATGTCATTGCTTATAATTCATATTTAAAATTGATTAACAGTGTGCATCGTCTTTATTTTTTAATTCATTATCTGAGCACATCATCATCTTTACTGACACTGTAATATCTGGCCATTGTTGTTTAAGAGACAATTGTTTGTTTGTTTTATGAGATGTGATTTGCATTTGTTCCGTAGCCAGCTAATCCAAAAGTGAGACCAATAGCAGTACTGCATTGTTGGCCCCAAATGAATCATCTTCAATAAATAGCTCAATACCTGTGGTGACAAATGTCCCCGATCCACAGTAAAAGAGAGTCAGAGAGACTGAGATAATGGCATCTAATGGGTCGTTCTTGAAAGGCAGCCAATGCCTGGGAGATTTGCTCCCTGATTGCTGGCATTAACCAAAGAGTTCAATTTCCCTGACAATATCTGTCCTCCTCTCTATTAATCTTGCTCTTTTTTTCCCTCTGTCAATGTGTGGATGTTTGTCATTCATTGTTTCCTCTATTGTTATTTTTATGCAAATGATATGCCATACTACGTGGACCAAGAGCTACCTATATACAAATTACTTTTTTCAGTAATTTAACTTCATGGCACTTTGAGAAGATATCTGCCAAGTCTCTCATTTTTTTGATCGATAGCCACGATTTCAGAAATACTGAGGTCATTATTCCTAGTCCTCCCAACACATTCCCCATCACCCATCCAGCCCAGAAGCAAAGTCTTACAGTGTTTGTATTGATTTTGAATACATTTTATATTTTTTGCCAGGATTAAAATCCTGGTGGAGAAATAATGAATCTTCATTCTTTTTGTATGCCCTTTTTTCATAAGTAACATATATAGTCTATAAAATACAAGTGTTAGCATATAAAATACTTTCTATGTGTACGTTTTTAAACTGTAGAATGTATATTCTCCCCAGGTTGCTAAAACACCTGAAATTCCCCCTTAAAATAAATCCTAAATGGTAACTAACGCCCTGCTGTTTTCCACTGTACTGCACAAACAGACATTTTTATCTCTTTTCATTTGTTTATCAAGTTTGGGTTTCTGTAGGTGGCACTTTCTTCAATCACTTCCTTCAGAAAAGAAAATAATAATTACTTCCTATCTTGCAGGTTTTTTATACAATGGGGAAAAAAAGAAATCTGCCTCCTACTTGGCATTTAGATCATCAAATGTCAGTTATTATTACAGTACGTGATGGAGAGAAACCAGAACATCCTTTTCTAAGAAAATAAGAAAAATAAAAAATGAAAATAAAAAAGTTTTGTTTGAAATCTCTTGCAAACCTGTACTTTAAATGCAATTAAGTAGAGATTTAGAGCTGTAGACTTGAGACTAACCTGAAATTTGACTTATCTCAGCTACCTGGAGACTTGGACTGGCCCAAAAAAAGACTCAAAAGAGACACTGCCCTTAATCTCTGTCATGAAAAAACTTCCTAAAACTTCTGTCCTGCACAAACATATTTACTGGAGCAAAGTGGAGGAGACCAGGCTGTAGACGCCTGAGTCAGTACTGCCACTGAAAACATGTACTGTAGCCATGCAAAGCTTCCAACACTTCATTAAGAAACAAACACAGCAGCACTGTTAGAGAGAAAGGAAACACAAAAACTCTCACATAAACACACAGACACACACTCTTAACAGAGTTGGCAACTGGGTAGGCTAACATAAGACCATTTAAGGCTGGAGGCTTGCCTGGATCAGATGGCAAAACACTTAGTCTTTAAAAGCTGGGCTACAAGGAGTGACCGTAGCATATTTACAGGCTTAAGTAAAAGCCTGTTTCATTCAGTGCAGTATTCAGGCAGCGCCTGTCAGGGAATACAAAGAGACACACAAACCATCTGCATGTTGCTTTGTTGATGAACAATCACTGTAAGTGGTGGTGCTTGGATGATCAATGCCTTTTTTTGTAAACTTAAGAGAAGGTTGTGGGCTCTTTTTTATTTGCATGTGGATTGAATCAATTTGCTCTGGCAAATTCAGAAGCACGAGATTAAGCAGAGATATGTCAAAGACGTGACACATTTTTAATCGATTGTTCACCAAACCCAACTCCTGAACAACGATTGTCCAATCACAGCTTAGCAACCGTAACTAGGCATGGCAAGTTTATTCAGCTTTCATTTCTTCACATCACAGCTTTGCGCATGGGGCTGTGGCAAGAGCAGGTTTGGAAGGTAATGTCTTTTTTCAGCCTTTACAAAAACAAAAGCAAAAGTGCAAGGAATGGATTTTGTTTGTCTGCTCCAACCCAATGTAAACTGCAAATGTTAGCATGTCTGGCTAACTAGCTTACTATCTACCATAGCAACCTAACCCAGCGTTACCAAAGATCCTCTATACTAAAGATAGCGCATTTCAAGCAGCGCCAATGGTATGAAACGGTACACACTTCCTGTCTCCTAAATGGGCGTGGCCTCGTTTGAAAGTGTAGTAAACGTTGAATGGATAGATGAAAAGTTTTTGTATAATTTCTTTTGCTAACATTAGATATTTACACAGCTAAAAGACATATTTAGCATCACAGAGTTTAGTTTTGTTAGGGCATTCACAAACATTAGTCGATGTTAGCTTATCTGTGTTGCCAGATCTCGCAAGAGTTTGGTCCTGAGACAGAAACAGGTCAAGTTAATTTTCTCCTGATGTGTCCATCTGAAAAATGCCATTTTAGTGTCAGAATGTTCAGAAGATATGTGACTTGTGAAGAATGGGTCCAATTTTTACTTTGGGGACTATGGGGCGAAATAATCGGTCATAATTTGTTTTAACGTTTACTTTCCCTATTTGGAATCAATACACTCAGGACCTGCCGCTAGTCTCCTAAAGAGGCATGGCAGTGGCAGAGCCCACATGACACCGATACAGGAAACTACTCTGAGTAGAGGTGCCTCGGTTTTAACTGTCTCTGGCGTTACATCCAAGGCCAAGAGTTAGCATATCATTAGCATTCACATCACGTATCATTAAAACTAAGAACAATAAACCTACATGTAACCTTAGTATTGTTTGTGCAAGTATGTAAAGTAAGGATCCAAACAGGGATATGTTAGAATTAGTCTCACATTGCTACAGCGCTGCTGAGGAGGGTCTGGCTAGTCCACACAGCATTCCGGGATGGGAAAAAAACGTGCTGTGGTTTATTGGCATTTCTTTAAACCAATCACAATCGTGATGGGCGGTGCTAAGCGCCGGCAGCAGGCCCGGTGCCGCTGCAAAATAGCGTCGTCGTTTTAGTCATGCAACAGAAAACTCAAACTGGACAGATAGTCTAGCTAGCTGTCTCGATTTACCCTGGAGAGATCTGAGGAGCAGTTAACCATAGTCCTCATAAATCGACCGGAGTTTAGAATGCCAACACAAAGAGAGCGGAAGGTAATGGACATCTGGCCGAAAAGAGGGATATGTGGCGTAATTTCTGGCGGCACCGGAGCAATCCCGGAAGTGGAACGTCGTGGATATAGACTATGTTAGAATTGAAACATAGTCTGATATTTTTTTCCTGATGTATTTTTTCCATCAAGTGCATATTTAAGACATTCTTGTAAAGGATTCTCATTTTAAAAGAAGTCATCCAGAGGCATCAGTTTCAAACAATTCATAGAGCTGATGTTAGCATACTTAGCTAGCTAGCTACAGCTGATAAAATCTTCCAGCGACAGATGCCATTTCAAAATCGACGGTCACAGGCTGGAATCAAGAAGCCTACTGTTGTCTTCCTCTGTCTGAAATCAAGGACTCGTGGTTGTAAAGAAATACTGAGAATTTTGAGAGGTAGCCTACATCTGCCACCGTTATGTGTTGTGGCGAGAATGGCAGGTTTGACCAAGGGGGTAAGCTTCTCCTCGGACCGCGAACCTGCTATGGCGCCATTTTGATGCTACCAAGCCATCACCTCCCGTTAGCATTCCATTGACTGCCATTCATTTTGGCGTCACTTTGACAGCGAATAACTTTACATCTGAAGCGTTTAAAGACTCTATTTGTCCATTGTTTATTTCTAAAGAAACACGACAATGTATAAAAGGCTCCATTACCTTGTATCTCACATTATGGCTCCATAGCAGACGTTTTTGTAAAAATAGGCTAACGATTGTGTCATAACCATGCGACTTACTGTCGCATAGCGTCGTCGTATAGTACAGGAGAAGCGCGCAGGCAGTTTCGTCTCACATTAGCTGTTTAAGTGTAATTACTAATGTTAACAAGCATTTTAGTTAGCAATAATTAGCCTGTGCCTATGTTATCTCCTTACATATACCTACGCTCTCCATCTCTGCAATAGTCGGAATGATTGAGATTTCTCTTGGCACAGCTACCAGAAGACTTACAACTTTCAGACACGTTGCTCACGGCACATTTACGTCGTCTCTCTCAGTTGGAGGCTGCGCAGTAACGCTCAGCCATTACCGGAAAAGTGCTTCTAATGGCCTTTACTGGTCTCCGTCCAGAGCAACGGGATCTGTTGGTCCATTCTTATATACTGTCTATGGGTTTGACAGGCATAGCAACAGTTACCAAAGGGGGCGGAGCTTAGAAAACTGGAAATTGTTGAAAAAGCACAATAGTGACCATGTGATTAAAAACGATAACCAAAATAGTAACAGGCAAACTGTTTCCAAACCCACATAAAACACACAAAGACCTAAATATACCATCTTTCCTGTCTTTACAGCCTTTCTTCCATCTCTCTTAACTCCCTTTCCACACAAACACTCCTCTCCCCATCCCTCCATCTGCATGTGTGAGGGTTTGTACTGGTGTGTCAGTAATGACAATGTCCCAGTGTTCCTCTCTGCCAATTAGCCCGGCCGTAATTACACAGACACATATGGAGCTGTCAATCACCCATCTCCTCCACACAGGAACTCACCCACCCAGCAGAAAGAGTGAGAGAGACCGAGAGAATGAGAGTTTCCAACAGCTAGCTCTATACCAATCAAAATGACCACACACTGTGCCAATAAGTAGCATGAGAAGAGTTTCACTCAATTATTCCAGCTGTGCGGCAATCCCACAGTTCACAGGAAACCGCATTAGAGTGGCTCTATGGCAACCTATTTTTATTATGAGATTAATTTGTGGAGTACCTACAATTTCCTATTCACTGAGTTCACACAAAGAGAAGTAGTGTATCGTATGTAGAAATAAACATGTATTTTGTGTTAATTAGTCCAAAATGCTCACATTTGAAAATTATAAAGAAAAATGGTTGGAGGATATGTTAATTTAACCAAAACTGAGAACATACCGTTGTTATGCATATTTACCATCCATGTCACCCTTAAATGATGCAGCTGGTGGTATTCTGTATTGTTTTTATTATCAAAAACCCCATGACAAAGACAACCATGAACAATGTATTGATCCTACTATCAAGTGCCTGCATAGCGAAAGAGCTTATTCCTCTGTGCCTCAGAGCTCCATTGTCGTCCAAAAACTATTGAGCCAAACTGTTGTGACATGTGACTTCATTATGATGAACATGTACAGTGTTGTTTATTTTAAGTCAATCCCACATACACCGTCCTGCTGCTGTAAATACGCACTAGAGCACCAAATGTGAAACAATCCAAAAATAGTCCCTGACAAATGCACTATTTACACCTGTTTGTGAAGTGTTTGCTAAAAACTACAGTGAACAGTTGTGTTAGGAAATTACTTAGTAAAGTAAATAATATGTTTGTGACCTGATTTTAAAGATTTACATTATTTAATAGGACAAATGTTCTTGAAGTTGCCACAGACAAGTCAGACAGTAGATACCAAATGCATTGTTGGTCTCGGTCTTTTTATGGGATTTGGTCTTTTCTGGTTGGGAAAACTGGATGCTTCCATTCAATCCCAGACAGAGGAGAGCAAATTGTAACTGTTTAATGTAGATGAGCATAACAATTAAATGCATTTTACACTACTATTCATTTCAAAACATTAAAAAAAACATCTCTTGTAAAAACTAAGCTTTGAGATAGAGAGGAAGTGTAGAGAAGATACAAAAAGTGAAGGTTTTGGCAAGAGTTGGACATCCACTAAGTATGAATGATCTTAGAGCTAGGAGGTTTAACCACTTACCACAAATGGACCTGGCTAGTTTGATTTCCATTTCAGACTATATACAAAATATTGGAATAAAAATATCTTCATAATTTTTCCAGGTGGGACTTAAACATGTTACACTTTTACAAGGTCTGGTGGGTCCTCTAAAGCATTAGAATATGTCCTTTGCATCAGAAAAAAATCATCACGTTTCAGATCAATACAGAAACATCTTTTACAAATGATACTTAAATCTACATTACCCACGCGTCCAGTCCCATCAATGAATCCTTGCTTTTGTGCTTGTAAATAAATGCATACAAGTTCCAGTTAATAGAGAGGGCCTGATTTCCCCTGAGCATCTCCAAACAGAACTAAACAAATGAGAGTTTCATAATAGAGAAGATAACATGCATGGCACTTGAGTTATTAGTCAAGCTTTCAAGTTCTGAGTTGTCTATTGTTCTAAAAGAACTGTGTGCCCATAATTTCTAGAAAGGCTAGAAAGAGCCAGATAAAGTATTTATGAATGCATATGAGTGTAGAATTTCTGGAATGCCTCTCAGGAATGATGTTGGATGCAAGGAGGGGATAATAATGATACTAATCGTATAGCAATAATATTAATAACAACTTTTATTCAAATTACACTGTTATAACAGAGCTGCAAAGCGCTTTGCAAGACAAGCAACAATGAATAATAAGGAGAAAAAAAAACTGGTAGAAGTAGGCCCAGTAAAAGTCCAGGGATGTAGGAAAGTGGGAGGAAATCCAGAAATTAGGGGAGAGTAGGATAAGGAGGAGATGGAGGAGGATGGAGGAGGAGCAGATGGTAAGATTATTGAGGAGGAGGAGGAGGAGGAGGAGGAGGAGGAGTCAGTGTCCCTGCAGCAAGTCTTACCTCTGGGACGTCTTCTTGTACTTGCGCCTGAGAGAAAAAACAAACATGAGGATAGTGAGGCATCGATTGAAATGTTACTCTTGGATACATTTTTAGACAGAAATAACAGACACTCGGCCATTTGCAAGAAGCATTCGTACGAACAGATTCACTCATGGCACGTGCAAGTGATTTCAAAGAATTTGTCACGTTTACCAAACGTTCTTACATATGAATGAAATTCACTATCGGTCTCATAAGTCGTGTGGATAGTCTGCCTTTCTTCACAGGAAAAAAACAAACCCTGGTTTGAATCATGAAGAATCACAATGCCTTAATTTGAATGAATTAAGGCATTAAGGATACTGAAATACAAATAAATGTGATGCAATATGAAATTTTGCAACATTGTGAAATTCATACGCTCATCATATCATCATCATCATCATCATAGCCTGCCATTTTAGTGAGAGGTTTGAGAAGTTTATTACAATATTATTGGCATATTTTTCGTCATTTATTCATAACAATTTCTACAGTTCAGTAGTTCGGAAAAATAAATCTCTACGTCCAACAGCTGCCTCAGGGTCGTTATGCAGGTTGCTCTCCAGTATAATCCTCTGGTGCACCTGACAGTGTAACATTAGCTGCTGTATCTTGTTCCGTCACATCGCTGTGACCGCTTCCCATCTAGGTCATGGACCAATTTGAATTATTTATTTATTTTTTGCTTTTTTTTTTAAAGATTATTTATTTGGGCATTTCCGCCTTTAATGGATAGGAAAGTTATGAAAGGGGGAGAGAGAATGTGTAGATTTATAGCAATTATATGTAAATAAGTAAAGTTCCCTTAATTTGCACTGGTTGTTTCCTTTCCTCATGCTTACAATCACTTATGCAGATGAGGCATTTAAGAGAAGCATAATGATATGCAAAACACAGCAGCCACACACCACCCCTGACATCCTACCTACTACCGACTACACACACACACACACACACACACACACACATACACACTCACTTACACACACTCACGAACACACACAGGGAACCTACACACACATTAAACATTAAAACACACCTACTTTCACTTACCCCAACATTTGGCCTAAAACACACCCACTACTCTATGAAGAGATAACAGCGTGGCTCTAAAAGCTGAATACATACATACATACACACACACACACACACTTAAGGCACCCATAATAGCGAAGAGGAGGGAAGGGTGGACCCACTGTCAGTCGACAACAGAAATGGATTTAAATTCCAGTCAGGCCGAATTCACAGCACTTAGGTTGATTTGTCTCACAATCATTTTCTGTATCAATCTTTCATGAAGCTCAATGTCGAACTGCAAGCTAAGAAAGTTTTTCCCTGTAAAGATATGTTAAGAGCTCTCTCAAGACTAGTGGGGAAAAAAGATTAAATCAATCACTTGGGGTCCATCAAGCAATTAAAATTAAAGAGACACAGTCAGATGGGTGTCTTAGAGCGTGTTGGTAGTTTCAAACAGAGTAAATTATACAAAAAAAAGGAGTTTTATTGTAAGAGAAGGACAAAGATAACAAAAGCACACAAGAGGCAGATAAATAAGCATAAATAAGAAAAAGATCAGGGAGGAAAAGAAGTATAGACATTTCCTATTCACTTCACCTCCCCTCCTGTCCTTTATCCCAGACCCCCCCCCCCCCCCCCTCACTGAGCTTGATGTACGTCTAAGTGTGTGTGTGTGTGTGTGTGTGTGTGTGTGTGTGTGTGTGTGTGTGTGTGTGTGTGTGTGTGTATCAACAACATAGAGCTTCTCCTAATTAGAAGGCTTTAATGCAATGTCCTCTGCATAATGATGATGTGGGTTGAAAGGGGTCATGGAAATTCCAGGATTTATTGTAATTATAAAGTTCACAGAGAAGCAACATTTTATCCTGTTAAAGTAAATGTTTTCAAGTAGCTGGCTGAATGGCTAACAGCAGCTTGTTTGTTTTGGATTATCTTATTTTATTTTAGTCAGTGCATCACAAATCAGAGTGTCATAAAGCGGTCATCTGGCCACCTTGATCCACCTTGGACCAAATCTCAGTTGCCCATCCCTTAAGGGAGCTCTTTGTGATGTGTGATTGTGAAGTTATTCATAATTCATTGATCAGTAGGTGACGGAGAGGTCGGGTGCGTCGCAGAGATCTAATTTATCAATGGAAATCCAATGGAATTCATTCACTGATGGAAAAACATAAATGGGGCCATTTGTCAGAGGGAAGTAATTATACACAACACGCTGTTCATGCATTGATCAGTGGATGCCACCAAGCTTTATTCAAGGTTGAGCTGCGGAAAAACTGTCCAGAGCAAACGTTCTCTCTGTCTATGCATGATGATTGGTGTATTCTGTGGAGTACACGGTGCCAGAGAGATTGCTGTGATGGCCATCCAGCGCACACACACTTACACACACTGCCTGCATAGACACAAATCAGCTGCTAAATAAATCGCCTAGGATAAGCTGGCAGCACATACAGTAAATGTCACCAAGCTGCCAAATACACTTCCAATCTATACAATCCACACGAGCACATGCAGAGTCAACCTTTCCCGATCATACAAACACAGTCATATGCTGCATACTGTCAATCCCTCCCTATACACAACATACACTCTGACGCTTTAACATCTGTGGTGGATGCCTGTCAGTTGGCGCTCCCTCTCTTCTGATGGAAGCTCTTTGTGAGATTAAAGGCTAATGTGATCTCTGACACGCAACAGGAGCCCTCAGAGCACCCAGTAGACTGCAGCATAGTCGTGATGAAAAAAAAAAGAAAAAAGGCCCAGGCCACCATTACATTCATCTGACTCACTATCCATCAAATATCTGAAAAGACAGATGGTTATGATAGGGGATTTACGACGGTGACCAAATGGAAGAGACAATGAAGTCAGCCGAGGAAACTAAATGTGGCAGAGGATGATGGTGGAGGGACCCACACATCGAGCTTCTGACACAGGAGAAAGAGAAACAATGACTAATCATGGAACAACAGAAATATCATGACATGAAAATAACTTTAAAAAAAGCAAATAAAATAGAGTTATGTGCGAGGAGAGGGGAGTAAGGCTGATAGATTGACTGCAGCCCCATGAACCAGTTCATTTAGTCCTCGTCTGAGGTAAAGGGGGAAACTGCATTTCATTCAGAGTTCCAGCAGTAACATTAAAGATTATTTTTTAAACACTACCCTCCTAGCAATACTACCAGCCCCTCCCCACTGCTGAGTAAGAAAGAACTGAAATTGGAAAAGAGAAAACTTCAACTTCAACTTGCAGATACGATGCGTGGGGCTCTCTTCACAGGGCGAAAGGTCATAGAGGTGTTCATTGTTCTATCGGCATGACGGAGAGAAAGCAGCAGACAGTACAGCAGGTAAGAGACTGCCTTTTGTGACTAGCTAACATTATATTAGCTGTTATGTGCTGGCATGCATGACTAGTTAAATTGATACCATGGCAATTTGCAGACCAAAACACAGGCAGTGTCAAGTCATTTAGGGCGCAATATGCTCTGATAAATGAAAAAAAAATCTGCGTCCTGCAATTGTCTGGGGCCTGCCAGGAGATGCTGTTTGCTAACAGTTCGGACCAGCTGATTGGGCTAACGTAACTTAACCTGCATCTGATTCAGTTAGGTGTCATGACTCATGGCAGTGTGTTAAGATCACCTGTTTGGCTTCCATCATTAATGTTTGTTTGATGCGAGCATTATAGCTGCTCTGATTGAACAGTGTATCTGTTTAAGACACAGACATTACCCAAAACAGTAGTTAGTCAAAAAATGTAATAGGCCTGATATAATGCAGGCTGAGACTGATGAAGCAGTGCAGTGGATGAGGTTAAGACAAGCTCAACTGACAGGTCGTCCTCTTTGCAGAAAGACGTTTCACCTGAACATCACAGTGAAGGAGCTCTTGGTGTCACAGCTTTGGACCAGCGGCCTGCTGAATAGTTTCCACCACGATGCTCACTGGGTCACATCACAAACTGGACTTGGATAAACAGCTGCTTCTGTAACCACTGGCTCAATGGACACCACTAGACTCAGGACTTTTACTCTCTCTAACACATTGCCACTTTATTGAAGTCTTGTCTTTTATTTTTAGCTTGTACATTTTTCATGTTTATATTATATAATTTCCGTACCTTTTTTTATTTTGCTTGTTATATATTTATATTTCCTACTACTGTACATATCTGTAATTGCTGCTGTGACACCTGAATTTATCATATAGGGCAGCAATAAAGTCCAATGTTATTAGGCCGCCAACTGTAGCTATTATAATTCAGTTATGATTATGTAGTTAAACATTTGTTCTGTGGAAGAATCTGAATTTGTTGAGACAGCAAAAATGATTTGTATTTGTATTTCAATAAAAGTGAAAATAGGCGTAAGAATTCTATTTTTTTTTATTTTTTTTATTTCAAATTGTAACAAAATGTTAAAATAAGTGCTCTTTAATAAACTATTGTTACAATGAAAGGTTCCGTCTTGAAATCTGGTCTCCCAGACAACGGTCATCTTTGCTAACACTCAACCAAACCATGACTCAGCTCCATCATAACACACGGATCTTTAGTGATGTCACCTCGCTACGAGTCCTGAACTGGGAACTTTTATTTCACGAGACAAATTTACCTTTCATCCAAGACAATGTATTATTTTTCTCTTTTTGAGAAGCACAGTATAATATGGGGCATGCAACAGTATTGTTATAAAATGAAAATTACAGCTCCACAGTGAATATAAGCATATACTGTGGAAGTTGTGGAAATGAGAGACGAGCAGCTTCTTTCTGACTATACTTCATGCTACACCTCTGTGTAGTGATTTTGTGTGTGTGAGGCCACATGAGCAGGCATGTAAGAACATTTTCACCATCAAGTTGAAGCCATTGTCTTATAAATAAAACAGTATAAATATAAACCGTCCTCCCTACAACCCTCCCTCAACTTGCTCCGTTGTCGCCGTTTTCAGGTTGCAGACAGTGTACTGCCCAACAGTCAGCTCCCCCTGCTGTCCCTAAGGTGCCTTAGCACCCGTTCCGTTTCAGACCCTCCCACCAGCCTAACGCTAAATTGAAATGGAAAACGCTAAATTGAAATGGAAAACGTGACTCTTAAAATGTCAAAGGGCAATTGCCAAATAAAAATTGAAAAGATACAATTGAAAATTAACAATTATAAAGTGCAAAGGCGTAAATGAAATTATTAGTTTTTTCTATTTGACATTTCAATCTAAGTATTTCCATTTAAGCTTTTCCATTTCACATTTTGAGTTTCATATTTGATGTTTCTCTTTTCTTATTTCCATTGCGATTTTCAATTTCATCTTTCAATTTAAGATTTCAGTTTGGGCATTTATATTTAAGCTTTACATTTTCAAATTATCATTTTACATTTCCACTTTGCTTTTTCAGTTTCCTTTTTCTTTTTTTGAATTGAATTATGGCATGATTATTCCTAGTAGCATAGTAAAATAATATTTTTATTTCTTTGGACTTTCAATTTGAATTACGAATAGATATATCCTCCATATTAGTCAGCAGACAAAGAAGAGAAACAAAAAAAAATAGATCAGAAATCAGAAAGAAAATTTGAATTAGCCTCAATACCTTAACCAAAAAATGAACATTCAGTCATTCAAGTCTTGTTGCATCATACTTCTACATGGACAACAGGTGTTAAAAGGGCATCTGGCATGTGGAGACCACCAAAACATCATCATTTCCTTGTCTCTTTAAAAGATTCTTGTACAAAAAAGTACTCAATTGACTTAAATAAACATGCAATATGGGTGCAAGTGTGAGAAACCCTCCCTCAGTTAACACTTCAGCTGTACAATAAGGTAAAACAGCACATTCAAAATAGTTCAAAAGAAATCGCTCAGAGCTGTTTGGTTTGAATAATTCCAACCTCTCTCTCTCTCTCTCTCTTTTTTAGGGTTCCACTCAATCAGTCTATCCTTGGTTCTTTCTCTCTGATAGAAACACACACACACACACACACACACACACACACACACACACACACAGATGATGCAACTTATACATGCTGTAAACAAAACCAGTGTGAGATGTAGCTTTTATTATGACCCCCAAGCTTTTTCCTGTTTGTATGTTTATATTATACTGTATCTGTGATAAAGCTATGACAGATAAATACACTTGTAAATATTAAAAGCCTAGCTTAAGCACAACCACACACACACACACACACACACACACACACACACACACACACACACACACACACACACACACACACACACACACACACACACACACACACCCTTGTTGAAAACAATAAAAGTGGATATACTCACAGTCCCCGGAGCCTGAGCCAAATCTTTTCAATCTGTTCCGGCTGCAGGTACTTCAGGGCCGTGCTTTCAAACTCCTCGATCTCTTTGGTGGGAGACTCCATGTCAGAGACTCAAAGAGTTCTGGATGTGCCAACAAGAGGTAAAAAAAAAAAAACTAACTAAAAAGTTTAATCCCTCTTAAGTGTGAGTAGTGAGGAAGACGCAGCAGCGAGCAGAGAGAGGTTGCGATGTGGTGGAACCCAGTGACCGAGGTTTCCTCTTTCTTCATTCACATTTGCACCCACAGCTGCGACAAACCGGCCGTCATCCTTCCTTTTTCTCTCGTTTCTCCCTTGTTAATGTGAGAGTGTGTGTGTGACTGAAACTCGACAACACTCAGTGCAGTGCTCAAGCAGCTGTGACAGCCCAACTGTACCTCTTTCCTTTCTCCCTCTCTTGCCTCTCTCTTGCCTCTCTCTCTCTCTCTCTCTCTCTCTCTCTCTCTCTCTCATTCGTTCACTTCTCTCCTGTGTGAGCACAGGGGTCCTGGAGTCATGCCATAGCCCCCCCACAACAACGGGATGTAGATGGCAGGGCAGCACAATCCGGGATTAACGCACACTGCCGAGCTCTCCACACAAGAGGGAGGGAGGAGTAACACCACCAGTCAAAGAGAGGGAGGAGTCTGGCTGATAATGAGAAACCATGTTCTGTTTCATCCACTGGAGAAAAAAACACAGAGGTAGTAAGGGAGGAAAACGAGTGGGGATGGAGAGGATCGGGAGGGAGAGACCTTTAGGAGAAGAGATGATGAAGGTGTGAGTGCCTTGGATTACTTTAAGCAAATATCTGGTTAAAGAAAGATTTTACTGTAAATGGGACTTTTTCCCCTTCGGACAGTGCAACGACAACATATCCTTTTCTTATCTTTTTTACCATATGATTCATAGAGACTTTTACACACATGCTTATTTCATCAGGAATATGAAGGTAAATGTCATGAAGCAAATACAGACTTCATCAGCAGCGTAGATCAACTTTCAAAATGATGAAAACATTCACTGCAAATGCGACAGCTTTAGATCTGTAATGTATTCATCTTAAAATGTAGATAATACATTTGCTGTACAACATGTTAAATGTCATGCCAGAGAGGATTAAATAGTGTGCAGACACATTGACTCTGATTTGACTGAGATTACTCTGATCCATTGAGCACATTCAGGAACATTTCAATCCCCCCAGATATAATATTCTTTCCGTCTCGTTTTCTTGATCTCTCTTACACACAACACACTACAGCACGTCCTCATTTTCATTGAAAATGTCCTTTCTACTTCATTTGGTCCGACTTACCAGGCCAGTTTCAAATGTAAGACTGTTTTATGATACCCGCAGCCATATAAACCATCACAACGCAATGGGTCCTGCATATATTATGTTTTCTATTGCATCCACTATGAAAGCTGCATCAGTAATTGCATTCTGAATACAGAAGGTGCTGTTTACTCTAGTTTCTGCATTTTTCTAGTCTGGACAATTTCTTCTTTAATGTTCTCTTTTATTATTTCTACTTTCTTATTATTAACTCAGCCTGTAAAGCATTATGAAAGGTGCTATACAAATAAGTCAAAAGTTTGATTGATTTGATTGCTATAACAAACCATTACACGTTTCCACATTTTTACTGAGATAGTGTATGTTAGTGTTATGTTATTGTGGGGGTGGCCTCTAGCTCACCCAGTAAGAGCGTTCACCCCATGTTGGCTGAGTCCTACAGCGGCATGGGTTCGACCCACTGCCCTTTGATGCGTGTCATCCCCCATCTCTCTCCCCCTTTCCAGTCTATCCACTATCAATAAAGGGAAAATGGCCCAAAAAATAATCTTAAAAAAAAGAAGAAATATATTGTGTGCAAACATCTATATCTTTTTGAGCTATTTCTGCCGCTTTCTGTTCTTCTTATCCTCTTTAGCTACTTTCTTGCTCACTGAACATTTAGTAAAAACCAATTCCAAACCAAGTCTTCTCACTTTCTGCAAGTCCAAAACTTGCAAGGATGACTCAGCCCAGATGCCCCTTTCTTCGAGCCCCCTACCATACTCTTAGGTCTTTCAATTACTTGATGCAGGATGCAGGGATAATGCCAGGGCGCCACCTCAAAGAGGCTCTTGCTTTCATGTGTCCTCTGTGAGTATGGAGGAGAGAGGTCTGCCTGAGTGCCATGAAGCCTGCTGATGTTCTCTTCAAAGGTGCACTTACCTATGTCGCGTTCTCCCTCTATCTTCGGCTTTTAGTTTATTTCTCTTTCTATCTGTCTTTCTTAAGTCTTTTTCATCGGTGTGTTTTTCTCCCTTTTTGTGGAGGTATGCCGGCCCCCAGGAGATATCAAGCCACAGACAGAGTTGACAGATCAACTTGAGGGGAAACAATAACAGTCCTGCAGCGACCGGTCACGTTAAGTTTAGCTGAGAAAAAGTGACTATGAGCCAGGTAATGGTCCCCGTGAAGTGACGGTCGTGACAGCAGCCATAACAGTTGATACTTTTCCTAGCTATATGTACGAATGGTTTTATGAAAACAGCCTGCAACAGTAGCTTCACATTTCACAGCTTGCGGTTCACATGTTTACACCCCAAGGGAACTGATGTCCCGTGTCATCTGTATGTGTAAATGTGACACAGAACAAGGTTGAGCCTGGTGAGTTCTGTCAAAAGCACTGCAAGGACTAGGAAGGTCAATTTAAGCTGCATAGCACTCAGAATCGAGAGTTTACGCGGAAAACAAAAAATAAACAGTAAGTGCTGACTGAAGAAGACGTAGTTAGAAGTTTACAGGAGATGACTCTTGATTGGAAGGCTGCAACAATCAGATGGTACAATCTGTGTGTGGGAAGAGAAGAAGAAATGTGGTCTCCTCACTAAAGGCAGATTTTCCAATTACCTCCAATCTCCAACACCTCCACACAAGAACGTCAGTATTGAATGATTCAGCATTACAAGGGTTTTTTTGTTTTTTTTGTTTTTTTTACTTCTAATGCCAAAACCTTAAAAATTCACATCTCACCTCATCTTCTCATATGCAAATGGTAACTACAATATGGCTACGGTTAGGAAAAGATTGTTGCTATGGCAAATAACTTATGGGAAATGAATAGTTAAGGTGTAATTATGCTTCAAATGAAGTGAGTCGGATGGTTGACCAGCATCTGTAACCCCTACCCCAAAGCCTTTTGGACAAGGGCGTAGGTTTCGTTTCAACATTGGCGGGGGGGACACATACTGTATTAAGCTGGGTCTTTGGCTCCTCCCCTATAAAATTAATTTATTTATTTATAAACCCCTGGACATTAATAGCTCATACGTGTTTCAGCAAGATTTCTGCTTAAAACATATCCCACATATCTGGGTTCTCTGAGATTTCGAGAATAAAGTTGGAATGTTACGAGAATAAAGTCATAATATTTCAAGAAAAAAATCTACCTGCCCTATAGCCTGCTGTGCATTGATATGCTAGTATCCCCTTCAGACTAACTATGGTCGCCTGCATAAAGGTCAGACATGCTACATGCCGACCTCTTCACCTTTACTTTTCCCCTCACAACATACAGGGCACACAACTTCCTGCACTGGCACTGAATATAGGCATTGGACATAAATGGTGAGGTGCATTTTCTTATTTTTACTTTACAGTTATAGAACTCAATAACAATAGGTACTTATCTCTCATTGCTTCTGATGTGGATCTCTCAGTCACATTCTTTGCAGAACAATAAGCTTTAATATTATTAAAGGGTTAAAGAGAAGATATTTATAGCATCCTACATTCACTAGAAAAAAGCTTGTTGATGCATAAAATAGCAGGATCAAGAATGCAATCTTGTTGAGAGAAATGTGGCAACCAAGCCTTTGCACACAAAGAATCTCAGATAATACTTTGCCAACTGATGAATGAAACACCTTGCAGACTGTGGAAATGTGGCGATTTTGGACCACTGGATGTTGAGCATGTGATGAAATATTAAGAATATGTGGAGGTCTTTTTGCATGTTCATTTCTAAATGATACAGTATGTCGTCGTTGCTGAGGAATCTGAGTAATTAGCGGTCTGAAGGACATATTCTAACGGGTACACACCCATACAAAGCACGCAAAATTGATTACATAGTCAGATGTTTAAACCAAGTTCAAAGGATGAGAAGCAATTATAACAGAATGTGAATAAAGCCTTGCTTGTCTGAATGGGTTTCACACATATGGCCAACATTTCATTCAATTTCAAGACGGATGAACCAACCCAAAAGCCTAAACTGATTGTGTCCCTTCACATAATGATCATCAAAATATGTCCCTGATTAATTACTATCACAGCAACTGCTCACAAATAAAGACTTAAAGTGCTCATATTATGCTTTTTGGCTTTTTCCCTTTCATTAATTGTGTTATATATCTTTTTTGTGCACGTTATAGGTTTACAAAGTGAAAAAGCCCAAAGTCCACCCCAAAGGGACTTACCATCTCCAACAGAAAACACTGTTCACAAACTGCTCCAAACAGCTCTGTTGTAGTCCAGCCTTTACTTCCGTGACGAACGTGCGTCACTTTGTAACACACGTTATAATGCTCGCCTAGCTTCTAGCATGGCACGCCCTCATACTCTGCTTCTGACTGGCATGTAGTCCTTACCTAGCTACTGCGCATGTGCGACAAGTGTGATGCCTCACTCGGTAGCTAAAACAGAGAGCTCAACACACAGGGTGAAAAGAGGAGCTGCAGCAATGTGAAGTGCAACAAACATATGGTGTTTTTTGAAAATTAAATCATGTAAACCTATTCTGATATAACCTCTAAATACAATTATGAACCTGAAAATGAGCATAAAATGAGCACTTTAATGAATCAAGTCTTGGAAAATGAATTATTCGTCTGACTACGACAGAGGGACTTGCTGGAAATTACGCTCTAAGGTATTCTTGTCACTGTGTTCGGGCTCCCTCAAAGCTCACACATTGAAATCAAGACATTAACAGCCCAGGCCATTTGGAGGTACATGAAAAATTCAAATCTCATTTAAATTTCGCAGGCAAGTCGATAAGGAGATCTATGCATCAAAATAGCAGTCGCCTTTGCAGTAATGACCACATTTTGGTGAAGATAATCTATCACAAAATACAGTATGTTTTCCCATCTATACTTAATGTCACCTTCTGTATTGGAAGTAGTGGAGATGGAAGGATTGGTGGGAGAAAATGAGGGCACCCAGCCATAAAGCTATATTTATCTGCAGAGGGATGAAGGTGGGAAGAAACTTCATATAAGAGATTCCTATGTCAAAGGTGATACATAGAATAGCTGAAGGCCCGAGGTGAGGAGGGAAGCAATCAGGCTCAAGCATTTGACTAGCACGGAGGCAGTAAACATGAAAATAGGCCTTCTCATTTGCACCTGTAGTTACAAAGGTACAAACAGTTACCACAGCACAAATTGTTTTGTAACTTCGATATGATTATTTTCATGCACTTTCAAATATGTGGCATGTAAACACAAGAAAGGAAACTTTCCGCCTAAACAGTATTTGTATTGATTTTTCTGTGGCATTGAAGTATTAGGTGGTTTTTAGCCACACTAGCTGCGAGACTCTATGGATGGTCTGTCAGTCTGAAGAAATGCATTGTTTAAAGTGCCCATATTATGAAAAAAAACACTTTTTCTGGGATTTGGGGTGTTCTTTTGTGTCTCTGGTGCTTCCACACACATACAAACTTTGAAAAAAATCCATCCATGCTGTTTTGAGTGAGATACAGTTTCTGAATGCTAACGCTAGCATGCTACCTCGTTCTCAATAGCAAAGCACTGCTACAACACACACAAGTTCACCATAATCTACAAAAGAACTACTTACATGTGCGCCCTCATTTAGAAGTCTCCCAGCTAATCCTGCCTTGTAACTGACTGAAGTTGTAGAAACAACCTTTCTTTTACTGTCTATGGAGCTAGCTAGCTGACATGATCTACATCTGAGCTACTGCGCATGTGCGAGTGCAATCAAAGATAGTACAGAAGAAGAAGAAGAAAAGAGGTCTCACTCTGTAGCTAAAACAGAGACCAGGTGAAAAGAGGATCTGCAGCAGTGAGAGAGAGCGGTGCAGTACAACAAAAATATGGTGTTTTTTGAAAATTAAACCATGTAAACCTATTCTGGTACAACCTTAAAATACAATTATGAACCTGAAAATGAGCATAATATGGGTGCTTTAATAAAAATCGGAAACATTTCGGTCAGGGAACGTTTCAGCCAAGCTAGCAAGAAGTTTAACGACAATCTATTCGATGATTGTGACATTTGCTACATATATTCAAAGTCTCTGCAGGATAAATTATAATAACTTTGATGATCCCTTGACTTTTCTTCTAGCACCAACAACAGGTCAACATTTTTTACTAATTCAGTGAAATATCTCAACACCTATGATGTGTTGTTAGCATTCTGATGTTAGCATTTAGCTGTCCCTGAGTACAGCCTCACAGCTGTAGCAGCCTAATCTCTTGTAGGCCTGACAGCAATCTCACAGGAACAGAAGTCTGAAATACTAATGGCTTAAGTGTGTATTTATGGCCAACATGTTAGCAAACAATTGTCTACTTACATAACTACTACTTCAGTAGGCACAGAGCAACATTAGTATCCCTTTGGAGCCATGTTTTCTGGCCATCTAATAAATAACATGTCACACTTGCATTTTAGCTTTGATTTGATCCACAAATTCTGTCATTTTGGCTTACTTTATAGTCAACTGCCTGTCGCTGATTTGCAAATACTATCTATCATTCACACTGGACAGGTAGTACAGTAGGCTGTCTGAGCTAGTGGGAACTACCACCTACACTTCCAGGTGGGGTTAACTGTGGGTGTTATTGAGAGCCATTGGAAGGCAAACACATAGTCTAAATACAGACTGAACCTCCCAAACAAAGTGCTAAAAGCAGCTTACAGCTTATAGCTCCGGCGTTGGGTGTTGCATTTCATTGACATTGGCAGTAGCCTACTAGAGTCCCTTTCACAAAAGATGGAGTTATTTTCGTCATTGTCAATATATTTTTAGATTGTTGTTTAAAT
Organism: Sander vitreus; assembly: GCF_031162955.1. Classification (NCBI taxonomy): domain Eukaryota; kingdom Metazoa; phylum Chordata; class Actinopteri; order Perciformes; family Percidae; genus Sander; species Sander vitreus. The sequence goes on from NC_135866.1 coordinate 16,210,077, forward strand.
ATTTATAGTTAAGTATTAATGTATTGAATTAGGTTTGTCATTAACAGTATTTTTCTTTCTCCCTATCTACTGTGTATGTGTATTTGTTTATCTGGGTGACGAGCTGCTATAATTGACCTTACATAGATACATTAAGTTGTATTCAATTGAATTGAATATTAAAGATGTCACTTGATTTAGTGTTATCTTTAACTCTACTGTCAAGCATTATTCATATTATTGAGTTTAAAAATAAAAAACCCAACCCATAGAGGACAATGTGATCCTTAAACTAAGGTTACATTGTGAAAAGAAAAAGATTGTCACTTTGCTTGCAATGTCTTCAAAAGCTTTTCAAAAACCAGTTTGTGGACACAAGTGTTCATTTCTATATCTTTGAATCTCATTCGATCTTGTGTCTCTGTCACCAGCGATGATAATAATAATAATAATAATAATAATAATAATAATAATAATAATAATAATAATATTAATAATAATCATAAAGATGGTGATTTTCTGCCCAAGAGTTCACTTCAGGATCAAGGTTTAGGAAATGCCACACTCACTTACACAGCTCAAAGTGAAAAACATTACAGCAAATGTATGCTGTGCAGACAAAATACTCTCCTGCCCACCTAAGTGCCTAAAGCCTGTAACTGCTCTGATCCTATTACTATATTAACCCAACAACAAGATGTGTGCAAAGCCTAAAAAGAGGGAATTATTCACGTCATGGGTGAGCGATTTGCAATTCACATTGTATTTAAAGGCTGTAATGTGGGCAAAGTGAATAGGCTGTTAGAGAGTGAGGTCAGGAGGTATTAGGTAAGGGTGAGGTCAGATTCAAAGAAATCCCCTTAATGTATTTTTAGCCTATTTGTGAATGCATCTAAAGAAAATGGACTGATCTTATCACAGCAGATGGCAATGCTTTAACCCTTCTTCTGGAAAAACACAAAAACTATATTTATAAGTAGATTGTATTTGTTTAAATAAAATGTGTTTTAATTTCATCCACTTTTACACTTGTAAATAATCATAAATTACAAACGTATGTTTGATTAAACCAAGCTGACCCTCAACCCTCAAGAGCCTCTATTGATCTATACTTTAATCAATAACCAATGTATGTGCTGCACACAAGGGAATACACATATTGACCAAAGAAAAGGTTTATATGACCCCAAACATAATTAATATACTGTATATATTGCTAACATAAATTCATACTCTGGGCAACTCTGGATTTGGTCATTAGAGGTTTAGCACAGTTACAATTTTTATTTTATTTCCTGTTGTTGAAAACAATTCTTATATAGTCATAGCAAACTCTATAAAAGCCCGATCCAGAAATATGTGGCGTAATGTGGCAGACAGCAGTGATCCAGCTCTTTAACATCAGAACTGGGAGGTCATGCCTCAATCATTTTGATGAATAGCTCTGCCATTTGCCCATGTGCTTCCAGTCACACTGGCCAGCGGAGACTCATTAGCCGGCTAGTGAGGCTAGTGAGAGGGAGTTTGTTGCTGCACAGGGGATGTCACTGGGGGTCTCTGAACCTGCAGGTCAGCCTCCAAAACTGTGGGCTGCCGCGATGGACATAGCAGCCTTAATCAACTGTAAAGTTCACAGCAGCACAAAGCATCCAATTAACCAGTAGCTAAATCACACAGCTGACCACAGAAGAGTTTCAGCTGCATGTGTGCATGGCTGTGTAAATTTCACTTACTGAATGATACCTGTACTGGCTGTTTTGTACTCAAAACACACTGGAAATTAACAACAAATATTTTTTGTCACTAGTCACCATTTGATAACCTGTAGTTACCTTTGTATTCTTACATGGTTTATTAGGCTTTAGCTCTCTTTAGTTATTAGTGATGAATTTTATTTACAAGATTTTTTTTTTCGATAGTTAAGTCAAGAAGAAACTAGTCAAGTTTCCATCCCAAAATCCCAATTTTAACTGAATAATCAGAAAGTCTGCAAAAGAAAATGTTAATTAATGCATGTTTCCATCCACTACTTTTTGAACATTTTAGGAGTTGGGGGTATCGAGAGCCATTTAACAATTTCAGAAAAAGGCACAATGTGATGATGTAATTAAAAGAGCACCAGTTAAACATCGAATGAACGAAAATAGTCACATGCTTGCGTCATGATTTATCCACTAGGTCTGTTTGAATTTCCAGCATGTCCAGTTAGGTTATTTTAATGCACAAATTAAAAATGTGCATAAAACTATTATTCTTGCTGGCAAAATATCTATTTTTAAATCAAATTTTACCAGGCATCACATAATAATAATATTAATAATAATGGCTTTTTCATCTGTCTCCATCAATCATTACTTATCATTAAGTTAATATGCAATAATTACTTTTTTTTTTTTTTTTTTTTTACTAAGTGCTTTGGAATCACAATATTCCTAGTCTAGCATTGCCAGACCTATCGCCACAGCGCTGTGTTGGAGCTGGAGTGTGGTCTGCACTGCCTATCTATTCTGGGATAGGGGGAAAAACACTCTGGCTTGTTTGTATTTCTTCAAACCAATCACAAGCCTCCTAGGCAGCACTAAGCCCCGCTGGCAGAGAAAGCGAGAGAGGAGGGACAACCGAATCTTTCTCTTTCTCTCTCTCTCTCTCTCTCTCTCTCTCTCTCTCTCTCTCTCTCTCTCTCTATCTCTCTCTCTATCTAGCTCTCTCTCTCTCTCTCTCTCTCTCTCTCTCTCACGCACCATGTTGTCAGGCTTTATCCCAGCAATGTACATCCGTTGAGCCAGACTACACTAGTCCTAATAACATACATTATCAATACATGTGTTATTACAAAACATGTTGATCATATCAAATAATCAAATAATACTAATCAAATAAAATAAAAGCTGCTGGTTCATACCTTGAAATCACAATGAAACATGTACTAGTGTGAAATACAACAGCAATTAGTCTCTAATAAAAAGGTCATTTTGACTAATGAGTAATAACTTATCCTTTGCCCAAACCCTTTCACTTCCCCTTCTCCTGGGACCAGAATGGAAATAACCTTAATGGCTTGTTGTACTTTTTGCATTTTACCCCTTTAAAGGTTTGGCTGCGACAGCAGAGCTGCAATTTTAAATGGAAACAAAAATCAATCAATCAAACCGTTCGAACCGGATGAGAAACACTGCGGAAATGATGGTGAAGATACTGTATTCAAATCACACGGTGATATCTAAATGACAACCATTAAGATGTTTGTCTGATTCATCAACAAGCAGAATGGAGACAATTTTAAACAGCATCTACATGCTATCAGACCTAATGGAAAGTGTCAAGAAGAGGTTAGCCACTGTTAATATCACATACAAATTGTAATTGGGGAATTGAGGTGACAGGTACACAAATTATATTGAGAAAACAGTAAAACATTAGAGTTATAACTTGTATCTACAGCAAAGTAACTAGTAAATTTACGATAGCAACATAAACAACATGTGTGTGGCAAATTGTGAGTGACTTTGGGGTAAACAATGACACAACAGTATTCATACACAATGCCATTCAAAAATATCTCTGGTTTCATCTTCTGTGTGAAAACCCTATACAGCCCATTCAGTAGCTAGCAAGTGCTTTAAAATGCACAAGGCATTCCTAGCAGAAACAACAGCATGGCACCAGCAACACAGATGAGTCAGCGTGTGTTTAAACACTAATGGCTCCATATTGTTTTCTGTCCCTCACTGTGTGACTAAGCATGCACTCTATTGTGTTGTAGCAGCAGCTCTAATCATGAACAATTTCAGCAGCTGCTATGTAGCTGGAGTGTTAGGCAGCCATTCAGCTGATCTGAAAATAGGTGGAGAAAAAAGGTAAAAAGATAATAAGGTAGCTTTGTAAAGTGGAAAACTGCAGCCAACAAAGCTAATAAATGAGCTATTAGGATACTTGCAGGGAAATGTGGACTGTTGAGCTTAATTACAATGGTGCAAGGGATATAAAAAAAAATATATATATATATATATATATATATATATATTCAAAATGTTGTCATATTCATATTTTTCACTTTTACCTTCATTCAAGCCCAGTTAATGACTGCTGTCCTTTAAATCACTCACTCTCCAATAAAATCTAATTATCATCGCCTGGAGGAAAACAGCCAACTCTGGCCTCAGAGGGCTGTTTGCATCATTTTATGGTTTAGGCCTACTGCTAGTTCCTTGGTCATTTACTCATCGTGTGCCATAATCTTGCCATCTGTCATTCAGGTGTAGATCCCCACTACTCCCTGTGGGTGTGCCCTCTACACTGTATTAATCTGGAGATATTAAACAAGACATCTAATGTTCGTGGTTTCGTGTCATATGCGACACATACGGAAATTGGCAGCAAGGGTATTTGTTTGGCATATTGTACTTTTATCTACATTGTTAGTGCTACTGAAATGAATCATTCCCTTGCAGGCCAGAAGACAAACGCAAATTGTTCAGTCTCAGCCAAAGATTTAGCAGCATTTGGCTTGTGCTTTGCATTTGTTTCCCAGAGCAATTATAGCTAAAGCTATGTTTTAACAGAGTATGACACTGAAATAAGTCACTGTCTCTATGGACAAATGAACTGTTTCCTCTATGGAAAGTGAGAGTGCTTTTAGCTGCCCTGCACTGACTATGTTTTTCTTAAAAAATCTAGGCTGTAGCTTTTAAATGAAGGAACAGGCCAGTCAAGTGGAAAATCACTTTATCCTTGTCACCACCCTACTCTGGAAAAAAGGACCTGCATTCTGGGGGAAGACTATGGCAAAGAACAACAGTGCTTTAATTGTAAATAGCATGGAGAAGTACCAGAGAAAAATCATGTGTTACTGCAGTGAGACTTTGCAGAAAAGTAGAGTAAAAAATGAGACAATAGTCAAATGGAATTTCCACAATATCATACCAAACACCCCATAAATAATAAATATCTGTGATTGCTTGCACGTTGGGGGGAAAAAGCAGTCCCTTCAAATCAGCTTGCCATAATTCTTTGTCTATTTTGCTTGTTATCTCTCACTAGGTGCATTTTTAGGATCCTCTTACAAATGCTCACTTCTCGCCACCTGCAGCATTTGTAACGGTCTCCAGAGCCATCAAGGTTAATTGGAATCAGGCGTTAAAAGACGTTCAATATTCTAAAAGTGACAACAAATTATGTTAATCGTGGTTTGAAGTCCTTGTTGTCAAGGTGGAATCAATCTTGCCCACGTCCCTTGAGGTCAGCAGCCAAACACAGCAATTAGCACTGTGTGTGTGTGTGTGTGTGTGTGTGTGTGTGTGTGTGTGTGTGTGTGTGTGTGTGTGTGCGTGTTAAAGAATGAAGAAGAATGTTAAATGTCAAAAGGAAGATTATCCAGCAACTACTTGGTGTCTTGCCAACTTAATAATCAAGTTTACATTAATCAAAGTACAAAAATGCCAAATGAATACACAATGCAGAATGATGTCTGATGATGTACATTTCCTCGTGTCCTCCCTAAAAAGGATGTATGCAAATTACACCAAAATAATGAGCTGGACATAGCTGTCAATGTCCCACCCGCAGCCTGACACAGGATTTAATCCATAATAATAATAATAAAAAAAAAATCTAAAGCAGCCTGGCAGCAGCAAACCTGATGGCCGTTTTCTCTGTGACATCTGGTTCATCTGCTGTAGGAAGATCATCAGCCAGAATCTCTTCAGGGCACCGTGTGTCATTCGGGGGGGCTTTCTGCTCTTTGCCTTTGATCCCCATCCCTGCCGTGATGGCGTTCCACAAAGCACTCTGGGACTTTGAGCCTGCAAAACATTTTACAAAATAATAAAAGCCTTAGTGGTGTTTCAGTTATTTTGTATAGTGCCATGAACCAAGCTTATATTTGGTTAGCAGGTGGTAGTTTGTATACATTATGTAACAAAAAGCAGATTGTTAAATCTCCACTGAATGGCTTTCAGGATCTCACAGAGTAAGAGAATGCAATGCCTTTGTAATCCTGCCCCCATGTGGATGTATGTTGTCAATGCTAGTTTATCTTAAAGCAATACTATGTAACTTTTCCCTCTTCGGTCCCCCTACAGGTTGTCTCATTGGAACTACAGCCGCGCAACCTGTAGGGGGACCGAAGAGGAAAAAGTTACATAGTATTGCTTTAAGTATCACATTTACTACACCGTGGGCAAGTAGTAGTACTACTAAAAGTAGTAGACTATGTATATATTAGAGAGCACCACCTGGAATATACTGAAAAGATGATAATTAATGATTTCAACACATTTGATCTTGATCCTAATCAGTATTGTAAAACAGTATGGTTTGTCCCTCTCTTTAATCTGTACTTCTGGTAGAAAACAGTTCCCAATAAAAATAAATTAAAAGAAATCAGACAGGGAATGAGATAATTGTTAGTAACAGCAAAATTATTTATGGGAAATATTGTTATTGAGTTTTAAAATAGTTTTTTCTTGCTTCAATAACACCTAATAGAGAGAACACTTACGTGCAAAACTGGCCTGTGGTCTGGTGGAGCTCTCCCCATCTTCATTCGCCACTGGAAGAAAACAGATGAAGAGAATCTAATGATGCCAGAAAATGTGGGTTGTGTACGTACTCAACGTGCTTATGTGATACTATTTCAAATCATCAAACTCTTTGGTAATCACCGACTTTAAAGCTATAGTGCGTAGTTTCTGTCACCCCCATGAGGAATTTTAAGTAATGACAACAACACTGTCGGTGCAAACCTTCAGTGATCTTGCACCACCCCCACCCCTTTGTATCAACTAATTTGGCAATGGCTTGAATGTAACTGACGTTCATTAATATAAAATAGTTATGCACTATAGCTTTAAATATTTAGCTTTTGTTTTATTGTTACACACACTTGTTCTGTGTTGAATACTACGGAAATGTGGCATTTTCACATGTGCAACAAAGACCTGTGAGTATTCACAGTTCACATGTTAGTCTTAACTATAAAGAATGTGTTGTGTGCATAATCACTCAAACATATATATAATACATACTGCACAATTAATTTTAATGAGCCTCTCCACATCCTGTCCTTACTGCCTTTACTGTTTATTTATTTTGATATGTACATTATTATGTCTATATATGTATGCATATTTGCTTATTGAGGATCAACAAAATAGCTGGGGAATTTTGTGCAGCTGTGTAATACACACAACAATGAAGGTAATTAATTTCTTCCAATTAACCCTAGAATTGCCGTGTGATTTAAGTGATTGGGAAAAGCCCTATAATTGTTGCTGTTACTCCAAAGACATGGTGCTCTGCTGGAGTCTCTGCCCACTTAGTCTCGCTTTGCCAGACCTTCCTCCACAGCACTGCGGAGGAGGGTCTGGCTAGTTCACACAGCATTCCGGGATGGGAGAAAAATATGCTGTGGTTTATTGGCATTTATTTAAACCAATCACAATCATCTTGGGAGCTCTAAGCACCAGACAGAGCCACGGTGCCCGATGCAAAATAGCCTCGGGAAGGAACTTGTTTTGGTGTACAACGTGTACATTCAAAAGTTATTTTAGTCGTGCAACAGAAAACTCAGACTGGACAGATAGTCTAGCTAGCGGTCTCGATTTACCCTGCAGCGATCTGAGGAGCAGTTAACCATAGTCCTCATAAATCGACCAGAGTTTAAAATTACAACACAAAGAAAGCGGAAGGTAACGGATATCCAGCCGAAAAGAGTTGCTTCCGGCAGCAACGGAGCAATCCCGGAAGTGGAACGTCATGGTTATAGACTACTGCCCACTAAACACTGCACACAGTATGTAGAGTTCACCGAGAATGGTGACTGACACTACGTGCCTTAACAGGTGCTTTCTTTCACTGCTGCACACAAGGCTTGTGATTGTGCTACACATTTCAGTGGTTATTGAGGCCAAGGTGCCTTAAGATGCAGTTCCTCTATTAGCCACTAGACGCTGGCTCCATAAAACTCAGACATTACAGTAAGGAAGTCAAGACAGAAACTTTCCTCTAACAACAGAATGTCAATAAATGTTTTCCATAGTTAGAAACTCTGAAGGTTAATATGTGTCATAATGGTAATTAATAATTAATAGTAATACAAATGACTGTATAATTAAGAGCAAGTTTAAAAATGAAAGAAAAGTGTGTTTGACTGCTCAGTCAATCTTTGGGTTTGATTCCAGTCTTGGGACCTAATGTTGCATCTCTTACCACCCTCTCTCTCTCTCCACCCCCATTTTCAGCCTGCCACTACACTGTTGTCTGTCAAATAAAAGAGACATAAAAAAAATCTTTAAAGGTCAAATCATTTGGGAATGTTTATGTTGTGAAAGATGTGTGATACAACAATTATAACATCATGCTTGCTTTGGGAGCATTGCAATGTATTTTATGCCGATTAGATATTTGTACAACATTCAAGTGATAAATTAAGATGATATGCGTATTTCTTTTTGGGGCCATGGAAGTTTGTACTTTAAAGTTCTAAACACAAAGTTCTCCCCCCTTGGCGTTCAGCTGTCTTTACTGTTAAATTTACCTGACAAAAGGTGGGTTAGGCACCAAAACAACTAGTTAAGATTACAAAAAAGTGAAGCTGAGATCATTCCGGCCAGCTGGAGAGATCTTCTGCACAACAACGGCCTTCGGAGGTCCTCGCCACCCCGGAGATTCCGCCCGCCATCTAGTGTTGACGAACTGACCGAAGAGCCGGTAATTAACCCGACTCGTGTCACTGAACCGGGAGACTCGAGTTTCATACGTCAATGAACTGACTCACTCCTGTTTTTTTCTTTTACCTCTTTCGTGCCGTTGTGTGTAGCTGGTATTCTTCTGCTACTGTGTGTGTAGTCATCTAGCTCATTAGCGCCTCCACTGGAGTGGTGGTGGTAGAATCAATCAGCAAATGAGCTACCTAGACGGCCCACCAGGCTACCGAATGTAACCGTGGCCAGTGAGTCTAGTGTCGGTCAGTATGAATGTGTAAATAGTATGTTGAGACCGAATGTAACCGCAACTGCTTTGCGGTGTCTTGGTTCCTGGCGGGGGAAGTAAACGCGCAATCACAGAAATGGGCATGAATGGGCTCTTAGCCAGACTGACTTGCAGAGCAAATCTCAAATTTGCCAGAAGTTCGTCAGGGTTTTCCCAGGCTAGGAAACTGAAGCTATTGTATTAGAATGACATGAATAAACATTAAGAAGAGGAAGAAGAAGAATGCCTTTATCCACGGTGGGAAATTCACAATTACTTTATTACAATTGCTAAACGTAATGTGAATAAACATTCAATGGGTACTCGTTCTTGAACAGATGCATTCTAATTGGCAATGGTGTTTAACAATGAAAACTACAACTCCCATAATTCCATGCAACTTTACGTCATCAAACGTCCGTGTTTACCATCCTTTGTTTTGATTGAGAGACCCCTAGCAGCAGAAAATTACATATTGTACGTTTAAACAAGAATTCCAAAGAGGTTACAGGTTTTCCAGTTTTAATAAGAAATGATTCTAGATGAAGGACATTCTGGCTTGATCAGTTAATTATATTTCAGGGATTCCCAGTGTAATTGACTGTGCTCACAAAACAGGCATACCCATCAAAGTAAATCAAGGTGAATGTGTAAAAAAGGAAGTCATTCTACAGCATTAATGTGCAGGGAAAGACAGAACCGGTTATCATCTTCTTGTAAAAAGCTTCACTTCACAATAGACTGCACCTAATTACTACGACTCAAATGGCCAGGATCCAATTCACAGATGTATTGTAAACCTACAATGAGGAAAAGCTGCACAGGATGAGTCCAATTGTGTAGGTATTTTTGTAAGGACATCATAAGTATCAAAACTTAACTGTAGCCCTTACAGCCCTAGACTCCAAGAGTTTGATGGTTTCCTTGGTGACAGAGAGCACTGCTACCGATCTCACTGAGGCACTGACTCTGACCCTCAGCATGGCCCACAGTAGGACTAAATCCAGGATTGAGATGAACATCTGCATGCTCAAAGCTTAGTTCCACAACCTGTGGATGTTCAGGCTTAAACCTGATTGGTCATGAGACATCAGTCTGGCCTTTGTCGACCATGAAAGTGACGGCAACCCTGAGGATCATAAGAAAGAAAACTCTTCCACCCTACCCTACAGATCTCTGAGATAAAAACCTGTCTGATTCATAATTTCCCAAAAACATTTTTAATTGGCCTACCACAAACTACCACAAAAAAGAATGTATTTTTTATTATTTTATTAATTCTAGGTCTTTTTCATTTCTGAAAATTCAGCGATTCAGAGCAAAATGCTTTAACATTCTGTTACTGTAATAACGTAACCTACACTCTCCCACCTTCAATTTGTGTACCATTATCTGTATTTCTAGTTTTGTCCTTATGATAATGTGTTTCGCGTGGAAATTGCATTTTCACATTTGTGTCAGTGTCAGAACCTTTACAGGCAGCATAGAAGCAGAAAATACTGACCTTGAGGTTGTTCTATAGTACTTTTCTGTATCATGTCGGTCTACAGTTCTACAGTTATATAAATATAGTCTTACAATGGACATCTTATTGTTCTAAATTGTGCCATGGAGGTGGGTTGACATTTATCCTTATGATAATGGATAGCCATGCTCTGTTAGAGGGCATGCAAGTTTGAATGTGTGATAAAAGACGTAGAAAAGAAGAAAAGGCCATTGGCGATATTAAAGATGCATGTGTATGTGTTTGTGGTCCTCGTTAAATCTCTCCCACTGGCAGAGCATATAGCCTCTTCATCACATCCCTGTGATGGATATAAGCAATATTGTTTAATTTAGGCTTATAACAATATTCAGATTGTCCACAGATCTTCCATGTACAGTTCATTAAATCAGGGATCTTCAACAGGGGGTCCTCAGAGTCAATGCAGAGGGGCCTTCAAATTATTGTTCCAAAATTAAAAAGTCTTAACATGAATCCAACATATTATTAGCAAATATGTGGCCGTTGGGATCCACAGTATCCACAGATACAGTTCATCCTAAGGATTCACTGTGACTCATGTATGTATTAAAACACGATTTAAAAAAATCATGCCAACAATTATTAAGCTATTTGAATAGCTTAGTATTCTATGCAAAAAGGTTTTTAAAATGGCTTTAGGCCACCCAGTTTAATATGCAACTTAATTTTATACAATATATGTAGAAGGGGATTTCCAAGCTCGGAACTCGGGCAACCACCGAGTACCCTGAGCTAAAATAAATTCCAACATGGATGCCCCGTGCATCAACTGTTGTGAAAGCTGTAGTAACATTTTTAACAGTTATAAGCACTTCTGTGTTATTTGTGTCTCACTAAATCCGTCATACACACAGTCCTATCCATCTTCTATCTGTGGACATGTCATTCCCAGCTTCGGCTTCCGAGTTCCAAGGTAAATGGAACGCACTATAAGCCTCTGTGAGAGGTGGCATTGGGGGTCCCTACCTGTGTTTCATCATCAATGTTTTGGAAACCACCGTCTGGTAAATGTTGACAGAGTGGACGACGATTTATATAATTAGTGCTGTCAGCATTGTCTTTTTCACACAACATTCACTCGCTTTCTCTGCTGCTAATGTGCTACCATTTTCCAAAAAATATCTCTGTAGTCTGAATACACAGTCTTTAATATGTGTTGTTCCACTGGAGTGGAATAGGAAGTTCTGCAATATTTTTTTTCAAATGGAAAATGATGAATTTAATGAGCGCTCAACTGACGTTTCTTTTACGCTCACAGTGAATGAGCTTTAATCAGAATGAACCCATTTAGATTTGGTTGAACAAATTCTTGTTTGGAAACTAAAAACTTGTCTAGTTTGATGATCCCCGAGCTTAGGATTCATGGTTTGTTACGCCACCAACCTAGAATACCTTTGGTTCACTGCTGTAGACAATACTAATAACGACAAACCTTCAGCAGCATCCAAAAACATCAATTACAATTCACTTCATTCAATGCACTCCACCAATTTTACACGGAAAGGTCAATTTACTGCAAAAACCATCACTCAGCCTGTGATGTGTTTTAACAATAGACATTATACAACAGAATTTTTACAATGAGTTTGAAAGATGTGGGCATTTACCAGACAGGGAAGGTCTAACTAAAAGATGCTGTTGGGTGGATTATGGGAAATGTAGGATTCACCAAGAATAAAGTCTGTGTGTGAATCTGAACTTCACCACTGTGCCCACAGAAGTATGAATCTCCTGCTTTTAGCTGCTTTTTCATCCATGCCAAACAAGAGAGATAGGGCATGAAACAGACAGGGTGAGAGTTGGCATTACAAACGTTGATGTAACTAACCTGTCTAAGGTTTAATATACCCTTACTTTTGCCCTGCACGGCGCTAGTACTAATTATAGTAACATACATTCATTCATTTCACAACAATCAGTTTTAAACTCCAACATTTTGACAATCTAATCACGCATTCAGTCTAATATTTAGGGAAGAGGAGGATGAGACAAAACATGACTGTCAAAGACAGACAGATGTGTTGTTGTTGTGAAATCTAGACATACTGTGTGCTTTCAACAGATTGTGGCTACTGATGGTGCTGTATGTTTTAATTATATTATTGTTTTATTGGGAATTTCAATCTTTTGTGATATAGTGTGTACCCACGACTTCCGGAAAAGTAGTAGCCTATTGACAATGAGTGGATTATCCTGGTGAAATAAAAAAAGGGTTTGAATTGATTGTACATACAGTAAATCCCAGCTCAGTTTGCAATATTAAATCAACCAGCAAAATGCTAGTTACTAAAAACAAAATTGCAAGTAGAGAATGTATCAACTTTCAGGAAAAGGTCAGTGATGATTGGTGTGATGTTTAGGTAGTGTTAACACCTTATCAACAACTTATGGTAAAAGTGAGACATTTCTTATTAAACTTAAATGCATCATCCTATACAGTATATACAATCCCTTAAATCTACATACAGTACAGCCATGGTCTGTTTTATGAGAAGAGGGACAGTGGGCATTCCTGATTCCTTATCACTAATTATGTGCTTGTTTTAGATGCCCTGATACTTTGGATAATAGCCTAGGAACAAGGATTTTTTAAGATTGCTTTTTATACAGTGTTATATAAAAATGTTAGAGACATTAAAGACATTACAAAGTTAGATAGATTTTTAGGATAAAATATACAAGAATGTTTAGTCAATCTATGTTTTAGACTTATTTCAGTAGTGTAGAAATATGTGCCAGGAAAAATAACAAGTGTATATAATAATAATAATAATAATAATAACAATAATAATAATAATATTGTATAATCTTACACTTCAGAAGTTTAGAGAGATATGTATGGAAAATAGTTCTCAAGATCAATAATCAATAATCATGTGTCAAGCATGGAGTCTGTACTATAAGATATTAGGCAGACAAAAAAGCTTTTTAGTACAAACAACATTCATTCCCAATAGAGCCTTGCTTTGTTCAAAATTGCCACCAAGCCAAACCTGTATTTGCCATGGCAAGGACACAAATTAAGAATACACAATCTTCTTCAGTAATTTGCTCAAGTAAAAGATAAAAAAAAACATATATACGTAAAAAAGAAACTAAAGCCTGAATGCTCCGTACCCCTGCAGATAAGCTGAAAAGTTAAAATATATTTTCTCCACATGAGTTCACAACATCAACAAAAACATAACAAAGCTAACAAGCGTAAAACACCTCAGTTGGAATGGCGCAGGCTCAGAGGTTAATAGAGGAGTGAACACAAGGTGTCCAGCCAGGCAATGAGCTAGCAGCGCTTAGGAGTCACGCTTCAGAGGAGGTGATTAGAAAAATGCTGTGCAGACTGAATCTTAGGCCCAGTGAGCTATTGATTGTGATGCTTATGGGTTACCATGACAACTGGCATGCTTGTGAGTAGTATGAAATAGGCCATGTGTGATCGAGGCAGGTTTAGAAAGGCAACAGGATGTGTCCACGCGAGCGGAAAATCCAAAGTCTATTTTCTGTGGGATCATAAATATCATAAAATCCTTTAGGGCTGCTTTTAATGCTTTTAAAAAGATATCCGGAAATTATTTGAAGGCGTCTCTCTTCCTGTTTTTGTGTCTTCATGCCCATAACACTAATACTTTCCCCTTCTTATCAGTATATCCATATCATGCAGATAAGTTAAGGTGGGCAGTGTGTTTCCTGTGTCATAGTATTTCCTGTGTCTCATGCTACGCAATAACAACAGCACTGAGCTCGTGGCCCAGAGTTCAACCTAGGTGAAACTTAATATAAAGCACTAAGACAACACTTGGATGCACCCAGTAGTAAGAAGGCACTGACCAGACCAATATGGAGACGTTGGTTTTGGCTGTCTTAAGTCCCTGACTTGACATAAATTTCAAGAGCAGAATGTGTACAGTACCTGGTGACCATGGAAATAAAATAGAAAAAAACACTTCCTGTTGTGTACATCAGCTTACATATGTCTCTCACAAAAACAAATATTGTCAACATTAAAGCAGGGTTAAATAATTGTTTTGCCACTTTGGGGCACATATTATCATCGTATAAAGTTGTTGTAGTGTAAGTAAACAGTTGCTTATTTACACATCCAGCAGATATTGACATTTATTTGAAGTCATGTTTCTGACCATAGGGATGGGTATTATATTGATATTATATCAATATCGTCATAAGTGTTGTCTTTCCTGACTTTAAAAGCTGCATTACCATAAAGTGATGCAATTTTCTGAACTTACCAGACTGTTCTAGCTGTTCTATGATTTGCCTTTACCCACTTAGTCATTATATTCCCCTAACAAATTTGCAGTCCAAAATGCAATCATTTCTTTTAGCTCTGTTTCTTACCAACTCCTGAGGGAATTGTCTGGCTCTTTAACTTCTAAATGCCCCACTATCTTCACCATTACATAATTCTATGCTCACTGCTGTTTGGGCTAGGTGGGTTGCGTGGGTTTATCAGAGCTTATTTGCTGAAAACAGCTGCTACATCTGAAAACAAGATGAGTCAAGTTGGAAGCTCTAAAACCAAAACAATGAGCTGAAAGAAACGCTCTGTAAAGCTGAGGCAAGGTACCAGGTTTGGTGAGAACTCCCTCTGCATTTGTCTGCTTTTACACTACAACTAGTCATCTCAAAAGTTATTGATGTCGACAAGTCTCTCTGTGGAGACTTACAAGCTTGTTGGATAGCTTGATCCAGTGACGTCGCAGCAGCTGTTTACTATCAGCTGTGGCAAAACCCCTGCTGTGACAACACTGATTGGGGCGTGGCAAAAGGTGCAGTGACAGTTTTCTGCCTTATGTGATTCAGTGTTGAATTAACCCTGAAAGCCTATGTCCAAAGGCAAAATGCACATTATCAGTTTAAACAATTTAAATTTCTCTGTAAATAAAGACAGCTTTAAGGTAAAGGTTTTAAGCAAACTTTTTATCTTACTATATTTACCAAAACGAGACTTAGAAAAACTAATGCAGCACATGTTGTTTATCACACACAACAAAGCTGTCAAAAAATTTCTAATAAACTACCAACAGATTTGGGGACACAGTCCCTTTAAAGTCTCCAGCACAGAACATCTTTACATTTCTCTATTTTCAACATTGTCAACACTCACTCCTGTGAGAGTTTTCTCAAGCACTCAAAAGGCACAAGTGTCACATAAGTTCCTCAACACTTTGGTTGTCAAGACAATTGAATGAATTAATGGTGACGTCAGCAGCACACAGCTTTAGGCTGAAGCCCCTTTGTTTCCATGGTGTAGTTGAATTGCAGAGGTACACATCAACTTCAGTAGAATGGACGAATGGACATGGCGAGTTGTGCACAGGGACTGAAATGTGATGTGTTTAACAATGTCACTGTGTTGGAGCCAAACGCCTCATTGCTCTGCCTCACACTCTCTCACCCACATGTATTCTGCTCCTGTCACACACACTTTCATGCATCTTGCTCACATGCAAACACACTTTACCTTTCCTCCTGCTCTGCCTACCCTACAATGTCTTACCTATGGTGATGTTGAAGCCGTCAATGCTGAAGGTGGCACTCCGACCCTTCCTAAATCGATGCTTCTTGGAGTTAGCTTCCATTGCTTTGGCAACCTCCGATCACCTGTGCACCTGTTTTAATGCTTCTTGTCAGTTGCACTGTCTTGTTTCAGTTTTGTTTGGGTAACTCTCCTCCTGGAGAGAAAAAAAAATTTAGTCCTCTGACTCGCGCTGGAGGAGAACTGTCAAAGACTCACCACTTCTCAATAAAGGCACCGAGCTGGAGTATTTCTTTCAAGTCCTACTCCCTCCTCTTCTCTTTGTTGTACACATCTTTTCTTTTCCTCTCTCCGTTTCTTACACCTCAACAAGCTAATTTCAAGAAGCTTTCAGCACTGGATTTGTTTTTCTCCTCTCGATCTCCCTCCACCCCTACCTCCACGCTCTCTCGCCTCGTCTCTCTTCCCCAGGAGGTACAGTAGGTGTGAGTGGTGGGTGGCGTGGTAGTGGTGGTGGTGGTGGTGGTTGTGGTGGAGGTTGGGAGGACAGAACATCTCTAGAGGTCTTCAAATGAACGTGACTCCTCCTACTGTCAAGAATTCATAGAAAAAGCATTGAAAACTCGGAGTTGGTTTGATATAGTCCTATTGTAGTCTATTCTTGTTTTGCTCACACACACTCAAACATACAAAAATTCTGAAATCGTGTTGAGCCACAAAATGGTTGGGTGCATGAGCGCTGAGAGGAAAGGAAGAGGTGGAGGGAAAGATAGCGACAGAGTGATTATGTGTATTGAGTCAAAACTAGTCATTAATGCCACTGCTTTTCATTTTGCAGGAGTTACTCAGCCACAGAAAGCTGGAGCCCATTAACAGGGTACATAGTATACTCTTCTTTTGAAGGAAAAAAACAAGTTCTACATTACCCAATAGAGTAGTTACATTTGTAAGAGCGCACATACTGCCTCGAAATTATTTATTTTAAACTGGATATGACACTGGAACAAGGACACTGCTTCCTTTATCGCTGTTACCCTGCAAGGATTGACCCTTTATACTTAATAAAACTACATTTCTTTTACATCTCCTCACCTATGCACACACCATATCAACAGAGGATAAAAAGTTCCTTTTATTAGCCCCATCTGACATTTAGCTATAGAATTTTTTGGTGTTTCATTTTCCCTGCTGATTAGTGTCTGTGAGCGCTCCTGGCTTCTGGCTTGTTCGCACACCTTTTTCTAAATTCAATAGATATAATAGCCTATAATAGCAGGCACATGAGTAAGAAGACATAATGTCTTTTAGTTGCCATTTTAACATAATTTACCTACATATCACTAGTGATTACTTTATACAGCTCACTCCTCTATGGAATAGCAGAAAAGCAAACTAAACAATGTGTCCTCTTTACACTTAATGCAGAATAATTTAAGCTAATATTGGCCTATGATGTGTTTGTTGTGTTTTTTCTTCTCTTTTCCCTCTCTGTTCTTCCCTTGAGCCACTTTATAATAACAGCCACAACAAAAAATTATGTAATTTACTTTAGTGGCATGTAATATAATCTAAGCAATGTAACAACAAAGACAAGGGATTTAGAAGCATTAACACGTCCCCACATTAATGAACAGTTATTAAGTCCTACATGATTTCTGTGTGGCTGCAAATGTCAGTGGCAACACCTACTTTAGAAACCTGCACTACAATCACACACTGAAGAGTGATCAAACATTGAAATGAGTGTGCAGTCTCAAAGGGTGAGTGTTCACCAGTTGTTAAATAATCTGTCAAACAAGGACATAGTCAAGCATACACACAACGTATACATAACAATGGTACTATAAACAGTAATTATTGCACAATTTCTAAGTAACGTAGCAGTTAAGGTGTCTGAGGAAAAGAAAATTGATCACAATCAGGAGATCTATCCAATTGTAACAGAGCCAGTTTGACTCACTCAGTGCATTTCCAGCAGACACATTATGCACTTGTTAGATAATTACAATCCATCTAATTTTGTTTGCTAGCTAAGCTACAGTAAGAGCTCTTTATCCTCTCTTTCTCTTCAGTGACCATGCTCTTCACAGCCTCCAATGATACTGTATATAGCAATAAGCGAGGATCCTAATTTTGCAACACTCTCACTTTGCAACATAAAGCACACGCCTGTTTCATGGCTATTGTGACTTTTTTAGTATTTACTTTTGTCACCAGGTAAGCATTTGTTGAAAGGCCCAAACTGGTCGCTATGTGATTTAATTTGACTTTACAATTAAAAATGATTAGCCTGTTGAGGCCACAGTTGTGTCAATATGATTAATGATATTATCATATTGCTGCAGTCCTGTCACCAATATAAAATGCATCCCTAAATAATGAGTCTAAAATAATGTGTGCAATTAATGAAATAATTACAAAGGTGCTAAAGACCAATGCTTTCTTTAGGGGTTTATTCCATGAGAGTGGGTGTCTGCTCATCATAGTCAAAGTTTGCTGCAGTATATTCAAAGCTTCCCGTTTAATGCATTTGGGGTTATGGAAGATAGAGAGGAGATTGCTTAATACACTTAACTGAAGGAGTGTGCTTCTGTGTTTATGATGCTTTAGAGGGCTATGTGGTGCTCTACAGATTTATATATTACGCTTTTCACAAAACATTCTGTTAAAAGCCTCAATATGCCTCAGGATGGTGGAGGCGGTCAGCCAACAAGTCCTCCAAACCATACAACGATGGGTTGTTCATTCCTACTAAACCCTGTTTATTTTACAGAATGACCCCACAGCCTTTTTCTAATGCAATCTGGAAATCTTGAAAAACTTAAGTATAGCAAGTCAAACAAGAGTTGTTTTTTTTCACAGATGGTGTGTGCCTTTTAATTTAACTTAAAATGATCATGCAATTGCATTTTGTATTAACTACATTTAATTTGATGCATTATTAAAATTTGAATTATTAGTTTTTAATTTGTTGTTTAAATTGTGTCTTTTAGTTTTCAATAACGCTTTATAAAATGGATAGTTCCAGTCCTGGATTTTGATTGGCTAAGCGGCTTTTCGAAGCCACTGTAAAGTATTCTATAAACACACAGCTGTGACTGCATCACAATTACGTGAACGTCAGAAGTACGCAACGCTGTCATTCAATGGATGCCAAAATAAAAACCACAAAGATGCCGGCGAAAGAAACAAAGAGAGCCTAGGGGATTTATGTTTGAGCAGCCAGGGAACCCACTGTTTCCTTCCGCTTCATTGGAAAAATACCTGTCATTGCTGCCGCCCAATCCACTGGCCTTTTCATCTCCATCCAAAGCAGACAAACTAGCAACAATCTATGGTAAGCTTTAACAATGTTCTGCTAAATGTCGCTGAAGAACTACATTGCCTGGTTTATTTTTTCTTAAGAAATTATTGCATTTTTGGTTGATGTGTGTTTATTTTATGAAACATTGCCAAGTATATGTATTGACCATTGTATAAAAGCAATAAGCCACTTGAGGCCAGTGTCGTGCCAAACACCCCTTAGCTGTTGTTAAATCACTGTAAACCACGGCCTCTCAGGGCTTATGCTTTTTTTTATACTACCACTACTCATAATTGCAGTACGCTTTTTTAATAAGAAAGGCATGACTCACGGCTGCTGATACAGCTTGACAACACAGATACCAAGTGTGTGCCAAGAATTTTGGTTCATACCTGTCAAGCAAAAATACACAATACATAATCTGATGTATGTTGGTTTTAATGCCAGAGCACATTTCAAAAGGATCATGTGGTTTGTAGTACAACAGCGGCTCTAAGTGGTATATCCTATACATCTGTTGGGTCATTGTCAAGATCCATTTTCTTCAAGGGTCAATACCAGGGCTACGTCACTGTCACTAGGCAACGGGAAGCCCTTTCAGACATATTGCATAGATTACACTGAGGATGACGAAGGGGTTGATATGGCAAATAGCACTTTAGTGTGTTTTTTATTGTATCGTAGTAGTACATATACTGAAGTTATTTTACTGTGTTATTTTTAGTGTCTTCCACACCTACATTTTTTAACATGTTTATTTGACATGAACCAGGTAGAATAAACATACATTTTAATACTTAAGCTGATGCATTTTACAGAGATATAACTAAAATCATCCCCAGTTCCCAGGCAGGGGAATCTCTCATCTGTGCAGACAGTGATCATTGGAACAATGCAAAAGAGACAGAACTCATTCAGTTTTGATGGGATGATGGCAAAAAGTTTTAGACGTAAACTTTAGTTGTTGTTTTTTTTAACAAACCAATGTTACAGTGGATTGCTCGCACAAAAACACACCTGCTTGCTTTTTCTATGTCCATTGAAGGTGAAACATTGCTCAACCTTTGATCTGGCCATCAAACACCAGGACAGGCCACCACCACTAGATACTAATTGCTTGTGAAGATAAAGGGGAGGTGAGGGCTAATTTGGGGGATTAGAAATGGCCTCTTGCACCAAATTTATCCCAAACAGTCCTGTTTTTATTTGTAGTGAGTAAAGGTCCCATCCAAAAAATCAGCATATTTAAAGTATATGTTGACTCTCAGATAAATAAAATATGTTATAAATGACAATCACTACAATCCCTAATCGGATTATAATCCTACATTTTCCTTATTTTCTGATAAACTGACATGTCACCGTAATTTTTTTTATTGTGTAATTGATTCAAACATAACGTCAGTTTTGGGGGCTTTTTGATTGTGTAATCTGTCCTAGTAGCACATTGCGATTCAAGACAACAACTATGTAATCATACAGAAAAACAATCATACGGAAAAACAAGCTCATTAGAGGTCTCCCTCAGACTGTGGAACAACCTGCTCTTTGTCAGTCCCCACACCACTGTCGCCACAGTGACACAGTCATGTAATTAGGACACACAGGGTGTCAGGGAGCTTGCCTTTTCCCCTGCTAAATACTCATTAGAGGCACCTTCAAGGATAATGTTAGCCTGTGTTGCAAACCCGAGGGAAATGAGCTGACAAAACAGAGAGCTTCATGAACTTTCATCTCCTGCTGCACAAAGACCCTAAAGAAAACAGGAGGAAAAAATATTGAACTATAAAGTGCACGCGTTTAGCTAATGGTTTTTGCACCAGCATGGTTCCGGGTCAAAGAAGCTAAACCAGTTAAGTGGGTGAGTGTCACCTTTTGATTGAAACCAGGCATCTTACACATCCCAGACATACTCCCCCAACAGACCAAAGCAACTAATCAGTGTTATCTGGACAGCGTCAAAACTACACTTCCGCTCTTACATAACAATACATAAAAAAGTGTTGACGACCCTGCACACTGGGCAAATTATTACACTGGTCACAGAGGCCACACAGCTCATACACAAGATATTATAGAACATATTTCCTAGTGCTGCCCCACCAAATTCGCTCTAAATGTATCTGTAAAATGTTCAAGACTAGTGTTTTTAAATTGCCTATTCCTAAAATAACTACATGGCAACTGTAATATAAGGTATAGTTAGGACTTGGCAACAAAGCAACTCAGTTAAAGGGGCCCTTTAGAGTTTTCTTGTGAGCAGAAAAAGTTGACACCAAAATGCATTGTGTGTATCCTTGACAAAGAAACGTGTTAAATGCATTTCCCTTATAAAACTTGCATTATTCATATCCATGTTTACTAGCTAGCAGTTCTTTTCTGCCTTTACTGACACATTGCTGCATTTCTTGGTGCATTACCGCCACCTGTAAATCATTGGAATAGTGTGAAACCACAGATGTCATAAAGAATTGCTCAATAGCGCCAATAGTGGTCAGAAACTCCACAGGGTATCTTAAAGGTTATAAAAGAAAAATTGTGAATATAACGAATGTCAACACTGACTAAATGTATGATAGCAGATGTGAACCCAAGCCATCATGTTGAAGGAGGAACATTTAAAGTTACTTTTCACTGTGCAACATGAACGTCACACTGCTTCTTGTACTGACACAAAATGCAAATGCAATTCAATTACATATGAGCATAGATCACATGCCACTGGGCTTGGAATGGATTATTAGCATTCTTTTGTTATCTTAAAGCTTGTTTTTGGTTATTGGTTCTGATAACTAAAGTGTTTTTGTATTAACATGAAATTTGTTTTCTTACAGACAGGATACATTGTAAAAAGATTAAGCAGTTTATCCATTGAAATTGAACAGTTTAATCTCCAATGTCCCACTGATTCATACATACACACCAAAGACTATTCATCAAGGACTTTGTGAATAAAGATCATTCAAACGTTGATTGAATTTGTAACTGCATTTTACACACTCAATGTTTAGTCAGCTCTAAACCAGATGACAGCCATTGAATCACAGACTTTTCAATAAGCTTGCTCTATTATTAAAATATGAACACATTCATCTTTCACTGATTTGTATTGCCTCTATACTGTACGCATTTATGAAGGGTTGTTAACACATTTGTTCGTTCAGTGCCTGATGCAAATTTATACATGCTGCCTTCATGCGATACTAATGAAGATTTACTGAAGATTAATAACTTAATCATGTTCTGCAAATGTTGGTAACACTTTACTTCACGTCCCCTTATTTAGCATTTATTAGCATAAGTAGACACACATTAAACAAATGGTACAATCTTTCCCCTCAAAAATGTGTGATACTACAGTCTCAAACACAACTTTACTCCACTGCTTCTCATCCAAATGTGCCATCTAATAAAATACCATTCAGTATGACTAATATATGCTATGAGAGTGACTGCAGCTCCTTGTATGCCACGGGAAACTGTCGGAATATGACCCCTTCTTGTGCCAGTAAGGCAATCAACAGCAGGGTAATTGCTGCTCTTCAACATCCCTGTTGTTGTACAATCTCTCCAGTATGTTATATTTACACCTGAATGTATGACATTTCCCATAAAGTGCCTGCTACACTGGTCATGTATTATGGGCAGCTGAAATAGACTTGACACTATTTAAAAATGATTCATCCATCTTAATTGAAGGGGCGCGTGGTCTCATTTGGCATGGCAGCTCAGATAAGAGCCATGGTCTAAAGTTGTTAGAGCTGATGTCAAACTGTTGTAGTCCCCTAACTTCCCAACTAAGCAGTAGTTGAGATCTCTACACCGCGGGGACTATCTAATACTGAAGGGACCCGGGCAGATGAGCAGATCGGGAGGTAGGTGTCTGTGTTTTGTCCATCAGGTGGAATCAGATGAGTGTACAGTCAGCTGAGACTCCTCAACACACATGATCATCATTTGGGACCAGGGAGGAAACTCAGCGGGAGTCTACACTGTCATAAGATCATGGAAACACCACAGTACAGGTGGTATTTTAGGAGTCAGGCAGGGAGAATTATTTTCCTCTGGGACAGATATGCAGGGTGTTGGGACCAGAAGTGGCAGCAGTGGGATCAGCGGAAGATAAACGAGATGAACTGAAGGAAACACTGACTAACAGAAAGGTAAAAGTGTAAAAAAAAAACATTAAATAAGTTTAAGGAATAAAAATACTGTACGTATAACAGTAGTTAAAGGGTACACATATACTGGTACCATACAGAGATTCACTGAACTGTCAACTTTGTACCACGTATCTCCCATAAAAATAAAAATTACAACTTCAATTTTACATGTTAATCCATCTCAACTTACTTACTAAAAAGTCCAAACGTAGTCTAACTTGGTGATGCAATTAAATGATTGGAGCTTAGTGTGTGCAGCCAGTCTCTTTACAGATATGTCATTGCCATGACAAGCACCTAATTTCTGGTGTACATTCACCAGACAACTCATGCTGATTCAGTTAACGTTTGTACCATATATTTCCAATAAAGAAAACACAACACATCTCTGCAATATTGCAGTTTCACATGTGAATTTGTTAAAATTAATAGGACTGTAATTTGGTGTATTTCAGTCCGTGGGACACATCAAAGAGATGCTTTGGTATAGTGGAGATATGTTGCATTGAGGCTGGCCATCAAAGAGCTTCGCATTCATTCAGTGAATACCTTTTTTTCCACTAGCATATTCACAGTAATCCTCTGAAGTGACCAGTTGCTCTCATCTACAGATAGATCCATGAACGGAACCACAGAGATGTGCAGTATAAAGACACAACAGCTGTAATTGAGGCCAGGATGCTCCCAAAAAAATGGGAGAAATGTTTCATAAGCAAATAACAGAAAGCATACTTACTAAATGTGCTAATTTGACAAACTGAGTGGCCATCTATCACTATGATAGCCTACTTCTATAATTCACTGACTCCGACATCATTGAGTGAAGGAGTGTGCACTATACATATACCCTTTAGTCGGTGATCAATTCAAAAAAGTACAAAGCCAAACATAGATTAACTGCATGGTTAAACTGCATGTCAATGGTGTAAAGTATGTACTCAGATACAGTACTTAAGTACAATTTTCAGATACTTTACTAAAAGTTTACTTGCGGTACAGAATCATTACAAACAAGACGTACTTCTCAACCAAAGTAAAACCATTAGGCAGCAAAATGCCCCCAAGTGTTATCATTTTAATGGCTTGTAGCTGATCTACGGTATAAAGCATTAGTACATTCTTTAATAATTATGAATAGAACAATTAGTTATAACTAAGAAACTCTTTGTGAAGGGAGCCTTTTTAGAAAGTGGTAGTGTAAACTTTTGAAAGTAAGAGTACTGCTGTCCCTGGTAAAAGAAAAAAACGTTTTCACAGCAGACATTTTGACATGTCACAGCAGGAAAAGCACAAGTGTAATCAATAACATAAATAAGAACTGCATCCCATTTAAATAAGCATTCTCAGGGCCCTGCTGCTGGTTCACTGGAATGGTTTACAGGGATCGTTAGTCTTATTAGTTTCACCTGTGCTTTTTCCTGACAAGTCAAAATGTCCGCTATGAATAGCCTAATGTATATTTGCTATTAGTGGTAGAAGAAGCATTAAAATCATTTACTTGAGTAAAAGTAAAGGATGCAAAAAACTATGCAAATACACTCCATTACAAGTAAAAAGTCTTGAAACTAAAATCGTATAAGTATTAGCAACACAAAGTATCAAACCTATAGTTCCTCGAGGTGGAGCTTTTAGGCTTCATGTACAGTAGGCTACTGTTGGGTAATTATAGAACAATGCATCAACTTTTATAAACTGATCATGTGTTTTGTATGAAAAATTGATCTGGAATGTAGTGAAGTAGAAGTACAAAATAGCATAAAAACGAAATATCCAAGTAAAGTACAAGTAGGCCCTACCTAAAAAAACAAAATAAAAAAAAAACAGTAGGCTTACTTGAGTAAATGTAGCCTATGTGTGTGTTAATCTCCAGCACGGTATATTATGATTTCTTTGCAACAAATACACATTAAACCAACAGGTGGGTAACTTCTTACGTTACAAGCTCAGTAACTGTTAAACTTACTGCTTTGTTGACCGTCAGAAGTCTTTTTCTTCAAAGTGCGTTTAGCTCCGACGGAGTCTTGTCTGCTCAGCACCTCGGACAGCGCCTGGCGGGAACTCTGCCGTCCTGTTTGGCTCGAGACGTTGAACAGCGTGCTCTTCTTCTTAGCCCGGTCCGACTGCGGAGCGGACTGGCTTCTGTCCGGGTCCTCCGGCTCTGAACCCACTTTCACCAACGCGTTTCTTGTCCGTGTTAGAGCAGAAGTCACCGAGCCCATCACCAAACAAAGGTTACAGAGCTTCAGTTAGAATCGGTTTCTCTGAGTTTACCTCTCGTGCCACTCAAAACCGGTTGAAACTTCACACAATAAAACAAAACAAAATGTTTTTATATCTATGCTCGACACCATGATTGTTTAACTCGGCGAAACCAACGAACAAACCCCACGTCTGTCATTCACAACCCGTTAGCTTGTCATTTTTAGATAAATTCACCGACAGAAAGATATCAAATTGATTAAAGAACTGAAAAACAGAGTTTAACCGGAGAATGTCGGCATGTCTCCCTCGGTTTGTATATCCTCCGACAGACACGTCACATAAGTAAGTTGCTCTGGCCTAGAGACACGCGGGTCTCTCGGGGCAGACCGGCGAAAACTAGTGACATTAATTAACTGCCAAGTATCCCGGATTATTAAAATAGGCAGAAAGACACATGCACTGATTTAAAGAGGCCTAATATTGTTTATGATAATCATAAGAATACCGATAGAATTTCCTTTGTTAAAATCACGTATCTGGGATAAATGTGATTTCATCAAGCATCTTGCTACTTCTGACAAAACGTAGCCTGCTGTGAATGACCCACCACTGAAGGTAGTTCAATAGACATTAATCACCGACAGATGGCAGTCAAGTAAAGTATCTTATTACACACATTAACATTAGATCTTATCATTGGGCAGCACCAGTTATCATGATATTATTTTGAACAAGTGACCTGTGACTAAAGGACCATACCTTTGTAATGATAAAATGGTATTTTGTCAAACTGTAGCAATGCAACAATGTAAAATAACTCAGAGGCCTGCATTAAAAATCTTATTTGAATAAAAGCATATCAGTAGGATATTATCTGCAAAATGCACAAGCATCAAAACTAAAAGTACTCAGTATGCCGCAGAATGGCTTATTGTTGTGTTATTGTAATGTATTTGATACATGTGTGCGAAGTAATGTAAGCTGGTTGAAGTGGAGCTAATTTTAACAACTGTATCCTATATATATCCTATATGTTGGGTAGTTAAATGAAGTATTGCATCATTATTTATGAACGAATCATGTTTTATGTGAAATGCAATCTGAAAACTAACTATGGCTGTCAGATAAATGTAGTGGGAGTAAAAAGTAGGATATTGTACTCCAGAGTGCAATATTCTACTTTTGAAGTGGAGTAGAAGTATAAAGAAGCAAAAATGCTCATGTAAACTATTTCAAATTGTGCTTAAGTACAGTACTTTATTAAATGTACTTAGTAACATCATAACACAGCACATTCTATCTTAGTATGCAATGCCAGTGCTCATATATTCTGAAAGCATTTTGAACAAATGACCTGTGACAGATAATTTTTTAAGCCTTTTACAATTGATGCACAATCTTACCTCAAGGTCAATTTAGTAGCCGTCCCGGAGCAGCATCATTCAATGGAGTTTGCACGGGTGTCATGGAATTGTAGATTTTCAAATGTCCTTTTTTTATGAACGCATAGTCGTCCGTGTTGGCCTAAAAGTTGAGTTTCAAAGTTCACTCTTAAAACCACAGTTGACAAAATGATCTCGCCTCGAGGTACATTTAGCAGTTGTAACTATGCCTTAATTAAATTTGTTCTTAATTACACTACTGTTACTTCTGTCTACTACTGTAATACCCAACTCCTCCTTTCAGTAAGACAGTCCCTACTGCTATTCAGCTGGTAATGTACCTGGGACATGATGGATCCACCAAGACAAAGCTATCTACAGTCAGGTCCATAAATATTGGGACATCGACACAATTCTAATCTTTTTGGCTCTATACACCACCACAATGGAGTTGAAATGAAACGAACAAGATGTGTTTTAACTGCAGACTTTCAGCTTTAATTTGAGGGTATTTACATCCAAATCAGGTGAACAGTGTAGGAATTACAACAGTTTGTATATGTGCCTCCCACTTTTTAAGGGACCAAAAGTAATGGGACAATTGGCTGCTCAGCTGTTCCATGGCCAGGTGTGTGTTATTCCCTCATTATCCCATTTACAAGGAGCAGATAAAAGGTCCAGAGTTCATTTAAAGTGTGCTATTTGCATTTGGAATCTGTTGCTGTCAACTCTCAATATCAGATCCAAAGAGCTGTCACTATCAGTGAAGCAAGCCATCATTAGGCTGGAAAATCTAAACAAACCCATCAGAGAGATAGCAAAAACATTAGGTGTGGCCAAATCAACTGTTTGGAACATTCTTAAAAAGAAAGAACGCACCGGTGAGCTCAGCAACACCAAAAGACCCGGAAGACCACGGAAAACAACTGTGGTGGATGACCGAAGACTTTCCCTGGTGAAGAAAACACCCTTCACAACAGTTGGCCAGATCAAGAACACTCTCCAGGAGGTAGGTGTATGTGTGTCAAAGTCAACAATCAAGAGAAGACTTCACCAGAGTGAATACAGAGGGTTCACTACAAGATGTAAACCATTGGTGAGCCTCAAAAACAGGAAGGCCAGATTAGAGTTTGCCAAACAACATCTAAAAAAGCCTTCACATTTCTGGAACAACATCCTATGGACAGATGAGACAAAGATCAACTTGTACCAGAGTGATGGGAAGAGAAGAGTATGGAGAAGGAAAGGAACTGCTCATGATCCAAAGCATACCACCTCATCAGTGAAGTATGGTGGTGGTAGTGTCATGGCGTGGGCATGTACGGCTGCCAATGGAACTGCTTCTCTTGTATTTATTGATGATGTGACTGCTGACAAAAGCAGCAGGATGAATTCTGAAGTGTTTCGGGCAATATTATCTGCTCATATTCAGCCAAATGCTTCAGAACTCATTGGACGGCGCTTCACAGTGCAGATGCACAATGACCCGAAGCATACTGCGAAAGCAACCAAAGAGTTTTTTAAGGGAAAGAAGTGGAATGTTATGCAATGGCCAAGTCAATCACCTGACCTGAATCGATTGAGCATGCATTTCACTTGCTGAAGACAAAACTGAAGGGAAAATGCCCCAAGAACAAGCAGGAACTGAAGACAGTTGCAGAGCATCACCAGGGATGAAACCCAGCGTCTGGTGATGTCTATGCCTTCCAGACTTCAGGCTGTAATTGATTGCAAAGGATTTGCAACCAAGTATTAAAAAGTGAAAGTTTGATTTATGATTGTTAATCTGTCCCATTACTTTTGGTCCCTTAAAAAGTGGGAGGCACATATACAAACTGTTGTAATTCCTACACTGTTCACCTGATTTGGATGTAAATACCCTCAAATTAAAGCTGAAAGTCTGCAGTTAAAGCACATCTTGTTCGTTTCATTTCAACTCCATTGTGGTGGTGTATAGAGCCAAAAAGATTAGAATTGTGTCGATGTCCCAATATTTATGGACCTGACTGTATAAACTATGAACACCAAAAGTGTGACACTGCACACTGAGTGAACAGTTCATTAGGTCCACATGAACAACCTAATGTTGTCCAATACAACAGCCCTGCAAAAAATAGCTTTGTGAAGCCTGTAATGTTTAGTTTTTGTTGAGAGATGTTGATTAAACCCTGGTAATTTCACTTGTAAGACCACAGTTAGCATTGTATTCTATGGTGTGGTATTTCTAATACTTTGTTTCTCTAAATGCCTTTAGGTTACAGGCACCGGGACATGGTGAACCAGGAGACATCAACCAGAGGTCCCTGCTGAAGCTCCTGAATAAGAAAGTATGTTTATTCTGTGTATTCTATAAATGTTTATTCTGGTCTTTAATGTCTTATATCTGCTTTCAAAAACATAAAAATCATGATGATTATGATAATACATCTGGACAATTTTGTCTCCAAATCAGTTTTGCTTCTTATAACAGCTGATGCGTGTACAATTTTTACCTCATTAAGAATAATGTAAGTTTTTTAAGACTGGTTGCACACTTTAGTTACTCGCAAATGTGGATGTTGTTGTTACTTAAAATATGACAATTTCCCCTTTTATTCATATGAGGAATTGTTTTACTACTTCTACTTCATCACCATTGAAAAAATAATACCAGCAATACCATCAAATACCAAATACCAGCAAAGTATTACACCTTGTGCGCACAGTATTGAGCTACAGTCCTACTGGTTTATTGCTGCATACAGGCAATTGTGACATATTTAGCATACAGATTTCCTGGAGTGTGCATGCTGTATTGATCAAAAAAATACTACTTTGGTTACAAAGAAAGATTTCTGTAGACCTCAATAAGGATTTCTATGTTGTGCTGATTTCATTATTGTGTCTAAACAAAGGTGACAAAAGAGAATACTTTCAGCAGAGGAGGAAGCAAAATACAGTCTGTGTCAACCAATAGGCTTACTTGTTCAACACATACAAAAGGCACTTTTCAAAGCTGTTTGCTTTTTGTGTTGTTTGTTTGCTTGCTTGTAGCCCCAGTGAAATGTGTTTCTTATTATTGCTTTTGTTGACTGTTTGGCAAACACATTATTACTCCATGTCATCGTGGTTCTGGGTTGACTCGTTGATCACCTGAACCAGGATGTAGAGGACAAAGCAAAGGTTAGCAAGGTTGTCTGAGCTTAAATTATCCTCAGAAAACTACTTAATTGATTGAAAATCACTTGAAGTGGATTCTACCTGACCATCCCTGGTCTCAATTGTCTTGATGAGAACCTTCTTAGTTGTTGTAGCTTCAGAATGGGGTTTGAATTCAGTCATTGTTTCTAAAAAAACAAAAAAAACAGAGGTGTGTTGTTTTATTATCTGGCCATAGAATAACCAATTCTAACACTCCTGCTGTGAAATCAACATGCAGACTGACCTCTCAGGTTTAGAGATGAGAAGTTTGGCAGTGGGGTGGAGATTCTGAAAATAGAGAAATACAGTCCACAAATCAACATTTGTGTCCTTGTTTTATGTCATGAATAATAAGCATCTCTGTCAGTTAGACATTTTGAAGATCTTCATCCTTCACCTGTTCTCCTCTCCTTCCAGCAGCTTCCTGTAGGTGGCAATCTCTATGTCCAGGGCCATCTTGACATTTAGGAGGTCCTGGTACTCCCGGAGGTGACGGGCCATCTCGTCTTTCATGTTGTGAATGTCCTCCTCCAGGCGGCCGATGGTGTCCTGGTAACCGCTCGTCTCCAGTGAGAAGTTCTCCTCAATCTCTCTCATCTGGCGGTCCAAGGATTCGTTCTGGGACAGCAACCAAGTGGGATCAAAATGACACTTAGGCAGTGGAAATAACTTCAAATAAAATAATAATAAAATAGAAGGGTGATTTTTTTTTTTTTTGCTTTTGTGACCTGGATGTGTATCCATTTGCTGTGTCATTATTTAAGTATGCAGCTGTTTCTGAACTTTTTGTGCTCCATTTGTTTGATTCCAGCTACAAAAGGATTGAAAAATGTGGGGTTTTGCATTATTATCTTGTGCAGTACAGTGTAAGCATAATGTTGCATACTCACAGTTCCTTTAAGGGCATCCACCTCACAAGTAAGTGACTGAACTTGGCGCCTATAGTCATTGGCCTCTTGCTTGGCCAGTCGCAAGGCATCATTATTCCTCGCTGCCGCTTCGGTGAGGTCAGCAAACTGGTGATTCCAGTGACAAACACAGAGCACAGGGTAGAGCAGAGTCAACTGGTCAATAAATGATGAGTCAGAGGTTGAGGGAGAGTGACTATGGCAGATAGCGTGAAGCATGTGATGAAAGATGTGGCCACAAGAGGCTTGCAGACACTAGCTTGGTGGTTGAAGCAGTTTTGAGGTGACACTGGTCATGACAATCCAATGTTCAATGGTCATAAAGAAAGGAAGGTTCTACTTTACTGCATTGCTTTTCAGTATGTTGGCTGATGATTTAATGCCTTTTTTTAAGAAAGAAATTAAAAACAGCTGATTTTTGGGACCACATGGGGGAGTGGAAACACGCTGCGAACACAACAGTGACACTATAACTTTTTAGGTTGATATGGTGAACTTGTTAGTAAACAGTCAACACCTATTTACAAATCAAGCAGATGAGGAGCAACATTATCATTCATTTGGAGTTGTGTTTCTGGCCACCTGGTGAATGTAAGTCCAATATTCACTCTATTTTAGCTCTGTTTTGATCTCTACTAAGTCCTGGGGGGGATATGTGTCTCCTTAGCTGCTAAATGCTCCTCAAGAGTTCACCAGTTAGTTGCTAACTTTGTCAGCCATCTGGTGCTGGGCAGGTAGTGCCTACTGCGGCCAAAAACAACGCTGACGAGGGCCATGAAAAATGATCCAAAACGGTAAAGTTGGGGGACAGAAAACCAAAACAAAGAGCTGAAAGACACTAAAATGCTTCGTAGAATTAAGGAGATCTGCAGAGTCAGGTGGGTTTATCGCTAGGAGTAATAGTTTTCAAATACAAGTAGTCATGTGATCAATTACCAACTTCAGTGATCAATTGCCGCCTTATATTTGATAGATCTAAAAAGTGCAGAATGTGGGATTATATGAATTTCTTGAACATTTTTTAAATTACACCACATTCTCTTGTAGAAAATCTTTACCTTGGATTTGTACCATTCCTCAGACTCATGAATGTTTTTGGAGGCCAGGCTCTCATACTGCAGACGGACGTCCCTCAGAGCAGCTGTAAGGTCAGGTTTAACCATCTCCATGTCCACCTGCACATGCTGCTGCTGCTGGATCTGGGTCTGCAGCTCCAGCATTTCCTGCAATAGAATCAATAGAACTGGCATGTACAAATACTTTTTTGCTTACTCAGATGACATACATTGAGGACAGTATTGCGACTATGTAGACTTTTATTTTAATGTTCATTTATATACTTTTCCATGACTTTCCTAGCTGTATTTAATTGCACTGATGTATTCAACCCTATCGATTTGGTACTCTGACCAGATTAACAAATACCTCAAATTATTTGGCCCAGTATTTATTAGGCAGTACATGCACAGTGTTTCTGCAGTCAGCTTTTGCCAAA
This sequence comes from Sander vitreus, assembly GCF_031162955.1. Classification (NCBI taxonomy): domain Eukaryota; kingdom Metazoa; phylum Chordata; class Actinopteri; order Perciformes; family Percidae; genus Sander; species Sander vitreus. The sequence continues at coordinate 16,242,679 of NC_135866.1, forward strand.
AAAAAAAACTAAGCTTACCTCATCATGCAAGTTCTTTAGGAAGTTGATTTCATCCTGGAGTGACTCAACCTTCCGCTCTAGGTCTAGTCTAGCCAGGGCAGCATTGTCCACATCCTGTGTAGTGACACTGACTCTTAACAAGGTGACTTGTTAAGGTTACATGAATTATGCATTATGTGTTTGCTGACATAGAAAGAAAATGCTCTCTCAAACATGCTGTACAGACACACTCACACAACAGCCACGTACACACAATGACCCATTGTGTAGCAAGGAAAGGTCACAAACACATGCATCCAATAGAAATCACCTGCAAGCACATGACAGATGTCACTGCCACCAAGTCCTCCAAACTATACGACCATATAGGTTGTTTATTCCTAATTTCCTACCATCTAATGGGACCCATAGGAGCATTTCATTAACTAGTGTCCCTAACGGTGGCAGGAAGTACAACCCACAGGAGCATTTTAAACACACCGTTAAAGATGTGAAATGGACGCAGGTTGGTTAGGTTTAGGCAGAAAAACTACTTGGTAAGGTTTAGAAAAACTTAGATGCCTACCCTTCCTTCTGGGAAAGAGGTTAAAAAGAAATTCAGTGAGATTGTTTCAATCCCTATATAAATGAATTTGATTTAATAAAAGGACACACTGTAGATCACCCAGAGCCACAAAGCATTATTCAAGAGGCCCTTAATCCCATTTACTCTTACCTAACTGCATTCCTTACTTGAAGGTTTCTATTGGTTCTTTTGGTAGACATTTAGTCATTCCACTGGAAGCTCTGTTACTGTGTGTCTGTCTTGAAGATACAGCAATTACAATTATTACAATAATTATTGCATCTTACCATTTATAACTTCACTGAATTAAGCATGAAGCAAATGTTCTCTTATTAAGAAAAATCACTATAATGTAAAACACTATTGTATTCAAAACATCCTACTATATTCAATTTAATTCTATCTCTCGTACGTACACACTCGCTGTGGCACCGCACCGCTGTGTTTTCTCAGGGCGTTGGCAGGCTGATTATTGAGGTATCAGCAAATAAAGGAGCTTTGCTCTTGCTATAATGCCACAGACAAAGTATGCTATTCAGCAGGGTTTCCCCAAACAGGCCCGGGGCTGGAAGAGTGACTGTCCGCCTGACTGAGTGGCACCATGGCAGGACACAGAGGACTTCCTTCCTGCCATTCATATAGACAAGGTTGTGATGGTGCAAAGTATTAATAACATACTGCAAGCACAAAATCACTGGAGAATTTAAGTTTACTCTTATTTATGTCTGCAGCTATGCAAATGCAACTCGTTTTTGTTGTTTTTTTGTAGCGTGACACTCATTTGAAACTTTTTCCACGACTCATCATTACTTCATTAATCACAATGAAACCCAGTGATAGTGAACAATCACTGACAAACGAGTGAGATTTTAATGTGCTGATGCTCTCCCTGAATGAGACAGCCGGATCACACGGTGGCTTGTCTTCTCGCTCTGATAACCACATTGGGTCCACACTGTTTTGTCCAGCTCATTCAGTGTGACCAGTCAGACTTAAAAAGATCTCCTCATTGCAGGCCTGATTTAACTCAACAGTCACAACTTGGCCTTTTGTACCAGGACAGGGTCAGTTCTGCTCTACAGTTATTTTGGATCATGACTAGAATCTGCTGTTGTGCCATCAGAAGAGTGCATTCCTGTCTCTGCAGCTCATGAGCAATAATTAGATAGAGATCAGGTAGGGGACCAAATAGACATTCACACCACATAACTGTTAGAAGTAAGCCTCATTGAGATAATTGAGGTTTTACATCACTTGATGTCAATTTATTTTTTTTTTGTTTTTTTTTTAAAAGCAGAATAGCAGGAGAAGTGGGGCAGTGCTCAGTAGTCATCAGCATCTTCTGCTGTTGAAAACTAAGGTCATTCCCTATTATTACTCTCTTTGTGTGTGTGTGTGTGTGTGTGTGTGTGTGTGTGTGTGTGTGTGTGTGATCTATATTTCACAACATGAATTGTACTGTACCTGTCTGAAGCTGTGCATGCTGCTCTCAGCCTCCTCCCGCTGGCATATCTCATCCTGCAACCTGCAGAGACAAAAAGCAGGCATTTTATTTTAATAGCTGATGGGACTCTGATTCCCTTCCACCTTAAAAGTATGACATCACCCTTTTTTCTGCCTCCCCAGCTCTGTTTGCCTTTTCTGCCTCCACTTCTTCATGAAAACATTTCAGTGAGAGATAAACTTCACTCAGACACAGAGCTGGTATATATATTTGACTAGTTACTAAAATAGCTATAGCCTGTAATTAAGTCTATATAGCAAGGTTATGAATAAATGGGGCATGCACATAGGCCTACTGATAATAACGAATCTGATTTATAGGCCTACAACATAACAAAATACGTATGGAGTTTCTTAAACATCACACAGTGGAGAACAGACGTGCCACGCCTCCTACTTCTCTCTCAGCCTGTCTATGTCGTCGGCCAGGTTATCCCGGTGAACTTCAACCCGGGCCTTCTCGTTGCTGAGCTGGTCCACCTGGCGCCTCAGCTCCCGCATCTCGTCCTCGTACAGATTTCCGATCCGGGACGTGCCTTTGCCCCGCAGCTGCTCCAGCTCCGCCAGCAGAATTTTGTTCTGCTGCTCCAAGAAGCGGACCTTATCGATGTAGTTGGCGAAGCGGTCGTTGAGCGACTGCATCTGAGCTTTCTCGTTGGTGCGGTTCGTCATGAACTCGCTGTTTACGGCATCGGACAAGGAGAAGTCCAAGTTCTCGGAGGGCAGCCGGGGCATGGCTGCGCTGCTCCGGAGCCTTCGGGTCTTCGCTGCGTAGATGGTCGGGGGGGCGGAGGAGAGACCGTAGGATGCCCGGGAGGAGCGCACCGGGCTGGAGTACTGGCGGCTGGAGTAGCTGATCCTGGTCGCGACTCTCTCTGCGCCAAACATCTTCTTGTAAGAAGACTGTGGAGCTGTTCTATAAGACATCTTGCTGGTATTTTTTTTTTCAGACAGTAGCTCAGTGTTGCTCGTGTCCCGACTGCATCAACGGAGTGCGCCTGGGAAGGCGTCTCCTAACCCATTACTTATTTATAGTCTCCTCCTCATGCAAATAACTCAACTGTGACCTGAGTGACACCTTGACGATCCAATCAGAGAACGGAGTAGGCTACACGAAAGTTGTATTTCAGGTCCATAACGAGGCCAAAGGGTTATTGCGCACAATAAATTAAGGATATGTGAGGTCTGGCATGTTCTGTCACCACAAAGATGTTCAACAATAAAAGTCACATTTGGGTAATTGCATTTGTTTCAACAACAGCACGTGAGTGTCAGGAGATGCAGATTGGGCTATTGATACAGTTGTTCTTGTGAGGATTTATTTTGGATGTTTTGCCAGAAACCCCTGAAGCAGTAGGATATGGGTCATATTGGTTTTAAGGGGACAAAGAAGATGAGAAAAAAAAAATGAAACGGTGACATTTAAATGTGTTACTCTGGGACAGAAGGTTTTCCCAGGGCTCTGTCCATGTCAGGAAAATTTCATCCTCACAATCCAGATTTGAGTTAATGCAGTGCAGCAAATTGCTTCCTGATATTTGATTCATCCATTTAATAAATTCCTTCCTCCTTTTGTCTCTTCCTCTAGAGTATTTTCACACTGCATGGGTTTGTGCAATCTATTTGATCAAGCAGTGTGTTATAAGACTCCTCAATAAATCAGGTTTAGAGGACATCATACAAGTGATGGAACATGCAAACACATATGGGCTGCTAATCTATATTACATGATTCTTTTTGACGATCACACACTTACAGAGAGGAAAAAGAGAGAGAGAGAGAGAGACAGAGAGGTTGGGGTGGGGTGCAAATTCAAAGTAATAAAATACCAGCAGGTTTGCCGCAGCTTTGTATGTTTGCAGGTTCTTAGTAATCACCCTTCCCCCAGATTGACCTGCAGCATATAATAAACATAGTGTATCAAATATGTCAGGGGAGACTCTTTCGCTCCCTGTCTGTCTGTCTTTCTGTTTCCCTTTCTTTCTCCCTTCTCTGCATAGAGAGCTGTCAGTACTGCAGTGCTGCTGACTAGCTGAGATTCAGTGATTGTGAAGGGAGATGCAGGGCAGCAGCAGAGCTGAGCCAGGGACACTCTACACCTCTCAGCCACAATGCACACGTCTACTGGGTGTACTGTGCTCTTTACAAAACACACACACACACACAAAAAAAAAAGGTTTTGTTATGTTTGTCGACTAGATAGCAGCCTGAACGCACAAATATTTATTTCACAGAGATTATTTCACAGAGATCACATTTTTGCCTCGAGGGCTCAGGTGGCTGCAGCGGATTGAAGTTGGCATGTTGCCCCTAAGCTATGACTGTGCAGGGACAAACCCAGCTACTCAGTAAGCTGGTCTGATCTTTGTAAAGCATCATAGGCTTGGGAAAACATCAAACTACAGTCTGGCTTTGTCTGAGCAACATTAGGGAGTTAACAGTTTAAGTTGTATCCTTATTGTCTGTATCGTACTAAACTATTTCGTTCACTTACAGTATCTGCAAGATCATTAAAAAGATAATTTTTTGTAACCCACATATCTATTCAATTAAATTTTATTTACAGTGTCAAATCATAACAGGAATTATCTCAGGACACTTTACAGATAGAGTAGGTCTAGACCACACTCTATAATTTACAAGGACCCAACAATTCCAGTGATTCCCCCAAGAGCATGCATGAATGCTTAAGTGCGACAGTGGCAAGGAAAACCTCTCTTTTAGGAAGAAACCTCGGACAGACCCTATCTACACTTAGTTTGTTCCCCTCCTGTTGTATGCAGTGGTGGAAGAAGTATTCAGACAACTTACTGAAATAAAAGCAATACCACACTACAAAATACTCCGTTACAGTCAAAAGCCCTCCATTCAAAAACAACAACTTTAATTACAAGTAGTGGCAACAAAATGTATAATGTATTACAATTAAAGTAGTGATTATGCAAAATGGCTCCTGTCAGTTTTATGTTATCTTATTACTGGATGATTATTATCGATGTATTCACTTGTACTTCAATGTTGTAATTGGTCCAGATGGAGCTAACTACATAATAGTTCCTTCCTGCCAGGGTATAATCTACATTATTACATCATATTTTATGAACTGATCGCATGTTTTGGTTCCTAAATCTAAAGTAACTATAGCTGTGAAATAAATGCATAATGGAGTAAGTACAAAAAAATCCCCTTTAAAATGGAATAGAAGTAAATAGAAATACTCAAAGTAGAAGTACCTCAAAATTGTGCTTAGGTACCATACACAAGTAAATATACTTCTTTACTCAATCACCTTAAGAAATCCAATAAAGTCACACTGTCAGGAGTGGCTTTGCCACTTAGAACCAGCGTTGAAGTTATTGTACAATAATAATCTAGTAAAGCTTGTGGTCAGGGGATATTCTAAAAGGGAGATTATGAGCATATGTAAGGACTAATACAGTGACACAAAACACAAAATATGTTGTACTGTATATGTATAGTATGTTCTTTGAATTGATTGATTTTCTACATGGTCTTATCCCAATGAAAGTTGTTATTTTTGTTTCTTAGCATTGGACTGCAAGGCACCAACTCACATCCATGTGCTGAACTCCGTTACACAATTTAAAAACTGCTCTGAAGACCCATCTTTTTAAAATCAACCTATGCACTCTAACTGCCTTAACATCATCTCACGTTTTTCTTTCTCTGTTGATCTTAATTCATTTCTGAGCCTTGTCCTATCTAATGTTGACTGTGCTGATGTTTTATTAATGCTTCATTGTTTTTGAGTGCTTTTATTACTATAAGTAATGTAAGGTGACCTTGAGTGTCACGAAAGGTGCCATTAAATAAAATGTATTATTATTATTATTGTTATTATTATTATAAAAGGTATATCTTAGCATTTGACTCAGGAATAGGCTAAGTGCTGTGGTGAAAGTAGTATGGAGATCTTTTAATTTAGGGGAAACTGTACCGAATTGTTTGTTTACAGGTATTGTCTATGTAAATGCATCAATGCCAGTGGTGCTAGAGGGCCAACACATCCTCAAACCTAAACGAAATTATAGGTCCATTTCCAAAGACAACCAAAACGACACATACAGCCATTTTATTTACTGTTGCACGCTGGAGGTTTAATCATGTGACCGTTATCATGTGACCCTTCTATTTGACGTAACGGGCGCAGTTTTAAACACATTCAATGTGAAACGGAACTAGGCTAGTTTGGGCAACAAAAATACTTAATTAGGGTTAGTAAAACATCAGGGATTGGCTGAAAATGAGTCCCGTAAAACTACTAAAATGAGGACAGTAAAACTTGGTTAATTTCAAAATGAAAGTTGACCTTTGGTTTCACGAGTGACATGAACCCTGGTCGCCTGAGTTAAAGTCCTGCGTTTGTTTGGCCAACCAACCAACCACCCCAACCTCCCTCCTAATGCAAAATTTGGCTCTCTTATACTTTGTCACCTCATTTCCTCGTTTGCTCTTGTGATCATTTCTACAGCTACGAGAGGGTGCACCTAACAAGAAACGTTATTGTCGGTCATTTTGAGGTGCTTGCATAATCGACCCATATGGTAGTTTTTGGGGTGAGGACGGGCTGTGAGGGCCCACACAAGGGCCCCAGTGCGAGTAAACAGTGGAACCGCATTACTAAAACAGGCAATGGAAATTCACATGATCAACACTCACTTAGAGGCAGGGGGGCTGTAAAAAATTCCTGCTCTCAGGCCCATTATAAGCCAGCCCTGCCAGTGTTGGCCAAAGAGACAGACAGAGGAGGCCGGGATTGTCACAGACAGAGCAGGGATTGTGTATTGCTGATCTGTCACCTAACTGCAGCGATAGAATGCAGACAGTAGGCCGTAATTATTGTTTGTAGCCCGTTGTTTGCCAGTGCCATAGTTTAGGCCAAATAGCTACCATTCTTGGCAATGTTTGGAATTTATCGTTTGGTTCTTTTATTTTTGTTGCTGAGGTTCCCGTTTCTCTCCAAAGCAACAACACTGCAGGGGAGCTCATTAAAACACTGGACAACAGGACTAGAAGAAGAATCAAATAAGAATCAACATTATTCAGAGTCAGTCAGCCTGTAATGGGAAAGGGCATCAGATAAGTTAAATCTTGTTTCTGGGTGTCATCGCTTCAAAACCGTAGGCACTGGGCAGCAAAAAGGCATCCTTTGTTTCATCTCCCATGATGGTGAATCACAGACCCGTGCGCCCAGTAGCCATAGCAATCGTCCAACATTATTTTCCAGCGTTGAAACCCAGACAGAGACAGATTCAGGGGCTGCCCTGTTTACAGAGATGAACCCTTACTGGAAATGAATATTATTTATAAAGTTGCAAAAATGCATGTTTGTAGTGTGCAGTTTGCAACAGCATGTCCATATCTTACATTAAGTTCATTTTTGGTTTTGCTCGTTTGTTTTTTTGGTCAGACAAATTGGTTGGCTTCTTTGTGGGGCGTGACATGGCAGATTTACTGGAGGGAGTGCTGCAGCACAATGTGTCTGTTGCGCCTCAGTGAATGTATGGAGATCAGACGGAAGTAAATCTAAATGTAACAAAGTATGCCTGTATATCCATGCTACTCTCCCCCACTAACCCCCAAATGTGCTTATGTCAAGTCTGTGCATGGTCGTCGGGTTATTTCAGTGGTGAAAATAAAATAACTAAGTATATTTACTCAAGTAGTATTTCAATGTTCTTCTACTCCACTAGTTTATCTGACAGCTGGATTAAGATTTAATTGTTGAGTTAAGATTAAAGCTGAAGTTCACAACCATTTTGGCTTGCACAAAAAAGCAATGTCTAGTGTGGGCCCCTACATTTCATGTCTATAAATTATTAGCAGCTCAATCAAAGAGGCATTTGCCATCTTAACTTCTCAAATGGTTGGAAACCACTGGACTAATACAGTAAATTATATTTTATTAATATATATATATATATATATATATATATAAACTAGACCCACCTCGACCAGCTACACCAGTAAATGTCCTACATAATAATATATATCACATAGGCCATTTTCCTACAGAACGAGTACTTTTACTTTTGGTACTTAAAGTACATTTTGCTGATAATACTTCTGTAGTTTTAAGGACTACTTATCACTTACTTGTAATTGAGTATATTTAAATTGTTGCATTAGTACTTTTAATTAAGTAAAGAATCTTAATCTACCTCTAGTTATGAGGAATTTTCTTATCTCTTTATCTGAAGCAACTGTACTGGAACTTAAGCACAAGCTTTTCTGTCAGTGGTCAGCAAAATGGGCAAATGAGTAATGACGACGGCTGTTCATTTCAGGGAATGGAGCTTTTACACTGGATAGTTTTCGACCATGGTAACAACAGAGGAATTCAATTGCAGGGGCTATTTTCCAAATCTCCATAGTGACTGACAAAACCCTTGGAAAGTATCCAGGAATGGCCACTTTGTAAAGTCCTCTCTCACTTTCTTTGTCTCCCTCTTTCTTTGTCTCTCTCAGCATGTGTGTGTTTGCAAGGCGTGATTGGGTCAGGAACTAGGAGGGGAAACAAGGAAAGAATAACTTCCCAGCATTTGCTTCTGTCATTAGCCAAAATCTTCATGTATAATTTGTCAAATATACAGCATCAAATTCTCAAATGAATTACACCTAGCCAATAAAAACACATACCCTTGTTAAGGATAATGTCCACTGTTCACACATAACTTAAGCCAGTCTGTCACTAAGTGTCATATACATATGCCAGACTGCATCAGGGGGCATCACTCCGACCGACTGACAGCTGCAGATGACACTCACCCTCTCCTCTGTGCACTCACCTGCATCAGGATGAGTGGATAAGACTGAGACAATCCCTTCAAGTGTGAAGGGAGAAAAGAAATGACACGTATGATACCTTATCATACCTCACCATTTTTAACATATTTACATGATTATTTGTTGGGATTTGAGAGAAACCTTATATAATTCAGGGCTGTAGTTGGGACTCTGGCACTCTTGCTGTACTTTAGTTCCAAGAATAAATGGAATATTGTAAGCCTCAAAGGCTCATTCAGAATTCACATGCTTCTCTTACTTAATCAGTCCCTCCAGGATTTCGCGGCCTTTTTATGAGATTGTTGCGGCCCAAAATGCCTGATTTTGTGGGAGCTTTTGTAAAAGAATTGTGGTAAAAGTTGCGTGTTTTTGTCTGTTTGTTGCAATGAAGTTGCGGGAGACAGTGAAAGTTGCCAAAAAAAAAATAGTTTTTGTATAGTTCTTTAAAAATGAAAAGGAAACATGTTTTGGGGAGAATAAAACTACTCTGGGCTGAGTTTTCCTAGTAACCTTACCAAAAAGGCTCAGGATGCTGTAAATGTTGGTATAATATGAAAATGGCTGGTGGATTTAAGACAATAAATAATAATTTATTGAATCAATCAAATTTGAACATATCTGTCAGTGGCTTGTTGATTTTTATATTGTTAGTTATTTTCCTATGCTGGCCTGGGACATACATTCATACGGTTTGATAAAGTACTGACTTTAACTTATCATTAACTTACAATAACGAGCGTAGCTGTCCTCAATTTAGGTCATCGTGTCGTCTCATCTCCTTTTTCTCCTGCATCCACCGTGTGTGTTGTTTGTGTGTGTGTCTGTGTGTGTGTTTGTGTGTGTGTGTGCAACCGTCAGTCGCGGGGGGTACGGAGCAGTAGCCCCACCCGCTGCAGAGAGCCGACAGCCAGGATTGAAACAGCAGCAACTTCAGCGACTTTTAAATTGTTACAGTCTACATTGATGTTTAAATGTATACAGGTTGGCAGGACGGTCTGAAATGTTTTGCACGGTCTTTCGCTGTACGTGTTGTTGGTAAATGAGTCACACACACGTCTCGTCTTCATATCAAAAACAAGAAAATGATCAACCCGTTCTCACTCCCGCCTGATCATTGGCTCTCAGAGTGCACGTGGGACTGCTGTGATTGGTTGAAGTCGTGGGAAACTTCAGGTTATTGGTCAAATGTGCTGAAAAGTTGCGGTGATTGGTCAAAATTGCGAGTCGCACCAAATTCGCGTGAATTGGCGCGATCGGGACATCGCGAAATCCTGGAGGAACTGGTTAATAATAACCTCATGAAAGTCGACTGTCACCACAGGCTAGATACTTTAAGGCAATAATCATGAATAGGATTATTTTCACCAGTTTGTATCTCACCCCCAAATGTAATGAGACAGTAGCCTGGCTCCGCCCTCCTACGTACTTCTGCTCAATTTTCATTTTCCTTCAGTACTTAGTCTGGGTTTGCGGTGAGTTCCGTAATGGCGGCGGAGAAAAATGCGAGCGAAGCCATTCGGTCCGTTGTGGCAACGCTGCCCAATATCCAGAAGTTAAAGCCCGAGCAAGAACAATCTTTGCTGAGTTTTGTTGGTGGCCATAATGTTGTGGCTCTCCTCCCCACAGGGTTTGGGAAACGTTTGATTTTGTATCGTACCGGGTTGCTCTACATCAGGACGTAGACAGCCATACCTCAGCTTCCACGCTTTCCCGAAGGACGAAACACTCCTCAAGTCTTGGGTAAGATTAATAAGGAGTGATGAGGGTCCTTCTTTTAATATTCTCTGGGGCAGCACTTTCGTTTGCAGTTTGCATTTCGATAAGGGGAGCATCTACGTCTCCGAAAGTGGTCGGAAGAGACTTAAAGCCAATACTACACCAACCCGGTTTCCCTGGAATAACGGGGGATGATTAGCCCCGTCGCCGGTCAGTTTTTGACCGTGTTAACACACGCCTAGGAGTAGCGGAGGGCGTTCAGGCTGGTGCTGAGTCTGCGGCGGAAGAGGACGAACAGTCTGCCGCCGGTAATCACGAACCTGCCTCAGACCACAACTATGCCCACGCGGGTGTTGTGGATGTAGTGGATGCTGATGCTGTCGAAACCATCAGGCTACTGGAAGCTAAAGTGAGAGATCTAGAAAGCCAACTAAGGGACCTGTCCTGTACACTTAACATCAACAGGTACTGTGCGACGGACGATGAATTCTGATTCTATACCCGCTTTCCATCTGAGAAAGTGTTTTGGTCGTTTTGGGAATCCATCGCCCCCTCCGCTTCCAGGTTAATCTACTGGAGTAGAGCCCAGAGGACAACTGATGTCATGGCACTGGAGAAACCCAGACCAGGAGACTGCAACTTGTTGACAAACTCTTTCTGTACTGCTGTTGCGTTGTGTCGTGTGTGTGTGTGTGTGTGTGTGTGTGTGTGTGTGTGTGTGTGTGAGAAACAGAGAGATCCTACCATCATTGTTGACTATATTTACTTGGCATTCAGGAGGTATGTGTTCATGTTCTGTATGTGTTGAAATAAAACAGATCAAGTTTATCTTTCATTGCAGTAATTAAGGATTCATTATGCCAAATTCTTTCCACTGTCAGGTCACGTTTTTGGAGCTTACCCACTGCGAGTACCAGGTCTACTCTACTCTACTCGGCCACGGTGCCCCTTCCATTTTCCATTGCAGATTTAGTACTGCCTCATGCCTGAGGCAAGCGTGGCTGGTTGTCATAGCCACGCCGCAGGAAACTGCCGTGACCTAACGCGACTCACACACAAAGGTGTTTTGTTTTTGCAGTGGGATCATACACCCTTGCCTCAGGGCTAGCCCCGAGGTAAGACGCATTAGGGTGAACAACGAATCCAGAAGGGAAGACATTGACATTACACAGGTCACTGTATTGATTTAACACTTCTGGCTCGAGGTCGATACCCCTTTTCATGGCAAGTGTTTGCCGTACCCCCTTCATGATCCTCACTGCGAGAGCCTGAGCAGAGGACTCCCCTCTCAGAGTAAACACTTCACCAAATCTACTGGAAGTTAAACGGGGCTTCCGGACTTCCTTCCACATAGGATTCTCTGACTGCCCACTTGTATGCTCTTCAACTAAACTAGCCAATTCAGAGGTGACTTCTAAACTCTGCAAGTGATAAACCTGGAGGTAACTTGAAACAAACTGTAGGTGTCGTTTAAATGTATAGCCTAACAAGGGGAGTTGTGGGAATGAGGGGGCTTCTGGGTGCTTAATGATTTCTTTGGATTTTTCCTGGGGGGGTACTGATAAAACAGAACGGAACCTTGAGGGACTGGCCCAAAACTTAGAGTCCACTAAAGTTAGGTTGGCCAGGTCACATACGATCTTGCATATTCCAGGTTGAGGCCGAAGGTCTCGCAGTTCATCTCCAACAGACAGCACCGCAGGGTCAGGAAGGGGTCCTACGAAGACAAGTAACAGGAACCATTAATCATTAAATGTTTTACACGTGTCAGTGTCTCTTCTTTTGAACTTGTAGACCATATTTGTATGTCCTAATGAATAAAATGATAAATATACAGCACTTACCTGCGTAGGCTCAATACAGTGTTGATTTGACACTACTGGTGCCTAGGTGCCTTGGGTTTTCTCACCACAAGTTGGTGCCTGGGTTCAGGGCGAATCCCCTGGAGCAAAAAAAAAAAAAAAGAGAATATCAATATTTCTGCACATAAGTCATATTGCAAGTATACATCTATATATACTTAAGTCAGTGTTAGTCACATGTCTAAATACTAGAACTTCAAAAACTATTACTGAGTAGACCATACAGGATGTTTGGCTAGACCTGAGGGATACACACAAAAACAGTGTCATTGGTCGGTGATAGGACTTGAGCTCACTGGTGCACTGGCACACTTTTCTCCCCTGTGAAGCTGTAGTGATGCGTCTGAAATAGGAGTGCAACCACATGATTGCATAACGCCTCTCCAGCAGCACATGAGCAGGAGCATCCATTTAACTGCACCGGTGTAACTGCACACAGCACAATCTAGACATGGAGAACATACTTCAGGGATAGCTTGAATGTTCAAGCTACAGAGTAAAACGCATCTACATTTAAACTACTTTACACAAGGTAAATCATCTCTGACAACACAGTTAACATTTACCACATAAACATCAGTGGATTAAGGAACAAAATATGAGAACAGAGAATCTGCAACAGCAGATATAAAACAGAACATTACAATCTGCAACATCAGATCTGGAGAGAGAGAGAGAGAGAGAGAGAGAGAGAGAGAGGGCGCAGCAACAAGAAACAATAATAATAAAAACACACACACTGAACGCACCTGAACCTGTGCACATCTTAAACAATGCTCTATTCATTAGGCGCTACATATTACGAATTTGAGGTGGGCCTATTGTCTGAGTCCCAACATGTAAATCTGGTTAACATGGTCAGAAAGGTAGGCCTAAGTGTAACAGTCCCATTGATGCAAAAAATACTACGAAAAGCGAGTTAAGCATGTTGTTGTGCATGGATAGAGCATGATTTCAGACTCAGGCCTGGGCATCCTAGCACTGTAACCAGCAGGGTTTGAGGATCCTCGTTTTTCCTCATAGAACAGTAGCAGTTCGCCCTAACTGCCACTTCCATATTAACTAAATCTGACAGTAAGAGAGGGAAAGATTATCACACCATACAGCAAAACGTCTGGGCATTGGTAGCCTATGACAGCCACCCAGCCATATTTAATAATAATTCTCAACTATGGTTCTATCAGTAGCCTGGAGCTTATGTGACATGCTGGCGACATTTACATGTACAGTAGGCAGTGCCTAGCTGCTACCTAGCTATGCTACCCAACATCTTGGGGCTCGTCAGGCAAAGTTTCAGAGCCACTGAGAAACTAAATATGTATTCCTACCAATGATTGTAAATAATATTTTTTTCGATTAATTAAAAAGGATGTTTCATCTGACACATGTATTACACGTATCTGACACATTCATGTGCTATATAAATACACTTGACTTTGACATTCAAGCTAGCTAGCGACAGCGTGTCAGTGGAATTCAAACACTTACCTCTGTAATTGAAAATGAATTTCTCCCAGAAGAACTTGTATGCCTTCCTCAGTTTTGACATTTCTACTTGAGAGTGTTCATTTACAATCCGAACCACATCGTCGTAGGTGACTTCAGGCAGGTTGCGGAGAGACTTGGTCCAGCCATTGTAAAAAGCTAACTGGAAGAGCTGTATCCCCACTCAGAAACGTTATTCCGGTCTTCAATTGTTGCTTGACATAGGCCTATGGAGAGTGGCCAGACTCTCTGTACGAATGAAATGTACGAGAGTCTGGTAGGACCTGGCTAATGAGACAGGAGATTACTGATGTGATTTTTTGTATGAAAGGAAAAAATGCATTACACTTACAAATTGTATGTTAAGGCAATCATCTGCGGTAGCTATACACTTATAACCGGGCTTCAATCACAAACAAGAAAGTTTGTGATTCAAATCTCTCTCCTGCAATGTCATAATGAAGTTCTCACTGAGTCTCTGGGTTTTTAACTAACTCTATGATAAGAGTAAAAACAGTCAGAAAATGAGACATTTGCTTACACATAACACTCAGTTATTCTTGTCAGCATTTGATTTTTTGCACAACATTTTCCCCATTTGAGAAATTCCTCTCGGACTAAAGAAAATCTTACTTAAAATGACATCTACAGTACAGATGATGTCATAAAGTTAACAGCTTAATGTCAGTTTGGCCACTTGGGGGCAGCGGAAACAGGTTGTGAACATATCTATGGTTGTAAACCATGGATGTATTAAGAGAACATGTAAACACGCATACCTTTTAAGTTAATATGGCGAACTAGTTAGCAGGTACATATCCAGTAAATACAGAGCAACAATGGCAATAATTCGGAGTCAAGTCCAAATGTGTCCACCTGATGAATGTAATGTAACGTTTAGTCCAATATTCACTCTCTTTAAGCTCTGACCCCCACTCCCGTGTATTAGCATACATCCCGGGTCACAGCATCAATTTCTCTAACAGATAATTAGCTAACTTAAGCTAACTGCCGATGTTTGGAAAACCCCAGAAGGTAGTGTAACAACACGTACCGCCGTTTCAATGATATTTCCAGAATCCTCAAGTACTCTTCTAACCATCTAGATGACAAGATATTCCGCCCGCTGAATTACAAATATATATGTTTCCAAGTTGTGACTCACTCTGTTTACTATCCAGGTAGCCGGTGGGCCGCCATCTTTGTTTTGATTCGGGAAGTTGCAACTCGGGGAAGTTTTTTTTTTTATGATTCTCGAAATACCTTCAGAGCAAAAGTAGTTGTGTAATTGTTTTTAAACGACCTGGGTTTTTCAAACATTGCTGCTCAATCATCTTTTAGACAAATTGACCCGAACAAAGAGTGACCCAAATAAACGCAACTGTGTTTTATAACAGAAAGCCTGTTACAAACCTGGGGAGTTGAGTTAGAGAGAAGCTGTTTTCTAACAGTTTAAGTAGGCTTTTACAATTACAGTATGAACGCAATCTAAAAAAATGAAACATGGTTTATTGAATATTGAATTAAAATGATTACAGCTAAAAACAAGCTTTGTTAGAAGCTGCCTTATGAATTTAGGAATTTTCTTGTCACAGAATAAACAGTTCTCAATTGGCATACAGTAGTCCTTTGTTAAAACCCTGGGAGAATCCACAGTAATCACTGAACATGCATTGCATAGATTCAGAGTTCTAGAAGAATCCAAACAAGCAATAAAAAATATAACAAGATATCAAATCTGCTTTCCTTGGCAGATACAGTAATTGCTCTGATGTATTGCACTATATTAAATAAGAAACTAATGACTTAGCTACTTGTAATAATATATACAGTGATTTACAGTCAGGAGAATTGAATCAGTAAAAGAAGTTTTAAAAAGTTGTTCATCTGCTGATAATGTTATATTCTCTTTTTGATTTTGTAATTACTTAGGCTACTTACTTAATTATCTCTGTGATGCATCTCAGCCACCACCAAAAACACAGCATTGCAGTTAATGTGTGTAAACGTATAGTTTTGATTTTATTCAAACATAAATAAGAGGCACAACTCTCTTCAATCACCACACATGTCTGTAGGTCTGGTGGGGCTGTAATAAAAGTTTTTGTTCATGATTATTTGAGGAAACACAAAACATTTCTAGCTGCATTACAACAAAATAACCATAGCCAAGACTGACAGCACACGCAGGACCAGTGTCTGTGAATATTTCTATGAAATAAATGTCCTGCTTTTATAGTATGGGGCAGTATTGGCCACATCTCACAGGTAGCGTGTCAAGGGAGTCTTGTGATTGCAGTACACGTCCTCCTCCACTAGATGTCCGTCTTGCCTTTGCCACAGCTGAGGACTCCCCCTCAGGATGCACTTTACTGTCAGTCATTCTAAACTCAACTGATGCAAATGAAGACAGACTACCAATTTTTACTTGCCCAGGTTTTGGACGTATCAATCGTAGGTGACACCCTGAAACCCCTCCCTTTGACACTGCTTGCATTTTTTTTCCCACTTTTGACACTGGAATCATCCAGAAAGGGGTCAGAATCGCTTCCATGTGGCATGTTATAGTAGGTGCACTTTGGTGTTAGAGGCTTCGCCATCTCCTCAAGCTCTGATGAGGATATGGCTTCAAGAGGGTTGTGCTGGGATTTCCAATGCGATGGGGAATCCTTGCTAGTGTTCTCCTGATCTGTATCTATAGATGTGCTATCTAAATGACTGTACATTCCCAGGGAGACTGGAGGTGATTTTCTGATGAGGTGATTCTCCTTGAGCAGCCATCTACCTTGGTCGATCAAAACCCCATCATCTGAGTCTTTTTCTGGGGTGAAAGAAATGCACCGTGTGGACTCTGTGGCAGGTTCGGCATCTGCCTTTTGTGAGCTCGCAGCACTGAAATAAGACAGATCCTCCTTTGAGGCTTTGGCGCCTGAGTCAGAAGAGATCCTCCCTTCACTTTTGAATGGGGCATTTTGCAAAACTTCTGTATTACTCGCAACAGACAGTTTGGAGTTAGCTCGCTCCGCATGTGTTCTCCTGTTAGGGATATCAGTCTTACATCTGCAGAATGGAGAACCCTCTTCTCCACTCTCAGTAACAATATCTACAGACCCCTGAGTTTTATATCCACCGCTCTCCGACGTTTCTGGCCTGTAATCAGACAAATCTGAAGTGCTCGGGCTCGGGAGACACTTTAAGCCGTACAAAACATCCTGTCTACTTTTTAGAATAACAGTTAGTTTTGTTTGTGTAACTCGAGCGTTATCTGGCTCTATCCTGATTTTCCCCTGAGTGTCGTACGTGAATATAAGTGAAGAGGACTGTAGGGCAGAGTTAACAAAGTCAAGTAATTCCTGTGATATTTCCTCTGGATGTTGTAGACTGCTGCTACCTTCCTCGGGAGGCTCCCCTCCCTCATCTGTTTCAAGTTCATTAACAGTGTCTGTTCCATTACCTTTATCATCCTCACACTGACCCTCAGAGGAATATTTGGTTGATGATTCAGTGTTGTGTTCTGCTACCTTTGCGTCTCCATTTGCTTCATCCCAGCTACTCTGCTGCTGCAAATA
Source organism: Sander vitreus (assembly GCF_031162955.1). NCBI lineage: Eukaryota > Metazoa > Chordata > Actinopteri > Perciformes > Percidae > Sander > Sander vitreus. Next base: position 16,260,186 of record NC_135866.1, read on the forward strand.
CGAGGCCTCCTCTAGTAGGTTTTTACCATCTGTACTACTAGTAATACTGTCTGCATCATCAGTACCATTTTCTTCCTGTACCTCATCCTTTGATTCTTGCTCTTCATCCTTGTCTAACCCATCATTTGACTCATTACTTTTGTGTTCTTCATCATCTTCCCTCTCCTCTTCATCTAGCATTTGCCCTGTTTTCATATTTTCTTCAACCTCCTCTACAACTTCTTTCTCTTCTTCTGATTCTTCCTCAAGACTATTTACTGTTTTCTCTAGCTCTTTCCTGTTCTCCTCACCCTCGTCATACCTTTCTTCCTCTTCTATATTCTTATCAATGTCATCTTCTTCCTCTTCCTCATCTGTAGTCCCCCTTTCTTTTATTTGTATAACCTCAACGTCCTCACCATCCTCCCCCACCTCTTGTTCGCTCTCTTCTTCCTCCTCATCTTCCTTCTCATTGTCTTCCTCACTAACCACCTCGGTTTTGTCCTCTTCCTCATCTCTTTCCTCAACAACATTTTCTTCATCTTCCTCACCTTTCTCCTCAATAACCTCCTTCGTTTCCTCTTCTTTGTTTTCCACCTCAATACCTTTCTCTGCTTCCTCCTCAACATCTTCAGTAAACGCACCTGTTTCTTGTTCCTGTTCCTCCTCCTCCTCCTCCTCTTCCTCCTCCTCCTCCTCCTCATCCTCCTCCGCTTGTTCAATATCTCCTACTTCCTCTTCTTCATCTGTCTCTCCAATAACCTCATCTGCTTCTTCTTCTTCCTCTTCCTCTTCCCCCTCCTCAACTTCTTCAATACAAGCATCTGCTTCTTGTTCCTTCCCCTCTTCCGCTTCTTCAGTATTCCCTACTTCTTCTCCTTCATCTGTCTCCCCAATAACCTCATCTGCTTCTTCTTCCTCTTTCTCCTCCTCCTCAACTTCTTCAATATTTCCTACTTCTTCTCTTTCATCTGTCTCCCCAACAACCTCATTTGCCTCTTCTTCAATCTCTTCACCTTGCCTCACCTCAGTTCTACATTCCTCCTCCCTTTCTTCTTCATCAACCTCATACTCCCCCTCCTCTGTCTCCTCAACACCCTCTCTCTTATCTGTCTCTTCAACACTATCATCCTCTCTTGCTTGTTGAACTTCTTCATTCATTAATCCCTCCTCTGCTTCTTCTAATTTCTGCCCCTCTTCCTCTTCATCCACTGTCATCTGTCCCTCTGCCCCTCCATCTACTTCCTGAAGAGATCCCTCTTCCTCCTCTACACTTCCCTTTTCCTTTTCTGATTCCTCCTCTCCCTTGACATCCACTTCTGTCACTGCCCCCTCTTCTGCATCTTCCTTTTCTGCCTTTTCAGTCTCTTCACCACAACCATCATCATCATCATCATCATCATCATCATCATCATCATAAACTATCTCTTTTGTATGTCCATCCTCTCTGTCATTCACCACCTCCCTATCCTCTATGTGTTCCCCTTCTTCCTTGTCATTTTCTTTCTCTGTTAAGGGCTCATCTCTTTCTGTCTGGGATATTTCTGATTCTTTATCAGGTTCTTGCTCTGACTCGGTCGTCATCTTGGCCTGTTCAGTATACACAGATTGCATTTTCTTTAAGTTATCTATCTCTCCATTATCATCATCCTGTTTTGTTTGAGTAGTGTCCTCAGCCATGCAGGTAGTGTCAGGCTCAGATGATTGTTTTGTTTCATCGCTGCATTCTTCAACAAATGTTTCCACATCTTCTTCTGAGTCCGATTGGTTTCTTTCAGTTTCTACAAAAGTGCTGTCCTCTACAGGGTAAAAACTTTTAGCTTGTTGGATTGTTGAAGAAATCTCTGCTCTGAGGTCTTGCGGCATATTCAGCTCATCCATCAGCTCGTCAAGATCCTCAAATGCATCACCCCCTTCGGAAAAAAGATCCAGGGCAAATTCTGTTTCTGAAACTTTGGAAGACAGCGGTTCACTGTCAAGCCTTTCCCTCAGAATCTGGAAATCCTTCCAGCGTTCTCTGAACTGAGAAGATGCTCTGCTCTGTATATCCGTCAAACTTGCCCTCAGCTCTTCCTCATCCTTGATGGCAGAAATCTTTTGCAGGGATTCCAACATCAGCATGGCCTCTGAGGGGCTTCTTGATTGGGTGCAGTCTCCCGGCGCAAATCCTGTTAGGTTATCTCGCAGAGTCATCACTGATAACAATGACACAAAGGCTTTACATGACGAGCCCAACACTGACGCCACTTGTGTTGACAAATCAGGAAGGCTATTGGACTTCTCAAGGTTGGATGTTGTGTTGGTTTCAGATGCACTTCTGATGCAGTGAATAGATGAATAAAGTTCCCGTAGGACAGGTTTTATCTTTGCTCTTGAATCCAAAATGTTGGATTTAGATGAAGGTGCTTCATTGTCAGCTGGAACGATGGCCTCTGCAGATTTGTGTGGCTTCAGTCTGTTTTCCTGGTGCACAGGGTCGTCTCTGACACTCGGCATTGAAACACATAAACCTCTCACATATCGTTCATTGTGCAGCAGAGCTGTAGTTTCATGACAATGAGGTACTGATAGACAGGACGCTGATGCCTTGACAGCCTCGCCGGGCGATGGATAATACTCATCCTGATGAGTCTGGCATTCACTGTTTTCATCTGAATCAGAATCACCGCCTATCTGAAACACAATTTTTGTCCGAGGCTCTGATTCAGCTGTGATGGCCTCCTCAATGTATGGCACTGGGTCTGGGCTGACTTTCTCCAACCAATTCTCAACATATTGGTGGATTTCAGAGGGTGAAGGATTGAGAGAGGGCATCGAAAAACTCTCACTCAACTGTAAAGACTGTTTAGGTGATGGTATTCTGTTTCCAGTCATGACTTTGGGCTTGCTAATTGTCTTTTTGTCAGGATCAAGTGATTTTTTGGGTTGTAAAATGTCTGACATGTTCTTCTTCATTTGAGGCCTTCCAGTTGGAGTATTTACATTATGGCCATTATATTTAGCAGCTGCTTTACTCACGTTTTGTCTCTTAGGTGTAGTTATTTTTCTTACTTCCTCTTTCCTGGGCATCTTTTCATCTGTACTCACTTTCTTAATTTGAGGCTTTTCTGCTCCTCTACTCTTTTGACCACTTCTAGCACTTTCTGATGAACTTAAAGCCTTTTTTTCCACACTGGCATTGCTGCTGAGCTTGTCTGGAGATGAATGTTTGCTATTATTTGAGGGGCTTACAATGCTTTCCTTTTGTTTTTTACCTGAGCTGCTTGTTGAAGTTGAACTCTTCTGATTCCAAGCAGGTTTAATCATCTTTTTCTTTGTCTCACGTTTAGTTTTGTCTTTTCTTACCTTCTCCTGTATTTGGGAGTTTGTTGTAGTGATCTCATGTGTTTGGGTTGGCTCTGATGACAATGATAACATCTCCTCTTTCTGTCTTTGTAGTGAGTCAGTTGTGGGTGGCTGCCAGCTAAAATCTACATCACAGTCATTGCTGGGTGAACGCTGCCCTGAGTCAATGGATGGTTTATTTTCTGTCGCTGGAGTGGCACATTGCGAAGGTTCACCATCTACGTTATGTTTATCATTTGCAAAATAGTTGTTGTAGCAGCCTTGACTCCCATAAATATGCATCATGGTCTCTGTAACCTCCATCCCGTTATTCTGTATCTGAAGGACCTCAGCTACTCCTGACGAACTGATAGAGGAGTGGGAGCCTTTGTTGCTCGCCCCTACAGACGCTGTTTTGCGAGGTTTTGGGATTGGCCTTTTGCTGTTGCTGCTGCTGCTGCTGCTGTGTTTGACAACGCAGTATCCTTCAGTTGTCTCACCATCAGGCGTCCTCTCCATGTAGGAATAATGTCCCAGTGTGCTCTTCTGAACCCCTGACTCTCTCACTGTCTTCACACGCTCAACAGACGTCTTCTTCGTAACTTGCCGAGGACCTGGCGTAGGAGTGCATTTGAAACCAGTTTTTGCTTTTCCCAAGGCCGTGGAAGTGGAGCCCTCATATGCTCGCTCGTCGTTAAAGCCGACACCCTTTCCAGCTCCATTTTCATCTTCACTGAAGCTAGAGGAATCTATGGCAACGGCGTTGTTTAAGTCAAGTGAGCTGTTGCCCGACTCAGATATCGAAGCACAAACTGTCCCCTTGCTAAGGCTGGAGCGGCTGAGTGTGGTAGTCCAGTGGAGCATCTCTTCCTCTTTAATGGTCAGACGAACTTTCATCTCCACTGTCATGCTGCCATCTTGATTCACACGGAAAGACTTTTCGATGTCATCGTCCTGAGGTACAATGCCAGCATGATGCTCATTATCTACCTTCCTGGTTCCACGTGTCTCCATTGATTTGTGACGATGGTTGACCTCCGTTTCAAATGATCCGTTGTGGTGAAGCAGGTGGCCGTTTGGGCTTCCATTTCGAGAGTTCTTTATCTGGTTGACAATATATCTCTCTGATGATAAGGAAAAATTCCTTGAGCCTCTTCCACTCGACAAAGATTTGTTGTTCTCTTTGATTTGAGGTGTTTTATGAAAATACAGGTGTTTGTGAAAGAGAGGGGGAGAGACAAAAAGAAGGACATTATAAAAGCTTCATGGAGTATTCATATTGTGTTGGTTAGGACAGATAAAACCATAAATGTCAGTTAGATAATTAACAGTTAGATACCACTAGAAAGGTTGAAAGTGCAAGTTTTCATCCTTTCTTTGTGTTCTTTGCATTTTCAATTACTGGCTATGCTATCCTAAATAATAAGATGAGCACATAGGCATTTTGTATTAGGACTGTCAAAGGTCGATTTACAGTATGAACTAGTTAACACTCACGAGTTCTGGGCTGCAACATAGATGGTTCCACCGTATCCATGTACATTACTTGTCCCATTTGGCCCGCTCCTTGAAAACTGTAGTTTCCTAATCTGAATGGCTCGTTGCCCGCTGCCACAACAACTCCAGAGCACAGGATAAGTCCTGCAAGACTATCGAGCTGAAAGAGGAGCAGAAACACTTTTCATTACACACTAGACACTTTAAATTGGTCACATACAATCACTCACTATATTGGACTCCTAGATACATGTAAACTGAAAAAAAGACTTTCAAGTTGCGTAAAAAAAAATGCTTGACATTTCTTTGGGCCACAAGTTGTCCTAAAACAGACCAGGGATCGCAGATGATAAGGCAGTTCTAGAGGAATAAGATACATTTAAAGGTTTGCATTAACAGGAAGCCTGCTCTCGTGCCTTTAGCAGGAAGCCTGCTCCTGTTAAAGGACACGTGGAAAGAGGGATTAGCCTATCACTAGGGGGTAGAGAACTTGATAGGACCTCTTAGCACTTCTTGGAAGACTTATAATGTGTAAAGTAACAGGGTAAAAGCCTTGATTCCTAATTCCTAAAATACAAGTTACAGTGAAAAGTAAGCCCATAACAGTTGTTTGTTTTAGTTACTTCGGCAGTTTGTGTACATGAATAGAGTATCACCCACTGTTTCAAAGCCTGCTTCAATAAAAGCTCAGTCAGACATTCCACAACTATAAAAATTCATTGTTCCATCAAGTACTTCTTGACGACCTCCAAATCTTGATGCTTCTTTAGACTCTGGGACAAGCGAGTAATTGGAAGTTGAGACTGTTTTGTCAAGAACTGATAAACTCAATGTGTTTTTGTGTGCGTTTATTTGTGTCTGTCTGTCCACAGCTTTCTTCAGCCTTATGGACTATATATACAACTATCCTATTTGTGTAATCCAGACATACATTTGCTTAAAATAGCCTTAAGATCCTTCTATAAAAAGTATATTTAAGGACAACTGTTACAGCAGAGGTACCATGGATTCACACTGCATGGTGCTAATTGGAAAGTAATTTTGGAGTATTTCTTTGTATCAAAATTCACTTTGTTTCTCTTCTTGTAAATTGTAGGAATACTGTTTAAGACTCACCTTGAACTAGGGGGGCGGTAACATAAATATATCCAATCAAAGAAATCACTATAGTAGCTAGTGGGCAGCTAGCAGAGCAAAATCATAGTAGAACAGTTGTGTTTGGATTTCAGCTGGCAAAAACTTTGTTCATATTTTCAAAAGTAGGGGTTGAGGTCTAATATACTATTATTCCTTTCTCTCTCATCCTCCTCCCTATTTAACAAAGTGGATGAGAGAGGTAAAGACTCCTCGCTGAACAGTGTTTTGTCAAACATCGATTTATTTTATTTTTTTACTATTTAAAATGGTGAAAATCGTATTCACTGCAGAGCTGTGTGCAGCACATTGATTCCCTCTGCCCCTCAAGCTGCTTAAAATATTTTCAGGAGGTGCCGTAAATCAGCATTGATCCACAATCATTCTCCATTTTTTTTATTTGCTAATTACTTACTCTTCTGCCATCTGTAGAGAAGATTTTCAGCACTGGGAACTGCAGAATTTGGGAAAGGTAATCCAGTAAAGCATCAAATGTTGGTGCTGTTCTTCTCTGCAACACAATTGTGTGTTTAACAGTGGGATCCCTATTCCTAATGACCACAAGCCTCTTTGGTGTCCGTACTGCCACCCTATCAGTGACCTTTGCTGGTCTGTTGGTGGCGACTTCATTCCTTCTGCCAAACTGGAGTCCTTGACGTTTCCGTCGCCCTGCGCTGAAGGGTCTGGTAGCATTCCACGGTACCTGCCGCCGGTTCACTTCATCTAGGTTAAATGGCTTCACCCTTTTCTGATCAGAACAAACATAAGATCCCCCATCATGCAAGCCATCTAAAGCCTTAACCAGGTGGGTCCCGCGAGGTGTGGTGATGGTCCTCACTCCAAATGGCAGTGGCACTTTTTTGGACAGAGCGTCTAGTAGAGCATCAAATGTCTTGAAGGTGCGGGCATTAATGACCATGCGATGCCCACTGAATTTATAGTCACCACTTTTGTAGAAACATACTCTTTTAGAAGATGAGGGCTCAGAGGTTGGCTGTAAGGGTCGGGAGGGTAACGTCTGCCCACTGCCGGAGGACAATTCCTGAGCAGGCGGCTCCTGGGCCTCCTCCTGGACGGGTGTGTTGCTCATATTCAGGGTTCAAAATTAGCACCATATACCAGCCAAATGCTGGTATAATATGCAAGTGGCTGGTAGATTTGCTTCACTTACCAGCCAAAAAAAATAGTAATTAGTAAAACTCAAAAATTCAGTAACCATTTGTCTGGTAGACAAAAATGTTAATTTTGAACCCTGCTCATATTGTGTGGAGGTGGCTGGAAAGAAAGCAGAAAGAGAGACAGAAAGCTGATCATTTGTTACTGTTCAAATTATGTAAGTTGTGCATTAAATGTGACGCTCCACTTTATCTTTTGAGTGTCAAACAGATTAATAGGTAAGATCGTAGCTCTGATAATAATGTAGAAATGTTGTCTACCTTTCCCTCCCGAGCCCTGTACAAAGACCATACAACCATGTTGGACTTAAAGTCAGTCCAGTTTCTCTCTGATTTGATGAAGCCAACATGTGTAAAGGGGTGCACTTTCTGCTTTTCCTTAAAATGCAGCACTCTAAACACTTATTACACTAAATTAAATCTAAAAAGTAACATTGCTAATAAACAATGCAACAAAGGAACTCCTACAACCTCTTTGCTTTTCTTAAAGAAGAAAAATAATTTAATTAAAGGAGCCCTGAGGCAAAAGGGATTGCCTATTCTTCAGTTTCCCTATAGATTAGTGGCTCTATGATGAGTGTCAAAATATCAATTTACAAATGGATCCATCCTCACCCTCCCATAATCCTGAATGACAAACATTAAACAAATAATATGATCACATTTAGATTCACACTGCTTCTTTTCAAAATAAAATGCACACCAGCTTGTGATAACAAATGGTTGTCTACTGGTGTGGGATGTGATGTTGTATCAAACAAAGGGGCCCTACCCAAATACAGCACTAAACTCTTTTTTTTACAATCACCACGAAAGATCCAGTTAAACAGTGATGAGAAATTTGTGTTAGATTTGTCCATCATCATCTCAAAATGGAGAACACATGAGCACTCGAATCAACACTGTAAGCAGAATACGTTTACTGTGTCATTTAGGAAATAAACTGGAACTAGAAACATGCATGCACAACATTACATTTTTACTGAAGTAACGCCGACATACTGTGTATGGTCAGTGTAAATTACGTGTATACATTGTACGGTAAATTGTAAATTAAATGATTCAATGTACAGTAACATTCTTAAGCTTTTTTCTTAAGCATACAGACTTTCCCAGTGTTTTTACATATGAATATCTTGCAGATTTATATTAATGCAATAAAAGATAATATGGGTGTTGTTGACGTTATAGTCATATAATATTAGTAGGTATAAATACAGCACAGTAGAAGAGAGCATCATTTGTAGACTACATTAAGAGATAACACCTTATGTAAGAGCACAGAGCCTCTGTTGTTTAACCTGTTCTAGCTGTTGCATAACGTATGTAATAATCTACCATAATGGGGAAAATAGTCTGTCTGAAGAACAATGTTTTATAACAGATTCTACATCATTAATGATAAAACAATAACCCACATTGTTACTGTAAACAAGTCCAACTAAATGTAGACAGACTTAGAAAGAGTTACAATACACAACCTGAAACAACAAGTAATCAGACAAATTACACCCTGTAGATACTTACAAAAAATAACTGACTTGTAAACAAACATGTCAAGAGAAATGCAATGAACAAGACTTACTGTATATCTCACATTTCACCTTAATTATAGCGGCTAAACAACAGAAAGTGTGCGTCCGTTATTCCTCCGAGCACTGGTCAAAGCCTCTCAGTAGCATTGGAGGGCTATTTTGGGACTTGTAACATCAGGGCCAATTTGCTTAATCTTTGCTCACACCTAATTAGCATATCAAGATAACAAATTAAGGAAACAGAGGAACTGTATTGCTGCAGACAAAACTTTTCGTAGTATAAGATTCAATCACAACTGGATGGCAATATTGTAGTATTTAAATCTTATTTGGCCAACTGACAGTTTTACATTATGACTAATGATATCCTGTAATTCTCTATAAAAACAATAATAATAAAAATAATAATAAAATGTAACAAAAGCCCTCTCTGCCTCGTCGGCCTTGAATTTCACACTTTTCATTTGCACAAAAAGACAAAGTGAGAAAGTAACGGAGTGAATGAGTACAGTAAAAGGATTAGTGAGCACCAGAATAATCAAAGTAAAGAGGAAATGGTGAAAGTTCATGAAGGTAAAACGATATTAGTACATTTTTACTGCTTCCAACAGATACCACAGGTGGCTAGGACTGTTTCTCATTTGCAAGCAGCCTGCATAATCAGATTTTAGAAGTCTTGGCCTAATAGGGATTAGGTTAAAGATTTTGCGCACTCGCTGACAGCATGAAGCAGAATAGGGTCTTAAGAGAGCACTTTTACCTCACAGCAGGTATTGGAAATCCACCATGAGAACACGCAATGTATCAGGTTTTGCACATGTTGAATATCCTGGTGAATGTAATTAATAAGAAATGTGACCATAATTTTGGAAATACTGCAGCTTTGTATCCAAACTTGGAAGGCCAAACCAGTATATCCAAATATTTGTACCATGTTGTAGATTTTTGTTGAGTGGCTAATGATTTAATTGTATCCGGGGTTAGAGCTGATACTGCAGTTACAAGACACTGGGCCAATTACCAACTGCCTCTGACAAAGTAAAAGCTGCTAATACCTCCCACGCGCACATGCAGTATCCTGGATAATGGAGGAAGGGCCTGTGTAGGTCAAATATATCCAATATATGGAACAGTTCTATTACACCATGTATTCAAAGTGTGGATAAGCATCAAATAAAAGCTTCATGAATACTTTTGCTATTGTGTTACCATTAGTTATTGCAAACTGATGAAACAATGTGAATTTTGGCACAGTATTGTGCCTTTTTGTACTGTATATTGTATATGTTCATTTACTGTAATTAGCAGCACATTGCATGTTTTGCTCAGTTTAATAATCCCAATACTACTGCAGTATTACTACTGCAACATTCAGGCACTAGGTGGTAATGTCACATGTTGATCTGTTTGGATTAGTAAAATCCAAATTAGCGAGTCAAACAGTGCCACATTAATGCAGTAGATCAATAGTGAGCCATCATCGTGGCCTAGCTCCTGCTACTCAAAGGTCACAGGTTTAATCTGCACAACATACTGTACATGTCTTCATCAAGAGCCATAAGTCCTACCAAAGGCCCTTAGGAAGACTAAAACTCTTTCACTGACTGCCAATTACAATAATAATAACAATTAATAAAACAGTAATAACTGTCAACTGCTGCCTGGAGAAAAATTACTATTTGTACACCCTATGTACCTGCAACTGTTTTATTCCAGGAGTGAACATGTCAACAGTGCCAAACAAGTACTGACACAATGTTTCAACAAAAACCTATATCAGTGTTTTTCAACCTTTTTGGCTTAAACCTTAATGATATGACCTAGTCTACCAAAATATTATGTTTAATTTGCATAACTTTTAGAGATCAAATGAGGTAAATTAATATGGTAATTAACAAGAAATAAAGATTAAAATACATACATTTTGTATGGCATGAGTGTTTTTTTTTTTCTGCTTCCCTATCCTGTTAATTGTAGTTGAATGTTAATTGGGATCCCTGTTTGTGACAAAACTAGGGCTGCAACGAATTATTTTTTTCATTATCGATCAATCTGGCAATTATTTTCTTGATAAAGTGGTTGGTGTATATAAAACCATGTATATATACATCATTCAATAATCAGAAATAAAATGAAAACATCCCACCACACAGTCCCAAACCCAGTTGAATTATATTTAATGCCATAAAATATGTAAAAATAAATGAGAAAAAAAAGCACATTGACATGTTTGCCATTTTTTGCCTACAAAATAGGTTAAAGGATTACTAAAATTGTTGCCATTTCATTTCCGGTCAATCGAAATCGTTTCAGCTCTGGACAGTAACCATTTAAACGTTCCATCTGATTAACTATTAATGTGGAAAAAAAGGGAAGGCCCAGGCATTTATTTGAGAAATTGAAAGGTTTCCAACTCCATTGTTGATGCGAGCAGAGATAAGTGGTACTCTGGGGCCATCTAACGACAGGTAGCGATATTGTCATAATACGGGCTTTGTTTTGGTAGCAGGAGGACGTATAATAAAAATAATAATAGTAACAATATGTGTGTGCAGAACTGTAGAGGGAATGTATAGGTATATCTGGGTATTCATAAGGAAGTGTCCTTTTTTCTGATTAATGCACTGAGTGGTAAATACCATAGACATAATAGAAACTCTCTATTATGTCTATGGTAAATACTACTTAGTGCTCTGACAACTCCCCATGCCCCCAGAGTATGGTGAGGAATCTTAAATTCCGTCTCGATTAACTCCCCCTGAACTCATCATGCATCAACTACTCAGGTCTGCTACACGGCGGTGTGCGGTCCCCGGTCCCTCAAGTAGACGCCGCCGCTTTCCCTTCAGTCTCGTGTTCTTTGTCGCGATTTTTCTTTTCCATTTGCTCCTGATTTTGGGATTTCATCAGATCAGTCAATATGGGCAAAAAGGAGGAAGATGAGATCATCAGAATTGCAAAGAAGATGGATAAAATGGCGCAGAAGAAAAACGGGGTGAGATGTCTGTGGAGAATGGATGCTTACCTGCCTGCTGCTTAGCCGATCAGGCTGATGTTGATGTGCAGCTAACGTTTGGCGCTAATGGGCTGTTATGTGGTTAGCTGCCGACTTTCCAGCTAAATGATCATCTAGGCAGTTCAGTCATTGTCAACACAATTCTGCACCAGTGTGTCATTTCACTAGAGTATTTTTCCCAACCCTGAACTACACGGTTAACCTGGAAAATAAGTTCCACGGCTAGGGCTAGGTGTGACTTACTGGCTAGCTGCAAATTAGCTAGCTAGCTAGTCTGTTTATCTGAACGGCTGTTCTATGGGTTGCTAGCAGCTAGCAACATAGCAGCTCACTAGCCCTTGTGCCTTGCAGCGCAATAACATGTTGGATTTGGCCATTGTAAGACTAGCGAAGTTAAGTAGCTAGTTAAAAAACAAAATCTGAAATAAAATGATACAACTATCGTTAAGATTTCTTTTGTGTTTTGGGATTTTCCAAGCGGCTAAGTAGATAGTGCGTTGACTGTTATGGACGAGTTTAGCGTCAACAACTCTTAGCCGCCTAGCTAAGTTACTGTTATTGTACAACATGTGATCTAGCTAACGTCAATGGGTCCACAACGATTATCGATTACCGTGCTATAAAGTGACTATAATGCCATCACAATTTCACAGGACCCAGTTATATATTTATTTATTTATATATCTTACGTCCAGCCAAGAGTCCAGGACCGAAAGATGACGTTATTCAATTTACTATAATTTAAAACCAGAAAAGCAGCAAATACTTACATTTGAGAACCTAGTAACGTTGCAAGCTGATGTTTGTAATTGTATCTTGAAAAGGCACTCAAACGATGAATCCATTATCAAAACAGTTGGTTTCATTTGTCTGTCATTCGACTAACGTTAGTCAATTGTTTCACTTTCAGTGTTCAACTTCCATCCGAAATATATTACTTTTTATACCAAGAATATCAACTAGCTGACAATTTAGTTTACTTACTTACATCTGACATATCACTGTTAATAAATAGCTCTTAACTTCCGTAGAATAAGTCATCAGAAACCAAGACTTCTTCAGAAATCTGACCAGGCTCACTCCATCCCCTCTTCTCTCTTCTGCAGGCCGGGGCTTTGGACTTATTGAAGGAGCTGCGAAGTATCCCCATGACTCTCGAGCTGCTTCAGGTACCTGGTAGGGGTGGGAATCACTAGAGCCCTCACGATACGATATCATCACCATACTTATGTCACGATACGATATTATTGCGATTTTAAACAAATTGCAATATTCTGCGATATATTGCAATGTATTACCTTTTTTCCCCAACTTCAAATTTTTCCCAATTTCAAATGATGTCCCCAAAGGAACATTTTTGTCAACATCTGTTTTATCTAAAAAGATACATTTCTCTGTTTGTTCATCTCACTTCAATTTGATTGCTGCAAAATGGGAGTGTCAAGCAGACAGACCAACACATATATCATAAAAGATCGATACTTGGCGTCTGTGTATCGATACAGTATTGCCACGAAAAATATCGTGATACTAATGCTGTATCGGTTATTTCCTCCGCCCCTAGTACCTGGCTCATTTCTTCTTAACCCTCACGGTCAGTGCTCAAAACCTGAAGCACTGACGCAATGTCTTTCCACAGTCTACCAGAATTGGGATGTCCGTTAACGCCATCCGCAAGCAGAGCACAGACGACGAGGTGACATCCCTAGCCAAGTCCTTGATCAAATCATGGAAGAAGCTTTTAGGTAATTTTTGCTTTTCAGTTCTACTCAAACGTGCAAACTTGTTTTGTTATTTGTCATTTTTCTCAGGAGATCTTTTGATGTCCCGAGCTGTTGTGCATGACTGTACTGGAGCCAATCACAGCTTTGTTTTTGTAACTGATTGGCTTTATGGATACCCAGGCCAATTTTGATCCTTTGCTTACTGTAACACATCACACAGTTTCTTAAATCACTTCCATCTATTCTCAACCCACAGTGTTGTGAGTAAGTGAGGTGTTCAGCAGCACAAACAAATGGACAGCAGTTTCAGTGAAGACATCCACACTGACGGCAAGCGTCAGCCAGAGAAGATTTAAGATTTTTTTAAAGGTTGTGATTTATTGTGTAACATAGGCATAATATCATAAATGATATTGTTCGTATTTAATTTTTGCTGCTGAAATTAAATTTAAAACAGATCTCATAAGGGTTTATGGGATGTGTTTTTAAATGTACTGTTATTTCTGCCCAAGGGTTTAGTCTAATATTGGCTATTTACATCATTACCGCTAATGTTATTACTACTTAATTGTGTGATTTTACAAATGTATGACTAAACAGGCACATATTAGAGAAGATGATGTTTTAGAAAGGTAACAATCTCGCAAAGCTACTACCTCATATGGCGATATATTCCCGCTTTGCTTCTACTTCAGTGACACAACGTACCTGGTTTGATTCCTACCAAGGACCATTGTTGCATGTCTCTTTCTATGTTTACAGTCTGCCTCAACTACTAACTGATTTTAAAAGGCCAAAGAATCGGGCACTCCACACACATTTTATGAAGAAACGCCATACAACACTACAAAACATGATAGGGAACCATTAAAGGAAAGCTCTAAGGCTGGCTTTTTGTTCTTAATGCAGAGCTATTCAGCGGTCAAGCACATGGAAGTATTGACTTTACTCATTTTAATGTTGGCCCTCTCTTGTGTCACTTTCTTATGGTGTTTTCTTACTTGCTTGATTTCTGCCACTTGTGCTCCAGATGAGCCTGGTGGTGGAGAGAAACCTTCAGATGAAAAGAGGAAAGAGCCAACAACGCCTGTTTCTCCCTCGCAGGGAAGCCCAGAGGCGAAAGAAGAAAGGTAACAAGAAACATAATAGTATATCTTTCAATGTTTACCATTAACGTTTAACATACTGAGCGACATCGCACATTTTTTTTGCCATTTGGCTGCAAAAATTAAATGCATTTTATCGACTTTTCGTATATCTTTCTGAAATGTGGTTTGCTTCAGCTGAAGTTATCTTCTCTCAACGCTCCCATAGCAGCTCCAGCAGTAACTCCAGCAGCAAGAGTGAGCCCGCTGAAGTTTCAACCAACACATTGATCAACACCTTTCCTCGCGCCCCCAGCACCTCCGACTCCATCAGAATCAAGTGCCGAGAGTTGCTGGCCAATGCTCTGCAGGCTGGAGGTAACATTTTCAACATAGGACATATGTTACTGTGGTTGGTTACTATTGGCTTTATTTACATTATTTCTACATTACATTTATGCCCACCCTCTGGCATTTTGTCTTTTTTTTTTTTTCCCCCCAGATGATTATATTGCTATTGGTGCTGATTGTGATGAACTTGGAGCACAGATCGAGGAAGATATCCTTTACATTGAATGGAAAATGTGTCTGAAGCAGATATTTGGGTTTTAAATTACTTTTATAATTGGTTTTGAGATGCTAGTGATATATAAATAAGCACATTAGCGCTGTGACTCATCATTTATTAATCTTCTAATCGTAATTTAGTTTTCTTAAATAATTAATATCATAGTCTATATTATTTTTAAAAAAAACTGGTGAAATACCCATTTCCAACAATGTCCTGTGCCCAAGGTAATGTCTTTGGAATTTAAATAGTTTGTTTTGTCTGACCAACAGTTTAAATCCCTAAAGTAGTAGAAAAGCCCCAAAAAATCCTCACTTTTGAGAACTTAAAAACGGAAAATATTAAGCATTTTAATTATCAGAATTTTGCTCGTTTTATTTTTAGCCTACCAGCTAACTAGTTAATCCACTTAATGTTTCAACACAAATACACCTAAAGGTGCGTAGTTTTAGGCTCTACTTTTTATAATGATGGATGAAAAATACATTGCCCAATTGTATTCCTTGACCTGCTATCACTTATCTTTCAAGAGTTTAAGAACACAGACATGAAATACAAGAATCGTGTGCGGAGCCGAATCTCGAATTTGAAGGATATGAAGAACCCTAATTTAAGGAGGACTGTGCTATGCGGGAGTGTAACCCCCGAGCGGATGGCTAGGATGACCGCAGAGGTGTGTTGGCTGTTGGTGGCTTAATCTTAAAGATCCTGGAATTGGCACACTGTCAGTAGTATAGTTATTCTAACACTGTTGTTGCAAATTCTTGGTGTACATATCCTGTTACAGCAGTAACAGATATACAGTAATGTACTTAAAGGCATCATAACTGACATTCTTGTGTTTCTGTAGGAAATGGCCAGTGATGAGCTGAAGGAAATGAGAAAGAATTTGACCAAAGAGGCTGTCAGGGACCACCAGATGGCCACCACTGGAGGCACTCAGACTGATCTATTCACCTGTGGCAAGTGCAAGGGGAAGTGCTGCACTTACACACAGGTACAGATTGTCATTTGTGCTTTTTTTTACAAGCAATTTGCAGTAACGGGCTACATCCCCTATTCCGGAGCGTATGAGGTGCTGCCATCAGGCAGAAGATAAAGGGTGCCGTCCTTACAAACCAGCCGGGCTTGCAAATCATTTATTCCTACCAGCATTACACTACTGAATAAGTTGGGGAAAATAACTTGATCCTTTCTGTGTGATAATACTGCACTTTGGTATAATATCAAAATGTCACTGATGATGTTGCACCTTACTATTGATAGCCCACTGGTGATACTACACTTTACTATTTTATAATGTAGAGATACTTGTTGTGTGGGGGTGAGTGAGGGTTTAGTGGTCCTGTTATTGTCTGTCTGTCTGTCTGTCTGTCTATCTGATGAGCTGTATGGTACAAGATGAATTCCCGAAAGGATCAATAAATGTCTATCTATACTTTATTTGAACTGTGGCAGTAAGAGAAGGATGTTATGGTTGATGGTAAAATTGGTTTAACAAGAGATTACATCTCCTTTGGAAAGTATGTGCAAAGTTATAGGTGTGGATATAATTCATTTCAGCACTAGACATAACGATTTAGCTCCTCTGTTGAAAAAGTTGATATAAATGAATTGACTCAATGTACATGGTTTGGTCAATATTGATATGACTGCATGCTCATCAGGTAACCTAAGTGCAAATTGGTGACTTGTGATTTCTTTTTTTTCTTCCATGATTTAGAGGCAGTTTTTGACAGAAGCCCTGCTTGTTCAATACGATATTGTAATGAATGGTTTGTGCTTGTTTTTTTTTCATTCCCAGGTTCAAACTCGCAGTGCTGATGAGCCAATGACCACGTTTGTCTTCTGCAATGAATGTGGAAATAGATGGAAGGTATGTTGGTTAAAGTGGGCTTCGTTGACTCAGTCCTGGAACGCATCAGTTAACTGTGCATCAAGTCTTTGTATGTTATCGTTCGAGTTGTATGCGTCTCCACATAATATGCGAGCATCAATATTTTTTGCAGATGTGTTGGTTCCAAAAAGACTTTGGGCCAATTTGGTCCTTGTCCACTCTCCATGCAGAAACGATTAGTTTAGATAATTAGTTTAGTTTAGATAATTAGTTAATTCATTAGCTAGTTCATCAATTAGTCGATCAGCAGAAAATGTGTCTGCAACCAAACTGATAATTGATTTACTTTTTTTTTTTTTTTTTAAATTTCATTTATCAAGCAAACATCTAAACATTCTCTTTTTCCGGTCAGTGTTGCCAACTTTTCCATTGAAAGTAGCTAGCACAAGCTCCAAAGGTCACTAAAAGTCGCCAGAAGACGCCATATGCTCATTTGCATATTAGTGGCGTCATTGCGTGTCATTTGCGTAAAGCTTAGTGGCTGTGTCGGCTGACTGCCTGCTGCTTACTGTGCGAGGGGAGAGGAAGAGAGAGAGCCCGTGGGGTTTTCAGAAGAGCCGTGGCCTGTGATTACTCTGAGCAGTATGTATGGGAATGAACTACAATATAATATAATCTCACTTTTCCCATGATGATCTGAAGTCGCTAAACTTGGCACTAGTCGCTTTTTAGAAATAAAGTCGCTAAGAGGGTCTGAAAAGTCGCTAAATTTGGCGAGAAAGTTGCCAAGTTGGCAACACTGATTCTGGGGTTTAAAATCTGAAGATTTGCTGCCTTTTGATTGTTTTATATTATTTTAAATTGAATATTTTTGGGACTGTTGGTCAGTCCTTTGTTGTTGTTTTTTTTATTTTATTTTTTTACATTTAATAGACTAAACCATTTTTTTTATTTAATAAAAAAATTATTAAATGGTTAAATGTTGATATTAATAGAGGTTGAAATAATGCATCTATCAAGGGTAAATACTGTGCTTTTTGAATTAATTTACACCATAAATGTAACCAATGCAATATCCTTAGGAACCCCTAGTAATGTTTGAGAGGGCAAACAAATAAAGAAAAGAAATTTAAGCCTACATAGGACTGGGTCAGATAAATGTCAGTGTTTGTTGACAGAATTTGATTCCCAGCTATTTTTTATTCATTATATTATTTATAACCATCAGTGTTCATGGTTAATATTCCAGTATCTGGGTATTAATTTGTGTTTTTGTGTCCTAGTTCTGCTGAATCTACACGGCACTTCGACAAGTAGCAACATTTCTGGACCAGGTTGTGTCTCTCTGCAACAGATTGGAGCTTTGTATTTTGTTGTACATAGTACACAACATGCCATACAAAGATGCCACAGGTTACCGTTTGAATAAATATCCTGTTCATAGATTGAGCTTATTGTCAGTCCCCCAATGCCCTCCCCCCAAATCTTTTACTATTGTTATTAGTTGTTTTGTCACTGTCAGATATATGCGATCAATCTTGTCTCATTCTCTTTTATCTGCATTTTTTATATGTAGTTTTAACACTTTGGACAATGTTGATTTGCTTTTCCCTTACAACATTGCATTGTTTTATTTAATTTCCCAATAAAAGTGTAATCCATTTGATTAAAAAGATGTGTTTTTCATTAGTCTTCGGTCTCCTCTGGTTACTGTATGTGAATCTTGAGCATTATACTGATGCAATTAAGGATCTGAGAGGACAAACACACTGTGTGTGTGTGTGTGTGTGTGTTATTGGTGGAATATTCATCACATCAAAGCGAATGCTGATGTATGCATATTAATCTGTCTACGGACAGGATAATGTCATTGGCAGAACCAGGGAAGACACAATTGTTTCCCTTTCCTCTAGGTTTTTTTTTTTTTTTAATTGCCAGGTGCAACCACTCATGTTGACAAGCAATTGTGCTGCCTTAGCCTCCATAAACTGAACCCAGACCAGTCAGTCATATAAGAGTAAGTCAGTGTAATCTTTTAACTTGAGGAATGCTTTTCTGGCTAGAATGTCTTCTACTAATACAATATTAAGCTGTGTGCGACATGTTTTTTCATGTTTTTTTATTCAGGGTTATAGGCAATTCTCTCAAAATAAAAAAAGTCATGAATTATCAATGTGATAAAACGTGTATTTTTTAATCATTTAATGAGTGCCCTGTGTCTCCAGAACCCCAAACTGAACAGAGTTAGGTAGATATAATTGAATAACTACTATAATAATAATAATATATATGTTCAAGTGTCCAAAGTATGTGTTTCACTATACTTATTACTATCATGTAATAATGGCACTTAGCTTCTTACTAAATTGTACCTTGTTATGTTTATATTGAAGATGAAGAACAGTATTTTAGATGCATTGTTTTTTTTCCCCCAGGAAAGTATTAGTACTAAATGGTTGTGGCGTGTGGTTTTGTGATCAAATCATTGCAAAGTCAGTCAAATGATTGTGCTTTATTTTATCTCAATCAAAATGCCCACAAGTCATTATTTTCTTGGAGAGTAGCAGAAAAAAAACTAAACCATATACTGTAAACATTCACATTATTTGTTTTTTTTAAAAATCTATTCTTCAGTAAACTCAAAGCAAAATAACACATTTCATAAAGTAAACAGAAGAAGAAAGAACAAGTATAGGCATCACTCCAAACCATTGGCTTAGATTGTGTTTTGAGGTTGATATGCGTGGTGTATCCATCAGCTCAAATTGCACATAGTAAGTTGAAGTTAACTCTAAGACAAGTAGAAGTGCCACCATGAAGCACACCGGTTGGCAAGAAGTTCAGACCAAACAGCCCTATCCAATGATCTTGTCTTGAGCAAATAAAAACGTGTTGCCATCACGCTCCGCCATACTGTTTGGTAGCGCTACCAAAATGGGCCGATGTAGTCACGACTAAGAAATCAAGACAAAACACACGCGATAATTTGGCCAAGGAGAGGGACAATTTCCAGTGAACTGGCCTCGTGCTCCAGTAACCACCCTTATGGCAAGACATCTGTTGCCCATGAGAAAGATGTCATAAAATTGAATGTGAAGGCACTTTCCCACGTGAGGATCTTGTCTTTGAGTGACATGTTTATGAGGCAACAAAGTAATTCAACTAAAACTATCAGAATATATAAAAGTTTTTAATACTTGGCAACTCCAATTTTAGTCAATGGAAACGCTCTCGTCAAACGTATAAACACAGTTTACATGGTAGCTTTGGTGCTGCTGTTGACCTGGCCGTACCCCAGCATCAATTTCAATCAGAAGTCAATTTCATATTGCAGGTAATCTTTATTTAAGTCAAAATCTCGCAACGTTCAATGACGCTTTATTTTACCCGTCTATAATTTATGAGTAATATCCTTATTCGCTTTCGTTAGATAAGAAAATCAATTCCACTTTCATGTCTGTACGATAAATAGGAAGCTACAGCCAGCAGCTGGTTAGGTTAGCTTAGCTTAGCATAAAGACTAGAAACGGGGAAACAGCTAGCTAGGATAAAACAAATTAGATATTGTGTTAATTATTGAGCTTTAGAGCTGCTGATAGATCGATGTTGTTACCTTTATACATAGCCAGACTAGCTGTTTCCCCGTTTTAAGTTATTGTGCTAAGCTAACCAGCCTCTGGCTGTAGCTTTACATTTAGTGAACAGATATGAGAAAGGTATAAACCCTCCGATCTAACTCTAGCAAGCGAATAAGCATATTTCCCAAAATGTCGTCTTCTTCCTTAAAGTTTTCAGTCATGCATGTATAATGAATTAATATTTACTTGGGTTTAAATGTGGCAATTATTTCAAGGAAATTATTATTTCCACCCAAAATTATTAGCAAATTACTTTCGAAACTTTCCAGAAATTATAAAAATTACGGATCCATAAAATAAACCCATATTTCTACATTTTCTAACAGCGACTTAACAGTATAGTTTATTCCACCATGGGAATATAATTTGTACTTGATGGTTTTTCTGTATTGGCAATAGATAAGAATAACAAAAAAATACTTCATGTGGTAAATTGAATAATTTAGGTTCTTATGTCACACTGGAAAACTATATTAAACCTATGAGGTGTGCATTGAGTAACACTTGAATAAAATAAATCTGTTTTGAATAGGTAATCTTCTGTGGTTAAGATTTAGTAAAGAAAGTTCAAATACCCTTCCATCATTGACTTCAGTTGCTTATGGAAACAAACTGCACACTGTGACAAGAGCTATAGTCACTTCCTGTTACTTCACTGATAACCACACGCACAGCAGTTTCACTCACGCACAGTTTCTACACTAACTGGAGTTGCCAAGTCACGGTCAAAGGTACCAAAGTGTGAGGCAAGGTAACAAAACAGGGTGAAACCAAGGTAAAATCCCCACCCCCACAAAGCTGCCTGCAAGTAGAGCTAACACGTAGCCTTTGACTTGAGCTTTGATTTTCATACGCAGTAAATAGAGCCAGGCGTTTTTCCTACATAAAATACCCACAATTCAATTTTTACTATTTACAAACTCATAAATATATATAGTCTACAGTAGGAATCATTTCCCCCCCAAACAATCATACAAAAAACAACAGACCATAAAAAACGAAACACAAATAAAATAGATTATTTCTATCAAAAGAAAAAAATACGGAAACAAAATGTATTCATATTCCTTTGGAGTGTTTTGCTATGTTGATCTGTAGCAGTACTTGTGATGTCGAGCCCTCGGGAGATTTTGAGACCTGAGTGTCTTCGGTCAGGTGCAGATCACAATAGCGCTGAGATCCCTGGGAGGGGCTGGGCCAGAGGCCCGGTTCATGTAATCCTACACTGAACATATAAAGAAAAATTTAAAAAAGGGAATAAGGATGGGGAGGGGGGGGGGGATAAAGAGAGTTAAAATATGACAGGTCATCACCACCCTACGATTCAGGGGACTGCTCTGACAGAGTGTTGAGCAGGTTTTTGTAGGCTGCGGAGTTCATGTAGCGGGGATACGAGTCTCTTTGCATTAGTGTGTAGATCTGCAGCTGGGCTTCTTCGAATGTATGCAAGTTGGGTTCCTGCATGTTCTTGTTGATCGTCTCACGCACACGGGAGTCAAGGCTCACCTGGGAGTCAAGAACAGGGTTAAAATTACAGGATGTGCATATTCTCAATGACAAACTCTCTTAAAGGAAAAGTTTGACATTTTGAGAAATAAGTATTTGTTTTCTTACAGAGAGTTAGACGACAAAAATTGATACCACTCTCATGTCTGTACTGTAAATATGATGCTACAGTCGGTTAGCTTAGCTTAGCACAAAGACTGTAAATGAAGGAAACGGCTAGCCTGGCTCTGTCTGAAGGTAACACAATCCAACTACCAGCACGTCCAAAGCTCATTCATTAACAACTTATATTTCATTTGTTTAATCCATTTAAAAACCAATGTGTAAGAACAACAATTTGCTGCTTTACGCTATGTGCTGAATTTCTTAGCTAGGACATGTAACTTAAACTTCCAGTAATCTCTGCTGGTTGCCCAGACATAGTCCAACATTAGCATACTTAGCATAGCATATCATACACTTCTGTTTTTGTACGAATTAAGATATAACGTGTTAAACCGACATTATACTGTGCGTGAGGATTTGTATAACAGAAATGTCATCATCAGAGGGTATAAGCGTAGGCTTTGTGCAGACCTCCACGCAGCCACTCCGCTATACAAGTGGTAATGTAGCAATCTACTGTGCATGTGTGGACGCATCCTCTAAGCATATAGTATAATCAGACCTACAATGCGCCCATAGGGTCTGCAGTTGTCTGTGTACACGTCCATTCTGGAGTATATCAATAATCAATCCCTTAGTAAGCTTTGAGGTGCTAGTTGGTGGATTTTGTTACCTTTGGACAGAGCCAGACTAGCTGATTCCCTCTGTTTCCACTCTTTATGCTAAGCGGACCAACTGTATATTCAGTGGTATCAATCTTCAAAATGTTCCTAAAATTTCAAACCATTTCATACTGTCAGGGAGCATAAAATTCGTCAGATGTGATGACGTTTCACCCTTGAATGTAAAACCTTTTTAATAACACAGGGCAATTAAGAGCTGCCAGACCTCTTTAGGCGAGAGAATGGAGATGTAGTCCTCATAGATGACCCGAGCCCTCTCCTCCACCGCACTCTTATTGGGGTCTTTGCTGAACTCCTCACAGGCTAACCAGAAGAGCATGTTCTCCTCACTGAACTCGGTGCGAAGAAACTTTCGGAAGGAGTTCCTCCCCGCTGGGCAACCCATTAGCTTGTCAAACGACTGCCCCCACAAGCGCACGTCCTCCAGCGTGGGCTTCGGGCTGCAGAGAGTGTGGACAACATGGGGCTGAGTGATTTTACTATTTTTACTTCCACAAATATGTTTAGTAGATTTGGCATTTATGTGCAGTGAAATCAGCTGACCAGTCTTCACAGTCTGCGGTCCCTTCCTTGACGTCATAAGAAGCCTTTCGGTTCCTTTCATCCCGGTCTTCATTCCTAATAGTGAGACAGACAAATTGATGATGAACTGCCCATCATCATTTTTCTGAAGGACTTATTTATTAATGTGTTATATATTAATCCTCTTAATGTACATAGCTAGCATTTATATAACAGTGTAACCACGGTTGGGAGGGTTACTACCAAACCAAATATGCAAATAAAGACAAGAGAAAAGAAATGTCAATAAGATAACATTACATGCACATAAAAACATCTCTGTAAATAGAATAATTCATATTTATCCTAGCAGTCTTTGTTATTCTTTGCCATGCACTCTCACCTGTGGCGATGAGAGTCATTGACTATCAAATATAAATATTTGCTGGCTTTTAGCCTTCTTTGATAGTAAACTAAATATCCATGGGAGTTAGACTATTGGTCAGATAAAACCAGCAATTTGAGGACGTCACCTTGGGTCTGGGAAATTGCGATGGACATTTTTCACAATTTTCTAACATTTTACAGATTAAATGATAAGTCAATTAATTGAGAAAAAAATCTACATATTATTCAATAATGAATATGCTCAGTATATATAGATATAGCAGATAGATATAATAAAATACTTAGATGATATTTATAAAAGCTATATGATTGCTTATTTTGTTTAGCTGTATGTCTGAATCTGTGTTGTCTTACAGATATTTCAACAACTCACATTTCTCACATTCTCAACTAACTGATGTTTAGGTTTACATTGTAATAAGGCTGCTGCAGGACAAGTGTCAACAGATCACAAGCAAAAAAACAACAAAACACATAAGACACAAGCCAGGGCCTGCTGCTGAGACACAGTAGCTCAGGCTGTGCTGTCCTGCGTGCAGTAATGTCGGTCATGCTGCGCCACAACGAGCGAGTTCTCGGGTGGGGAAGACCTACCAGGAACAGCTACAGCAGCAGCACCAGCAGAAGCAACATGCATTTGAGCCCCGTGGGTTGGCCTGGCCCGGCTGGCCCTGCTGGGCCGGTGCAGTTCCCCCCGCTGCCGACTCCTGCTGCACCGACATCTGCCTCTTTCGCATCTCCATCCGCTCTGATCCCATGGGCTATAGACAGAGGAGAGGCACTGAGTTTAGTGTTTTAGATGTCAGGAATAGTGAGATTTTATCCTTGGGTAAGACAATCTCTTGATCGCAATGGATTTGTATAATACAAATCAGTGCCAGTGCAATACAGATGGTAATTACAGAGCTGGGTGTACTGCAATAAGACTAAAAGACCAGTGTGAAATCCTGAGTGCATCCATTTTACCAGCACTTTGATCACTTTTACCAAATTAATTAGATTTATTAAATTTACAACTCACCAGTTGACACCTATGTATTTGTTATGTGTGCAGGAAGTGAACTGCTGCTGATGTTATCTGACTGTAGCATGTGCTGGCATGCCCAGAGGTCACACTGCAGGAATGCTGTTTGCTCTATTAAGGGGGGAAAGCATGGAAGAATAATTTTCTGATTTTGTTTTTTTTCCTGCTGCCAAATATGCACCCACTAAGCACATACCAGTCCCTTTAATCTCAAACTGGCTGTATGTTACCTTATCATCTCCAACTACATGTGTAAAAGGGATGGATTTTTGACCATGGGCTCAATGTTTATAATCCAAAATTTGAAATCCCATTTGTGAAAGCCTGAGTGTAAAAGCAATGCATTAAAGGATTTGCCACGCTCACTGGGCCCAAGTGGAGCAATACATTAAATACACATAAAAATAATGTAAATATTTGTAATTTTTGGTGTTGAATTTTTACTTGTCAAGTATCACTTTGTGTGCACTTTAGGCTATATTTATATACTTGTGATCAACAGAATCCCCAATGTGAAGGCCTATAGATACAGACAGGCTATGCTTCCAAAATGACTTGATTTTAACAAGTGTGTCATCGCCAGGTCAGACGCTGCCAAATCCTGTCAGATCATTTATGTAACAAAGCTGTCGCTTGCAACACACGGCATCAAACGGCTACTACCTGACACGATGCTTTAAAAAAAAATGTCAGGAGATTTGGTACATGGGAGGGGGGCCCGAAGGCGCAGCTTGCAAATCTATAACCGCAGCATTGCTCTATCACAGACACTGTAAGTGAATACAATACCATTTGGTCAATTCTAAAATGGATCCGCGCGCGGTCTTACACCGATGCAGAGCAGGCTTCAGCTGCAGATTTGGTGCGTCTTGCCGAATGGCATATTTTACGCGTTAGGTGTCGGGTACTTCAAACACGCTATGGTTTGACTATAGACGATGAAATGCGGGATGGGGGTGGTCGTATTCATTCAAAGGATAAATCATGATAACGCCAAATAAACCGCTATTTTCTTCAATCTTACCGTAGCAGAAATGTGATCGACACTGGGATGTAATGGTTCCTGAACTATTTTAACAGAAATAAACCATTGCATTAGCAACTCGCACAACACATCAATGGAAAGTGCCACCATGAAGAACCGTAGAGCTTCTTCGCCCTGGACAGCCACAGAAAAGACACCGCCGATCTGTTAAAAAGCCCACTGTAAAGCAAGATAGTGACATGCCATTTAAAACACCGGGAAACGGCCTCAAATGCTCCGCTCACGAAATGTCCGTGCAATGATACATCGATTTGCTACCAATACTTACAATTTCACCATGTATGCACAGCGAGAAGAGGTAATTCTTTGCCTTGATTACATCCGATGGCACATAAGGCTTCCCCCACCAACTGGATGCTTCAATTCAGTACGCATGCGTCTTTTCTCCAGCTCGTAGTAGCCCAGTGAAGAGCGTAAACACCGACAGTATGGCACAGATTTTTATAGTGCAGGTCATTTACCCTGCCTTGTATGCGAGAGACTATAAACAGACTATTCAAGCAACGAAGGCTGCATGTCGGCTTATAATAAAGAAGATGGACTAAAATGAAGCCTACAAACTAACGTACCAGGCAGAAAAAAACACCCTAAAACTTAACTTAACTTATAGTTACATTACAGCTATTTACAAAACCCAAAACATCCAATTAGATTACCAAAAAATCCATCATTTCGTTGGCACATGCTCCAGTGAGCTGTTGCCTGAAGTCGCTGTCTATGGTGCTGAAACAGCTGGAAGCTGATAGACTGCAGCACTTCTTTTCATTAACCTCTCTGAAGGATAGCATGACTTTGACAGCAATTTTTTTTTACTGTGAGTTACATTCTTGACTGATTCATCCATCCAAACAGCACCAAACGCTCACATACTGCATACACAAACCCAAACTCCTTTTGTATACACACAACCTTTATGTCAATGCATACTCAGTCATGTATAATACATACACACAGACACAAGCAAATACACAATTTTTTAAATCTGTTGTTTTTATCCTGAATCTATTGTTTTAACCTGAATTGAATTGACTGATTTTGCATCTGTTACATTGCTTCTCCCTATGCAACAATGTTTATCTGTATGTTCCTTTATTAATTAATTAAATCATAGATTGCTTTCTCCCAGCACTGTTATACACAGTACATTGCATTTAAGCATTTCGTTTTTTAGTCTAACTCTTTTAAAGATGATTGCCAGGCTCCTGTGTGCCTTGTAATCTACAATACAGACCTGCAACCAATAATGATGTAGAAGACAACACTGCCATCTGAAGGTAGCTAGAACTGCAGCACTGACATGATGTTCTCCATGCACATGATAGTAAAGCACTGACTGACTCATCGAAACCTTGATAGTCATGTGAATTTGTGAAAGGCACGGCTATGTTTGCAAGATACAATCTCTTGAATATGATCCCTAATATTGTACATGCTTGTATGAATATTATACTGTGGCTGTTTAATTTCTATTTGATGCAAAATCATGCTAGAGGTAGTGGGCCGTCTTTCAATGCAATCTGCTATAAGCCTTTATTAATATTAACATTGCTTTTAGGTGCCCATCATGTTTTGCATTGTACGAACACCAGATGGCACTCTGCCTATTCTTCAAATGTGTCATACAACATATTGTATTTCATCTAATTTTGTACTTAATTTGAACCATCACATTTGTGCTGTCTGTCACATTGTAAGTCAAGATGTTCTTTGATGCCATGGAAATTAATGTCACCCATCCCACATTGTATTAAGAAGTGCTGCAAAATGTGAGCGCCTGTAATACAAAACTGAGTGTTCTTACAGTGTCCACACAGACCTGGTACTGCTCTATTGTGCTGCCCATTGAACCACTTAAAGATTAGGCATTCATCTGTTCTGTTATCTTGTTAAAAATAAGGGGAAAGAAGAGTAGTTTTTTTTCTGTCCAGTTTAATTACTGTGCTGAACTGGGGTGGGCCCTGGTCATCCACACATCTTTTTCCCCTCTAGAGATAGAACATGTGACTTTCTCCACAACACTTCATTTAACACCTTCCCCTGTGTTCATGTTATGCAACACAAACCCACAAATAGCCCTGAAAAATTTGATACATACACACGCAAGCAACGAATGATACTTTATGCTGTGAGTTTGATGACTTTTCCCTCTGAGGGCACAATGCCAAGTAAAGGAGGGAGTCTGAACACACAAGGTCACAAGGAAGAGTAGGATGCCCGATCTGGGGGAGAGGATAAATAAAGTATTTTCAGTGCGTGAGTAAGGGGATTCAAATCATTGTGAAGCTTTGAGGAAAATAGAATTAACTGTAGATTCGATCACTGGAACTCAACATACAGAGAGGCACTGCTGGAGAGCAAGTGTGGTTACCAACTTCAAGAGATCATGCACGGCATCTGTGAGCATGCTAAAGGTGAAAATGAATCGTCCAGTCACAGCAACAAAGATGGCAACAGAATACATAATTTCTCTCCATTTCATTTTTATTTCCTGCTGACATTATTCCTCTAATGAAGTTCCCCCAGGTGTGTTTATCAAGTGGCTCTTTGCACTGTAAATGTCAGGCTCAATTGAATAAAACGCAATCAGTGTCTTAATCCTTGTAACCAAGTTACACAGTCATCTGTTCTTTTGTTTTTTACTTTAACATCACATTATCAACCTAACTCTAGGCACTTCGTCTCCATGCAAACTGATTGTACAAATTACCACCATCAGTTCGGGGTAAACACAATTCTATTGGGCTCATTTAAGGACATTTTAGAGCCTTGCAGGATAAACATTTTTGTAGCTTTGCACACACAGTATCTTGCTGTGATTCTTTCTGACCTTTTTCTTGAAAGTCATCATTATAAATGCTGCAGGAAGTGATTGTCATTGTGATGCTATTTTATATAACATGTATTTCTTTATTGGCCATCAAGAGGAAATTCAGTTTGCAGCCAGAGAATGAAACAAATACACTGAAGGGATAGTTCGTATTTTTTTTTAAGTTGGGTTGTATGAGGTACTTATCCATAGTCAGTGTATTACCTACAGTAGATGGCGGTCAGCACGCCCCCATGCATGGAAGCTACGCAATGTACCGCTGTGGACGGGGACTGCAGCTAAACATATTTTAGCCAACAACAAAAAAAGTCAGATTTTCCGGTTTCAGTGTGCGCTATATATATATATAGAATGTTTTTACCGCTTTACTATCAGGCAACGCTTTCGACTGGGAACTGAAGTCGCTGTTATATCTTTCTATGCTCTCTCCAAATCCAACAAACTCCTTTGACAAAAACAATAATTTTACCTCGCAGAACACAGGAGTTGCTGGTCTATCGTTGCCTCTAATGGTTAGTTTTTTTGTGTTATTGTGTGAATTTGGTGAATCCGAACTATCCCTTTAAACACAAATGACAACACCCCCTGACAAAGAGCTGAGCCCAAAATGCCATCACTGATCTCTCTCCTGATTCAAGATTCAAAAGTATTACTCATACAACAAATGAGGTGCAAGGTGGCTTGAGGATGTGCTTAAAGGAATACTAACTAGAATCATATCATATCCCCTTGTATAATTTCAATTATCTGTCTACACTGATAATACAGCCCTTTACTTAAAATATGCAGGAGCTCTTGAGAGCTTCTATAGTCACTAAGTGGAGGGAAACCTCTCTTTGCTCTACTAACAAGGACACATGGAAGTTAAGAGGGATCGTCTTTATCATGACATGCTATTTATCATTTATATGATTGTTTGGACTCTATAATAACAAATTAACTGCATCATAAAGGTTATAAAACTACAATTGGAACGTAATTAAGCAATGACTTGTGAATGGGTGCCATTTACAGCACAGTATACTTTCATTACTGCTATGAAAAGCTATCTAAATATAAATCTTTACAAAGATAAAGTAGGGATACATGAATATCCATGGTATGACACAATAGGCCTAATAGGGCAAGTAGGTACATTTGTGAACTGACTGCATGGCCAATCACATTATCTCTTCAAAGAAAACGGATGAGCACTTTTTGTAACATTCTGTATATTCTTGATGTATGGTAATCAATAAAATATGTGATTTAGTGTAAACAACCAGGATCCCTGAAACCAACTGAGATAAATTGAATGCAGACATCATATAGGTTATTAATTACACCTGTGCTTTTCCGTGACAAGTCAAAATGTCTGCTGTAAAAAAAAAGGTCTGTTGCAATGTCCCTGGTTTGAGTCTGGCTGAGGACAATTGTTGCACAACACTGTCCCTTCTCCTGTAGCTCTATATTGTGTACTATATAATAAGGGCTAAAATACTTAAATGATAAGAAATGAAATAAAATAAAGATGGGTGCATATGACTCAACACGTGACTGCCAAACCCTCTGTTGCTAACACAACCATACAGGTTTAGATCATTACCCTAAATGTGTGGCATGGAGATGTCACAGCAGGAAAAGCACAGGTGTAGATAATAACCTTAACGATGGCCAGTGTGCATGCTGTCTCACTGGAATAGCTTACTGGGACATTTGACGACTATGACCTCACTTCAAGTGAGGTCATAGTCGTAGTCACGATGAAATGTATTTTGACTGTAATTCAACAAGTTCCAGTTCTGCTCTCAGATATGTGGCCAATAAACACATTTGTGTAGTGTGTATGTAATGATCTAAACTGACTCCTCTGTTCTCCTGTCCTCCCACTCAATTCTGGGAGCAGCTCCTGTGGCTCTCTTACAATCCCTTCCCCTCTGCAGGGGCGGATCTACAAAAATATTTATGGGGTGGCGAGAGGGGGGCAGGAATTTTTGAGGGGTTGCAACATATGGCAGACGTGTATATATACTGAATTTAATCACAGTTATCATAGTTTGATGAGAAATGGTATGTACACACTACAAAAGGGCACAGGCTGCCATTTACAAACTTGGACAGACAAAATGAATCTCATGCAATCAATGTTTTGCATTTGAGGTTTCATGTGAAACAGTTCATATTAGGAATAAGTGACCATACGATGTGATGTGTGAAAGGCATTAAGGTAAGACACAAGGTGATGAGTGGCAGATGTGTGAGAGGGGAAACAAACAGTTTTTGACTCCTTACTACAGATAGCTAGCGGAAAGCTTTATCTATCCATTTACCAAGCAACATCACATTTTCAAACTATTGTTAGAAATGACTGAATGTATACACAACTCCCTAACTAATGCATTGGGATGTTAATACTGGCTGTCATATTTTGTCTGTGTGTGTGTGTGTGTGTGTGTGTGTGTGTGTGTGTGCGTGCGTGCGTGCGTGTGGCTGTGCAACTTAATTTAGATTTCCAATGACCGGTGTTACACTATTTCAAGACACACTATCTTCTTTTAATCTTCTTAGGCCTCGTTTAGACAGGAAGTACTTCCCTAAATAGAATTTTGGCAAGAAGCAAAAAGGGCTGCTGATGCTAAGACAAGAGCAATCTAGTTACAATAACAACAACAAATAAACAACAGTATGAAGGATGTTTCATTTACTGCAGGTGATTAATAATAAGAAACAAATACCATTTGATAGATGTGTGGAGATATATTGCTACTCTGGACCTCACAAGTTTATGAGGCTCCCAAAATTAATAATTTTGACAACATACTTTCAGCGACTGACCGATGTTATTTTGTAATTTGTGGCTGCTTATTGGTTTCTGAAATATGTCCTCAAAGAGCAAAAAAAAAGTCAACTGTAATTTTACTTGGTGACTTTTTACTGTATTTTCTCCATGGAAATTAGCTTCAAAGTAATAATCAGTGGTAGGTTTATGATAATGAGGCTATTATCAAAAAAAGTACTGTCAATTGGGGGTGGAGGAAGACTACAACATACTCATACCTCAAGGCACACCATCTCCTGTTCCTCTGCGACCGGGTCATTGTAGTTCACTGAGTATCCCACACTATGCCGGCAGGCCCGGACCAGTCCCCGTAGCCGCTGCCACATCAGGGCCCTGGTGCGTCTGATCCCCCACAGAGCAGACGTGGGCCTGATCTCCCACTGCCTTACCGCTCTAACACATGGCATGCTCCAACCATGAGACCTCATTCGCCACATGAGGCTCGAGTCTCTTTGAGATCACAAGAAATCCACACTGCTTGCTCCTTTCCTCTGTTTTCCCTGTGTCTGTTCTGAAGCACATTGTAACAGAGAGGGGGGGGGGGTGAGTATCAGTGACGCTGACGAAGAGAAGAGTGTTTACAAAGGAGAGGGCAGAAGGGGATTAGGATAATGTCCCCACTGGACGCAATCCTGATTCCTCTATGCTTTACGTCTCACCAGCTTAGGCCAGATTAAGCCAGGAGGTTTGTGTCTGAGTGAGATGGACAGAGAGGAAGACAAGTGACAAACGTGGATTCATTTGTGATTGTATATGCTTCTTGGTGAACTACCATGTAATAGAATGAATTATAAGACAGTGGTCAATGGGCTTATATATGAAACATTTGGCCGCAATGTACATGCAGCACCATCAATATAAATATACACTCTGAGGAGCCTCAAATATGTTTTATGGTTGTGTCGCTTATTACAGACTTACAAGGATAAACACTGATCAAAGCTTTTTGGTCCGAGCAATCAACTGACTTCAGCTCGCTGTCATCCTCACAAAGCCACAAAGTCTCCCCTCAACTGATTGTAAATTGATTGTCTGGAGTCACATGTGTTGGAAGTCTTATTTTCTCACCACATCAGGATGTTGTATGTTGTCTGACAAACAGAAATTCACAGCATTAATTTTGTCTGCTCTGATGCTTCTCTTTCCCATGTTTGTTTTCGTTTTAAGGGATATTTGCAGTCACGTTCGTGCTTTGGCAGCAGGGGCACACAGCCCCTTTGGTTGTATCAATTTCATCACTGCAGCAGCCCTCACATTTTTCCTACTTGGGTTTTTGGGCAAAGCCTAGTAAATTATTTAAAAAAAACAAGGGTGTAGTTTCTGAATGATTCACACAGACTTCCGCATGGTAATTGAAACCTAATAATTTTTGTTCTAGAAATTCCAGAAATATATTGATATAAAAGTAATTAGACTCAAATGCTTAGTTTTTCTACATGAACGTGTTATGGGTTTGGTATTTTGTTCTGTGTTTTGTCTTATTGTGGTGGTCTGTTTTGTATTTTGCTCGGTTTCCTGTTTTATTTTGACAGTCTGGTTTTCGGTCTTGTCGTGTCTTGTTTTACTTCCTGTTTTTTGGTTTTCCCGCTCTTGTGATTGCCTGATGTTTTTCACCTGTTTCCCAGCCCTTGTGTCACCTGCCTCTTGTTACCTCTTACCCTCTGTATTTAGTCTTTGTGTTTCCCCTTGTCCTGTGTCAGATCATTGTGTGTTTCGTCTCCAGTTTGTATTCCTATGTGTTAGTCTTCCCTGTTAGTCTTAGTGTTCCTGTGTTTCTATTTTTGACTTGGACTTTATTTTGGTTTACCTTTTTGTCTGCCTTTTCCAGGACTCCTTTGCTTTTGTATATGTTTTGGTTTTATTAAATCATCAAACGATCCTCTGCTTCCGTCTCTGCATTTTGGGTCCGCCATTCACCAACCCTCCCCGACAGAACGTTAACTAGAGCCACAGGCTATAGCGTGACTGATCCTTTTCAGTCTGGACTCCTCAGCTTTGAAACTCCCTGCCCGAACATCTCAGGCAAACAATATCAGTAGCAAATTACAACTTTTAAATAACTTCTTTATTTTTACCGGAACAACGTGTTCTAATTTTGGTTAAATTAGTATTCTAATTCTTAGAATTCTTAGTAGGCTAGTATTCTAATTTAACCAGTCCTTTTCATAATACCTAACACTGCTGTGCTATTGTTGTTTTTATTTATACTTATGTTATTTAGGACTTATTCATTTATTCATGTTATGTATCTTGTGTTTCTATCTTTAAAAAAAAATTTTTTTTTACTGTTTCTCTCTGGCAAATGCTGCATAAGTAAAGTTTCTCAAAAGTTGCTGTAGCCTTTAGTGTCCTGTAGGAAATTAACTGCATTTTTAAGCCTAAATGAAATTGAATTGGCTTAGTGACATCAAACAATAGCATTGTATTACCACCATGTTTACATATATTGATTCTAGGAGGGGAAAAAAAGAATAATGTAAGATTCCTAAATGTAATGATATGCCTGCTTATGGTCAATGTTGCAGCATGTTAGTAAAACAGTTTAGAAAATAACACACTCATGCAGTACATCTCTCTTCTCTTACAGGCAGTGGTGAAAAGTAACATTTACTCAAGTAATGTTACTGTACAATTTTGAGGTACTTGCACTTTACTTTTTACTACCATTACTTTTTTACATATATATTACATATATACATATGTCCATTTCTTGAGACTTTAATTGAGTATTTCCATTTTTTGCTACTTTATACTTATACTTCTCCACTGCACTTCCGAGGCGAACAACTGTACTTTTTATTTGACATGAGTTGCTTTGTAGATTCAGATTTATTACACAAGATAAAATACATCATGTTTATGTATCATTATAGGTTATATATATATATATATATATATATATATATATATATATATATATATATATATATATATATATGTTTATACTGAGAAACTGTGGTAATGATACTTGTTGGTTTCCATTAAAAAGTAAAACCATCTCCGTCTTCTCATGCTGGGTCAACTGCGTCATGTGACTGTCATATGATAGATCGTGACGCCGTGTTGTAGTCAGTCAGCTGTTAGCACAGGACAGTAACCGGGTGAGTAACTCAACCGAGATTTGTCTCCATTATTCATTATCACATATTTTAAAATAGCCCCAATTATATGACTTGTCGGATTCTGTGATTGTAAATGTTATTACCTGTGTAACGGTGAAAGAATGTATGCGAAGCAATGTTAGCACAGCTAGCTTAGGTTAGCATTCTCAGTTTATTTTGCTAGCTTTCTGTTGCTAGCTTACGGCGTTTCCTGTGTCGCTGCTAACGTCATAATTTCACAATTTTAAACGTATGCGTTAGCTATGTTTGTTATATAGTCTTAATATCGTGTAATGTCAAATAATATGCACTGCGTTGATTTATCTCGGATAAACCCGTGACATTCATCATGGGTTAAGCTAGTTCTCTAGAATGACCTGCTGCTAGCGAATTTGCGTTTCCTAGGATGGCGAAGGAATAGCCCGCCCTAATCTGCCTCTGATTGGCTTATCTTGGTATTCTTACCCTAACCTTAACCAATCTCACGTTTCATGCCTAAACCTAACTAATCCAACCAACGAAGACGAGTACTAGCCAATCAGAGGCAGAGTAGGGGCGGGTCACGCCTTCACGATCCTAGAAAACGCAAATTTGCCTGCTGCTAAACTAAATAGCTAACTGCTCTGTTTCAGTTCAGCTGCTGGGCTTTTTGTTAGCTAGCTTGTTAACTAACGTCAGAATTAGTTCAACTTAGAAGTACATGAAATAAGTATTATCTGACACACGTTGAAATATTCACGGTATAAATGACACATTATATGTAGCTCAAAGCTACCTGTAGGCTTTAACGTTAATATCTTCTGTAACAGCTAGCTAGCTAACCAAACTAGGTAACTGTTAAATGCCATCTTTACTTGAGTATCAGCATCAGGTGTTGTATTGTTGGCTATATGCACTATTTACAGTTTAGCTTGTACACACAAACGGGCCCAAACCTGTAACATTGCCTCTGATATTGAGTCACTCTGCTGATGTTCATTCTGATGTTTCTATCCAGGTGGAGCAGGATTTTTATTCATACATATACTGTGGTAGATATATTATCACAGGATGGATATCCGCGGGGCTGTGGACGCTGCAGTCCCCACCAACATCATTGCTGCAAAGGCAGCTGAGGTGCGGGCCAATCTGGTCAACTGGCAGTCCTACCTGCAGTAAGCACACATTACAACAGTACATCATGTTAATATACAAACACTGGACACTTTATTGCGTACACCTGTACTAATGCAGTTCAACACAAGAGCTCAGCCATTAATTCTACTTGAGCAAAGTTTTTGTTTGCTGTCCAAAACGTTTTTATTCTACTTTGTTAACTACTTGAATAATTAATAGTAAGATGTTTTATTGTGTCCACCTCATTTACATAACATTTCTCGTCTGCTTCAGAAAGTTTACTTTTAATGAAATTAACAGATTTCAACGCTCTACTTTTCTATACCCTGTAAAGCGACTTTGAGTTCGTGAAAAGCGCTATATAAATTCAATTATTTATTATTATTATTATTATTATTACTTGGCATAAGTTAGAAAATAAGGTGCATATTTTGCAGAATAATTTGCACATTTAGTTGTGATATTATTTAATATATTAATATATATTATATATATTATAGTCAGCATGTCAAACTGTCCTTAGACAAGTTAAGCTCTCATTACATCGATCTTCTGAATCCATCAGTGTAATAATTGCAGACTGAGTGCAGTGTATTAATCTAAAAGCAGCTCTAGTTCCTGTGTTGTGATTCATTGTCTTGGGTGCTACTTCCTCTTTGAGCCTGCATGTTTTATAATACAGCAGTTCTGACCTGTGACTCACATTAACATTTCCAAAAGAATCATCTGATGACTTTATTCCTTATTTCATTTAATGTGGATGTGCTATAAGCATGTTTGACTATAACTAGCTACCTCCATGGACCATCCATAGTGTGTTTTTCCTTAACTAGAACATATGGTATTTCCAGGTTAATTAACATTATTGTGCAAGCTGCTCTTGCAATTAGAAGCAGCATGCTCATGACCAGGTAAAGCCCAATCCTCCAGTGTTGTATGTCTCGCTCCGATGGTAAAGGACATGTTTTGAATGCCTCATGATTAAGCATTAGAAACAATCACTCTTTATTAGCACACCCACTGTTGGTCTTGCTGTTGTTGGTCAACAATGTATATAGTTAATTGCATACTGTAGTAGCATTGTGCTAAAATGGCAGTGTCTTGATGAATTCTCTTGTAGGAGTCAGATGATCTCAGTAGAGGACTGTGAATTCATCAAGAAATTTGAGGTGGCCAACTCTGAGGAGAAACAGGTCATTCTGACCAATGAAGGACATCAGGTATTGAGTACTCATCCAACACGTGTTAGCAGTTCTCCTTTATATTTCTGTGGGCATTGTGCTGATGTACAATTTACCGTATAGGCATTGAGATAAGCGAAAACCTGTTCAATCAATCTGTTCTGTCAACGTTTTACAATTCTACCTCAAAAGACTTTAAACCACCTGCAGTGTCTTGGCTTTTCAAACCAAGGGGGTAAGCTTCTCCTCACAACGCGTACCTCCTATGGCGCCATTTTGATGCTAACAAGCACTCACCCCCCGTTAGCATCCCATTGACTGCCATTCATTTTGACATCACTTTGACAGCGAATAACTTTACATCTGAAGCGTTTAAAGACTTTATTTGTCCATTGTTTATTTCTTAAGAAACACAACAATGTATAAAAGGCCCCATTACCTTGTATCTCATGTTATGGCTCCGTAGTAGACGTAGTAGTAGTAGTTTTTGTAAAAATAGGCTAACGATTGTGTCATAACCACGGGACTTACTGTCGCACAGTAGAGGAATTACCGTACAGTACAGGAGAAGCTCGCAGGCAGTTTCGACTTACATTAGCTGTTTAAGTTTAATTACTAATGTTAACTAGCATTTTAGTTAGCAATAATTAGCCTGTGTCCATGTTATCTCCTTACATATACCTACGCTCACCGTCTCTGCAATATTCGGAATGATTGAGATTTCTCTTGGCACAGCTACCAGAAGACTTACAACTTTCAGACAGGTTGCTCACGTCACTTTTACGTCGTCTCTCTCAGTTGGAGGCTGCGCAGTAAAGCTCGGCGCTCACCGGAAAAGGGCTTCTAATATCCTTCAACGGGATCTGTTGGTCCATTCTATATACAGTCTGTTTCAAACACATATAACATAGACTTCCTGGTTCATTCCTTATTTTTTACCTGTACCCAGTACTAACATGCCTACCCCAAATGCAGCCTCTTGCATTGTTTTGCTGTAGTGCTATTGTGGATCTTAAAGGACCCTTATGCTGTAACATAAGTAGTTTGCTGACCTGAGTTAGTCTTTTGACTGTTTTTTTGAAGTGTCAGGCAGAATAAAAGCAAGGCAGTTTGTTCAAATAGTGAATTGGTACATGGGTGCTGTGTCTTTCTGATGTCGTATGAATCTTTTGTTTTTGCTCAGTGTGCAAAGACCTTTCTGAACCTGATGGCACACATCTCCAAGGAGCAGACAGTCCAGTACATCCTGACTCTGATTGATGACACTCTGCAGGTAGACAAACATACCAACAACTGTGTGTGAGAGAGAGAGAGAGAGAGAGAGAGAGAGAGATTAATTAATTAATTACCCCCACCAACCAAGAGGTTTGCTTTAGGCTTTGTGTGTATTTAAAGACTTATTTGTGGTTTTAAATAAATTAAATGACATTATTGATAACTAGCGGTGGAATATTTCCCTGTGATGGCCACGGGAGATTGTTTTCATGATCCTGTATAAAATGATCTAAAATAAAAACCATAACAGCTAGAGCATGATTCTTTTGGCAGAAGAAAGCTAAGGCTTCTGTCTTTAGCTTCATTACGTTGTGACGCTTCTGATGACGCTATCACGTTACGTGACGTCAGATGCCAAACCGCCTGATACTATTCTATTGCCGATAAAACTATCAAAACGCCTTTACAATCTGCTCATAAAAATAAGCATATCTCAAAAACTAAAAAAATTACTTGGTTCAAATAACTAATGGAGTGTTAAGAAATACTGTGTTCATGTTTCTACATTTAGAAATCTTTTGGATTAATTAATGTTTTTTGTGTTTATTTAGTATAATTTGATTAAAAAAAAAACTTGTCAGACTTTTGTATTTCTTTTATTTATGACACAATGTCAATACTTTAATTGATTATTATGGTTTATTGACTTGCATAACCTGTTAGCTTAGGATGTACTGATTTTAGGGATAGAAGTATTTGAAGATACTCCAAGAAATGACATCACAATAAGCAAAAATACCTATGTAGGCACTGGTTGACAATTTCTATTTCAGAGTTCAAAGGGTTAAACAATTAACAGTAGTTACAGTTTATTTTTAAAAAATAGTAAAGAATTGAATTGGTGAATATACTGTTAAAACCGAAGTAATCTGTTATATAGAGTTGGACTTCCCATCCTCTTCCCTTCTAAAGCATGTGTTTAATTACTACAGTTTTACTTTAATTTTGTGCAGAAAATAAGTCTTTACAATCCAGGAGCTTATCAACAACCTTAATTCATGTGTGACTCAGGAGAACCATCAGCGGGTCAACATCTTCTTTGACTACGCCAAAAAGACGAAGAACACCGCCTGGTCCTACTTCCTTCCCATGCTGAACCGTCAGGACCTTTTTACTGTCCACATGGTGAGTTAAGAGTTGATGATACGAAGTGGTTGTCAGTCATATCACAATTCAAGCTGTCCCTGCAACATTAGACTAGTTGGCCATCATGAGGAACAATGTCAGCCTTTACATTAAACAGGGTCAACATAGGTTCACAGTGGACTGTGAACTAGGTGAGGAAACATCTCTAGTCCATGCTTAAAACCTAAGCACATTGTAGTATTTTTAGTTGCTGACATGCATAATCTATCAAACATCATAGGTTATTAAATAGAATATCATAGATTATATTCCACAGTTAAAATGGTAGATTCCATTACATTTTTCACAGTTGACTCTACTTCTAATCATAGGAAGGCATCAATAATTCCTCACAAAGCAACCTTCTCCTTTTCCCACGAAAACAGCCAATTAATGTAATGATTTCTACCTGCCACCCTTTTCAAAGGATGACCACCCAACGACAAACTATGATAGGGCACACACAGCTTAATTATAAATGCCAGCCAGATGGCATCCAGCAGGTGGGCGTCATGTGACCCAAAGTCTGCAACACAGCACTTTAACTCAATTCAACTATCATGCTGACTCTTGCTTTTAAAATGGAGACTCGGTTTTTCTACATATCATTTCCTAGCAAAGGAGGAAATTGGAAAACGGAATATGTTACTGTCTCATCACAGGGCACAGGAAACACTTTACAAGCCAAAATTGTGCATGAGGTAGTTGATGTGGCTTCAGGCATTTTCACACTTGGATGAGGTTGTAGATCACGTTTTGTGTTCAGTCAGTATTTTGGTGCGGTTTCAAGTCAAGGTATTTTAAATTGAAGTACTTTTTATTTCCATGTGTCTAGCCTTCATCCTTTTCTCTCTTTTTGTATTTCTTTCTCTCCCTGGAATTTAAATTAATGAAGCTCTAATGCACCGTAGAAGACTTGATCAAAAAAAGTTGTAGCTTTTTTTTAATAGCTCCTCCTTACATACCTGCAAACTAGTCGCTTTTCGGCGAAAATCGACGTTTTGAATGGGAAAATGTCATCCACGTGAATCGTGTAGATCCGAAGAGTTTTTATTTAGGGGGGGGTCCGAGACCCGGTGCTAATATGGCACCGGTGCCTTAACGACCGTTATCTACCGGACCGAATAGCAACGCGGATTTCGGTGCCTTATTTAGGTGCCACTTAAATGCCTGCGCTTCTCTCTGATGCTCCGAAAACGTACGTTAGAGGGAACTGAAACATCGCCGCACGGGACGCTAGTTAGTTAACACTACACTCGACAGCAGGTAACGTTAGCCTACCGTTAGCAGCTGGAGTAAACCTTATATATATGTCAATGGAGTAAACACGGTTAAAATGCTGACAGCTAAACGGTGTAAAAGTGTCTATATTTCACTGGAGAGGACTGTAACACCAGACTGTAGCTGCCATTGTCTGAAAAACAACAGACTAAGCCTCGCCTCGCCAGCTTCATGCTGCATTTAAAGTAATTGTAAAATACCCTTTTCCCATCCAGTGTTTTTTTTGTTGTCATTAACAGGAATTTACTGGTGAAATAAGTTATTATTACATTTTTAATAAATAATTTAATTTTAAATGTGTGTGTGTATATATATATATATATATATATATATATATATATATATATATATATATATATATATATACACACACACACACACACACACACACACACACACACACACACACATACATACATACCTTACGACTAAAACAAAGCAACAAAATTGTAAAATTGTCTGTTTCATCAATGGTGAAAATACAAGTTTATTGTTTGTATATTTTACATCAAAAAGGAAAATTTCTCAAGGAAATGCTACATGATTGCCATTGCTGCCATTTTAGTAATAATTAACAAATGCTATACCGTGATATTTCAGTGCAATTGATTATGGCCTTCCTGTAAATGTATACTGTTGAATGACTGTTCTTGCACAACAATATGAATTTAAAATGTCCTTCCTTTATTAGGCGGCGAGGATCATCGCTAAGCTGGCTGCCTGGGGCCGTGATCTGATGGAGGGAAGTGATCTGAACTACTACTTCAACTGGATCAAAAGCCAACTCAGTTCACAGGTATTTAAATCTGAATGTTGTTGCTAAAATATCTTGTGATATATAAAAGTCTGTGTATCTAAATATCTGGATTACTGAGGTGGTTTTGGCTTTTTTGGCTTTTGTCATTGATTGAACTACAAAAAAACTAACCTGTTTATATATTTTGTCATTTTACAGTAACCTTTTTTTACTGTAAAATTGTGTGTTCTGTCTGTTTTATGTGACTACTACAGTACAGTGTAGTTCAGTACAATAGTAGCCATATAAGGTGATGGGAAACATGTTGCCTGATAGTAGCAGTTTAAGGAAGGTGATAGCAGGTGTCACCAGACTCAGTGAATTTACTATTGTCAAGGTCATTCATTTTCAAGATAACTCTAAGTAAGTAAGTGGAGTATATACTCATTTGAAAATTAAAAGTTATGTATGATGGTTTTGTCGTTGGAAAGGTCCAATTCATTGGGATTTATCTTCTTGGCAGCATGAATGTGCAAATCATATGTTTGTGTCTGTGCACACTGTATACTGCATGATTGAGTTTTAAAATAAATGAACTAATTAGATATATCATGTCATGGATAATTAATTTCTTAGATATTAGGACATCAATCTCCAAGATACATTGGCTTTGTCTTTCTCATGTGGAGTATAATTATTTAAACGGCAAAAGTAATTTCTACTTTCTATCTCTATTCATTTTCACTTAATTCAATTCTGTTGTTTGAGCTCAAGGTGAAAACCTTGCCAGAATGATTGAAATGTACTGTAACGTATTTATTCATATTGACTTGCCTGTCAGACCTTGAGTCTATTGTACGCTGTGATGTAGGTGCTAGCTTTGCCTTGAAGATGAATGCACCAAAGAGTGGGCTGATAACACCTGAATATTAATTCCCAGTTTCTTTATGCTTGTACATTGCACCCTGGTATTTCTAAAATATACAGAGGTGTTCATCGATTCAGATATAGTCAGCTCTTTCAAAAGCATGATTTTATCAATTTCTCTTTTTATTAAACATTCTGTGTCTTTGCAAAATATGTTCTCAAACTATAACTGCTTCTTGAAATTGCGTTTCATTATTCATTTCCCTTCTCAACAGCCAATCAACAAATCAGTCCGCATCCGATGTCACTGAATTGCATTTGTGGTCAAGCTTACAGCACATACTGTGTAGTCCAGCAGGACTGTGACTTAGCTCAAAGCTATGGATTTTGAAAAATTGTGCACCTGTTTGTTTTGTTTATCTCTCATTAGAACCTACATGGTACAGGTCCAGAAACAGGCTCAGGAGCAGGAACTATTTCCCCCAGTGAAGTGAGTATCCGTGAAGTGCATCTTCAGTCAATCTGGCGCTTCCACAAAAACAAAAACCCTCAATGGCAGGATTTGTGCAAGCTGGCATCTGCCAGGTGTCACTGGACTTTCACATCTTTTCTTTCCCCTATTTATCTCTCCCATCCTGTTCTTGCACTCCAGTTATTCAAACTGCAGATTGTTAGAGTCCTGAGTCTGTTAGAGCAAGTTTAAAGGAATTCTCCATTTGGACAGCATGGTGTTTGCTGCAACTGATTGGTTTTAACTGTAGGAATTGCATGCAGTAAGCCACTTCTCCTTAATGCTGAAAGTGCATGACAAACAGCTTTTCCTGTTTTAGGATAACAAGGGG
The DNA here is from genome assembly GCF_031162955.1 of Sander vitreus. Taxonomy (NCBI): domain Eukaryota; kingdom Metazoa; phylum Chordata; class Actinopteri; order Perciformes; family Percidae; genus Sander; species Sander vitreus. The sequence goes on from NC_135866.1 coordinate 16,303,139, forward strand.
AAATTGTTGTAGCATTTGCACAGCAGCAGCATCCTACCATTTTATACTCCATACAAGCATAGTGTGATTATTCTGAGAAGTGTGCTCAGAAATCTATTAACATGAGCACTAACTAATAATTGAACATCATCTTTTCCTCTGCATTTTCAACCAGGTTACCTCCACTCTTCTGTCCTCACTGCTGCCTGTTCTTCTTGCTGGACTTCTTTGCTTTTCTTCAACCGCTGTTAATTAACAGATTAATGTGATCTATTTTCTCCTCTCAGCTTCCTCCACTCTAATCTCAATTTACATTATTTTGCTCAGGTGTGATGGGACACTTTTCCCTGCTACTGCTCTGTGTTGTACTATTGGGTCTGTGATCTAGCATGTGGTCATGTATATTACTATGGACTGCATGTGCGATGCCTCAGGTTTGATCGGTGGAGGTAATGCAAGTTTTGGACTGGCCTTCTTCTATGTGCTGTATCTGCTTGTCAACTACTACGTGTTTCAGAACTGCACTAATTGTACTTGACCTTCTAACATGTTTGTTTTCCTGATTACACAGCTAAGGCTCACGCTTCGGTTTGAGTAAATGTTTGCCTCTGTCCTTTGCAGAGCTCTCAGTACGTCCAGTGTGTGGCTGGGTGCCTACAACTGATGCTGAGGGTGAATGAGTATAGGTTCGCCTGGGTGGAGGCTGATGGAGTCAACTGGTGAGTGATAACTCCTTATTAACAGAGTTCCTACAGTTTTTCACAGTCTAGACTTTAGTCTAATTTCAGTCTAGACAGAGAGATGACAGCTGGAAATTCGAGGAGAGATAGGGTTGTACTTGGCTTACAGACAGACAACAATTTAGAATAAAGTACACAAAAGGACAGCAATGAGTAAATCAATAATTAATACAAAAAGTACTCAAGAACACAGGGTTAACACCAACGCCACTTTTGTCATCATCGCTTTTCACCTAACCCATCTAAAGAAAGCAGCAAGAAGAAAAAGCCAGAACTTAGAGGACCACCCTGTCAGATCCATAGCCAGTAACAGTCCAAATTACATTTTATTACTGATGGAATAAAACACTTCATGTACCTGTTAGTAACATCTTCAGAGAGGTGGAATGTCCTTCCTAGTGGAAGCAAATTAAACTCACTTTATGAAGGGTGCTGGGTGCCCCCTGATTCCTATTTCCGTGAAGAGTTTTCCCGTAGAGCTGGCTACATAGCCCCTGCACCCCACCTCAACTGGGCGTACCTTCACCCTTCAGCCTCGGCCCTCTGCTTCAGCTGCTAGATTGGAGTGCCGCAGCTTCTTACGCTCATAGGCTTCATTGACCGCATCCTCCCACGGGACTGCCAGCTCAATGATGTAGCCATGTTGGCAGAAGGTGGACCACATGTTCACATCTTTAGCTTGTCACACACATTTTTTTCTATATACAGCATTGTAAAAACAAGCCTTAGTGCTTGATTTGGATTTGATAATTAGTGCACATCTATGAGCACCACATCTCTGCACTTACCAGCTATTTCTCAAATGTATGACTTGCTGTCTAGCTGTAGTCATTAGTACTCTGTAGTTTGAGCGCCTCTTCTGTTATCTAAAGACTGTCTGTCTGAACATTTCATTCTCATCCATCATCAGAGATAATGGATGAGCAGCATGCAGGCACACAGCTGTGAAAGCTATTCTGTTAACAGATGGTAGATATAGATGGTCCTTTTCCCAGCACTTTATTTTTTTTCCATTTTTAGTTTTTATTAATTTATATACTGTGTTTTTATGTTTAAGCATCACAGCGGTGCTGAGCAACAAGTGTGGCTTCCAGCTCCAGTACCAGATGATCTTCTGTGTTTGGCTCCTGGCCTTCAGTCCTCAGCTCTGTGAGCAGTTGAGACGCTACAACGTAGTGCCAGCCCTGTCAGACATCCTTCAGGAGTCTGTCAAGGAGAAGGTCACTCGAATCATTCTGGCTGCCTTCAGGGTATGTGGAGAATTGTGTCTCTAAAATTCCTCTTTTCACTGATAATGTTTTGACCACACTAACTGAATTTCTGTCCAACATCTTGGCCTAGGGGAAACGCAAGATTATCTTACTTTTTAAATTTTTTTTAAATGTACTTTTGTAGTAACATTTTACCACATAAAGTTTTTTTCTGTTTGGCAAAAAGCTATTAGATATTTTGAAAATTCCTTGCAAATGATTGCAGATCATAATGTTCTTCCAGCACTTATAGTGTTATACTGATATAGGACAGTCTGTGCATTGTTTAACAGAGCACTTTAAACATTTGCATTTAGTAAGGCTGTATACTTAATCACAACAAGAGCAACCTGAAATTACACTTAAATGACAAATGAGGCAGCCCATAAAAGATACATAAATACAATTTATGATTATGCTGCCCTTTTAATCTACCTGCCCTGATTGCTCAATCCACTGAATATCTAATGTAGTCCTAAGAGCTGCGTTCTGGACTTGCTCTGTTGTTTCACATTTGTGCCAGGTAATGAATTCCCCATACTATACCCTGACAAAATTAGGCCTAATTTATCTTCCCATTCTGTTGTGCTTTTTACTAGAGGAACTTAGTGCGTCTGACAGGGCACTAACACAGGTCTGAAACATCTGAGAAATACATTGATGTGATAACTTCCAGGTCTTTAGAGGGGTAGGTATTGTGTTTTGGAAGAGTATACAAATGATTGCTTGGTTCCTAAAATTAAGCATTATTATGCAGACAAACACACTTCTCTTAGTCAACCTACAGTATACTAATATTTCTTGTTAACAGTAATAATCCTCTGCTATAAGGCAAGGCAAGGCAGCTTTATTTGTATAGCACATTTCAGCAACAGGGCAATTCAAAATGCTTTACATGAAAACAGAAAAAAATTAAAAACAGATAAAATACGAGAAAAAAAAGTTACAGTGCAGTATAAGAAATTAAACATTGAAGAGCAGTTAAATCAGTTAAATATATAAAAGCAGATAAAATAACTTTCCTGGACTCAGTGATCCATTTCTTGGAAAGCCAAAGCTTTTTGACCAATATGACAGATATCTCAAGCAGTCCGGCCCATTTTTTCTAACCATCTCACCCACTATGGGTCCAGATGCGTCGGACGGCTTTGAGATTTCATTCTCCATAGTTACAGAAGCTTTTCTTGAGTATACTCTTATCTTTTTCGATGTGGTCGTCACCGCAAAGCTTAGTTCTTTTTTTCGGCAAACCTTGTAAAACCCGGTACCGCCCTGCAGACAAAAATCTTTTAATAGCCAAGAACGTGTTCTTAAACTATTTTTATTTATTCTGCAGTCTGTCTCTAAATAGTCAAGAACTCGCTCAGAGTGTTGATAAACTATTTTTTTTTCTTTTTTAGGCCTTCTGCCTAAATTAGTTAGTTACTTCGACTAACTTTTTGACCAGCCCAACGTCTGTCTCTTCTGTCACTCTATTTCCATGCCTGCATCAGAGAAACAATCAGAGATATGTCCGTTTCTGCAAGAGAATGTTACTACCAATATGGCAGACATCTCATGCAATCCGGTCCATATTTTCTAACCATCTCACCCACTGTGACACTACTTATATATACTATAACACAGATACGCTGTACCTGACCACCCTCAGCACATATCATATTGAATGCTAAACAGATTCATGTTGAGTCAAAGAATTATGCCGTAGAAAAAAAATATAGATTTTTAATTTCATTTAAAAATCGATATTTTTTTCTAGCCTTAATGATTCTAGGTTTGTCCAACCCGGCAACACCAGACAGTCTCAGAGACCTTGGTCACAGTTACAATGGTGTGGTAAATGCCATTGATTACATGATTAGTAATATCATGCTCCTTCACTAGTGGAAGAAAATGTGTAGCTGAGGTAGGGCTGGGCAATATATATTAGAGCTTAGATCTGGCCCAAAAAATCAAGCCCAACCCGAGCCCGTGCACGTTGTGTCCGAGACCGGCCCGGCCCGACACATTAACTGGAATTATGAGCCCGAGCCCGATTTCAACCCGACACTTTTTTTAATACGTGGGCCGTTATAACTGACGTTCTAAACTACAATTCAGAGTTGTTTGAACTCAACGCATTTCTCTGTGAGGGCTTACTTCGCCCTCATGCTTGGAGAAGTAACAAAAGAGGACGTTGAAGGCTGACTATCATCTTTTCTGCCACGGCGAGCCTGCTTCATGTGTCTGTTCATCATCGTTTTATTTGCTGTCATAGGCGAGCAGCGTGCCGCACTTAGCCTAATGCACTCGACAAAGCCGACACATATGTTGTCACTGCCCACGACTTGTTTAAAATGGTTCCATACCTCCGACTTTCCTCCAAACTTGCTCAAAGGTAATTCTTCTGTTTTTCTTTTTTTCTTTACATCCTCAAGCTCCATGTTGCACTTAAGCTACACCATACAGCCCAGCAGCCCCGGTGTGATGTGTGCGAGAGGAGGAGACTCCGCGCATGACACGTGTTGCATTTTGTAACTGTAGTCCAACTTGTGTAACTTTTTGGACACATTTGTTACTTTGGCCTAAATATAGCCTATATAGATAATGTTTCTGATTATGGCATAGCTTTCTACCCACCTAATTAGGCTAATAAAGTAATGATTAAAAAAAACACAAATGCTTGATCAAGGGCCCGGCCCGAGGATAGTGGCGGAAAATAACGGCCCGGCTCAGGCAGAGAATCTAAACGCTAATATATATCGATATTATATCGACATCAATATACGAGGCTGGATATCTTCTTACATTTTGGATATCGTAGTATTGTGATATGACACACGTGTTGTCTTTTCTTGGTTTTAAAGGCTGCATTACAGTGAAGTGATGTAATTTTCTGGACTTACCGGACTTACTTACTGTTTAATAATTTGCCATGGTATCCACATTATTGGTGATTATTTATCAAAACTCTGTGTAAATATTTGTGAAAGCACCAATAGTGAACCCTTCAATATCGCCACAATATCAACATCAATGTATTTGGTCAAAAATATCATATTTGATTTTCTCAATATTGCCCAGTTCTAAGCTGAGGAAGGTATTTAAAGTTGCCAGTATTTCTCTGTCAGCCATTTCCCATCAGTATTTCACTGTCATTTTAACCTCAGTAAATTGGCATTTGTTTTCCTGATGGACTACCATTCCATGTCTTTTTGTTTACTGAAAGAAATTGGTTTGAGACAACATTTTAGAGTATGTATTGTTGTACTGTATTATGTTTGCCTCAATGGATTGCATCTGTTCCTGCTTTGAATTTCCCCCAAAGCTCATTCATCACACCTCTCACGTCAGCAGAGCTGTCACATAAAACGTTTGGGAATGTTCCCGCAAGAGAAATGGGCTCAGTTTTTAATTGGTGAGAGAAGTTTGTAGTTCAGTTTCATATTACAGCTAATTAAAAACAACGGTGGGCAGTGGACACTGAAACCTCTTGATGTTGGGTGGGTTTTCCTGAGAGTTGTTCAACTTACCTTGCAGTAACTGTCTTTGATTTAGAGTGAGGAGAGCTACAAAAAGCATTGTTCCTCACCAACACTCCCTAGTTGGGGCTCTCTTTAGTGTGTCATGCCGATTTTGAGGAATTTGGGATTATAACATGTACAGTAACAATTATCTTTTTACAAAATCCTTTACAAACATATTCCACATTCGTCCTAACTGCAAATTAGCCTGCTCACCACATGGGACTTGCAATGTGACATAAATTATCCGGACCATCTAAGAGTTGGAAAAAAAAAAACGTATTTAATTAGGCTGCAGAAAACATGAAACTTCTTTTAGCCATAAGCCTTTAAAGGCACTCAGGCTCTAAACATTTGCTGTGAGCTGGCCTATTTGCTCTATTTGAGAGGGATGTTGTGCACACATCAAAGGTTATTGCAAGAAAGAAATTGCCAGATATGTGTAGTTAGCTGTAGATATGCCCTCAATGGGCTTAGGGGTTCAAGCTAAATATGGGTTGGGTTTCCTAAACTACTTGGTTTTATTGTGGTAAATGTTGATTAAATTTCTGTCACTCAACTAGTCGATTAATCGACTGATTGTTGCAGCACTGAGTTTCTTATGCACTCATTCATTCATTGATTTGTTTGGTATGAATAGGTTATTTTCAGATGTTGAATATCTTAATTTCTCAACCAAATTGCTCACTTATAAGTGTAGTTATTAATATACAACATCTGTTCCTCACACTGTCCCCTCTTACAGAATCTTCTGGAGAAGTCAGCAGAGAAGGAGACTCGTCAGGAGTACGCCCTGGCCATGATTCAGTGCAAGGTGCTAAAGCAACTCGAGAACCTCGAGCAGCAGAAATATGACGACGAGGACATCACCGAGGACATTAAATTCCTGCTGGAGATGCTGGGAGAGAGCGTACAGGATCTCAGGTACCCAGTCGATTCCATTGCATAAACAACAAAACATTCAGTCATGAGTAGTTCCGCTACAGAGAGCAGATTGCGAAAACATTGTGTTATATTCTGTAAAAAAAAATAAGGAAGAGTATATTATAGTGCTGTACATGAATCTGATCAACCTTCATGAAGCTAGTCTATTTTCTCATTTATTACATTGCTGTTTATTTTGAATGCTGCGTGGCTGTAAACAATGCAGCATTCAGAATAGATGTGTACATATAGAAAGTTAGATATTCTCTTTACTTAAAGTGTGTTCAACTAGACCATATGCTGTACCTCTCAGTACAACAGGTGGGTTGAAAGAAAGCAGCTTTTCTGCAGAGGGACAACTAAAAGAAGATCTTTGGACTGTCCTCTTGTTGGGGGAAAAACAAAAAAAATGTTTAATGTATGTTGTGTTTTTAATCAACAGCTCATTTGATGAGTACAGCTCTGAACTCAAGTCTGGCCGCCTGGAATGGAGTCCTGTGCACAAGTCTGAGAAGTTCTGGCGTGAGAACGCCGTCCGCCTGAACGAGAAGAACTACGAGCTCCTCAAGTAGGATGAAGCATTTATTGTAGCGACCCACAAGGGCACAATGATGTTGGATATGCTTTATCATACACTCAGATGTTGCCACTAGAGAAGTGAATTATTATGTATTCTAAATTTGAACGTGAGAACGGAAATGAAAAGATGTGATTTAATTCTAAAGGGTTGAATTGAATTTTAATGAAGTTTTTTTTCTTCTGTAAGCTGCATATTAAAATCAGGCTTTTGCTAGCATGCAAACGTGCTAAACTAAGATGGTTAACATGGTAAACGTACCTGCTAAACATCAGCATGTTCGCATTGTCATTGTGAGCATATAAGCATGATGACATTAGCATTTAGGTCAAAGCACTGCTGTGGTACAGCCTCACAGAGGTGCTAGCATGACTGTAGACTCTTCAGTTACTGTGAGCTTTTTGTGAGTGGCATATACAAATTTGAAATATTTGGTACGGTTTCCCAAATTGAAAAATATGGTATGATATTAAGTAAAAGTAGTCTTTTAATTCAAGGGGAACTATTGTGATATACTTTATTTAATGTCTATATATATATATATATATATATGGGCTGTCAAAATAACGCGTTAATTTCGATTAATTGAGAAAAAATAACGCGTTAAAAAAATTAACGCAGATTAATCCATTCCATATTGATGTTTGCATACAGACGAAAATCTGGTGCCACTGATATGTCTGCGCTTCTCTCTGATGCTCTGAAACAGACGTTACAGGAAACACAAACCCCGCTGCATGTGACGCTAGTTAACACAATACTCAACAGCAGCTAACGTTAGCCTACCGCTAGCTAGTAGCTGGATTCAACACGGTTAAAATGCTGACAGCTAACGTTAAACGGTGTAAAGTTTGACTGTAGAGGATTCAACACCGGTATGTAACAATCTGCAGCTGCCGTCGGAGAAACGACACACACTGGTAAACTACAGCCTCGTGGTGCATTTGAAGTTATTGTAAATGTCCTTTTCCTATCAGGTTGTTGTTTTTGTCGTTCAACAGCAATTTACTAGTGAAATAAGTTATTGTTATACATTATTATTAAACATTTAATTTTGACCATATGGCCTTAGCAATAAACAAGCCGTTCTTTAATGTCACCAACTGTTGTTTAGTACCATTTTTTTTTTTTTTTTTTTTTTTTTACTTTCTTAAAGTATCGGTTCAGGCACCGTTAATTATGTATGTGATTAATTAATCACAGAGTATGTAATTAATTAGATTAAAATTTTGAATCGATTGACAGCCCTAATATATATTTAATTTTACAATATCAGATGTTCATATTAAACACAAAGCTTTAAGTAATGAGGTAATCATATTTAAAAGAAATCCCTGTGAGCCAGAACCTCAGATTTCAGACCGTTCTGAACACTGCATCCAGCAGTTATTTCTACTCTCAAGCTTACGTCAGCTCGTGCCATATTTCTATATATATGGTCACCTGCTCCAGACACATTAGTGCAAGTGTTTACATCACATCCACTGCTACATGTAGCTACATGCTAACATCCGGGAAAGCTGTAATCTTGGTTGCTGATGTTGTTAATTTCTCAGTTGGTGATTACAGGTGCAGCAGCCATGGGCAGTATGAGAAAAACTATGGCTGAGGTCGAACTTTGACCCTCTTGCTCATATGTGCTGCGCAAAGGATCGTGGATCAGAATAGATTTTCCATTAATAGACTTTTCCTTCTTTAACAAAAACAAAAGTTGAATTATACACTTCTAGAGACAATATATCATGAGACATTTCTAAAAAACTAATAGTTTTTTTTCCCACCCCTACTAAATAATATGGTAGTATGGGTATTGGAATGCAGAAAAAGTGTTTTTTGAACATTAAAACATGTAAACATGTTCAATTAGGAACCCAAAATACAAGTATGAACTGGAAAGTGAGCATAATAGGTCCCCTTTAATGGAACTGAAACCTAATGTTGAAAAGTTTAGGGTAAAAAAAAAAATACATCGATTCTTGTGTTTAGATTATAGGTATTATTATAGGTATATTGGCATTAAACGTCCATGGCCACATTTGTTCAAACACTCACATTGAGTTCTGTGGTAACACTTGTCTCAGATTGACACTCACCATCATCTTGTCTGATGATTGCACAGCCCTTCAACATTGTTTCTTTCGTGTGTGTGTGTGTGTGTGTGTGTGTGTGTGTGTGTGTGAGTGAGTGAGTGATCTAAGGACTCAGATCACAAGAGATAAAACATCAATTTGTGTTCTTTGTTATTCCAGTCACACACACTGTTGGGGCTACTGACATTGAGTAAAAATCCTGATCTACACATGTCATTCTCTCATCACTGTCCTCTCTCTGTAATTAGCTCAGGCATCATTTCAGCTTGTATTATCCCCCTTCTTTCTTAGTCTTTTCACCCGATTCTCTCGATGCTTTGTCTCACTTTAAACCCGGAGGTGTCACTTATTCAGATGCCTTATGTCTTATGCCCATGGATTTTGATTTTAGAGTTTTGGTTTTAAAGTAACATTGGCTTTGAGAAAGATCAGTGCATTTTTACATCCAACACTTCTTCAGGGTTAAAGAATCTCATCTAATTTATTTTACAAAGCTTTGTCTGAAAAGTCTTTGCCTAGAAGCATCTGAGAAATATGTGATTTTCAGAGTGAAAAAGGTGTGATGTAATCTGCCTTTCGATGCAGACGGACCTCTCCATTTAAATGCATTCCATTTTGTCTGCCTTCAATAGGATCTTGACGAGGCTTTTGGAGGTGTCTGATGATCCTCAAGTCATAGCAGTGGCAGCTCACGACATTGGAGAGTATGTGCGGCATTATCCACGTGGCAAACGGTAAGGCATATTTCTGTGAAAAGCAATTTGTATCAAAGCTCAAGGCCGTTTTACAGTCGCTGTAGCCGAGCTCGCGCGCGCCAATGTGACGTCAAAATGACACAGATCAGGGGCGTTTCCAGGACTTCAGGAGGTTCGGGGCTTAGCCCGGACCATCCATCCATCCATCCATCCATGGATGGATGGATGGATGGATGCAATGCAAAATAGCAATTGGCTTGTTAATAGCCAGTGTATGTTCATTTTAGCTTTCCAGTTTGTATATGTAAGTCAAATGGCACCAACATTTGGCCTAATCATAACTGACCTGGCAACCCAAAGGCCAAGGTTTTGTTTCCAGATCTGTGTGGCGACCTATGATGCGGGGGGGTCTGGGGGTCCTCGCCCAGAACATTTTGAACATTAAACACTTCATTTCCTGCATTCAGGTGAACTTTTATGCACCTATTTCTACCTTTTTTCTGAATCAATTTATGCTGGAAATATGTAAAGGGAAACATAGGGGACAATTCAAAATATAAAAACATAATGGAATATATTGCAATAAGGCTCTCAGGCATTCTGTATTGCTTTCAACTATTTATTCTTCTTTGGATCGACTTTTCTAATTATATCTGAGTCAGCACACATGTAGCCCATCATTTACTCCTCCCTCCTCTTTTGCGTCTTTTGTTGGGGAAGTAAATGTAAATGTTACATTAATTAATTTTAATGAATTAATAAAGCCCTGGACTGTACTATTTCAGATGTGTTTGAGCAAGATTTCTGCTCATGTTCAAAACTTTGTGCTCTTTCAAAATATAACTCATCCCATCTGTGTTCTCTGATTTGAAGGCGTCGTGGAGGAGTACTTAAACTTATGTTGTCCTTTTCTTTCATCTTATATTCAAAATGTATTCACTCCCTTAAGGAGTTAGATTACCCTTTACACCTTGTAGCATGTAACAACCAGAAACTCCAGCACATTAGATTCATCCCCAAACCATGTAGGCTAAGCACTGTAATGCAAGGTTAATAGAGCTGAGTCCTTAAAGTTGCACTTTCCAAGTTGAACCTCTTCTCACACCACTTTAACTTGAATGTAAGCCTAATGGTAGAGCACTTCTTGGTTTCAGCTTGAAAAGTTACGCTTACAACACAGTCTAATCACTGTTGCTTGCAGTCGCTATGGCAACACGTCATGGGCTTTGCTTATCTGAGCTGCTGGATCTTAGAGTCGGTAGCCTACCGCAGCGGCGGTCTTGTAGTCTCTCCTACCCGTGCTGAGCGGGCGAGGTCTCACTGTAGGTTCATAGTCTTGACTTCTCACACGCGATCAGGCACATAGAGAGACTGACGGACGGACACACACACACACACACAGCCACATATATGCTACAATTACCACAGTTTTCCCCACTCATCCTGTCTCTTTCTATCAGAGAGAGATAGAGAGAGAGCAGCAGATGGGGAGGGATCGCTTTGTGACAGGCACGGAGTAATAAGCGTCAGGTATGAATGGCCAGGCGATCAGGCATGTTTACATAGGCTATTGTCCAGTTTCATATTTGTCAGTCAACTTTTCAAAATACATTCGGGGCTACACTAAAAACATTCGGGGCTGAAGCCCTGGCAAAATCGGCTGACGCTGCCTCTGACGTAGATCTCGCTGCCGTGCCAGGATTTTGAGTGCGCGACCAGAGGGCGCGCACCACTCTGTTTTCAGCGGTGCACGATAAAGCGGAAACAGGAAGACGTCAATGCTGCTGCCAGTTCTGCCGTTGTTTACCTTTTTCTTCTTCTTCTAGTCCATAGAAATGGCAAAGTCTGTAGCCTTTCCTCATTAGCGCCACCTCTGTTCAGGAGAAGACTGCAACTAGTGTCGCGACCACCACCCGCAAGTATAAACAGTTGCTCCCATGACGTCACACTGGCGCTCGACAGCTCGGCTGCTGCGAGTATACCCCACGTTTTAATGCCACTGTGTAGAATTTCTGACTCTGGCACCCCGTTGTGGTAGTACAGCCTCAACAACATCACATTTAAAAGGAAAAATACTTACTGAACCCTCTGATTGGCCTGTACACATGAAGCTTATCCCATCTCCTCACAACCCCAGCGAAATGAGAGAGATTGTTGTCTTGTTTGTGTCCGATAATGCTGAAGTTCAGGATGTCTGTCGCTTCTGTCTTCCTTAATCCTCTGATGCTGCTAGTTCTTGTCTGGACACCTTATCCTCTCCCCATATTTTAGTTTGTTATCCTAAAGACACTATGTGATTGACATATTAATCTTATTACCCTGTGATCAGGTCTCAGGGTCGATATGTCCTATTTCCAGCCTTGCATTTCGAATTAGACCCCACTACTTTTAATGCACCCAGTTTGTATGTAACGGTACAAGTGTTCCTGTGCTTTCACCTACTTTTCTTTTCTCTAGTCACACCATTTACTGTGTTATCACATGCATTATGCTGGCCTGTTTTCCTCTTCAAAGCATTATATCCTTTTACAAGGCCAGAGACCCTTCAGTCAGGCTGGATTAAATTACCTGATGCTAGACCACTGAATTACCTAAAACATGAAAATAGTACCTGTTGTCTGTGTAGATAAAGGGTTTCTCCCATTATTCCTTTTATATTCCTCCCATTTCAGGGTGATTGAGCAGCTGGGTGGAAAACAGCTGGTGATGAATCACATGCACCACGAGGACCAGCTCGTCCGTTACAACGCCCTGTTGGCTGTGCAGAAGCTCATGGTCCACAACTGGTATGAACACATTCGTTGCTTCATTGATGTCGTGCATTCAGATGTTGTCATGAGGAAAATTAGCCCTTACAGTTTTAGTTGAACCAGGCTTTCTGACATTACATAACAACCCCTGTATGTGCATACAAATGATTCCCTGCAGTCCCTGCTCACCCTCACAGGTATTTTCAGTTATTTTTGGCTGATTAGACCTCTGCTTTGGTTGAAGTTGGGCGGAGTGATGCTGGGAATTATGTGAGGTTAATGGACTGTGTACTGATAAGATTGATGATATTATAATTTGCTCCAACAAAGCCAGAGCTTCACAGAGATGTCACTAACGCTCAGTCTGTACGATGTGTACAGACTGACAGACAGACAAACAGTCCTAAACAAAAAGGTCTACTCAAGCAAAATAAGTTAAATCCCCTGTGTGGGTAGACTGTGTCATGGCTTTTAAAGATGATCTGAACTTAAATATGTGTTTATTACGTCAGCATTCAACTGTTAGTCAGTATTTGTTCATTTTGTGACGTCCAACAGGTCACGTCTTACCAACTAGCTAACTGTTTTTACTGTGTTTTATGTTATTCATGGAGAATACGAAGAGAAAAATATAGAAGACAGACATTAGTTTTCTTGCCCTTGTGTTCTTCACACATCAAGACAGAGTAGTGAGTCAGTTTGGATTTGATGACGTTAATCAGTTGCTTGCTGGTCCATCTTTATGGTTGTTTAGTGTGTGTCAGTGGCTGCTGTTTAAAACATTACCTCTGTGCATGCAACAGTTACCTAACGAGGCTAATGCTTGGTGAGAGCTGCTTATCTTAAAGGAGTAGTTTCACAGAGAGTTAGATGAGAAGACTGATAGGTTTTTTTATGTCTGTACTGTGAATATGAAGGTACAGCCAGCAGCTGGATAGCTCAGGGGAGAGAGAGAGAGAGAGAGAGAGAGAGAGAAAAATCTTCTTTCAATCAAATATTGATCAGTATCCTTAAAACTCCTCTATTCAAATCTCTCACCAGCACCATTACAAACTATGTGCTTTGTTTACTGAAGCGCTGGTCAATACTTCAGCTTTAATGTTAAGGCACCACTCCCTTGCATTTTCTCAGACCCTAACACTCAACCTGCCCATCATCTTTGTGTGTTTTCTGTCTACTGGATTGCTTGGAAACGCTAAAAATCATCAAGCAATAAGTGAAAATGTGTTTGTTTTGCTGCCACTATCTAAAACACACTCTGCTCCCTGAGCAACTGTGGATGGAGGTATTGTGTTACTGTTTTATATCATAGAGTAGAGCTGTTTTCCCATCTAAGTGGCCTTAATGTTCTGTGTAAACTGTATGTTCACTGAAGTGTGGGTAGAAGTTTATTTATCCACTGTAGCACAAAAGGTTTTCAGTCTTGTTTCAGTGACTGTGAAGAAAGAGAAGCAGATTCTCATTATCAGACCTACAATAGAAAGGAAGATGCATTTTCACCACCTCAACCTGAATACTGCAACTACCAGTGTAAGATAGATGTGTTTTAATCTATAACATGATGTAATAACATCTTACAGGCTGAAAGATCAGATAACCGCTGCAGAAAGAGAAAGGGCTGATGCAGGGTTAATTATGTGAATTATTTTTCCTTCTCCATATCACCCAGCTCTACTTCATACTCCAGACAATGTTGATTTGATATGGACATGGATATTTCATCACTCACAGCTTGTTGTCCAGCTATGTGAAAGCAGCAAGGTGTCATTTAAAAGCCCGGCACACAAATCGCATCTTCAAGACATTCATCTATTTTATTTTACTTATTTTACTACTCCTTGTAAGTCTTTATTTCGCCTACGCCTTGATGTGGTGACATCCTATGGCGTCACGGTGTTGCAGTGGTTAGACGCCTCACAGCAAGAGAGTTTTGGGTTCTGGCTTGGGCCCTTCTGTGTAGAGTTTGCATGTTCACCCCGTAGAGCTGGGCAATATGGAGAAAATCAAATTTCACGATATATTTGACAGAATGCCTCTAAATCGATAATGCGGCAATATTGTAGGGTTGAGAATTGGTGCTTTCACAAATGCTGCTGTTGATGGATTTTGCAATACCGTCATCACTGTGATAAACATGTTTTGGTTTTAGCACACACTCGAGGGGGGCAGAGTGTTTTTTTTCACAGTGCCAAATGCAAAAGCGCCAAAAGAAAAGGAAAAAAGAATTCTCTACTACATTTTGCTGTCATTTGTGGTTGCACTAGCGTCTCTGCTCCTCTACTCTGCGTGTTTGATCGAGGACAGGGCTCAGACACACACACACACACACACACACACACACACACACACACACACACACACACAAAGGCATGGATAGATATAAGAGAAATTATGATCGGGTCGGGCTCGGTCACATTAGCATTTGTTGTAAAATGGTGCTGTGGCTCCTTTAAGAGAGCTCAGTGCGTGTGTAAAGTGAGCAGAAGAGAGAGAGAGAAAGAGGAAGCAGACGTGTAGATGCAAGGGGGTAAGCGTCTGCCACCAAACCGTAGATCCTATGGCGCCATTTTGATGCTAACAAGCGCTCACCCGCCGTTAGCATTCCATATACGTCACTTTGACAGTGAATAACTTTACATCTGAATTGTTTAAAGACTTTATTTGTCCATTGTTTATTTCTTAAGAAACACAACACTGTATAAAAGGCTCCATTACCTTGTATCTCACGTTATGGCTCCGTAGCAGATGTTTTTGTAAAAATAGGCTAACGATTGTTTCATAACCACGGGACTTACTGTCGCATGGTAGAGGAATTACTGTACAGTACAGGAGAAGCTCGCAGGCAGTTTCGACTTACATTAGCTGTTTAAGTTTAATTACTAATGTTAACTACCATTTTAGTTAGCAATAATTAGCCTGTGTCCATGTTATCTCCTTACATATACAGTGGTGTGAAAAAGTGTTTGCCCCCTTCCTCATTTCCTGTTCCTTTGCATGTTTGTCACACTTAAGTGTTTCGGAACATCAAACCAATTTAAACAATAGTCAAGGACAACACAAGTAAACACAAAATGCAATTTGTAAATGAAGGTGTTAATTATTAAAGGTGAAAAAAAATCCAAACCATCATGGCCCTGTGTGAAAAAGTGATTGCCCCCTAAACCTAATAACTGGTTGGGCCACCCTTAGCAGCAACAACTGCAACCAAGCGTTTGCGATAACGTGCAATGAGGCTTTTACAGCGTCCTGGAGGAATTTTGGCCCACTCATCTTTGCAGAATTGTCCTAATTCAGTTACATTAGAGGGTTTTCGAGCATGAACGGCCTTTTTAAGGTCATACCACAACATCTCAATAGGATTCAGGTCAGGACTTTGGCTAGGCCACTCCAAAGTCTTCATTTAGTTTTTCTTCAGCCATTCGGTGGTGGACTTGCTGGTGTGTTTAGGATCATTGTCCTGCTGCAGAACCCAAGTTCGTTTCAGCTTGAGTACACGAACAGATGGTCGGACATTCTCCTTCAGGATCTCTTGGTAGACAGCAGAATTCATAGTTCCTTTTATCACGGCAAGTCTTCCAGGTCCTGAAGCAGCAAAACAGCCCCAGACCATCACACTACCACCACCATATTTTACAGTTGGTATAATGTTCTTTTATGAAATGCAGTGTTCCTTCTACGCCAGATATACTTGGACACACACCTTCCAAAGAGTTCCACTTTTTGTCTCATCGGTCCACAGAATGTTGTCCCAAAAGTCTTGGGGATCATCAAGATGTGTTCTGGAGAAATTGAGACAAGCTTTGATGTTCTTTTGCTCAGCAGTGGTTTTCTCCTTGGAACTCTGCCATGCAGGCCATTTTTGCCCAGTCTTTTTCCTGATGGTGGAGGCATGAACGCTGACCTTAACTGAGGCAAGTGAGGCCTGCAGTTCTTTGGACGTTGTTGTGGGGTCTTTTGTGACCTCTTGGATGAGTCGTCGCTGCGCTCTTGGGGTAATTTTGGGCGGCCGGCCACTCCTGGGAAGGTTCACCACTGTTCCATGTCTTCGCCATTTGTGGATAATGGCTCTCACTGTGGTTCGCTGGATTCCCAAAGCTTTGGAAATGGCTTTATAACCCTTTCCAGACTGATAGATCTCAATTACTTTCTTTCTCAATTGTTCCTGAATTTCTTTGGGTCTCGGCATGATGTGTAGCTTTTAAGGATCTTCTGGTGGACCTTACTGTGTCAAGCAGCTCCTATTTAAGTGATGCCTTGATTATGAACAGGTGTGGCAATAATCAGGCCTGGGTGTGGCTAGAGAAATTGAACTCAGGTGTGGACAACCACAGTTATAGTATGTTTTAACAAGGGGGGCAATCACTTTTTCACACAGGGCCATGATGGTTTGGATTTTTTTTCTCCTTTAATAATAAACACCTTCATTTACAAATTGCATTTTGTGTTTACTTGTGTTGTCCTTGACTTTTGTTTAAATTGGTTTGATGTTCCGAAACACTTAAGTGTGACAAACATGCAAAGGAACAGGAAATGAGGAAGGGGGCAAACACTTTTTCACACCACTGTACCTAAGCTCTCCGTCTCTGCAATATTCGGAATGATTGAGATTTCTCTTGGCACAGCTACCAGAAGACTTACAACTTTCAGACACGTTGCTCACGTGACATTTACGTCGTTTCTCTCAGTTGGAAGCTGCGCGGTAACGCTCAGCCATCACCGGAAAAGTGCTTCTAATGGCCTTTACTGGTCTCCGTCCAGAGCAACGGGATCTGTTGGTCCATTCTTATATACTGTCTGTGTAGATGCGAGGAGCAGAGTTGGTGGAATAAGTTTAGGTTGTGTACACAGTGTGTGCGGTGTCCGAGATAAACCCCAGACTGAAAGCCAAGTTCATTAATTTGCTCACCAGAAACGGGATTTTAACCCAAACGTTATTTATTTTTATAACGTCGGCCCTGGAGGTAACGAGTCTCCCCTGGTTTCCTGACCATGGTCAGAAATGAAGCAATCAGGAAAGGTTAACACATTGAACATTTTAACAGCTTATTAACGTGCGCTTGTTGCCCCGTGTGCGCTGATGTGCTCATCTGTTGACATTTCCGAATGCCTTCCTACAGTTGCTTAATAAAAGCGGGCTTTCCATACAAACAAACGTACATGTGTCATTATTATGAGAAAAAAAATTGGATTTTAACTGTCGGGCTTGGACACAAATTTCTTAATGCCTGTTGGGCTCGGGCCGTGTTCGGTCACGGCTCTGTCAGACGTGGGCAGGGCTTGGACAGAAAAATTCGGCCTGATCCGGACTAACACACACACACACACACACACACACACACAGCGGACAGCACCAGTGGAAAGCTGGAGTGCAGAACTTTTGTCTCACCCCTTTGGCAGTGAAAGTAATTACACAAACTGTCGACGTGCTTAAGAAAAGCAGTGGGATTCATAATAACGCCATGTAGCTATGATCTCTCCCCTGTTCTTGCCTATAAAGGTATTGGGTAATACAGGTAGACTGACCTACTGTGTAACCAATCAGAGAGCCAGAATGAGCAAATACGCTGTGAAGAACTGTAAGTGAGCAAGGTTGGTTGACGGCACTCTGTGTATTGCTTTTGTAACAATGTTGTTGTGGAGTTAATAAACTATACATTCTGAGCACAAATAAGCTGTATCGGCATACTTACGGTGTGCCAGCGCGGGAATGTCGCCACAGCCATCAGACACCACAACTCCACTACACTGAGAAATAAAGAGAGCTTTCCCTGGCAGCGATAGGTTTAATCAGCATTGAGTGAACTTGTTTGGCAAGGGCTTCAATGTAACAGACGTTCATTTATATGTAAAGGTTCTGCACTCTAGCTTAAGATATGTTCCTTTACATCGCCAATAGTAAAAAGAGGTAGGATCATGTTTTAAGTGGAGTATCCCTTTAATTTTGTAGTACCGTGATATAATAATGTAACTGCAAAATAAATACTGTGACATAAATTTAAGGCCATATCGCCTTCCCCTATGTCAGCCCTGTGATTGTCTGGCGACCTGTCAAAACCAAACGTCAGCTTGGATTGGCTGCAGCCCCAGTAGATAATAGATGAATGGATGGATGGCGGCATGCTGCAGCAGCACAGTGATTGATATGTTTTTGTGTTGAAATAGGTTTGAAAGAGACAATGATGTAAATACTTGAGCGTTGTTGTTGTCAGTTTTCTCTGTTATGTGCTGGTGGCTTTTCTGCCAGTTTGTTTACCTTGACAGGACATACTTTGTGAGGTTTATGTGTCATGGTCGTTTCGTCACATTTGATTATGTGCTGCCCACACTCATTGCCTTCAAGAAAACAGATGTGTGATTGCTGCTGCAGAATGAGGAATACTGAGGCTGGTCCTAAAAAGAAGTTTATTTTTTGAAAAGGTGATCAAATTTAATATATTTTCAAAGCAGTTCACCACACCCACTGTCACCTTGAGTGGGTTTCCATGTAAGATCTTCTTGTCTTTACTTTCTAAAGGCCCCTGCTGTCATGACAACAGCAAAGATGAATGTGTAAACTGATAAACTTATTTATCATTTTACCCTTCAGTCTGCTTTGAAAAGTTCTTTTCCTAACATGTTTGTGGTAGATTGTATTTTAGCTATTGATGGTTTCAGCTATTGAGTTACTCTGCCCTTGTGCTGTACTGGCCTCTGTTGTGCTTCAATGAAGCACAGCCCATTCTCCAGAAGTCCATAGTTTTCATGGACATTTCATGATATATCATTAGATTGCATTTCATACACTAGCCTGGCTATTAGGGACAGCAAAATAACCACATATCTGTTCCAGATTACTGAGTACTCCTTAAAAAGCCAGATGAAAAAAGTGAGAAAATTGCAAGAGTGGGAAATTGACTTTAGTGAGAATTTAAAGGGTTCTTTCTCTCTCCAGTCCTTAACTGAAATGATCACAGAATGCACTGGTCATTTCCAGTGAGTAGTTAGTTTCCAGTGTACCACTTTATTTGTATTTTGACATTATAGTTGATACAGCTTCTTAATTGTTAGGTTTTATAAGCCGAAAAAAAAATAAAAAAAAACAGTATTCGGGTAATTTTTACAATAATCCGATAAATATGTAGATCTAATCACTGCACTCGTTTTTTTTGTTTGTTTTTTTTCTCATTTTCACAGCCTAAGTGAAAGAGCCTATTAGGCTATTTCACTGCTAAAAATAGCAGTAGTAAATTATAATAATAATAGTAGGGTTTAATAAGGAAAATCCAACAGAGTTTTTGTTTTTAAGGGACCTTAATGGTCAATTTCTCATGGTCAGAATGTATTTGCCAGCCTTTTCAATCTTTAGGTTTGTGAGAGGCATTTGATATTTCTGGTATCATTAAGGTGATATCTTAAAATATATCATATGAATGTAACTGTCAAAAAGAAGCCTGAAGGAGAAGCGTGACCTTTCAAAATAATGGCATTATACAGTGTTTCAACATATAAATCATGTCAGGGTCAGAAGCTTGTATTCTGAAATTAAAATACCACTTATGCTGACATTAAAGGACCTAATTCCACCCCAATAATCAGCTGGACGGGAATACAGCATACGGACACGAGAGTGGTATCATTTTCCATTTTACTCTCGGCATAGTCTCGCATTGCCAGACCTTCCTCCACAGCTCTGCGGAGGAAGGTCTGGCTAGTTCATACAGCATTCCTGGATGGGAGAAAAACGCGCTCTGGTTTATTGGCATTTCTTTAAACCAATCGCAACAGTGCCGCTGCAAAATAGCTCCGGGAAGGAACTTGTTTTGGTGGAACATATGCACGTAGGGAGGTGAGCTCTGGAATTAAAATGGCTGTCGAGTGTGTGCTGAGAATTTAAGATAAAAGATAAAGATAAATATAATTTGATTGTCGGTTCTAGTTCGGAGGATGTTTCCCGAATCGACCAGAGTTTAGAAAACGGAAGGTGAGGGACATCTGGCCCAAAATGAGGGACATCCGTCGACACCGGACCTATCCCGGAAATGAAACGTCATCGATTTAGACTACTCAATAGGCAATCTGGTGGATGGGAATTAAAATGCATCTAATTCAGCATTGATTGAGGTTCTGTTGGGAGTGCTGAGGTGTAATTTATTCTTTCACAGGGAGTACCTGGGAAGACAACTCCAGTCCACTGATCAGCAGCAAGCTCCTGTCGTGGCAGCCCGAAGCTGAACTGTTCCTGTGCATTTGTGTATTACTGTGTGGATGAGTGTGTACTGTATGTACATTGTTCTTTGCCATTTTAATAATGGCTTGTTCATTTTGTGTAATGACTTGAAAATTGTGGTTTCCTCCTTCAATCTGCACCCTGAATGATTCTTGATGTTTCTTGATTTGATTGTCGTGCTTCGTGTTGTGCCCTCTCTGCCAAGTGTTGTGTGGTAATTCAAGTCACACTTTGTTTGTGATAATGTACAAAAACTGCAACTTATTTAAGTCTTACATGTAAAACATTATACTGTATGTATCCCAATAAAGATGCTTATCTATGGTGTTACTGTGTTGCATTATTACACCTGCTGGATAACAGACTTTTACTGAGATTTTTTCATTTTATCAGACCATATTTGGTTGGCTCTCAAATATTGAAAGCAGAGAAACAAGATTTCTTGTGTTTTTGTTGTCATGTTTACTCTCATCTGCCTTCAGGCTCAAGTTGAACCTTCATCTGTTCATCCTTCACTGCCTGTAGTAGGGAGTCAAAAATATCTTGTAAAAATGATAGGAAATGTATATTTTACATTTCAGTGCTCTTTTGTGAAGTGAAAAGTGGAGGTAATGCAAAGGTTAGTGTTTTTATATGACTTGCAACTTGTGTTTTAAAATACAACTCTAGAAATCAGAAAAAGACGGCCTCTTTCCCATTGATGTAGAAAAGCATAACTCCTACATGGAAATCAATGTGCTTCCACCTCATCCTTTCACTTTTGCAGTTATAAAAGAAATATATACTCAGTGGTCACTTTATTAGGTACACTGGTGCAATCTAATGCAATTCAAAACATCAGCTATGCCTTACAAAGTAATTGATGTTTAGTATTTGGTTATACATCAAGTAGTTTTGATGTATAGTTTTTGGTGACATTAAAATGTGTAAATTAAATGTATTATTTAGGTCATACTTAAAGCTGGTGTTGTCATGAAATGCATTTTATGGAGAGTTGTCCTATTTGTTCCAATAATATACACGAGGGGCACCAAATATTATGAACACCATTGCTGACTGACCTCAATGCTAACACATTATTTAATTAACACCTCTATGTAATATAAAACTGAACATTATGGGCATCATAAAAGTAGACTTTATGGCAGAACAGTTGTATTGGATTGCATTAGATTGTACAGGTGCACCTAATAAGGATATTTTTCTGTTTTGTTGTACATCCTATGTGCCATTCTTAGAGCTACAACGATTAGTTGATGAGTCAATTTGTCGATCGAAAGAAAAAATTAATCTGCAACAATTTAAATAATTGTTTTTTTTGTTTTTTTTTTATTAATATAAAGGTTCCAGCCTCTCAAATGTGAATATCTCAACCTCAGGCTTTACGAAATTGTCATGGCCATTTTTCACTATTTTCTGGCATTTTAAAATGATGAAGATATTCATGCAGCAACTTTTCTGAACACTGTCACCCAGTCCTGAACGCGAGGCTCTCCAGACTTCCTTCAGTTGTTGAGAATAATCTTCCGTCCAATCATTGTTGCTCTCTTGGTCCAATCACTCTATGATTGCAGAGAAGTCTCCTGAAAAGTAAAGTTTTTGCCAAAATACAAACCTCAACAACATGAACAGTTGTCACGCTTCCTCCCTGGCTCTGTGTGTGTGTTTTTCCTGTTCCTGTTTAGGAGGCAGTCAGACTGGCAGAGGTGTGTCACGCCTGAATCAACTCTGTCTCTCTCCTCCCAGCCAGCTCGGTTTTATTTGGTTGTGTTTTGGGTTTTATTAGATTTTCATTCCACCTTACCCATGCACTCAGTCCTGATAATACTGACTTACATATTTTACCATCATTCTGTTTATAGTTCAATAATAGGTTAAATAAATGTGACTGGATTTTGAGCAGGTTCATGACAGTGAATCTTCATCCAAAATTGATATATATGCAAAGGTTTATTTAATAATGTTGAGAAGATATACAGTACTGTGCAAAAGTTTTAGGCAGGTATGAAAAAATGCTGTAAACTAAGAATGCTTTCAAAAATGGAAGTGTTAATAGTTTATTTTCATCAATTGACAAAATGCAGTGAATGAACAGAAGAGAAATCTAAATCAAATCAATATTTGGTGTGACCACCCTTTGCCTTCAAGACAGCATCAATTCTTCTAGGTACACTTGCACACAGTTTTTGAAGGAACTCGGCAGGTAGGTTGTTCCAAACATCTTGGAGAACTAACCACAGATCTTCTGTGGGTGTAGGCTTCCTCAAATCCTTGTTATCCCAGACAGACTCGATGATGCTGAGATCAGGGCTCTGTGGGGGCCATGCCATCACTTCCAGGACTTCTTGTTCTTCTTTACACTGAAGATAGCTTTAATGACCTTGGCTTTATGTTTGGGGGCGTTGTCCTGCTGCAGAATAAATTTGGGGCCAATCATACGCCTCTCTGATGGTATTGCATGATGGATAAATATTTGCCTGTATTTCTCAGCATTGAGGACACCATTATCTCAAATAATCACAAATCACAAATCTCCAACTCCATTTGCAGAAATGCAGCCCCAAACTTGCAAGGAACCTCAGACACTCATTATTGTACCGCTCTACAGCCTTTCGGGGAACAACCTGCCTTCTGCTACAGCCAAATATTTCAAATTTTGACTCATCAGTCCAGAGCACCTGCTGCCATTTTTCTGCACCCCAGTTCCTATGTTTTCGTACATAGTTGAGTTTGGCCTTGTTTCTATGTCGGAGGTATGGCTTTTTGGCTGCAACTCTTCCATGAAGACCACTTCTGGCCAGATTTCTCCAAACAGTAGATGGGTGTACCTGGGTCCCACTGGTTTCTGCCAGTTCTGAGCTGATGGCACTGCTGGACATCTTCCGATTTCGAAAGGGAAATAAACTTGATGTGTTTTTCATCTGCTGCACTAAGTTTCCTTGGCCGACCACTGCGTCTACGATCCTCAACGTTGGCCGTTTCTTTGTGCTTTTTTAGAAGAGCTTGAACAGAAAATCTGGAAACAGTCTGCTTTAAAATATTTGTCTGGGAGAGACCTTGCTGATGCGGTATAACTACCTATATACTATAATTGGTTGATCATATACCTGACTACAATCCTACAAAATCCCTGACTTTTTGCAAGTACCTATAATAATTAATGCTGGTTTGAAGGCAAAGGGTAGCAACACCAAATATTGATGTGATTTTAGATTTTTTTGTTCGCTCACTTTGCATTTTGTAAATTGATAAAAATAAACAATAATTTATATTTTTGAAAGCATTCTTACTTCACAGCAATTTTTCATACCTGCCTAAGACTTTTGCACAGTACTGTAGATGCCTTTTAGCACAACCATGTTAAGGTTTTGGATTATTGTCCAATAGACACGCAAAAGCTTCCTGATGACCATTAAAGATGACAAAACCAATTATAAAAAAAGTTGTATGTTACAGGAAATTCTGTCTCACTGCAGAGCTTGGTTCTCAAACCATCTCACAGAAAGGCCAACACTTTGAGTCTTTGAAACACTATCTATAATCTCCCCTAAAATTACAATAACCCATTTGTTGTGGATGAGTGGCTCTTGAAAGAAAACCAATGTGTGACAGTCTTATGCTGTAAATTAGGTTTCAAATGCTGCTTTGAGTCGCAGTGTGCTCCCATCAGAATTTAAATTAAATCTGAGATGTTTGACCTCTTTTTGTCCGACCTTAACTGTGTTCTTCCTTTACTATTTCAGTTCATTCATATACATTCACATACACAGTAGTTGTAACAATCAGTTCAGATTCTTCATAGGGGAAGAGGCAGCTGTTTGAATGTGTTTGGACTTTTATAATAACAGGTGTTGATAAGGAACTAAATCTGACTTGTAATTATTCTCATGTTTTGTTTCCTCAAACACTCCAAATAATTAAACTTTTAAAGGTAAAACTAATTTACTTATTTTGTACTGTGTGTTTTTAGGATTATTAAAGGGGAACTCCACTGAATTTACACATCCAAGTGTGTTTGCAGGTGTACAAAATGTATAAAGCCTTTTGTGGCTCTAGAGGGAGCTGAGCAAAATCTGATAAGCTGCATCTAGTGATGTCACTTGAGTCAGCATCAGTTGGGGTTGAAGACTACAATCCTGAAAATAAAAAGAATATTTGGGGCCCAAATTAGTTCCTATCAGTTCCTAATCCAATATAATAGGAATATTATGTTAATGTATGCAAAATCACAGGGGTAACCTGGTGGCCCATGGAAGTCCCTCATTACCTGTCTACTCTTGAAGAACTAATTGAAGGCAATATTGCCCAATTAAATCACATATAAACTAAGTGATGTTAAATGCAATAACCGTGTTCCACTATATGTTTTCCAATGTGCAAAAAAAAAAAAAAAAAAACTTCTTTTATTTTTTAATATTCAGTATTTACAAGCAGGTTCACATTTGCAACAAGATTTGCACTAAACAGACATTTATTTTTTGGAGACATCAGTATTTACAACAGCTACTGTCTGCTGCAGCTGCTTATGTGTGATGCAGCCAGAAGGTTGGACTGGCAGCAGCATACCCACGGGTAATCTGCCTCCAGATGCTTTCCGTGCTGAAGTTAAACTCCATGAGGAGAATAAACATTTTTTTCAACTCTTAATTCTCTGAGGAAGTCATACCATCTTCCTGAAAAGCAAGTCCGTTCAAACTTTACAACAGACATCTCCACATTCTTCTGAATGTCATTTATTTACCTTGGTTAGATAAAGAGCGCCCATTCGCTATTGACACCTACAGTTTATTGAGCATGTAACTGTCCTTCAGCTCTTTTAGCAAGCATTCAATTCAAGTTTCAGTCTTTGCAAACTCTGATGCACTCATCCCCAATGCTTTGACATCTAAAAGGTGTGGAGAGCTGGGATGTACAGAGAGTCAAGAGAGAGTGCAGAGTCAATATTTATGTAGAGGCTCACTGCCTTTGGCTCCAGTCGCCTGGCCCTGCTTTGCTCTCTGAACGCTATTTACAGTGGCTGACACTCTGTGGTCCCTGTGCATGCTCACCTGCAACAACTGAGTGAACTCTGGACCCTGAAACAGATGGTTTTTCTTCCCCCACTGCCTTTTTGTATTATGCTACCCACATTTGTTGTTGAGGGTCAAGACAGAGTGTGAAACTTGCTTTATGTTTGAACAGTCTCTGGGTTTGCGATTATAGATGAAACTCCCCTGAGGCTGAGGTTTTCTGTCTTGTCTCAACTTTCCAATTCAGTTGTGTTCCCTCTCTCAGAAAGGTGTTTTATGTCGAGTTATGTTTTTTGTCATATCGTACATTCAGGTAACAGAGGCAAGTTTCCGGTTCATGCTTCCAATGTTCAATGTTTCATGTTTCATCTGTCCAGCCTGACAGACTGTTTTTAGCTCACTAAGAGAAGAGTATTGTTCCCTTGCCTCATCGATCAAATCCCTTTGCTCTTGTAACCATGGGTCAGAAGAGACTGTCCGTTCCCATAGTTACAATCATAACATGACTCTGCCGAAAGAAGCTTGATTTAAGGCTGCATGTAAGGAGAATCACAAATACCGGAGTATTTACAGCTTGCTCTGCCTGACAATAATGCTTCAGTGTGTAACATTAAGCCGTGTTATCTCGTGCTGTGAAGTCAACTGTGCCATTTCGACAGTGGAATTACACAATTACCAAGGCTCTCAGAGCTGGACCTCCTTTTCGCTCATGATCAAGTGCAGGTGCACAGTAATCATTTTCCCGCTGGGCTGTGAGCAGTTAACAACACTAGGTTGGAGCTTGTAGGTTACTGCACCATCCTTTACCTAATTGTAAATAACAGTTTGTTTTTAAGTGCCTGTTTAAACACAACCAGAAAATCTGGTTTAAAGTATCTGTTGTTCCTGAAGTGTTACTGGATCATTTAATAGTGGATGCAAAATGGAACCCATGGGGTTGGATAGCACCACTGAGGAAGATACACAGTCATCCATTTACTTAACTAGTACAGTGCCTGTTGAAAATGTGCCTGTTTGGAACGGGCCGATTGCTTGGCCTGTGGTATTGCTGCTTGTAGAATTCTTCAAAACCAAATTGTACCCCAAAAATGACTTACAGAAGGACCCCAAACCACTTAATATGCAACTCCACTGTAGGCCTACAACCTGCTACTAACTTACAGTAAACTTCTACATCAGAGGAAGAGTGACTTAGAAGAGTTGTATTAATATATTTACCTGACAGAGAACGTTGCAGATTCAGAATTTAATCACAAAACATCACAATGAAAACGTGGAATAATCATCATAGACAGTAAAAGGTAATCATTAGAGAGAGGCGTTGTCTCATGGGATCGTTAATTAATTTAACATTTCAGCAGAGGTGTTAATTTCCATACAGGTTTAGTGGCTTGACGGTTAACGGTGAAGTAAGGGATTTGATTCACGGGGTATTTTGGCGACGGTAATGTTATTAGTGTTGTAAGTTAGCAGTAGACTTAATTAACTCTACCAAGGGAGTCTCTTAGATTTTCTCGCATTGCACAGCGCTGTGAAGGAGTAGGCTAATCTCCGAGATTACGTCAAGTTCTGCCTCTGTTTAGAAGTGGGGAATGTAGGCTACAGCCCACAGCAATTTAATACGATATAGTGTCTGGCTTTTGTTTGATAGGGTGAATAGTGGTAAAGTGGGACACTTTCTGAAAATGAATACCTTCTGCATCATTTTTAATTATGATCCAAATGTCTTAGCCCCTCATATGATACTATTCTACAAAGCTTTAAGAGCTCTACTATAGCCTACTATACAGAAGAAGAACAAATGCATCAAATTAATAAAAAGAAGACTGATATGGACGTAATTTTTCTTAAATTCTAATTCAACATCCCATAAAAAAGTATATAACCATTACAAACCATGCATCAGTTGTTTTTTTATAACCTTAATATTATTCACCTTAGAACCCTATGTCATTGTACTTTCCATCGTGGGTAAGATGTATGAAAATGGCGTGCCACACCCCCGGAAGTGATGTCGTAGCCACATAACCTACATTTTTTTATCTTATACTTGTTTATGATGAGCTCAGTGTCGATTTTTAGTATCGCTGCTGTTAAGCGTTCTGTGTGTGGCGTCTGCGTGTGATGTGCAGGTTCCCCCCAAAGACGGACACACACACATACATAGATACGTCTCGCTTTATTAGATAGATGCAACTGCTGAGTGATGGCACTGTTTATATACGGGGGGGTCCAAAAAAGTGTTATTTACCAAAACCCATTAACTTTGGTGTCAACCAGAAAGTGTTGCTCCTCTTCTACCATGCCGTAGTTGAGAGCCGTTATGGCATCTCAGCCTGGTTTGACAACCTCAGTATGAAAGCTCAGATTACCTGGCTAACACAAAGAGCCATTAATAATCATGGGAGTCAGACAGCATCCCACACTCCAGGCTGTATTTGACAAAAGTATCCTCAAGCCCAGAAGATGGTTTCAGACCCCACCCATTTCCTCTACCCTGAGCACCAGAATCTCCCCTCAGGCAAAGGCTTCAGAGTCCCTCAGACCAGGCTCAACCGCTTTAAAAACTCCTTTGTCCCCATGTCTATTAAAGCCCTAAATGGCAACCTAGTCAGAGCCAAACCCCTGAAATGCTGCTTTTATCTACACATACACATTTATCATGACTTTATGTTGATGAGGCTACTTATCCTTACTGCACGTATTAGCCTATGTTATTATGACGACTATTATGATGTGTTGTACAAAGAGCAGTGTGCAGTTTTGTTGGTTGGTGGCAGTCTGTGTACGTATTATGAGTGTGTCCATGCAGAGTGGTAACAGCCTGTGTACTGTATGCATGCATGCACTATATTGTGTAGTATTTCCTAAACAGTACTGTATGCGTATGTGTCCAAGACAAGTGTACTACAGGACAAGAAAAAAAAGAAATCTATCTTACATCTTTCTATACTGTATGTATATACTGTATCTCTGTATGTAATGTTTTAGCATTAGCTCATTGTTTTGGTTTCATGACCCACAACTTTAATGTTTTTGTTCACTTTTACCGCCCTCATCAACTAGTAACTAGATGTAGCAGCAGACCTCTCCAGTCGCTCCTCCTTCAGCTTTGCAGAAGATATGCTGCATTGTCTATTTTACAAATATTTGTTGTGCTTTATGTGGTTGAAGTTGGACGGTGATGGCATGTGGCTATGACTCCATCAGGATCAGGGAAATCAACTTGCCAGCCTCATGCCGACCCTGCCGACCTGTCAATGAAGGTCATGATCTTTGTGAGACAGAACAGCGTCTGCATACAAAGCTGCTTTCACGTGTGAGACCCACACATATGTGCAGGGTGTAATTATGCTGCCAAGGTGTTTGTGACGTTCATGCAATGCTCTCCACATTCAGAGTTGGATAGACTGTCATCACACAAAACTAGACAATGCAGGATATTCGTCACAGGTAGGAACATTGTGACCTTCTGGGTGCTTTACCTGAGAGTACTGACGCTTACTCTTGTTCTTGCCAGAGTCATGGTAACAGATTTCCCAAATCATACTTATAGTGAGCCAGTAAATTGCTGGAGAAATTCACACAGGATTCTAGTATGATGCCAATTAACCATTTTATAGGCATTTTAAGTTTAAAGCAAATGGGAAAACTCCAGCCTAACAAAGACCAGGTCCAGGTTAGTGAAAATACACACAATTTGCAAACTATCTGTATCTCCATGTATCTTCAAATTATAGACATTTAAAAAAATAAAACAAAGTCAGATAAACATTGGTTTATCTCACTAATACACTTTCATAAAGGTTAAAGCAAGCCTTATTTTCCTTGGTTCATGAGAAGTCGACGTTTTAAGGATATGTGGCATTCACTGGGCTGTGACGAACAATAGCCATTTCGCTGCTCTTTTCACCCTCTCAGGAGATTTCTAACAAAGCACTGTGATGAGTGTAAATCCTGGGGTAATGAGACATTATTCTATGATCTTCCATGATTGCCTATGGGTGTAATCTGTAGCTATAGAACTCAAATTACACCACATCTCATCTGTAGAAACAGATTAAACCCCAACGTCAGTGTGGAGAACAGACTGGAACAGTTTGGACCTTTTTTCCTCTTTAAAAATATAGAGGTCCACACCCTTTTTGAAAAATAGCTCTTTCAAATAAATTAACTATTATATATCTGATTAAGATCCCAAGAATGGACAAATAGATGAGGCTGCCACATCCACCTCATATCACAAAAATAAACAAAAAATAGGCTCTGAGAAGTCTTATTATGAAACTACACTTGACTTATCTTTAAGGGGTAACACCCAGTTTTAGCCTGAAAACATCCACTTCACAAATTCAAAAAACACATTCAAACCCTAACGCGCACACCCCCCCCAGCCATTAACAATAGAAACACCTACGGAAAGGCTTGTCACTCACACCTGGCCATGATGGGTCTCTAAGCAACGAATGCTAAGTGTGAAACAAGGGAAAGGGAACAGCACCCACTTAATTACGTGCTGGTGGAAACTGTCTCCTATCAGCTGGCATGAGAGGAATAGCCTGTGATTTCTGTCAACATGGGTGTCTATTTTTTATTTAGTTCTAGATGTTTTTTGTTTTGAGTTCTCAGTGATGCCCATGTTGTGTTGTTGTAGGGAGGATATGGTAGATCCATGTTTTGAGGCAGTGGGGAAAATACTGAATTGGTAAAATAAATGCACATAGAAAATGTGCAAGTTCTGAGCATACAGAGCTGAAAGAACATGATGAAAATTACTCTCTTCTTGCAGCAAAAGTAATTCTGACCAAAATGGATACTGCTTAGATAATGAGCAGTTTTTATTTGAAGGTCTACAAAATGTCTCTCCATAATAAAGCTCATTTCTGTACTCACACAACACTGTACTCGTTTGTGTGATATCTTACGGACAGGCCCGCTATGTTGCACATTGTCGATGATTGGTGCTGCTGGCATATACAGAGACCATCATCTCAAGGTTGCTGTTGAGTGTCCTTCTGACTTCATACCTCTTCAACATCTAATAAGACTCTGCATGTTTGCATTGCAGTTGTTGCCTTCACACGAGTTGCTTGGGAACATCCAACGGCATGCATTGATAGGAATTTAAACATTTTCAGAAAGCACAGGATAATGTAGCACACGTAGTTGTATGTTTGCTACCGGCAACTTGTGAACTACAAATATATTTAAAAAATAAAATAAATACAAAAGAAGAACATTGTTATGGTTAATATGGCTGCATAAGAAAACAGATGTTTTAATGGTCACAGCTTTGGAGTGTTTGAGTTTTACCAAAAATAATGCATCTTAATAAAGTGTTCATTTTATGTGGTAAATATATTTTCAGCTGAATGTGATGCATGTGGTTAGATCCTTTATGCTGGCTGGATACTGTCATATCTGTGGGCTCAGCCTCTGATGTCACTAAATGAGCAGTGCGGGCTTCCAGTGCGCATCTTCGGGGACGCAGCGGTGGCACAGGCAGTGAATTCTCTGCTTGTCCACAACTCAGCAACCTTTTATTTCCAACATCCGGATTTTAATCTATGGCTGAGTAGAAACTCCTAATCAGTGTTGTTGTATTTGTATGAACTTTTTGGAAGCAGAAAAACAAGGTAAGGGAGTGTTACACTTGTTTAATGATGTCCTTGAGCGCGGGCTGTTGCGCTCCTCTTCACTGGAGCCATAATCTGTACTAATAGAGAAATTTGCTTCGTGGTTTTTGTTTTGTTTTGTAGCAGTAATCGAAAATTCGGCTTGTTTTGGACCAATATCTAAATTGTGCGGTCAGTTTACGCCCAGCAGCAGCAGCAGCAGCAGCAGCTCGGCCGGTGCAGGTAGCGTTCAGCACCATGGAGAGCAGCGTGGTGCACATCTACAAAGACGACAGGTGTCCCTCGGGCCAGCCGGAGGAGTGTTTCCCAAACTTCACGTGGCAACCCGGCTCATCAGACATCTTCAACTACACACCCAACGGCACCTGGGACGCTGAACCTGAGCCCATGTCGCCCATCATCCCCATAATAGTCGCAGTGTACTCCGTGGTGTTTGTGGTTGGCTTGGCGGGCAATTGTTTGGTGATGTACGTCATCATTAGGTGAGTTTTCAGCTTTGGAATAATGTCAGTTGTTGATAGTATGTCAAAAGCAATGCCAGTCATCTCAGTAAGTGTGGAATAGCGTGCGTACCTGCATGGCTCAGAAAGCAATAGACAATTCAGTGCGTATAACATTTTTGAACAGCATACGTTTACATGTATATTTCTTGGAGTTTCATGTGTGTGTGTGTGTGTGTGTGTGTGTGTGTGTGTGTGTGTGTGTGTGTGTGTGTGTGTGTGTGTGTGTGTGTGTGTGTGTGTTCCCCGTGGATGTGCAAGCTTTTATTGGTAAACTGACTCCTGAATACAGAATCCTGGGCAGTTTTCTTCTTTACTAATTGTGACAATTACGTTATGTCACGTTATAGATTGTAACAAGGTTTGCAGTGATTGTACAGTCAATATTTCCTCTGATAGCTCATTTGTTCAGTTTAATTGCTTTAATTGTTTAATCAGTTTAAAGCTGTATCAAGGTATTGTCATTTTAAGTGTTGTATTTGAGATCAACCTTGATAGATTACATTTTAAAGCCTTGAATTAGACAAGAGATGATAAATAGAGTTATTTTCCTCCCAGATTAATTTAAGCAGCCAATTAATCTGTTTATTCGGAAAAAGAGCTGAGCAACATGATCATGAACTCCTCATCTAAAAAAAGTGATTTCATTAACCTTGTCTCTCTTTTTAAGGATTTAAACAACAACAAAAGTAAAACTGAAACAAACAACAATCAAATCCATTCAACCTCTTCATGTTTCCTTCTTTTCCCCACAATAGATACACCAAAATGAAAACAGCCACCAACATCTACATCTTCAACCTGGCTGTGGCCGACGCTCTGGTCACCACCACCATGCCCTTCCAGAGCACAGACTATCTGCTCAGCTCCTGGCCGTTTGGCGAGGTGGCGTGCAAAGTCTTCATCTCCATCGATTACTACAACATGTTCACCAGCATCTTCACCTTGACCATGATGAGCGTGGACCGCTATGTGGCCGTGTGCCACCCTGTCAAGGCCCTGGATTTCCGCACCCCCGTCAAGGCCAAGATCATCAATGTGATCATCTGGGTGCTGTCGTCTGCTGCTGGGATACCTGCCATGATACTTGGCAGCACAAAGACCAAAAATGGTACCTTGACCTTACATACATTCACACTGGTATGACTCCGCCTTTAATGTTCAATAGGATTTATAAGTCTTTCTATTCATTCTACTCTGGTTTATTCCATCTCTGTGTCTGCTATGGAGACAAAAGATCTATCAGCTGCAAAAGGACTCTTACAGGCAACTTCAAACATGAAGCCCCAATTTATAGCAACACCCTTGCCTTGAATTATCTCATTTAGCTGCAGAAAGCATCCTTCATATTCCCTATAGAGGATAGGTTTGATGAGATAATGAGGGATAATGGGTCCTCCTAGGATGAGACTAGAGCTTGAAAGATAATTTTTTTCTTCAGCGACAGTCTGATAGATTGTTCACGTTCACAATAAAAAAGCACAATGCACTTTTCCCGCTGCTGCTGATGCATCTGATGCTGGCCTTTACCTCTCTGTGCCACCATGGGGTTGACTTTCAGGTAGCTAGTAGTTAAATGTCTTGAAAACTAACTTGAACGGTACACAGTGCCATGGATACACATTGCTAATCCTTTATCCAGATTGACAGCTGGCTGTGGTAGCAACTAGTCAGTCACAAGGTAGACACGCCCAAAGCATGCCCTGCTTTATCTCTACTGTACGCTTAATGGGACCATAATTTAACAAAATGAGCATCATGCTGTATTGAAGATAAATTTCTATTGAGATCATAAACTCATAAAGAAAATGTTTACTGATGTAATAAATCAAGTGAGAAGTAGGGTAATTTTCTCAGACATCTATACAATCAGATTTCCTTAGATGCCCCCTGCTGGCCATTAGAAAGAACACAGGTTTAAGGTTTAAGGTTTAATGCACTTCGCATTGGCTTCACTTTAAAGGTGCTGTAGGTAGGATTGTGAAGATCCAGGACTTAGCCAAAAATGTTTAACAATGACAACTTCTCAGTCCCTCCCCCATTTCTGCTAAAGCCCAAAACGGTCTCCTAAGCCCCTCCCCCCACAAGGGAGAATGAATGTGTGTGCATGAGCAGTGATTGACATGCAGTTGGACACCCCCCCTGGCCATCATTGGTGCATCTGAACAGGGAGCAGTGGATTTTTGTAAATCGCACTACAGGCTGTAGGTGGTGCCAGAGGAGCTGGATTTTTTTTTAAATGACCTGCTTTATGTAGGTCTACTCGAACACAAGGTCAGTTTCAGCAAATATGAAAGAAAGTTAGTTTTATAAGTCTTACCTACTGCACCTTTAAAGGCCCAGAAGTTGCCGCTTGGTTTAGTGCTAATTAGCAAATGTTAGCATGCTAACACGCTAAACTAAGATGTTAAACATGGTAAACATTATATCTGTTAAACATCACTATGTAAGCATTGTCATTGTGGGCATGCTAGCATGCTGACATTAGCATTTAATTCATAGCATAAGTACAGCCTCGCAGAACTGCTAGCGTGGCTGTAGACTCTTAGTCTTGTTGGTTTTCTCCTGAATTAAATATGTCTTTATATTTGACTGCTCAAACCTGTTCTGCTATCTATGTTTTTCTGTAACTAACAGGGATTACAGAGTGTGCCCTACAGTTCCCTGAGCCCTACAGCTACTGGGACACCCTGATGAAGATCTGTGTCTTCATCTTTGCCTTTGTGGTACCTGTCATCATCATCACCGTCTGCTACACACTGATGGTCATGCGGCTGAAAAGCGTGCGCCTACTGTCAGGCACACGCGAGAAGGACCGCAACCTGCGCCGGATCACCCGTCTGGTTCTGGTGGTGGTTGCCGTCTTTGTGGTGTGCTGGACTCCCATCCACATCTTCGTCTTAGTCAAGGCTCTGTCTGGCAACATCCCAGAGACCACCGCCGTCATGGCTGCCTACTTCTTCTGCGTGGCGCTGGGCTACACCAACAGCAGCCTCAACCCCATCCTCTACGCCTTCCTGGATGAGAACTTCAAGAGGTGCTTCAGGGACTTTTGCTGCCCAGGCGCCCAAAGACACGGAGACCCTCATGGGGTGAGCCGGGTGAGGAGCACCCTGCGGGACCACACATGTCCCACAGAAGCCCGGGGAGATATGAGGCATGCCAGGCCTGTATGACTAGCCATGGACACATCCTTTATGCCTTATCAGGGCTGGGAGGACTCCAATGACCTGGGATTGACTCAAGTCACCACTGCCATCTGAGGGAAAGCTATATAGGGCCAGGTATTTATTTATCCAGCATGTTGGTCAGAGAATCCAAAAGCAGATTTGCTTACATTGTTCTTATTGTCAACAAATCCCATGAAAAGACAAAAGCCATCCCAGAATTGATTCTACTAACCAGTAAGCTATTACCTATTTAGCCAAAACCTAATATAGGTTATTCCTTCATTGTTGTCAAAAAAACATGATGACATGAGCATGACATGTTCCTTCATTATGATTAACATGGGCACTTTCTTATTCTGAATTAATCCCAGCATTGTCCTGCTGCCAGACATACTCACTCGACGACCAAATATGTATCAATATCAATGTATCAAAATGCACAGTACCCAGCTGTCTGAAAATGACTTCAACTCTAATAAAAAAGAAGCTATATATATATATATATATGTGACCTGTTTATAATGGTTTGTGTCTTCAGTGAGAATGAATGTAGATAGATAGATAGATAGATAGATAGATAGATAGATAGATAGATAGATAGATAGATAGATAGAGATAGTTAGATAGATAGATATAGAGATAGTTAGATAGATAGATAGATAGATAGATATTTTATTGATCCGCAAGGGGAAATTCAAGGTCCCAGTAGCTTAAAACATCACACACAACATTCACATACATCACAAACAGGATGATAAAAAAAGCAAATCCACATGAATAGCATGGACAATAAAATACTAAATACTAAATAAATAAAATAAAAAAATAAATAATAATAATGTGCTTGGGTCTGAGTGCTAAAGACAGGGTAGGGAAGTCAGAAAGCTTTTAGAGATGGACTAATGCATTGTTGTTGTTTTTTCTTGGGATTGGTTGACATTTAGAAAAATATAGAATTACACCAGAATTGTCCTTTAAAATTAAGTTTAGATTAAAAGCCTATGAGACAGTTTGTGAAGTGCAAAGATGCCTCTGGGATCCCAGCCCAGCTAGATACTATTTTGCAATGTAAACTGTATAAAGCTGAAATCTAACTCAGAACGTATACTTTTTCATATTATTTTATTACATTGTTGATATCAACAATGGAAAGAAGATGAATGATGTTCAGACAAGACAGACTTGAAAGTATTTTATTATGTAGCTTGATCACATTTTGTTTACCTGACCTGTAAAGTGTCCAATAGGCTTTCATATAAAAGTGATTAATATAGTTCTAACATGCATGAAAAGATCAACTGGTATTTTGTGCACAGGATGAAAACAAGTAATCGTCCCTGATTATGTTGGGAACAAACTGCATTATGAGCATTGTTTGAAACTGATAGCGTTTTATGTGAATTGTAGTTTAGTGCTTTGCTGTATTGTACATTTGTGAATAGTCTATATCATTGGCAGTAAACCCGTGTAGAATATTTAATAACCTCTCAGGGATCATCCTCTGTCATTTATAACAAGAAGATACTGAATCAAAGTATTTTTTCTACTTGACAAGATGGCTGACCTTGATAGGACTCCGGTGTCAGAGCAGTGTGTTCTTCAAAGCTGAACTATTATCACATCTGACACTGCTCCAAACTTTTAATGGTGTTCAGCTGTTATGCTACGTGTCATTGAGGAGGTGTCGAATATGTACATAATGTGTTCTACCTGGCATGTTCTCACCTTGTCTGAAATACTAGTACATGTAAGAAACTGGGCAGAGGGCTCCAAGGAAACAGCTGACATGAGAATAACATACTGTATCACAACATGCCTTTTGGTGTTTAGCGCAATTGTATGTGTATACTGTAAAACACTGCTTGTACTGCTCACCAGATGGATAACAACGCATTTATGAGTTTATCCTCGTAAAAAAAATAGGTTTTCCCTCAGCAAAAACAAAACACATAACTGATTTACTGTCTTGGTTTCCTAAATTATTGCAACTTTTATAGGAGTTTAAAACAGAATTCATAAAATCAAAGGCTTATGAGGGTTTTTCTTAAAGTAGAGCAACCTGTTAATGTATTTATCTGTTTAGATCTGACCATGCACTTTTAGCAGAAAATGTGTTTTTGTGCTTTGTTTTGTGTGGCTTATCTTATTTGGCCTCTGAACTCAGCTTTTTTGCTTGCTCTAAAAGATCATCAGTTAGCCACATCCATTTTTGTGATGCCTTTTTTGCCTTTAAGAGTATGAAAGTATATCCTGGTATGAGCTTACTGCTTAAAGTTATTGTAGCATTATCTCTAGGGAAATTGAAGTCTTACTGAGGACATTGTTGGTTATGGTATGTGTTTCTTAACGTTTCCTCTAATACTGTAATTTATTCGATAGAAATGATTGTATTCATTAAACAAATGATCGGCCAAATTTAGCCCAGGTCTTAGCAGCATATACTGTATGTAAAATGTACTGCTGCATTGTAAATGAACTGTACGTGTTGGACATTTTGCTGTATCTTTTAGCTTTGAAAGTCAAAACATGCTTTACACATGTGCAACAAAGTCACAATAAAACTGTAAAATGTGAGCTTGCTTCGTTTCAAGAAAACACTAAGAAGGGTTTCATTCCTGTCCTCGACGATATCAAGGTGGGTTGAAGAGAAAGAGAAAGAGAAATATGGAGTAGCATCACAACACAGCCATGACCTTATAACCCACTTCCCCAATGATTCAGAATTTCTTTTCCAATCCTGTATTAATTCTCTTCAACTCAGACACAACGTTAGTGTTTTCATGGTGAGTGCTCTGACTGAAAAGCAGAAGCCCAAGGCTTGTAGTAATAATTAGCTGCGGTTACATGCAGCTGATTGAAATCATTCAGATTGATTGTTTTCATGGGATGTGATCTAATTCAGTTTTGTATTTACATGCACCGCATTTAATCGGAACAGATGTGTGACATGTAGTTTGTAATTTGATCAAAGCCTCAGTCTATTCTGGCTTTGTTCATTTTTTTTCATGGACTTGTTTGTATAGGTTGTTATTTCCGTCTAGGCGTCCAATAATTTATAGTTTTTTAAGAGTTTGTACAAAAAACTAACGCTCTGCAGCGCTTGAAAGCTGCCATTTCTGGAAGTGGAAAAACGTATGTCCTCGCACATTTATTTCAAGACGGAGGGAATGCACAGAAAGAATGCCGCCAGAAAGTAACCAGGTTAAATTGTTTGCATGGTACAATTTTTTTTAGTATCAGTTTATGAAAAGGTGTAAACTACCCCTCTGCAACCGAATGAAATTCCAATCAGTTTGGGCCTTTTTATTCTGTCAGAGGTGTTTATATGAAGTATTTTTTATTGCTAACTCCACTCTGGTGCCTCCTCCAATACATACATGTAACACCTGCAGGGGTTTACACTACACTCAGCTCATTGTTTAGCTTTTCTTTTGGTTCACTCTATTGTTTATATACACACACATAATGACAGAGGTTTTTATCCTATAATTGGCTCAAGGAGCTAACAGGTCTGATGGTGCACAGGGATTTTCAGAGATTTCAGCAGCAAATCATTTGCAACCATTTTTGCCAATTGAATAATTGTTTTTGTCATTTTTAAAGCAAAAATGTAATACATTTGAGAAAATCATTGTTAGTAATAGCCCTAGTTTTATTTAAAGACCTAGTCAAAGAGATCAAATTATCTGATAAATAAAACAAAGACTAGTACAAAGTCCAAAATTTAAATCCAAAAACTTTCTTTTTCCTAAATTCACACCAAATTAATCATCTTGAGACCCATCAGATGTATCTTGTGACCCTTTGGAGGGGCCCAAAGTTCAAACTAGCTCCACCTCGACCAGCTACAACAGTAAAATGGTGCTTAGCTTACACATTGATTCATCAGTATTAGTAATCTAATGCCATATGAGGCTATATAAAAACAATGTTGATGTTTAAAGTACTTTTTAATTAGAGGACTACCGTTACTTGTAATGGAGTATTTTTTACGTTGTTGTATTTGTACTTTTAATGACCTGAATACTCCTTCCAGCACTATTTCACTACTTTCACTATATTTTCACTATTTGTATGGGTATATTGCACAGTCTATTGTTATACTAATCTGCACGAAGGGAGTCAGGTAAGTCATAAATATCATTAAAAGACCCATTTAATCATATCTGCAATGTGGAGGTGTAAAGACTGGTCACCGGGACAATAGGTTGTCACTACAGCTGCAACCCTTCTGCTCGCCACGCGGGGGCACACGTGTATTTAAAAAAGAAAAACTTCATTGGTCACAACTGTTTACGTCAACCAATGGGAACCGTTTGCGTCTGAACCGTTGCTTCCGGGTGTGTTCAATGAAGAAATCCTTTTTCATTTGATGCTTTTTGTATTTAGTAAAGTAACTAAAAGCTACAGGGACACAAAACGTTTAGAAAATGAACAGAATATTCGGACGCGGAAAGCCGAAAGCGCCTCCCGCGAATCTGTCGGACTGTATCGGCAATGTGAGTACTGTCAAGCTGAGGCTGATGTATTGTTGTTTATGGCTATAATATTACGTGACCTAACGGTACCGTTACTCAGCTAGCATGGCCACAAAAGGGCAGTCAAACCAGCAAACCGTGCTAGCTAGCCAACGAGCTACAGTTAATAAGCGCCTTCCACTACTTAGCAACATGTAATTTGTCTTTCCTTCTTGTTTAGTGTGAAAGAGAGATATAACTCATGCATGTGTTAACCACAAACGTAAATCTCTGGCTTTGCTCTGGCTTTTATCTCGCCAACGTTAGCTATCTCCCGTCTGTTTTTAATAGACAGTACACTCAGGCAGGTGTTTTTTTTGTTGTTGTGCCAAGTTGTGCATGCCTGTCGAATTGCATCCACTTCGCTGGCAGCAACACTTATTTCTGCCTAATATGCATGCACCGCTAAAAGTTCATCCCTGCCGAAATTGCGTCCACCTCACGGACAGTAAGTAAATGCTACAATTACAGGGTTTAATAAAACATTGATGACTCCAAACGTTCGAAAATTATAGATTTAAGATAATTTATCACAATTGAGGAACATGACAAAGACGATTTTATCGTTTTTACTTTGCCTTAAGAATCATTAGTTTTCCTTTGGGAATGCAATTCTCGGCAGGCATGCAAAAGTAGTGTCTGCCAGGATGCTGTAAATCATTACACTTCTAATTCATCTCCTCCTCACTCAGGTGGATGCGAGATCAGAGTCCATAGAGAAGAAGATTGGCGGACTAGACGCTGAACTTGTCAAGTACAAGGATCAGATGAAGAAGATGAGAGATGGGCCCTCGAAGGTAACGCACACAACCCATCAACCAAACAATTATGAAGTTTGCAAGATTGTTATTGCAAATATAGAAAACAAGAGTTTTTGTTTATTCCCTTTTTAAATGCAGAACATGGTGAAACAGAAGGCGATGAGAGTCCTGAAGCAGAAGAGAATGTGAGTCCTACACTGTATAGTTGTCGCACTT
The DNA here is from genome assembly GCF_031162955.1 of Sander vitreus. Lineage (NCBI taxonomy): Eukaryota > Metazoa > Chordata > Actinopteri > Perciformes > Percidae > Sander > Sander vitreus. Next base: position 16,343,662 of record NC_135866.1, read on the forward strand.
TGATATGAGAACAAGAGCATGACATTGGCATGGCTGATAATATTTACCATCTGAGCTTATTAACGGTTTATCGGCATCAAGGTTTATGTTGGCCGATAGTACTGTATCAAGACAGTCATCAGAAATGCTTTGAAAACTAAGTACATTTCTTGGTTACAATTCATGAATTCATTAGCGTATTCTTATAAAGTTTTTCTGCTAATGTTACGACTATTAGCCAATACATTGTTATCATTACACTCAAATATCTGCCTATATTAGCCTAAAAAATCCAGCACGGCTCTTATAAGAACTGAGCTTTAAATAGATTACGTGCACAAATAAATTACGTGCACAATACAATGTTTTTAAACCAACTGCAATTCTTCTTTACACAGGTATGAAGGTCAAAGAGAGCAGCTGGCTCAGCAGTCTTTTAACATGGAGCAGGCAAACTACACCATCCAGACATTAAAGGACACCAAAACAACAGTAAGAGCCTCACCACTTAATAAGAACACAAAGTAGTTTGGGTTAATATTAGGTAGTCAAGGTTTTTTTTCGCTTGTTTTTTCAAAACTACAGCTTTTAGTCATACTGAACACATATGACTCAAGTCTTGGCATGCTGTTGTATATACCTAAAAAGTGTATTTCTTTTGCAAATTAATGTTTTGATTTTGTTCTACCTAGAAGTAGCTGAGACTGAGTCAAGTCTAGAAATCTGAACATAGTACTGCTCTCCAGATTCAGACTTGGAAAGACTGACCTTCGATAAGGTCTAAAGACACAAAACTAACTAACCAACACTATACTTTCTTAAACTTAAATTTTGATTATTATTTCAGTGCTGATAGAGTCCTTTTTTCCAGTGACTAAATATACCTCGTGCAATTTATTTTCTGTCACAGGTGGAGGCCATGAAGATCGGTGCAAAGGAAATGAAAAAGGCTTACAAGGACGTCAAACTTGATCAGATTGACGTATGTTGGTTACATATACATATATACATACACTCAGCAATTACACTGTATATTAATGGTTTAGGCTACACACACTAACAAAGCACCAAGTAATGTTCTCTATTTGTACAAGCAGAATTACTTTAAGTAGACAGACAGCTGCGAGTTAGATATTTTTGCCTTTCTTGTCCAGCTGGTATAAAGAATGTACTCCTTTTTGTGTAAATGTATTTTGTTCTGTAATTCAAATTTCAAAAACTGTTAATGTTTGCTACAATTTAGAACAGCAAATTGTCAGGTTACTCTAATACCAAATAAATAAAAACGTGAAAAAGATACATTTGCTTACATGACAGTTTAATGTTGGCCATAAGTAAAAAAATCTATATTCCAGTTGTTCTGGTCAGAGATATCGGACATTATAAGTGATCCCATGTATTTGAACTTTCAGGATTTACAGGACCAACTGGAGGACATGATGGAGGACGCCAATGAGGTACAAGAGGCCCTGAGCCGCAGCTACGGCACTCCGGAGATAGATGAGGATGATCTTGAAGCAGGTATACCTGACTGTCTCAGACATGTTTATTTTGCATTCACTTTCTGGGCACACACCTTTTATCTATAGAGCAACGTAAAATGAATATAATCACCAACATTTAAAACAACAGAAATTAGGGCTGCGCAATTAATCGCAATTTTATCGAAATCTCAATATGGACTAGTGCAATATCCAAATCCCAGAGGGGCGCAATATTTGTTAAAGGCAAAATATGTGTCGAACCATTCTGAATGAAGTATTGTGGTGCTGCAGAGACGTCCCGGCCTACAAATCCTATCCTCCAGACTACAGAAAACATCTTTGTTTGGTACAGATCCTCGCGAAAATCACACTATAATCATTTACATTTTTTAAGATTTAATATTAGTAAATGAAAATGAGAATAATGATAAAAAAACGTGATCATTCCCTTCAATATCGTGAATCATATTGCAATCGCAATATCGGTCAAAATAATGGCAATTAGATATTTTCCTCATATCATGCAGCCCTAACAGAAATGAGTGCAGATATAGCAGGGATGGTAAAATGACTTACAGAAAATCATCCTATCATGATTTTATGTCCCCATGAAGGCTCAATGGTCTTCTTTCTTGTAAGTCCCAGTGTGTTAATATGTTAGGCATTTCCAACACAGAGACCAAAACTAACTGTGTGTTCAGGCAGTACTGAGCAACTAACAAAGTCGGAAATTAGACCTCAAACAGTTTGAGTTCTAATTTCAATTTCAAGAGTTTTTAATTGCAAGTTGGTACATTTTAAAAACACATTAAGAACAAATGGCAACAGCGGCCTATCAGGTTGATGGCATATCCATTCATGTAATATCTGTTTATCTGGATTACATGATGGATACACCGGTTGGGTCTTCTCAATCTAGGCAAACGTAGACTGTATTGATTGATTTGGAGGAACCTTTTGAGGTGGGATAGGCCTCGTTGTTTGCCGCTGATGACCCCCTGTTTGGCCTGGAAATGACAACTTCACAGGATTATGCCCCAGATTTGGGACACAACTTGCGTGACCAAATAAAAAGTTGGTATGGAGAAATATTTTCTCTAAAACAACATTGTGCCAGACAAATACAATAAGCAGCTAGTTAGATTCTGAGACTTGAGTCTGAACATAAACAAGCAGGGGAAACAATGAAGAAAATATAAAAACACACAGCGATGCCACAAGCCGGTCTGCATTAAATTCTGCCGCTTTTTGTCATACAGACGCTAAAGGGTGCCTTGGGCATCGGCATCAAACGCAGAGGGGTGTGACAAAGCGACGGCATTTGACCACCTGGGAATGAGAACGGGCTGCACACTCTGCCCACTGTTATTTGCTGGGGGTTGGGTCCCAAAGACTCCCGCACTCAGACTTCTAGTGGGTCATAAGCATCCATAACCATCTACTAGCCAAATGCTGGTAAAATATGCAAGTGGCTGGTAGATTTGCTTCACTCACCAGCCACAAAAACCAATGGTAATCTATTGAGTGGCTGGTAAAAATTGAACATTCACTAGCCATTTGGCTGGTGGATGAAAAAGTTAATTTTGAACCTTGGTCATAAGTGATGATTGAGAGGGATTACTTTTGCATTAATCTATGCATTGTTTTTGTTGTTTTTTTGTTTTTTTTTAGGAAAATCCTGCATAGTATACCTTTTTAAGCGTGTACAGTACTTCAGTGACAGTGTAACTGTGGTTTCAGAGCTGGAAGCACTGGGTGATGAGCTGCTGCTGGATGATGACAGCTCCTACCTGGATGAGGCCTCGGCTGCCCCCTCTATCCCTGAGGGAATCCCCAGTGACAGCAAGACAAACAAGGTAACCGTCTTCAGAGCACTGTGGAGCACCGTGATCATTGTTACTGACATGATAGTTTATAAGGCACGCATTGGAGAATTACAGTATTGAAAATACTTTGAGGTGAAATTAGAAATAATCATGCTGGTGTTTTTGCATGCTTAAGTATGTAGTAAATGGGTCAAAATGTGTAAAAGTATTGGTATGGTATTTTAAGCTGCTTATAAGCAACTCTGATGTCCTCTGATTGAACCTGTACTGTTTTAACATGAACCAAAACAAAAACAGTAATACCACTTTGTGTTTGCTTGTGAATGCTGTCCTTTTAAGTGTTTCCTTAACATTCTTCTTTTTGATTTTTAGGATGGCGTTTTGGTGGACGAGTTTGGCCTGCCACAGATTCCTGCCTCATAAACAAGGAATGGATTAAAACAACTGCACTTCAACTGAAAACACTTTTTATATGTAGAGTAACATTTATACATGCAAAACATTTGACCTGAGGACGCTACGATTTTAAAGCTGTCCTGGTGTTGGGTTGTGTATCGTTACCACTACCATGCTAGCTAATGGCCTTGTAACATACTGAACCTTTTTTTTAAACATTATTCCTGTCTAACACTTGTCAGTCTCGTCCATCTCCAGTATCACCAAGCTTATTTTATTTGTCTTATTTGTATTCTAGTTTTGTGTGTTTACTAGTGTTCTGCTTTCTCAAAAGTGGAGAGGGTTCCCACTGAGCCTGTTCAAATGTCTGCAGGTTATTTGAAACATGCAAAAATAAATGTTTTTAATTTTAACCTTGAATTTTTTGGGGTAATTATTATTTGGTATGGTAATAAGGTTCAAACTGCAGGACTCGATTAAGTGGCATGGTGGCCCTGGAGCAAAACTGAGTTGTGGGCTCCTATTGAACCACACACAAGAAGAAGCGAGAGTTAGAGGAGAAAATACCACTATGTCTGTTTAATATAAGGCTACAGCCTAAATACGGTTAGCTTAGCTTAAAGGACTGAAAATGGGGAATGTAACAAAACAAAATCCTCCTCCTTTTCTCAGTCGTCTGTACAGTGCGTATCAACCATAGACTAACAGTCTATGGTATCAACCCAGTGTCCTAACTTTCAGTGCGTCCTGCATCCACTGCAGGGTCTCATTGGGTTTGGGTGTTTTGGGGGTTTTCTTAAGAAAAAATAAGACGAGTTTACTCACTCACTGCCTCTTTTTCTTTCTCCTCTCTGTCCCTCTTGCACTTCTCTCTAGTCTCCAGAGCAACTCTAAGCCTGTGCTACATCCCCATGGCTTTCAGCTCTAGATGCATTTGTCTTCTGACCTCCTTCCTTCTCTCCTCTGGGGTCAGTTTCATTAGGCTCCTCACAAGCTCCATTTCATGAAGGAGGTGTTCTCTTGCAAACATATTTTTGTTCATCCTGGAAATGTTTTAACAGAACAGTGTGTCCATAGAATTCCATATAAGGCGATATACTTTATAACCACTGTATGTAACATTACTCCAGCTTAATGTGTTAAGCACTGCTAGCGGCATCACATTTGTCCAGGCTAACTATTGAATGGGTTGCCATGAAACTTTATACATTTTCCAGGGGATGAAGCTTATGACTGACTTTGGTGATCCCATGACTTTCACCCTAGCACCACCCTGAGGTTGATAGTTTTAGTGAAAGGTCTTGACAACTATTGGATGGATTGCTAAATTTATTACAGATATCCATGGTGCCCAAGGGGTTAATCCTAGTGTTTTTGGGTTCTCCTGAGTTTTCCTCTAGACCAGTGTGAGACATAATGTATGTCAGAGCATGTTAGCTCACATCCCCTTCACCATACCTAGAGATTGGCATGGGGTACTTTCCATAAAATCATCTCTCAATGCAAATCAAACCAGCTATTAGGCTAACTGAAATAAAACCATGCCAATCTCTAGGTATGGTGAAGGGTACGTGATGATGTGGGGCTATTTTAATTCCAAAGGCCAAGGGAACTTTATCAGGATGCATAGTATCCTGGATCCATGAAATAACTGGCCTTTTGAAAAATAAAACATCTGCCTGCCTCTATGGGAATTTAACATAGGGGTGTACTTACTTATGCCCCCTGTATTTTAAGGAAGAACATTTATTTATTTACGATACATTATTCATTCACAAACCAAATTGGTGTCCTTATAGGTTGGATTTTTCCTCATTTTTTTAATTAAGGCATTAAGATCAATTTCCAACAGATGATTTTTTTATTCCTCTTTTTAGTCAACTTTAGCATGGGTGTCCTATTTTTTTCACATGACTGTATCTGGGGAGAAAATATTGAACCTCATAATGTTTTATTTATTTGTTGGCCTACAAGCAATCACATTTAAATGATTTAACTCTAGAGCAGTGGTTCCCAAAGTTGGGCCTGGGGCCCCCCAGGGGTCCTTGATGGGGTTCCAGGAGGTCCCCAGCAAAAAGGGGAATCATTTATTTTCACTATAATTCCAACCATAAGTAATACAATGACTGATAATGAGTGTATGACTATTTTGGTTGTGGGTTTTATACACATTCTATAATCAGTCCTTCCAGAAAAATGCGAAGTTTTTTTGTGATTGTTGCAGGCAAAAATCCTTGATTATGCAGCACGCTTCCTTAAAAAATGCGATGGAATATGCAGGATATTTATACAATTTTATGCAATGAAATTGCGGGGAACTTGCAAAAACTGCGGTTTCATCATGGCTTCATCGCAGGGTCATAATGTTCCCATGGCAACACAGGAAAATGGCTGCTCTTGTGTGAAGCAAACGCAACATTTTTCATCTTTCTGCTAAGATATATGTGACTTTTTTGCAACGAAAATGCAGGGATTATGAAATCATGCAAGCCCCGCATATTTTGCAGCGAAAGTGCGGTGTATTTGAAAAAATGCAGCCCCCGCATAAATATGCAGACTTTGGCTTGCATTGAATTATGCGATCACAAAATCGTTTTTCTGGAGGGACTGTATAATAAAACATCTAAAAGCCAAAATCTGATCAGATGGGGGACCCTGGGACAAAATCTTATCAAATGGGGGTCTGTGGTCTCTTTTGTGTCAGTTGAGGGATACTTCATGTGAAAAAGTTTGGGAACCATTGCTCCAAGGTGTAAATTCCATGTGCTATGTTCAGATGATGGGACAATTTGGCTACTGAATTAGAGACTATTCACAGGAAAGAACTCGCTAACATGATATATTGTTTTGGAGAGAGGAAACAGACGGAATCAACAGGCTACCCTTCTAAAAGTCCGACTCTGGTGGGACTCGAACCCACAACCTTTGAATCACTTCTGATGCGTTTCGACTAGAAGTCCAATGCGCTATCCATTGCGCCACAGAGCCAGCTGCCTACAATTTCTTACACAACAAATATGAATACGGCAACTCAGATATGTGTTAAAAGCATTTGTTAAAAGCCAGAAGATTGTGAAGGTGTTGAAAACGCACAACTAATTCAATACTTTTTGTTGAATTAGTTGTGTTTGTATGCGCTTAAAAAAAAACGTTCTAGTTATATCGCTGTTATGCTCGGTCTCGTGTACGTATGTTGTTTGTATGTATTGTTCCGTTGACAAAAGATAAACAAAGTTAAATATAAAGTTATAAAATATGAAGTTAGTATAACTGTTTCCTGTCTGTCCCGGAAGTAGTTAGCTAGCTAACTAGATAGCGAACAACAGAGCTAGCCGTGTGATTCATGTTGTGAAAAGGACGCTAAAAACCAAAATGTCAGCTCAAACGATAACAGTGACAGTTGCATACGGTAATAACATTTTGCATGATGTTACACGATTATTACCAGATGATAGATAGATATGAAAATGTAAATGTACTAAGCATCGAACATCTCTCGAGTAACTGTTAGCTTGGAAATGGTTAGCTATTGTAGCTAACGCTATAGTTAACGTTAGCTCTTACCAAACAATTTACTTTAGAAATGTTAGCTAACGTTAGCTTCAATTTCGTACAGTTGAATATACTTGACATCTGACTATTTATTTCACAGCTGCATAACGTGATTTATCAAGAAAATGTGTAGCTATTTGTAATTGGAACATCTTTCAAAATGAATTTTCTTCACACGCCGAATGTGTGGTTAAAACGTCCTGGTTCACTAAGCTAATTTAATTCAGTTTAAGATTAACGTTACCTTTTGAATTTATTCACATGTGCATCCTTTTGGCTAAAATTGATTAGACGTAACTATTCTGTTATATCCAGAGTATGCTCAAATACTTCGCCATCATAACGTCAAGTCTTTCGGGTAACAATTACTAACTTGTGATTCAGTTCAACTACTTTAGTTTAAGAATCAAAGCATAATTTAGACTAGTGGTTCCCAACCTTTTTTCCTTGGCGCCCCCCGCCCTACTTATGTCTAAGAAAAGCCGAGCCCCCCCCGAAACTGAAGTTGAGGTAACTCTCGAGATAGAGCCTTACTTTCTTTTTTGATACAGAGGAGTTATCAGCACTTTTACGTTTCTCCGCCATGTTTCATTCATAAAATAGTGATGCTGCGGATGGATGATAGCAGCTAGCAGCTGACCTGATGACAGCCAGGGTCACAGGTTAAGAGGTCCCGGAGGTTTGGCCTACTAAGTAGCCTGCCTACAATTTTAAGCGAGAACAAAAATATATAGTTTTCATACAGACTTTTGTATACATTATATATTCTAGTGTATTATCATAATTTGTTTAACATGTGCAAATATTTTTTTTTACCTCAACCTCAAACCAGATAAAGACTTGCGCCCCCCCCCCTGTGATCTTTGCCGCCCCCCTGAGGGGTGCCCGGACCCCAGGTTGGGAACCACTGATTTAGAGGTTACTGTGGTGAAAATTATAAATCTGAATTGCCACGCTTAAACCCAAATAATCCACGTTGTTCCAGAAAAATAATCTCCCACAGTTTAGAAATCAGTTTCCGCACAGGGAAAGGTTTATGTTAAAATGTCTCCCACTCCAGGATCAACTAAGCACAGCATCACATTAACTGGCCAGGATGATGGCAAGGGCCCCATTGTCAAAGACCTCGCAGATGCTCTCACCCAAGCTACTGGAGTTCCTCAAACTTCACAGAAACTCATTTTTAAAGGTAGGCTGTGTGTCTCTCTTTTGTTTCACATCCAAGTGCGCTAGAATATCAATATATACCCAGCTCTAACCTTGCCTTCTTCATTCATCCTTCCAGGAAAATCGCTGAAGGACGTGGAGGAGAGTCTGTCCAGCTATGGAATAAAAGAAGGCTGCAAACTCATGATGATTGGAAAGCGGGTAAGGCCTTTACATGTGTGATTTCTGTGATGTGTGACTGAATATGTTTACAAATACTGACACTAATCTATAAACAGAACAGTCCTGAGGAGGAAGCTGAACTGAAGAAGCTGAAAGACATTGAAAAATCTGTGGAACAGACGGCTAAAAAGCTGGAGAAGGTAGACGGGGAGTTGACTGGACTCAAGAATGTAAGCAATTAATTATGGTTTTTAAGATGCTTAATCTTCATGCATTGTGTCTGATCTGTTCTCCAATATATGTATGTTGAAAATTTTGATTATTAATTAATTTTTTCCACAGGGCTTCCTGGCCAAAGACCTTCAGGCAGAGGCATTGGGTAAACTGGACCACAGAGTGAAAATAGCAGCTGAACAGTTCATGAAGATCCTGGAGCAGATAGATGCTTTGGTAATCTTACTTTCTTTCCTTTTTATATCTAGTTCCTTGCCTTTTGTCTCCATCATTGATTGCAGATCAAAATCTATTTCAATCTATTTTTGTTTATTTTTGTGTGCATCATTTTTTTTTTTTGTATGTGGCATATAACAAACTCTACACTGTTTTAACAGAGTATCCTAGACAACTTCAATGACTGCAAAATTAAGAAAAAGGGACTTGTAAAGATGGTGCAGGTAAACCCTTTTTTAGTGTCACGAAAATGTTTCAATTAAAAATAACTATGAATATTATTAAGTGTGATTATTTCCTGTCAATAGGATTTCCTGGCCCAGTGTGACAAGATCGAGGCTTGTATATCAGACCACCTATCAAAGATCCAGTCAAAAAATCTTGCCCTGGCGGAGTAGAGTCACAAAGTCTCACATATCATGCTATACATTGCTCTGTGAGCAACTGCAAAGTGTACAAAAGGCGTCAAGTGTGGATGTGATTCTTGTCTATTTATTGTTGGATTGATGTGTATGAGAGAGCCCTCATCACAGAGAATCCTGTGAAGGAGGCTGGTTATTGGCGCTGTTGCTACGTACATCTGGGATACGTTCTCTGGGTTAAAGAGATATAAGGGGGTGCTCCTCAAGATATTGTAACCACAGTCACTCTGTGAAAAGATCAGATAATTGTGAACTGCCATGACCAAATGTCAAATTGTCCACGATGATGTCCAAAAATGGTTGCTAAAATTCACCAGTTCATCACCCAGTATCTATTTTTTACTCATTGTGATGTACCAACTGTGCAGTGTTCCATGTGGCATGTTGTACACACATGGCCAAAAGTATGTGGACATTAAAAAGAATTAATCCGCCATGCTAACAGCTTCCACTCTTCTGGGAAGGCTTTTTTCACAGAATTGTGGAACCTGGATTGAGGAAAGTTTCACTATTGTCTAGTATACCATTTATTGGAACTAAGGGGCCAACCCCAAACTAGAGCTGAAACCATTTGTTGATTGAAAGAAAAGCAAACGGCAACTATTTTGATAATCATTTAATGGTTTGTCACGTGAAATGCAAAATATTCTCTAACTCCAGCTTCTCACTTGCTGATTTTCCTTATCATATGTAATAATAAACTGAATAGTGTGGGCTTTTAGACCCATAATCAATTTGATGGCATCAGGAAAATGTGATGGGCATTTTCAAAACATTTTATAGACCAAAGAATAAATACATGTTACTTGCAACCCTAGCCCACACCATTTAAAATAGACCAAGAATTACACAATGCTGTCCACAAACCTTTGGCCATATGTATATTTATTATTCTTTATTGAGAGTCGGCACTGAGCCAGCACCTTTTGTTTAATCCAGTGACTGAGCCCATGTAATTATGTATCTTTGAAATTAGTGTGAACTGTGGAATTGTTAAAGCTTTAAACCATCACTTAAGACTTACACATCACATCTATTTTCCTTTGTTTTAAAATAAAAACTTTGAAAAATGAATAGAGCATAGGTGATTCGTCTCAGACCACAATTTAATCTTGAAACTTTAATTTCCTACAAAATACAAATGATGCAGTAAAACCAAACCAGTCACGATAACAGACTCCTTTTTGGACTACTTTTCAGTTTATTTCCAGCTTTATCCATGAGGGTCTTTCCATACATCTTTACTAGCTTACACAGACCCTTCAGTGGTGTTTCACAAATGTGCAAATGAGCTTGGAGAGTGAGGTACAGGATGGTCCCACAAGCATCTTAAACAAATGACCTTTAGTAAGCTACAGTGAAGCCTTCCATTAACATAACAGGATATAACTGTTTTAACTTGAGTGGAACCCTATAATGATACACACTAATCATCTTTGTCCTTTGCGCCATGCTTTAGTATGCGTGTGAATGCTACATAGTTGAAGTTGCCTTTCTTGTCAATGGGTGCCTCTCGGAAGAGCTCGTCCACTTCTTCATCTGTGAACCTGTCGCCCATCGTCGTGAGCAGCTCCCGCAGGTACTCCTCCTGGATTATACCTGTGGGAGAAGTTGATTCATCCGTTAGTTGATTTACAGAAAAATGTATTGATCGGCAACAAATTTTTAATAACCGATCAACCATTTAAGTCATTTATCAAGAAAAAAATGTCAACATTTTGCTATTAACAGTTTCTCAGCGTCTGTGTTTTATATCACTTTAATTGATATCAAGTTTTTTCTTTGCTGTTATCTCGTAATGGGAATTTTCGATTTTTAAATGGATGTTTCTATCAAATGTTAAAATACAGCAGGATTACAAATATTCCTAAAAACAAACGATTATTGCTAAAACCGCACCCACCCACAAGTAAATAAATAGCAAATTAATAACATTCATTTTCCAAATAAGCGATTCATTATTATTATTATAACTATTAAATGATAATAAAAAATAGCTAATTGCAGCTTTAATCCAATTCCATTTTGAATTTGGGACGTATAAAAGTGATGCATTTGAGAATTTTGATCAAGAAGATTTTTAATAAAACAAAAACATTCTGACAACATTTGGTTTAGAGAAACATTGAGAAACAGCATCACGAAGTGCAGTGCACATTCCAAATGTAAAGAAAACTTCAACTCACCTGTGCCCTCCTCGTCAAAGCAGGCAAAAGCGTTACGGATCACATCCTCAGGATCTGTGCCGTTCAGCTTCTCTCCAAACATAGTCAGAAACATTGTAAAGTTGATTGGGCCTGGCGCTTCATTCATCATCGTCTCCAGGTACTCATCTGTGGGGTTCTTACCTGGGAAATGGACAAAGTATTGAGGATTTATGACACTTATTCTCCCCCACCACCCAAGCTGAAAGCTTTACAAAAAAAAATATTTCTTTTCCAAGCTTTCATTTCTTCCTCTCATTCTCAAAGCAACATTTGTTACTTAAAGACATCTTTCACACACAGCTTTCACATCACTGTCTAAATGCGCGTAAATACATTGTTAAGTTTACCTAATGAGGCCAGCATGTCATGAAGGTCTTCTTTGTCAATAAAACCATCCCTGTTTTGGTCGATCATGTTGAAGGCCTCCTTGAACTCCTGAATTTGAGACTGGTCAAACATAGCAAACACATTGGAGGTGGCACGCTGAGGACGCTTCTTGGTGTTCTTTCCCTTGGCCCGTTTGCTCGACATGTTGGCAGTTGGTAGGTCCCCCCCTCCTGTAATACAGATAATATGAAGACTGTCAACTAGACCTGGACAGTATGTTCTAATATCTATATCACTACTGTCCAATGTAGCTCGATAACACTAAATGTTAGTACGATAGGTATTCATGTTCCTTCTTATTCTGTTTTAGGCTTATATGTTTGCCTGGATTGATTACAGTAAGGTTATGACCATGGCCCCATTCTTCAAATATGGCTTAATTATTATTTTTCAGATGATGATTTCTGGTTCTATTTGTTTTATAACAGGCAACTGCACTTATGTGGGGGTTTACTTTGAAAAGGTTTCATTATCATCATCATCATCGTCATAATTTAATAGTGAATGAGTCCGCACTTTTGCAGGCTTGAACATACAGTAAAGGACATTTCTGACACCAGCTCCTAATACATTTTAAGCAATCTTTGAAGAACAGAAACATTTGTGTCAAATCATGCCAACGAAGAACAGAACAGGGCCCAGTTTAAGATGTGGACCTCTGGACTGTGATTGGATGTCAGTTGATATGGGATGCAAGCTATTTACTTCTTGATAACTGCGAGGATAGTAAATCTAACTTGGCAAGAGAACCACGATGTTTTTTAATTCAATCAAACAACAATAAATAGAAACAAATATTTAGTGAGAAAGTCATTTCCTGTTTGAGTTATAACAATACATGTTTGCTACCCAACGTACTGCAGAAATGGCAGGTAGCGTTAACTTAGCTAGCCCAATGTTGACCTAAATAACTGACTGACCCGACTAGCTTAAGCGAGCTAACCGAGATCAATTCACAGTGAAAATAACTTTATGTGACCTTAATGTGCACAAGATCCAGAGGCTAACATTAAATCACCCACCTCAGAAAATACAAGCGTTATTGCCAAATGGCTGTAAACACGCAACTACCAAAGCATCCACAGGATGGATGTATTAGGAGAACACAGGCTGAAGAGAGCAACCATCAGTGCTTTATTTCCTCTTTCCCAAACTGACCAATCACAGACAAGCTGGACGGAGCCAACAGACTGGAATATACCATGTTGTCCTCATATCTAATTGTTTGTTTATTTGTGTTTGTACATGGAACCAGATGAGATAGTTAAATAGGGATCAGTAGAGATAATAAAAAAGAAATGTGGGATTTTTTTTTTACCGCTTCTATTTTGATCATGTCTTTACATTTTGTCCTAAAGATCAATGCTGCAGTGTACACGTCCCACCACCAGATGGAAGCAATAACCAATCAACTCCAAACGTTCATTTCAATATTTAATTGTGGTGTAGACCAACTAGCCCACCTAATGTTGCGCCACAGAACGACTGCATATTGGTTACAAACAAAGTAAAAGTAAGTTGGAAAACTGAGCTGTAAGTTTAGGGAGATGGAGACATTGAAAGCGCGATTTAAAGTCACATTTTAGACAATGTGCAGTAGCCTATACAGGCTATGCATTAGAGTTGGCCGGTGAATGCATGTGTTAAATAAAATACAGTAGTTTGGCACGGTTTTGGTTCAGGCTTTTGACCGTTTGTCACAGACAGTTTGTTTGAAGTCATATTCTTTGCAACAATTTATGGCATCCAATTCAACAGGTAGCAGCCACTGAAATACTGCAGTTTTTCTTCTATCAACTAGTTACTACTGATTTACTAGACCTACGATTACACACCTAAAACCCCACATTTCCGCCTTAAGTGGCCTACCTACACCCTAGCACACAGCTGAGGGCCAGGCCCTCCTCATGGTCTAAATTTAAAGCTGTCCCAGCCTTAAAAGGTCCTGACGGTGTCTTGTGCATTCTGCCGAGTGGCAGCATTATTTTTGCTCAGTGGACTGCCATCCTGTCCACTGCCCCTCACCCTGCTGCTTTGCCCAGATCTGGACTTGCTTTAGCTTCTTTTGGAATAGCACACTCTTTCTTCTATTGTCAACTATTTTGGATTGGTAAATTCTTAATCGTGGTGAGTTTTTTTTTATTTTTTTTATTATTTATTAATACGTCCGTCTCTAATACCGAGTAATTGTTATTCTATCTTATGTCATTTGGTCATCTTTTGAAATCCTGAATCAGTAAGGCCTGAGACCTTCTTTTAACCACTTTATTTATTCTTTTGGTTTAAGAATGTGTTTGAATTCAGATATTTTTATTGTCCCTTATACTAACAAGGTTTGACACATTTTTAACTGTGGTGTCCTTGTAGATTAGACTGCATGTGTCATTGAAGTAAAATGTCATCCTAAAAGTAGAGCTAATCTATTCTATTAACTTTTGCTTAACCTTCAAAAATTGTATGACTCAGATCTTCTCTTTGTGCACTCTATGCCCTCATTGCTTACTGTCCAGTTTACTGTTAGTATCTCTTTACAATTAAAGAGTCACACAGTACACGCTGCCTGCTGTAGGTGTTGCACATCAGAAAATACATTTTTCTGTCTATTGTCATAAACTGCTGATCATATCGTATTGATCTGTGGTTACATAATCATGGGCCTATGCCCAGTGGGAGCTGCTCATGTTTTCAAGCTGTATAACCTTATACCTACTAGAGTAGACTGATTGGTGAATCCACAGAAAATGCATCTGCAACAGTATTGATAAACAATTCATTTAAGTCATTCTTTAGAACAAAAATTCCACAAATTCAGTTTCAAATGTGGATGTTTACTTGTTTTCTTGGAGTTTTTTTTAAGGCTATGCCAACTTTGGCTTTCGGATGTGAATGGTATTTCTTTAACTAGTTATATAGCAAACGATTATTTGGTTGATTAACAAAATAATCAACAGCTTTAGTACCTAACAAAGTGTAATATATTACTGTTATGTGTATTTTGAGTATATATAGACTATTATTGAGTCACGCCTTAAATTAAGATATTCCCCAAACACAAACTTTTCCCTTTGGATGTTCTCATCAGTCACTGGATTACATCACACAACACTTTGTTTTCCAGTTCATCACAAGTTTATCACTTATAATTCCACATGTGGAAGTGAATGTTCTCTAAACTCTCATGCAATCTGTAAAGACACAAAAACAACATGTAGAGTGTTGAGGAAAACAATGTTTATTACCTGCTGCTGCTTCATTCAACACAGTAGAAGTAGATCTTAACCAGAGCTAACGCTTTAACTGCTCACACAAAACAAAATCATAACTCTGTCTTAACAAATTTACCATTACTTTACCATATCCACTCACCATCTCCTTCTCCTGCCCTAAAATAACCAAAAAATAACCAATTAAGTCTGTAATAATAACAATGAGATTGATTCACAGAGCTGGTTAAGTAAAGAACAGTCAACATATAAGTTGGCAGAGTGGCCCTCAGGATGTCAGGATCAGTACAAGTGACGCAGAAGCTGCAGCATCAGCATCAACAGCAGCAGCAGCAGCAGCAGCAGCATCACTATGAGAGCAGCTGTCACCTAAGCACCAAGTCGTCTGTTAGCCAGCAGTCGTTCTCCACTTACAAGACCTCCAGCCGTCGGTAAGAGGATGTGAGGCGAAAGGTCCAAAATACTTATGAGATGGTTGATATTTGAAATATGCAAAAATGGGGTTCTCTTAATGCAACCTACTACTTCCATAACCTTGGACGCGGTGAATGCATTCAAGCAGACCTCTTTCAAATATTCAACACTGTACTTTGGTATCTGGTGTGAATTGTGTTCAGCAGCATGGAGAGAGAAAACATGCAGCTCAAAGTGTGTTTTTATGTAGAGCAGGTGCTGTCTTTCCGCTGGTCTTCATCTGCCCATACAGTACATGATCATCTTTTAATGGTGTCAGGGTTTTGTATTTTTATAAGAACACATATTGTTCTCCTTGAAGCTGTTGCAGAACAGCTCATTCATTTCAAGTCTTTTGGGCCAAGTTTCAAGCCAAGGCCCAAGTCTATCTATCTGTATATGCAAATTACAAGTCAAGATACAAGTCTCTCAGGTCTCTAAATGCTGACCAATAATACCGTATATATTTCTTTCAAAGCTCTTTCTCTTTCAAAAAAAATTGTGTTTTTACAAAGCTTAATGCAAGTAATCTTTCTATTTCTATGCAAAGGCCTAATAATTGAATACTTAGTTGCACAATTATACAATATTATTGTTCCAGGATTTTACTGAAGTGTTACTTAAGTCTGAGTCAAGTCCAAGTCTTGAGTCTGCTGGGCTGTTTGTAATGTTTGTAACTATTAAATCTACGTAGCAATAGTATTGTGCTCATGTATTTATCAGAAAGGGCACTGCTTGATTATTATGTGGTCAATATTGAAATCACGATTATTCAACACGATTACTCATTGACTTTTGGAAAGATGTTGCATTTATTGAACTTAAAAAACAGTGAAAACACCTTGAACTGTGAAATTTCCCTTATTACTTTTCCCACTATTTACTTTTTGAATTCCCCTTCAGAACAGAAGACAAAATAAGAGTTTACTTGCAAAATGTAATGTGCAAAATATTAGTTTTTTCATAATTACATTGTTTTTGTGATTGTTGGGAGCCGAAATTGCAATCAAAATTTGATTAATTGCACAGCCCTAAAGAGCACATTATTGTCAGCAGGACTACAGGAAAACTACTGGCCAGATTTGAATGAATCCGAGGCGGATTCACAAATCATTTTTCACTTTCGTTAACATTGCGAGATAGGGCATTTGTGCTGCATTCATCTGGTGCTGGAATAATCATGAAAATGAGTTCCCCACTGGGAAAATTAACACTGCATTAACATTGTGAAATAGGGCACGCCTTGGTTGAGGTGCCTTCTAGTTTACTTTAATTTGCACCATCTTAAGTAGTCTGAAGCTAAGCAGCTAAGTTTGTTTTCCATGATATGAACTTAAATATCTTTGGCTTTTGGACTGTTTATTGGACAAAATAAGAAATTTGAAGATGTTAACTTGTACACTGTACATGTTTCACTGCTTTCTTTGCTTTCTTAGAGACCAAACAGTTGGTCAGTTAATCGAAAAAATTATCGTCAGATTAATCAACAATTGAAATAATTGTTTTAGAGAGATATAGGTTTCCTTACTCTTTCCAGCTTTTGCTTTATACCACAGGTCTGGTGCAGGAAGAAAGTGTGCAAAACTAAACATGTCACTAGAAATAATAGAGGTATAAACCACCTGTTTCGATTGTTATCACTCCATTAAATGGTATGGTGCTAACAAGTAGACTACTTCTGTTATATTTAGTCAGATTTTCGTTTAATTTCACTTGTATGTGAAATTCTGTTAGAATCAAATGAGGCTTGATCAAAGTAAAGTCTAGAGTAAGTGTAAGTGTGAAAGAAGCACTGTCTGTCAAACACCTTAGACTGATGTATATGTTCGTGGTACTCTTGTCAACATGGTCAGAGGTTCTAGGGCTTAGTGTGAATGTTGGAACCATGAGAGCTTTCTAAACAGGTCAGGGAAGGAATTTCAGCTGTAGCGAATGGCTGCCAGATATATTCATGGACAGCCAAGCTATTTTTGTAGGCAGGACATGAGATGTTGCCATTAGGCCAACTGTAAAGACACTGTATTGAAGTCATGAAATGTACTGTATGTGTTGTACTTTGGCTTCCACAGACGTTTAATAGTTAATAGCTCTAGTATCCATCGTCAAGTTGACTGGTCAATGTTAGTCTCCTTTAAAGCAACACTAGAGAACTTTTCCCACTTCGGTCCCCCTACAGGTTGTCTCATTGGAACTACAGCTCTCGCTACCCCGATCTGTCAAACTTGCATAATGTAATGTAATGGACAATTCTGCTTCCAACCTGTAGGGGGACCGAAGCAGGAAAAGTTCTCTAGTGTTGCTTTAAAAATGTGTAACTAGTCCTACATCTTGTTTCTGGTAGAAATAATAAATTGCATAAAAAGATTCCAGTTTTGTTATTTCAATCTTAAGATTGACACATGCTTTAGCTTCTCAGACTGCTTTTATCAGCAGTCAAACTTTTTATACCATTGACTTTTCTACACTGAACCAAAAACTTCCTTTCAAAACACCTGGTGAGTCAGCAGTATAAATAACTTCTCGACACTGCAGAAAATCTTTTGCGAAACTGAGGTCTGTCTGTCTCTGCTGTGCTATTAGATCCTTCCAACGACTTGATCCCTCCTTGCCAGTATTGAATAGAGTTAATCAAAGCCACGTTATACCACTACTCCTCTAGGCCAAATGAATAGACTAGGACAGACTTGAAAGAGATTGAGTGAAAGCAGGGCTTTAAAATTAATCTTTATACCCTGCTGCATAGCCACCAGTTTTGGCTCCATTTATAAACCCAGTAGACAGTAAGGGAGGCCTGAGAGGCTGATAGGTAAATGAGTCAGAGTATAATATGGGTCAGTGTTCTTGAGGATGGACAGAAATGCATCTTCCATTTTTAGAGTAACTGGACTACAGCATATTCTAATTGTGTCTTTATAGAAACAGCACACGTATTTAAAGTTTTATAAATGCAGAGAGGAAGTATGGTTCATGTTGAGTATTTTGGTCATCATTTTTATTTTCCACTGCAGCTTTGCAATCTTTCTGTTAGGTATGTTTTGTCTCATTTTTCGTCATTACAAACAACTGTAGAAGTTACATTTAAATTAGTCCTCCTAGTTCTCTCACCTCCTAAATACTGTCTGTTTTCCTTTTACAGATGTAATTTATCCAAACTTTCATCCTTAATTAATAATACTGAACCAGTTAGTAGTAATCAGTAATTAATATTGGAATTTAGTTTGTAGCACTTGTCTGCTCTGGTTTAAGCAATAGAAAAGTTAGTTACAGGAAGGTATATTCAATCAAAGGATAACAATGGCATTATTTTTAGTGTCAACAAAAATATATCAGCCCCTATGTATAGCCCCTCAGCCCCAAGCTTATTTGATACTACTGAACGAGGTCACAAATATATTGTTTAAATTTTAAATAAGGCTCAGTAATTTCCTAAAAAAAACGCAGGGAACTGTAGTTTGAAGCACATGTTACCCAAACAAGAATCAATAGTGTTTTTGTTGGGAACTGTTTTCAGCTGCAGATTAATACAGTTAAGTATTTACAGCAGAAGGACGGTGTATGTGGGATTGACTCAAAATAAACTACAGTGCCCATTTTCATGTCACCCAGTGTAACAGTATGGCTTACTTATGTGTTTTTAATAGTTTTGGTACAACAGTGGAGGTCTATGGCACAAAGGAATAAGCTATATCAGACTTTGGTTACACAGACAATACAAATAGTGGGATTAATTTGTTGATGGCAATCATGGGATTTATTAATAATAATAATAAAAAGAACATTATTAGCCCTATTCTTTAAGGTACAATGTGGCTTTTATGTAGAAAAGTGTACACCATAAACTCTGTGTGGAAATACCATATGATGCATGTTGGTGTATGTAGTGCAAGTGTTGTGATTGTTGTCTGTCACCTCTAAGCCTGCAGACCACTGTGAAGACAGAGAAGGGGAAGGAGGTGGTTAAACTGAGCCCGCTACCCAAAAGAGCCAAACGCACCTACCTGGCAATGGACACAGACAAGGAAGTTATCGGCTATGTCATTCCCGTATTTAGAGCCAGGTGAGTGAGGACACTGCAAAACGCTGTCTAAAGTTGAACATTGATGATGTACAATTGTATCGCAGTTAATGACACTAAATTAAATATTTTCATATTTCACTGTAAGCCTAAACTGCTCTCACATGTTGGTGGTTTGTTGTGCACCAGTCATGACGTTGTCCGCAGTCTGACGGAGGCCAAGGAGGAGGACGTTACTGAGGAGGGGATTAACTATGTGGCCATGAGGAACCTGTTTGTCAGGGAGGCCAGGGAGGCTATGGAGGTTAAAGTGGAGAAGAGAACAAGAACAACGCATATCAGGGAATCTGCCGAACGCATGGAACTATGCAAGACGGTAATTTGCAATAACAAGGATGTGTCCATTTTCAAATAATCAAATTGTTCACATGAAATGCTCATGAGCTTTAAATGACAATCTGGCTCCACTCTCTTGCTATAGATGGAGGAGTGGGCAGAGTTCCGTAAGAAAATGAACCCAGACAGCCTGACACACCGTCCAGAGTTTATCGTCAAGCCCCGTGGGCAGACAGTCTGGGAGGGCAAGACTGTCAAGCTGCACTGCACAGTGGCTGGATGGCCTAAACCCAGGATTGCCTGGTAAGACACACTCCAAGTTCACTGGTCCCCACCTTCTCTGAGTCACAAGAAAAAGAGGCCGATGAGAGGCAATCAGTCATGTGTGTGTGTCATAGAGAAGTTTCCATCCAAAGCTCTCGTCATCCGCCAAATCTATTTTCCACTGTCGCAACATGAACACACACACTCCAATGCAATCACAGATTCTGAAGACAACGGTAAAAATAAAGTCTTTCTGCTGTCTTCAAGGTACAAAAACAATGTGCTCATTGATGCCAAGGCTCACCCCGAGAAGTACGCAGTCGAGAGCAATTACAACATGCACTCCCTGGAGATCAAGAAGTAGGTAATCATTAAGCTCACACTACCCGGCCTCAGTGAGATTTCATGAGAAGCACCCAAAAATACACATTAACCCCAAACTGAATATTTTATGTTGAAAATATTCTGCAGAGTGATGAATGCAAATGAGATGCAGATAATTCACCATGTCTGCACGTTTTATTTTCAGCTGTGATTTCATCGACACTGCTCAGTATCACGTCTCTGCCCTCAACGTGAAAGGGGAAGTTTCCTCTGTGGCTACTATTGTTGTCAAAAGTAGGTAACCATTTTTTCTCGTCTGTCTTCTTTGCAGCTGCTGTTCTATCCTCCGGTTAGAGGTCAAAGTTTAAAGTAGAGGTTTAAATTAACACCACTGTAAACACATGTCCCAACTGTTCCAAATAGTTGTGTCAGGATCTGGTAGAACATGTTTGACTGAAGGAAAAGTCCTAAATCTCATGCTTAAACGAAAAATGATTTCTGTGTCCACAGTGTAGCATATTTTACTATTGTCAAATGTGTGTCACTTAAATCTCTAGTTATTGATACAACACAGTTACTGAACAATATATTTATCTGCAGGGTTCCAGGAGGGCAAGGAAGCAGGCCCACTCGATCCTAAACCACGTGAGTCACTTTAAATAATTATTTTTAGTTTTTAAGCGAAGCCATTTCAATTCACATTTCAAAGGGTAATTAAAAGTGCTCTACATTAGACATAAAATAATACAAGTGCAAACTAAAGCTGCACTAATCAAATGTTTATATTTATATAAACAATAGAAAAATGTGTAACGTGAAAGCCATTGCTCACAGTTACAAACTCAGAGAACTCTCCAGTCACTCTCAGCATTAGCATGAGTGTTTTAGCGTCTTTTAGCTCATTTTGTTTATCAGCCCCATCTCCAGCCAAAGCAGGCAGCTGTTTTCAGAAAACAAGCTCTAAAACGTACTATACACTACCTGCTCAACATCAAATGGCAGACGGACAAAGTTAGCGACTAGCAGCTGAACACAGTTAAGCATTTAGCAGCTAAAGAGACAGATATTTTTACTAAGGAGTTGGTGGAGACCAAAATCAGAGCTAAAGGGAGTGAATGTTGGACTTACACAAAAACACAGCTTCAAATGAATAATAATGTCTGCTACATGTGTAAAAAAAAACAACACATTCACCATAAGGTATTTGTTAGTTTTGTGTCTGCAACTTGCTGCGCTCCCCCAAAGTGTTCAACCAGTCAATTAATGCAGGTTCAATGTTTTCATAGCAGTGGGTTTAAAAAAATAATAATTAGGACAGCAGTTCATATTACAGAACATACATCAGGACGACATACATCTGAACATTTTCCACACATTTTTCCAGACGGACGTTAAATAGACGTTACAGGCAACAGAAACAGCCCTGCACGTGACGCTAGTTAACACTATACTCGACAGCAGCTAACGTCAGCCTACTGCTAGCTAGTAGCTGGATTAAACACGGTTACAATGCTGACAGCTAAAGCTAAACGGTGTAAAGTGTGACTGTATTTCACTGTAGAGGATTCCGACACCGGGATGTAACAATCTGCAGCTGCTGTTGTCGGAAAAACACAGACGGTGCGTTCAATGAAACTGGTAATTTACAGCCTTATGGTGCATTCACAGTTGTTAAATTCAAATGTGTGACTAGATTAAATATATAATAAACAAATACAAATCTTAAAATCAAGTTCATAAAGTCACTTTCTTTGCATTAATTTGATTCCCAATCAAGATACACTGGTAAGAATGGCTTTCCATTGTTAATATGTACTTAAAAACAGTTCTGAAATGCAAAATAATCGAATTTTAATCATGTGATAAAACATGTGATTAATCGCGATTAACTATAGAAATTCAACGATTAATCGCGATTAAAGGACAATTCCGGCGCAAAACGAACCTAGGGGTTATTAACAGATCCACTCTGATCCACTTAACTTACCCACTCTGTCGCTCTCTGGGACATGTTTTCATGCTAATCAAATGAGTTTTTAGCTTGAAAGGCGCTAGCACGGACCGCCGATTACCTTAGAACACTAGTTTTCGGGGCACAGGGAACGTAAAAACAGATCGCTATTTATAGCACTAAAAAGGCTCAAAATATCACCAAACTCCAACGGTAGCATAATGAGGGTCCCTAAATGTTAACCGAAGCATTGAGAACTTTGTAAGTGTACAGACAGTTTATTGAAAAGATAGTTTAGAAAGACACTCGCGTTCATGTTTACATGCCGCTGCCGTCTTGGAAAGCAGTCATGACTTACAGCTGGCGATGCAAACTAAAACCAAAAGCAATTTGCTCAATATATCTGAAATAATCACACTCTGCATAACTTGTCTAGTGTACTTACTCAGTGGCTAACTGTCCATCTGGTCCCTCCGGTCTGGGTCGCAGCCCTGTTTATCAGAAAGGGGAAATCTTCAGACTGTACAAAACACTGCGTCTCTTGGGCATCGCGACGCAACAGGTCCCACTCCGTGCAACACAGACACTCCTGTTTGGTGGCCATAGCTTCACAATGTCCGCAGGTACACCACCAGTTTCCCGAAGTACGAGGCTGTGTTGCGGCATTGACTACCGGTAGCTCTCTCTCTCTCGTAGCCCTTTCACGGAGCTCCCGCAGCTCTTCGTTCAATAAACTGTCTGTACACTTACAAAGTTCTCAATGCTTCCGTTAACATTTAGGGACCCTCATAATGCTACCGTTGAAGTTTGGTGATATTTTGAGCTTTTTAGTGGTATAAATAGCAATTTGTTTTTACGTTCTCTGTGCCCCGAATACTAGCGTTCCGGTCCGCGCTAGCGTCTTTCAAGCTAAAAACTCATTCGATTAGCATGAAAACATGTCCCAGAGAGCGACAGAGTGGGTACACATCTGTTATTAACCCCTAGGTTTGTTTTGAGCCGGAATTGTCCTTTAAGAAAATGTAATCGTTTGACAGCCCTAATATATATATATATATATATATATGTGTATGTTAAGTAAGCTTTTTAGTGCTTTGTGAAACTCTGCCCAGAAAGGTATTATCACCCGATACTGCCAGTGATTGGCTTCATGAAACCCACACTGTTTCAAACATTTGGCGTCCCCTCCAGAAAAATGGCGCTTTTCTAGTCTTAAGGACTACTCAAAGAGCTTTTACATAGTACAGGAACCATTCACCTGCTCATCAGATAAACACTCACACATATTTACACTCCGATGGGGCAGCATCGGGGGCAACTAGGGGTTCAGTGTCTTGCCCAAGGACACTTTGACATGGGACTGCAGGGCCAGGGATCGGTCTACCAACCTTCTGATTGGCAGGCGACCACAGAGCCAAAGCCGCCCCCTAATAGTAATGTTTTTAATTTCTTTATTTTTCATCTGCAGATGGTTTCTGCGCTGAGCATGGTGTCACCTTTGAAACAACCATCATAGACAAATTTGAAGTGGCTTTTGGCCGTGAAGGCGAGACATTGAGTCTGGGCTGCACTGTCATCGTTTATCCCACCGTGAAAAAATACCAGCCTGAAGTCGTCTGGTACAGAAACTGTAAGTAGAAAAATGAATTTTAAACACTACACTACATGTAACATTACATGTTTTATTTAATCCACTATATGTATCCAATTACATGTCTTTTCATTTTGACTCCCCTATCAGCTGTCCCCTTGAAGCCCTCTAAATGGGTACACACACACTGGTCTGGCGAACGTGCCACAGTAACACTTGTCCACCTCAACAAGGAAGATGAGGGCATGTACACCCTGCGTGTCAACACCAAATCTGGCTTTGACACCTACTCTGCTTATGTGTTTGTCAGAGGTAAGGTGCTTGATCGATATTTCACCTAAGCTGATTTCATTTCAAGAGGGACTCTTGAAATTTAGCTTTTTAGTTTTGTGTTACATTGAAAATGTTATGAATCTGCTGTATAAAGCCATTAACCGTAAGTCTGTGTTGAATTGTACAGTTTCAAACAACACAACAATGTTACGTAAAAAGTAAAAGCAACCTATTACAGATCACCACACACACAGACCTTGTAGGAAACCATTCAATTCTGCTGTGTCTTTAAGTGACACACCCTCTCTCTGAGGTGTTTGGTTTCCACTGAGGAATGTTGCTTCTATATTTGTCTCCATGTCTGAAAGGTCGCCACAAAGAGTGTGATCTGAAGTAACAATCAGTGGGTTTATGCATAAGAGGGAATCATTGATATTCCCTTTAATGTTATCAAGACATAAACTAATCTATCATACAGTGCTGACACACATGCTGTCCTGTAAAGGTGTAAGAAGGTCAGAAAATGGAAACTGAGTATGTAATGGAGATCAGCCTGATTTAGAAACAGCAACACAAGTGCGTGACTTCTTAGATATGTGCGTTTTGCTATGCCAGATGCCGATGTGGAGGTAGAGGGGGTTCCCGTGGCCCCCCTGGATGTGCGCTGTCATGATGCCAACAAGGACTATGTGGTGGTGACCTGGAAGCAGCCTGCGGTGGAGGGCAGCAGCTCCATCCTGGGATACTACATTGACAGGTTGGGCAGCCCACTCTTTCTTTTATTATGTACATTGTTTAATGGAGAAATTATTATTCAGTTTCATTTGATTTACAGTAAAACTGGTCTTATTTATGCTGTTTCTGTATAGAATAACTTATTCTGCAGGCACATTTCACTAGCCCAAATTCCTCCTACATTTCCACCAAATTGCCATCTTGACAGATAAATGTCCCCTTCCAGAAAACACCCACATTCATCCCTACCTGTCTACTGTAGCTGTCAATCAGTCACTGTGAATTACAATGTTGCTTGTGATGTTCACAAATCTAATTTATATGTGTTTTCTGTGCAGGTGCGAGGTGGGCACTCACCACTGGGCTCAGTGTAATGACTCCCCAGTGAAGTATGCACGCTTCCCTGTCACAGGACTGGTTGAGGGGCGTTCTTACATCTTTAGGGTGCGGGCCTTGAACAAGGAAGGAGTCAGCCGTCCGTCCCGTGTCTCCGAGGCTGTGGTTGCCATGGATCCCTCCGACAGAGCCCGTCTACGAGGTGAGAGACACACCATAGTCCTGCTGACACACTGCAACAAAGCCAACAACTGCACTTTTGTCATGTATTTCTTTTATTTTTCCAAACAGCTGGCCCCTCAGCTCCTTTTACTGGGATGATCAAGTTCACAGAGGAGGATCCCACTGGTATGACAGCTTCAAACTCTGTTTTTCGATTATAGAAGGAAAGAAACCATTAAGGTGTCATAATGTTAGAATTAACAGGGGGGATGGCCCAACGGGACCCTAGTGATGAGAAGACCGGTTGTTTAAGTAACCCTCTATATAAGCTATAGTTTAAAGATTATTATTGATCCAAGACGAAACTGACTGCCCCACAGACAGTGCCATGCATTTATCAATACACAGCACAGTTAGGCTACTGATATTTCAGAACGATGGTCAGGCCATAGATTCTAACTTACATAAACCTCAGTCAGATAAAGTATAATATATGATATTATTATATCAGGCAGACTAACATATCCAATAAACAACCCCTCTGCCCCTGCACTCTCTCTGCTACTTGGGATGGATAGGGGGGACAGCAAGTTAACAAAGAGTCATTTTGTTACCAAGGGGGATGCCCTCACCCCAACTTAAATCACTTACTACTTGTAGGGCTGGGTATCGAAACCTCAATACCTTCTATGTACTGTCTGAAATTTGTCTGTAGTATGTAAAAACTGTCAAGTATCAAAAGCTGGTATTAAATGTCTGGTCAGATTTTTTGTCTAGTTTATTGATTCTTTAAATGGATTTCCTGTCCTAAATCACGAAAGGCTGTATTTTCTTCAGGCAAAGCTCTGTGATGGTTGCTTGTGCTGAGTGAAATGTTAAACACTGTTTATTTGAGAACTTTGGCATATTTTGTTAAATGGAAAAAAAAATGTTTTTATAGAAAAACGTGATTGTAATCCTCAAAATAAAGTATTGGAAATGCTGTTCAGGTATCAGTATTGAACATTTTCAAATGACAACCAGCCCAAGTGCAATTCACCTAGTTGAAGTCACTTCCTCTTGCCTCCTCAGTGGGTGTTGTCCCTGGAGAACCCTGTGATGTTGTGGTTACCGAGGCAACCAAGAGCTACGTGGTGCTCGCCTGGAAGCCTCCAGTTCAAAGGGGTCATGAAGGAGTCATGTATTACATTGAGAAGGTGAAGAGAAATGCTAGACACATGCAACCAGCAACGAGGAGTGGCCATTTGCAAGCACACATTGTGTCATTTTAACCCACAAGCCAAATGGAACCAATGCTTTAAGAAATACCTATGGCCTCTTGTAGGTTACTTACACATGAAGCATATAGCATGGAGGTCTAAACACCTTCTTACCTTTCCTTTAGATACTGTACAGTGTTATCTGCTATTGACATGTCACTGGCTCTCTGTCGACCACAGTGTATTTCAGGGACAGACATCTGGCAGAGGGTGAACACTGGTATGCCAGTCAAGTCTCCCCGCTTTGCTCTGTTTGACCTGGCAGAGGGGAAATCCTACAGCTTCCGTGTGCGCTGCTGCAACTCCGCTGGAGTGGGCGAAGCCTCTGTATCCACAGGAGAGATCACAGTCGGAGATAAACTGGGTGAGCCGGCGAGACCTGCATTTATACAGGTGTTACAGTTCATGATATCACTGGTTTATTGTCCAGCCGTATTCCTTCATTAGTAAATTTAATCCCAATCCATTATATTCCCTTTCTGCTCACTGTAATTACTTACTTCCTGTCCTTAATATTTTCATACAAACCTCTTTCTTAACAGAACTGCCCTCAGCTCCAGGCAATCCAGTGGCCACCAGGAACACTGACACCTCAGTGGTGGTCATCTGGGGGGCCTCTCAGGTCAAACACCTGGTCGGCTACTATATTGAATATACCATGGTGGGCACTGATAAGTGGATGCCTTGTAACAACAAACCTGTCAAGCAGACCAGGTAGATACAGTTGAAGATAATTCCGGCTTCATGAATTCAGAAGTCGTTAAGTACAGAAGCACATTGCATTCACAAAAGAAAAACAAAGTTAGAAACCTTATCCCGTAAATTACTATCTCATAATTAGGAGAAAAAAACTCGTAATTTGAGAAAAGTTAAGCTATAGTTATCAATCGTCGCTAACCTAGGCTACAGGATAAAACACTGGGCAATGATGCGTTTAATCTGCTTTTATTTACTTATATATCTTTTATATATATCTTATATGAGATCTGATCTCTTAATTACAAGATCATTTCTCTGATTATGAGATAGTAACTCATAATTATGAGATATGGTGTCTAAACCTCTTTTTTCTTTTGTGAATGCAATGCGCTTCCTTAAGTGTTTAAAAAGATGAATTGATTGCAAAAGTACATTACCACAATTTACTCATGGTTGTCAGCAAACCAGAATTTTATTCAAACATTTCTTGTTGTTGTTCTACTGGTTGAAATATATTTGGTGTTCAAATGTGATAACTGCAAACTGAAAGTGCAAAGATGGTAGCCTGGTTGACACCAGACCCTTCTCTGTTGTGGCGCAATTGGCTAGTCCTTCAACCAATCAGACCAACGATCCGGGTGACGTAGCAGCTACAGCGGCATCAACAGGTTGCTGCGCTTCGGTGGCCATCATGTTGAATGTAAACAAAAAGCTGCTTTCCGTTGCTGCGCTATCGTCATCGTGTAAAGCCCGCCTCAACGGTTGTGATTGGTGCCTCGATTCGGAAAAATTGGAAATGGGCTTGAATGGGCTCTTGGCCAGACTGACTTGCAGAGCAAATCTCAAATTTGCTGGAAATTTGTCATGGTTTTCCCAGGCTACAAAGATGGAATACTGGTTGAAAAAATAAATGTCACTGACGTGCAGTCCATCACCCAAATGTTTAGCAGGCTAACTAGTTTTAGCTTACCTACAGTAGATGTACTAGAATTTTAAGCAAGACTGTGTAACTTTTGCTTAATAGTGCTAAGTGACAAGTGAATTATGGGGTAATGAAAAATGTAGTGTAGAGAAGAGTCTTAAAGTCAGCAAACTGAAGCCAGTAATGTCAGTTACACAACAATATTTGCAAATATTAGCTGACATTAGCTAACGTTAGCGACCATACCTGAGTGTATTATATTAAGCAGTGGGTGTCTTTTATTGTTTATCAATTCATCTTTTCATTTGTGAGAGGAAGAATTATTTATATATTTAAAATTTACAAAGTCTTGCTTGGAAAGTCAAGGTTGGTTAGCATAGCTACTTTGGCTATCAATTTTCAGAGGAAACAGCAAGGGAACTAATGCTTCATAAACTAACTATAAGTCTAATCTTTTGGTCGTCATTACATTTTTCAGTTGTGTTAAGATTGCGAATCTTACTAGTTCTTAGTCCTTATGTTGATTAAATCAAAGCATTATGGTAATATGACTCTTTACACTTTTGTCTACTGTTTCATAGGTTTGTGTGCCACGGCCTGACTACCGGAACAAACTGTGTGTTTAGGGTCAAGGCAGTCAACGCTGCAGGTTACAGCCAGAGCTCCCCCGATTCTGATGCTGTGGTTGTGCAGGCTGCCATCTGTGAGTATCCTCACAACTCGTCTTCCTTATTCACTTTGCCTAATTCACTTTGTCTAAGGCATTTAAGCCCTACTCTCTCCTTCCGCGCCTCCCAGCTATTTAAACATTTATTTATCCAGGGAATGATTGTTGAGAATATACACGCAACAAAACAGTTACACACATGACCTCTGAACTCATCTTTTTTCATGAACCATGTTAACTCATCATCATCACTTTTTCCTTTTCCTAATCAAAAATCTGTAATCAATATTCTTTCTCAGTTACTTTATACATCTTTCATTCCCAAAGATTTTGTTGTGATACAGTTAGCAACCCAAATATCTTCTCTTTTTCTTGTATATCTTGAGTTTTATGAATGCAAGTGGCACATGTTTATATGTGACTGCTGGTTGATATATGTGCATGTGCCTATCTGACATACTCATAACTAACACTGGATTTTGTCATTTTGCTGTTTCCCATTGCTTCATTTATTAGTGACAAAGTTAAATAACAAAGTAAATAATGTTCTAATAATGCTTCTGTTGTATGCAGGTATTGATTTCTGTATTCATTTGTTTTTGCTTGAGAGCATGCACAATGAGAGCCTCGTCTGGCTTTCGGAGAGTTTCGTAGCGTGAAAGTTATCCTGCTTCTGGCCTTGAGTGTAAGTACTTTATTCATTACAATAACCCTAAAAAAGTGTGTTGCTTGTGTGTCCCAAGCATGTAGCATGTTGACTAATGACAATTACGATATATGCAATATTTGGCTAATGCCAGGCCATCTTGATAAGATTATGTATCTGACTGAATTTTTCATTAAAGGGGAAACAAACAAATAGGGGCTGAATATCTGAAAATTATCTTCTTTAACACACATATTCACTTCAATTTGTCTTGAAAAAAAATGTTGACCAACTTATTTACTTTTCTTTGCAGCCGTCCCTGGAAAGCCCACTGGTGTGAGCCTGGTGGAGGCTGTAAAGGACTACATGGTGCTGGCCTGGACTGCGCCTGCTAGCACTGGAGGAGCCGATATCAGGGGATATTTTGTGGACTACAGGACCGTGAAGGGAGACGTTGTTGGAAAATGGCATGAAATGAACCACAAGGCTTTGACTACTACCTCCTATAAAGTAAGTTATTTTATTTCAAGCACCGATTGACCAAATTTCCAATGAATTTGTTTTGGCTTCAGTGCCATCATTCACTGCATTTTGTCAAGTTTGTAGTTTATTTGCCAGCCCTAAAAAGGTATTTTAATCATTTCTCATTATCTGCATTGTTCTCTGTTAGGCTGAAAACCTGAAGGAGAACGTCTTCTACCAGTTCCAGGTGCGCGCTATGAACATGGCCGGCGTGAGTAAAGCCTCTCTGCCCAGTGCAGCTCTGGAGTGCAAGGAGTGGACCATTACTGTGGCAGGTATGAGGGACAATATGCTCACTAAAACTGGGCCAGTAGATATTAGAGAGGAAACAATTAGATGATTATTTGACAACTGTTCATGGTCAATTAATCATTGCAGCTGTTTAAATAAAAAATGCCAAACATGATCAGCTTTTTAATTGTTAGAATGTAATTATTTCCCTTGTGTGATAGTAAACTGAATCTTTTGGCTTTGGACTGATGGTTGGACATAACAAGCAATTTGAAGACGTCACCTTGGGCTTTTTTTTTTTTAACTTTACTAACATTTTATATACCAAACAAGCCAAAAAAGGAGAGCCAGTTACCTCACTTTGTATATTTTTCACAATGCATTTCAGATAGGTAGCCTATTCATGGGATCATCAGAATACAATACATACATATTTTGTGCTATGCCAAAATGCACAATACAGTGTGTTTTAAATACTAATACAATTTAAATACATCTTAAAATATATCAATTTATTTTACTGAATTTCTATTCCTTTTTCAAAACTGTAGTGTAAATATTTGTCAAATATATTATTTTCTTTTTGTTTTAACACCAGTTACAGTTTGTTTGAGATTCCAAAATGATTTCCCACATCGTTCAAACTATCGCTATTTATCCTCCAAGGTGCTCCTGTTGGTCTTCATGTGCTGGAGGTCCGTGACACCTCTGTCGTGGTCCTGTGGGAGCCACCTGCATTTAATGGCCGCACTCCTGTCAATGGCTACTATTTGGATGTCAAGAAGGCCTCTGCTGGAGAGGAAGGCTGGAAGGCTGCTCATGAGAAGGCCAACAAGATGAAATACATGAAGGTCATTAAGATGAATAGATAGTTTAATTGGATCTGTGTATGGTTGTTCTTTAGCTGAGATGTGATGGTCAAATTTGAGTTTCAACACGTGTGTGTGTGTGTGTGTGTGTGTGTGTGTGTGTGTGTGTGTGTGTGTGTGTGTGTGTGTGTCATCTAACTGTCTCTCCCTTCGACTCCTCACGTGCTGGCTCAGGTGACAGGGCTGAAGGCTGGTACATCCTACGTCTTCCGTGTGCGTGCTCAAAATCTTGCTGGAGTTGGAAAGCCCTCAGCAGTCTTAGGTCCAATCCTGGCCCAGACTCACCCTGGTGAGTGTGATTGTTATGTAACTCACACATTCCGTTGCATAGTGTTCCTACGCAGTTCTGAAAAATGAGGGGAAATGGCTAATTCTCAATACTGATAGGTGAATTAGCTTTTTCTATATCTCTAAGCTGACTGTCATATCTTATATTTTATCATTTGCTACTGTAATGAATGTAATCATGAGAATCAGGAGCTGAAATCTGCCAATGATGCACGCACACACTGTAACCATTTACTCTCCTTTCCTCAGGCACCAAAGAGATTTATGTGGATGTCGATGATGATGGTGTGATCTCTATGATCTTTGAGTGCTCTGAAATGAAGGAGGGCTCTGAGTTTGTTTGGTCCAAGAATTACCAGACTATAACAGACACCTCTCGCTTGACTATTATCACTGAGCAGGGCAAGTAAGTATCCTTTGTGCCCAATTTCTCATGCAACGTCCAGGGACCAAATTTACTCTCTTGCTCTTGTTCCAGGCTTGTGTGCAAATGCAAAAGTTCTTCCTCTTTCCTCATACCTTGTTGTCCCCACATGTCCTCATCCCCAGGTCCAGAGCTATCTTCAACAGTCCCTCCCTGGAGGATCTGGGCATATTCTCCTGTGTGGTCACCAACACTGACGGCATCTCCTCCAGCTACACACTCACTGAGGAGGGTGAGTCAGCCCACAGTCTTGACATCTCTGCTCCTGTGCACCTGAAACTTGATCCACTTGTCATTTGTTTGGGTGATGTAAGAGCTAAAGGTGTGAGGAGGGCTTGATGGACTGTGTATACTGTTGTCTCTGTTATCCTCTTTCAACAGCTGCATCAAATTGACCTCTGTTACACTCTGGTGTGTGTTTGTCTGGAAGGTTTTCTCAACTTATTCAATGCTGTCTGTCAAAGTTGTTGTCATATCCAAGGTTGTATTTGACATGGAGTATTTTTGTCAGCATTAATAATGTGCTTTTCTAAGATACTGTCAAAAAAACAAACAGTAAAACTAGTAGTGGAGGAGTTCATGCTGAAGGGTGTGACATTCGCCTATTTTCATCTATTCATCTATTTTGCTGCTGCTTCTGTTGTTGTTACTTGACAGGTCTCAAGCGTCTTCTGGACATCAGCCATGACCACAAGTTCCCTGGTGAATATCCAACCACATCACATACAGTATACTGTTAATACCACATTTTCTTTTTCACTTATCAAGACCTTAGATTTTATTTATCAAGTACAGATACTGTTTTAGATATCATTTGGGAATTAGAATAACCATCACTTTACTCAACAAATAAAAACACAGGTTTGTCTTGGAAGTTATAGTTAGCATTCAACTGTTACTTTACATAGCTTCAACAAGAGCTTACAAAAATGTGGTTTTCTCCAGTTATTCCCTTTAAGAGTGAAATGGCCATGGACTTGCTTGAGAAGGGTCGCGTGCGATTCTGGACTCAGGTGGAGAAATGCACTTCCGCCTGCCAAGTGGAGTATATCTTTAATGATGTCATCATTACTGAGGGACAGGTAGGAATCAGTACTTGTCGTCCTGTGAGTCCACTTCTATTTTGGATCGTCTTCCACAAACTGATCTTGTCTGGGTTTCTCTACATCTTTTTGCTTCCAGAAATACACAATGAACTTTGACAAGTCCAACGGCATCATTGAAATGTTCATGGACTCTCTGGAGGTCACAGATGAGGGAACGTTCACTTTTAACCTGGTGGACGGCAAGGCTAAGGGTACAACCAGTCTGGTGCTCATTGGAGATGGTAAGGCAGATTTTACTTCCATGTTGATGTTATGCATACAGATTTGTCACTATATTAGTTTGAATTGTGTATATGGAATTGACATCCCAACCATCATATAATCAACCATAATTACATCATTACTTTTGAAGGCTACACACTTAAAGCCTTCATTTACTGGGTGTATTGCATTTGCTGCAGTTAAAGTATTTGTCCATTGAGGGGCAGCAGAAGACAACCTTTCCTTACTGTCATGTCTGTTAGCTGATTTTCCGATGCACTTTTTGCTATCCAGAGTTCAGGGAGCTTCAAAAGAAATCCGAATTTGAAAGGGCCGAATGGGTCAGGAAACAAGGTAAGGTATCTTACTTTTCCATTACATAAGTTTTACACTAATTACACAAGTATGTTTCGATAATTATTTCATTGACCATCCACAGGTCCTCACTTTGTCGAGTACCTCGACTTCACTGTTACTCCTGAATGTAATGTGCTGTTGAAATGCAAGGTAATAAAAGTGACTGTAAATATTTGTGCTGCTGTCAATTCTTTTCTTTTTTTAAAGAAAGAGCATTACAACTGGTTGCAATTTAGGTGACAACGCTGAATCCCATCTCTCTTCTTACGCTCCACAGATAGGAAATGTCAGACCAGAGACTGAGATCACCTGGTCTAAGGACAGCATTGAGATTGCAGAGGATGATGAGGACGCCCTTAAAATTGAGAGAAAGGACGTGGATCTGACCTTTAATATCGGAAAGGTCAGCCCATTAGACAGAGGCCGTACTGTACATTGGGAAGAGTTGTGAGCTTATGAGTAAAGGGCTAAAAGCGATGCTTCCGATGCAGCTGATGCTTCAATCGTAGACCTAGACTAGATGCTACACTGCCAACCATCCCTCTCTGACACACAGAATCATAAATGGTGAAACACTTTTAAAAAATATTCACATTCCCGAGTCCTGCTGGAGTGCTGCTGGAGTCAGCACGTCAGCATGTCGTATTTGGGAATCAGAATAAAACACGTTGGGTACAACTGACTCCCTATTTTGGAGCTAATATTTTGATATTATACACATATAGGTCATGCTTTTCAACATCTATGCCCATATAGTGTAAATACATTATATGGTGTATCTGTGTGATTAATTCATACACTTCATTTCTAACAATATATTCAATTTAACTTCTCTGGCCAATTTACTCAAACATTTTAAAACTGTCCTTTTTTAATGATATCCATGTGGTCTGTCAGACAGCATTGGTGCCAATTAAGTTAAATTGATGTTTCAAGGTACCTGTACATTGAAACTGTATAAACATTACTCATAAAGAGAGGGTTGGTGTCGTTGCATGAGCTAAGGAGAGGCGGCTTGTCCATCGCCACTCCTGTCAATCGCACTTAAATTAACTGGCTTATCTGTCTAATTCACAGTGGGTTATTAAGCAGGAGAAACCGAAAGGAAAAGGAAAAAAGCCAACTGCAGAGGACGTTCCCCCACCACCAAGACCCAAAGTCTGGACATAATCTTTGCTGCCATAAGTTGACGCCTATAATTTCTCCATGTGTCCTCTTCGTCTTACTGTTTTCATGTTTTCATTTTAACGCCTGCAGCATCCCGGGCAGGAGAAAAGCTTGGCTTTTCTGCTTAGTTGGTCTCTGTCTGGCTGTTCTACTGTCTTATTATCTGTCCCACTCCTAACATACTGTATTCCCCTCTGTTTGATTTAGGAGGGAATTATTTGCTGTCTCAAGGATACTAAACCTGCTTTTACTTCAAACTCTAGATCTCCAAGGCGGATGCAGGTATTTACAAGGTCATCCTGAGGGACGACAGAGGCAAAGATAATAGCACCTTCAATCTGACAGATGCAGGTAAAGTCTGTAAGTGAAAAAGTGGGAATCAGTCTTGAAAAAAAGTATTATAATAATTGCTGTTATTATCCTTTTTCCCAGGATACCAAGCTGTAATGAATGAGCTGTTCAGGGTTATTGGTGAGTCATTTAACTTCTCACTTACCAAGCAGTGATGAAGCACCACACACTAGAAAAGCACCGAAAGAAGCAGAATGTGCACATTTACAGTTTTTTTTTCCCACTCCATGAAATATTAACAAGTAGAGACTAAAATATTTTATGCAGTATTATATACCATTAATCCATATGGTTTCTATTGAATGTAGATAAACACCTGCCTTTTTATTCTTTTCCCTCCAGCCAACTCCTCCTCTGAAATCACAGTTGTCAGTACTGAACATGGCATCATCCTCTCCTCTATGGTCACATATTACAATGAGGAACTGCGTGTTGGTTGGCTCCAAAAGTATGTAAAATCAACCTTATTCACGTACATATTTGACATACTTTTTTTTTTTTTTAAATCTCCTGTCTGGCAAACCACTGAACCAATATAAACACAACCATTTTAAACTGTGTAGCGTAATGCTGATGAAACCAAACTTGGATCCTGAATTTGTGTGTGGTGTCCATGCGCTGGATAATGAAATATGCTGTATCTACACTAGTATAGTGTTATAAAATATTAGTTTTACTTGACTCTTTTATTGGTTTATTTATCATGTACAAAACAGATTAATATAATGAAAGTGTATCAGATTTGGCAAAAGAAATGCAAATTTTCACCTGCAGTCCTTGGATAAGTTGACGTTATACATTAAAGTAAAACAACAAGACGAACAAAAATGAGACAAAACAACATCAAAGCACATTTACAGTAGGATACAGCATCAGAGAAAGCAAACCTAGTAAAAACAATTACAAAACAGACATATACAAGCACATACATACAACAGTCAGAACTTAACATCACAAAGGACTAAAACGTATTCTTATAAGCAAATACTAAGGACGCATGTAGTAAAAAATATATCACAAAAGATATGAAATATCATGTTGGCGTTGTTGTTTCTCCAACAGTCATTTTTTCCGCTTTTTAGCAAAAGAAACACAGGTTTTAAGTCTCTTTCAAATCAGTTGGAAGTCTTTTCCAGCCATGTGATGCTCGGAAAAGAAAAGGCTTCAAAGGTTGCATGTACTGTATATAATCTCAATAGGCTTTAGGGTGGTTTTACATGTCTGTGACCAATAAGTAAGGCAATATATGTAATATGAGGGAGACTCATTGCATTCACAAATATATTTTTCGCTTCCCTAGTTAAATTATTTCTGATTACTAATATTGCACAGTAAGAAAGTGTTTAAATTGGACTACTTCCGATAAATTATATGAAAAGAATCCACAGAAGGGGGCTAAATCTCACCAACTGGTAGTGATACAGGCCACGTGTATCAGATATCTAATTTTGGTATAATACAAGGATGATTCTGCGGATTTTCAGTGTCAATGGCAATTACTGCTTTCCTGTCTGAATCTGGCTTTTCAGTGTACTTGATACTTTCAGTAAACAGTCCAATAATTGATCTCTATGCTCCCCATTTCTCCATTAGAGATGCTAAGATTGCCGCCTCAGAGAGAGTTAAGTCTGGAGTCACAGGAGAGCAGCTTTGGCTTAAAATCAATGAGCCCACTGAGAAGGACAAGGGCAAATACACCATGGACATCTTTGATGGCAAGGACGGTGTAAAGAGAGTCTTTGATCTGACTGGCAAGGGTGAGTGAAACTTTAAAGAAAATGCTTCAGATTGCTTTATGCTGATGCTTTAGCTATTTTTTAATGTAACTATTATTAATAATACGTTTCTGGTTTCTGGTGCAGCATGGGAAGAGGCATTTGAAGAATTCCAAAGGCTCAAGTAAGTAAACAAACTTGATCTGACTCGATCTTTCTGCTGTGAATTTCTGTTTGAAGAGGATGGTTACACAAATAAATACTAACAGTCATCACAAACTTAAAATAGACTATGACTAGAATATGTACTTTGTAAACCCTTTCAGAAGCACTCAAAATACATTTCCTCAAATTGTATATCTTCAGGGGGAAAATGTTGGCCACTGTTCTGCCCTGATATTCCATTCTAGGATGCTTCTGACAATGTCTATTTCCTTCCTTACACAGGGCAGCAGCAATCGCAGAGAGAAGTAAGTGGTTATTTATTCTTTGGTTTCTCCCAAGAGACATGGCTCTATGACATTATGTAACATTTTTCTAGCTGTAGAGGCTATTTCAATTTTAATAGAATAGTATAGTGTGGTTCAGTGGAATGGAAGATACATGAGTGTATTGGCCATAATAATCATTATAACTAGATCTCATTCATGGAAAATGGTTTTCCAGAAAATGAAATATATATTTCTGCAATGTGGAATTGAAGAAAAGACATTTCCAGCCAAAGCATATTTAAAATGTCATTTGTGCAATAGAGTTAAAAATATTGTGTGTTTTATGAAGGATGGTTCAACAGTTCAACAGTCAGTGTCGGGTAATAATACATTGTCAACAGGCAAATTCTACACAGCTTGACTGGCTGACTGATGGTTGACATTTGCATCTTGGCTCATTATTGTATTTCTTGTTTAGATCGCGCTCGTGTTGTTGGAGGCTTGCCAGATGTGGTTGCGATCCAAGAGGGCAAGGTAAATAAATGAGCTATTCAGTGTTTTAATAGCCTACACTGTCTTAAACTCTCTGTCTCACCTTCCTCTTTTTTTTATATTGTCTCATGTCGGCGTGTCTCTTCCCTCTGAACTCTGTGGAATCCAGATTTGTATGACAGACATCAAACCCCTGCAATCTTCTTTTTCTCTTTAGTCCCTGAACCTGACTGGCAATGTCTGGGGCGAGCCGGTACCTGAGGTAAGCTGGACGAAGAACGATAGAGAGCTGGTATCTGACGAGCGCTACAAACTCAAGTTCGAGCACGGCAAGTTTGCCAGCATCACAATCGCCGCCGTCACCACGCTTGACTCAGGCAAATACGCCCTCCTGGTCAAGAACAAGTACGGCACAGAAGCTGGCGAGTTCACCGTCAGTGTCTACAACCCAGAAGAGGAGGAGAACAAGGAGGAGAAGAAAGGCTAAAGGATGATGCAGTATAATGAAATAAAGCTAAAAAGATGAACGACTGGGCTATCTCTAAAGCATTTTACCCCCGGCACATGCCGTTGCACTTAGCAGTTTAAATAAATGATTAATACAGCTGCTTCCTCCTGCGTCTTTATGTGCTGGGCTAAAGAGCTTTGGGCATTGCTTGTCGAGGAGGCAAACAATTAATGTGATAGAGAGAGGATAATTGTGTGCTTATAGTTGCTTGACAAGTCTTCTATCACTTCTGATTGCTATCAGCAGTAAATGTGATGTTTAATCATGGGAGGTGGTTGATCTGTCATTAATCTTTGTTTTAGCAATGAAGGCCAGCAAGATTAAGGTTTTTTTTTTTATTACTATTATTACATTTGGAAAACCTTGAACCTGTGAAACCGAGTTATGCCTGAGGTTTATTCACTGTAAAAAGAAATAAAGGGAAAAAAACCCTGATGTAATGACCTTCCCACCAGCTATCTGCTGTGTTGTGTGGCACTGGAAAATGTGTCAGTAGATATGTCCCATGCTCCACTGATTAGAGCTCTTGGTGTCTATTTATAAACAGCTATTATGTTTACATTGTACTGTGTACATGTATCTTTTTGGAAGTGTCAATAATTACTACAGTTTGTAGGAAAGGTAGAGCAGGTAAACTGATTTTGTGACAGCACAGTCAATAGTTGAAACTGGTTCATTCAAGGTATCTCACGCAGCCTACAAAGCTGTGTGCATAGTCGTACATGCATAACTTGCATACTTTTAGAGATCTTTCAACAGAACTTGTCATGTGAGCGCCAGACGTTAGAGAAATGTGTTTAAAGTGGGGTGAATGTTGTATTTCAAGAAGACAGATAAACAGCCCTGTAGCAGTGTGAGGCATCAACAAAACAGTCTGTTTTCTCTTCAAGGCACTCCTTGTAATAAATGTGCACATCTTCAGAGAGGTTTCCATTATCTCCCATAACAGTTAATACATTAAAAAAAAATCCCTTCATTGGAGTTCAATAATTTGATTTGCAACAAGCTCAAGGGGTTTTGGGGATTAAGGATGGCCTATCAGAAAATGCTGATTTCTGCCTGCTTTCATGGCTGGTGCCATTCATCAAGAGATCCCAAAGTGGGGTGCTGGGCCCACAATGGGTCGTTAAACTGGGGAGCCAAAAGTCCCAAGCATCAGGCAAGTCACTGAGGTAACCTCTCACCCACATATGTAATCCTTTGTGTATTGTATCTGTCAATAAATGTCTTTTAAACTGGTCTGCTCGGTAAAAGTACTACTAGCTACATAAAACGAGAGAATTCTGAGGTCCACTACATTGTGTAAGAAGCTACAATAATTTAACCGTGGTGGAGTCACACACACTGTGTGAGTGAGTGCGCTGCCACTGTGCGGCTCCCTGTCCCATTAACTTCAGCTTCTTGGTTCCAGCCAAACCAGTCAGCCAAGGTGGTCCAGGCACGGACACGTCAGGAGACTTTTGAGGAGTTTCACAGGCAGTAATATGGGGACTCACTGAAGACATCATAACGTCCTTCATCGGCAGCATACCGCTGGAGTAACCGAAAGGTAAATATTTACCGATTTCAACCCGTTAGATAGCCGTTCGCCGCTGATAATGCATATTTCTGATTGTACTGTCAGCTAACGTTAGCTAGCCTGTAAGATGGCTAACGTATTTTAGCTACGATGGAATAATTTAACCCAAGAGACATTCATTCATCATGTCACACATTAACGTGAGCACTTTTCATTGAAACCGTCGACATAGCTAGCGTTAACAGTGACCTGTTAGCCTGTTACCGTTTCACCGTTTGCTTTTTACGGTAACGGTAACGTTAACCCTACGATAACATTAAAGCTAGCTAGCTGCAGGCGAACGGCTAGCTGAGCCCCGTCTCCATTCATTTTGTTCTGTTGAACGTTACTATCTTCTGCCCCGCTGTTTATGGTTTAAATCTCTATTAATGGCAAGCATTACAGTACATAGTAAACATCATTTTAAATTCCGTTTTTGGTTTCTGTTTGTTTATTTCCGTTCGTGTAGCTAGCTAACGTTAGAGCGCTTGTGTAACGTTACTGGTGACATTTCAATCAAGCAATATGGCAGTTTTAATCTCCGAAATTTGCATTTTTAGCACCAAAACGGTGCGATTTGCAGCTAATTAGCTAGCTTGTATCGTGTGTGTTAATTCACGTTATGTAGTTTGTAAGCCTAACTGTTACACAGTGTTGTTGGCTTGTAAGCAATGCTGCCACCTCACCAAACAAACCACCTGCCCGTGGGTGGTATTTGAAAACAAAAATAACTTAAACCCCAGTAACGTTAGCTAGATGTCAAGTAGGTTAACGTAAAAAAAAGTTAAATGTTAAAAAAAAGGCATTACTTTATGTGTAATGTGAGATAATCCCACACTGACACTGTCACCTAGCTACTTATTGACACTCAAGTCAGTCTCACTGCCGTGTCTTAGGTAACCCTTCAAAACCATTTGGATCATTTAACTAACTATATCGTGACAGCTCATGATTAGCAGTTCATTTTAACTCATTTGTACTCTCAGATAACATGTTTACTAGCTAAAACCAGTGCAGTCGAATATAACAACCTTATTATTTCATGACTGCGGTTCTTGTTGAAACTGTTTTAGAGATGTGTTTGTGTTTGGAGGCTGTAGTTTGTGAAGCTGTTACACTGCACTTTGTTATGCAGACTAGGCTAAATATAAAAAATAAAAACTTACCAGTATAACACATTACAGTGTAACAGCACTGCAGCACCACTCATTACATTACCATAAAGTTAATCAACACATCTCTAAAATAGTTTCAACAAGAAAACTATATTAGTATATGAACATTATTATCTTCATGAAGATAGGATTTATTGCAGGGCTGTTCATAAACTGGGAGTACTTAATAATAACCTGAGCTAAAGCTACCTGACTTGGTCCTGGCTTGATAAGAGGATTGCAGTTTACCAAACATGAAAAACATTTGTTTAGACTTCTCTTTCCTACACTTACTGCAGCTGAGGATGAATAAATAAATAATGGATTTGTTGTACCTTTCCTTTTTAAAAGAAAAAAGCAAACACTTTACGGTGCTTTTGACTTCTTTCTCACAGGGTGTTTTTCTTGCACTGCAGAATGTGTAAAAATGAAAGCAAACACTGTCTGTCTGGGGTTGTGGTTGTCATGGTTTATGTTACACACATAATAAGTAGGCTCATTTTGGTGCAGTTTGGTGTAACCTAATACTTGAGAGAGTGTAACATGAACCTTGTGTTGTCTGGTTGGCCTGCACAGTCGCAGGACTGATTATTTTGTCACTCTGTCAAAGCAAATGTTGCACTGGATCATTTCAGTTCAAGACCATAATTATGTTGTGAAAGGAGCCATAACACTGGTCTTTTAATTGTTAATGGTACAAGTACAGAATGTATTTATTAAAGGCATTGACTGCTTGGTTATTTGTGACTCCGTACACAACATGTCATGTCTAAAAGGAAAGTATTAATCTTTTGATGCATGACTCTTGTCAAATATTCAAACACAGAACAGATCCTAGCACAGGGGGGATGAACTATCAGCCTTGCACCCAGTAGGCCCCTGTGTTTTGTGTGATAGGGTTTATAAAGGCTTAGCAGATGGGACAGTGGGAATGAGGCCTTTTTGGAATAACCTCATGCTTATGTTTATCTTAGGCATTCACTTAGAAGCTAAACTAGGCAGGAGGATGATGGAAACCTCCTGATGACAAAAACATGTTTGAATTCATCATTGCTTGGACTACAGTCTTATTAGTTTGCCCATTCCATCTGTATTGAATGTCGATATGATTAAAATTAGCACACTGTATTGATATTTAATATAGACTAATTTCTGCGTTGATTATCCATTTGGTATTTGCAGAACTTTCACCTGTTAACATTTGCGGTCACATGTTTTGGATGTCAAAAAGATCAAGGGTAATGAGCAACAAAAGATCAACATGTTGAAGTCCAATGTACTGAATGTCCCATTTGTTGACTCCTGTAGCCAATCGATTCATTAGTCATGCACAGTAACAAGCACACGCAGCAACGATTGTGCCATACATGTGACTGACTGTGCAAGAACGTCAAGCTGCGGACTACTGCTTGGTTTTTTTTCCTGAGCTTGTACTCTTATCAAAGAACATTGCATAGCCGTTCACATAAATTAGCTGCCCCTTATCAGCTGTACACCGCCACCTTAAAGAGGCCATCCCATTGGCTGAATCCTTCGTGTCCTGTCAGCTAACTGGATGAGCACATCCAGAATAAGGAAAACAAAGTTTATGACAGTGTTGCACAATTGCGTCTGATAGCAGTGTAGTGGTATTTACCCTTGGAAGGGTTATTCCAACGTTATTAGGTGGCCGACATTTGAGATTGGATTCAGGATGGCAGGGAGGCATTATCATCGTAATCTGAGGGAGGAAAACATTGGTCCTAGTGGAGTATCCTGAGGTGGGTAAAGTAAAAGGGCTGGTGCTCTACTAACTGCGATGAAGAGACAGAGATCCTGGGGGAACAGGGAGCTCCTGGGATGCAACACAGACGACAACACAGACAACAGTGAACAGGATGAGTCCTCATCTCTGAGGTCATCATGGTCCTTGGTGAGTCAGTGCTGACAGGTCTCTTAGTTGGTCACAGCTTTGGCCTGATGCTACAGGGCCTAGTCTGCTGTTAGTCATCCTGTATTGTTGGGTTTGGCAGGTTTCTTGGATTTATTGCCATATTATTGTGGCCAAGCCTAGTGGCTTGATACATGCCCACAGTGATTCAGATGGATGATGTCAGTTTCAAGACTTTTTTGTTTTTTAGGAAATGTGAAAGAAGCGGGCGGGACACTGGTGAAGTTTTTGAAGTGTATTTCAGATGGTCTAAAATACCCTGGCTGTGTCATGAAGCCTGTATTGCCTGTCTAATTGGCAAGTAATTTTGTATCAAAACACCAAGCCTGTCCCATTTAATTTATAGTTTGGGGTTTGCTGGCAGTGTAGCTACTTG
The DNA here is from genome assembly GCF_031162955.1 of Sander vitreus. Taxonomy (NCBI): domain Eukaryota; kingdom Metazoa; phylum Chordata; class Actinopteri; order Perciformes; family Percidae; genus Sander; species Sander vitreus. The sequence continues at coordinate 16,387,231 of NC_135866.1, forward strand.
TTGTGTGTACTTCTGATTTTAAAGAGGGAAAAGACTATGGCTAGCAGCAGGTAAAGCATGTTTGTCACATGTGACTGTGTTCTAACTGAATGCTGGCACCTTTCCAGAGAGCTCCTGTGTAAGGGTAATTTTAGCTTTTAACGTATAATATTCCCTATTATATAATTCACTTTTATAGATGTTTGGAGCCTTGTTATGATGTCTGTATGTATCTCTGCACTTGGTGTTGTTAACACTGTGTCAGTCCTGTGTTAGCTTTGCATTTCGTGCAATTGCAATGTCACTTTCTGTGGTGTCAAAATAAAAGTGAAAGTGTATTATTACATAATGCTCCAAACGTATACCATGTGTTATTTGCTTGATAGCAACAAGACTGTTTTGGGTTTCCAGAGATACAGAAAATCCAGAGAGAGCAACTAACATACATAAAATTGACCAACATCATGCTACATGGACATTTTAACCCTGACAGTGGCACAGTGACATTATTTTCAGCTAAGGTGCGTTGCTTTTTTTATGCTCCAGACCATGTTTGAGTTCACTGGCCACTCTGAAATGAAAGACTAACCCCTATTTTCCCCTTGGTGCGTCTGCGCTGAGTTCTGGAGGCGACCCCCGCGAGCAATCGCTGCCAAGTCAATGCTTGATATTCCACCAGCTGCGACACGGCGCGTCCCAGAAGCGTGCCTAGAGATTCGCGACAGGTCTATTTTCAAGCGAGCCGCGGGCCGTTCGGACAGGCGGGCAGGAAGTAAAACCGCAAAGAGTATCCAGTCAATTTACCAACCCCCCCCCCTATTATGTTGAAAAACATAATAGACACCACAGGTCTTTTTTTAAGGACAACACCAGAAAAGAGAAGGCATGGGTTTAATTACAGGAATCCTTGGAGTGGAAGGTAGGTAGATACTAGCTTAATAACCACGTGATTGTTCTGTAAAGTACTTGTAGAGACAATAACATCTGCGAGTCGAGCAGCAAGACGCTCTGCTTCTGAGGTATGGCGCGTGACGGAGGACGGAACAAAACCGGTGTGAAATCTGTGAACTGTCGTGATCTGTGTCCCTCCTGTTAAAAGCGTAGCGCCCCCCTCCGTGGTTAAGGTTAGGGACAAGGGTTTGGTTCAGGTTGAGGTAGGGGGACACCGATCTCGATGGGTCACAGATTTCGGTGTAACACCAGAACGCAGCACAGACGCGCCCAGTGGAGAATCGGAGTTAAAGGGATATTTCACCGTTGGAAAGATGAATATATCTTTAAATTAGGTCACTTATGTAGTAGAAATGTGAATTTTTTTTTAGAAATTGGTGGCTTCTAGGCCGAGAAAAGCCAGAAAATTTGTTTTTGGCTCATGTGGATGAAAGACACCAAATCCCAGAATGCACTTGCTTCGCTGCTTTAGCGTCTACCCCCAAGCCACGCCTACCGTTACAGACAGTGAGACAGTCAACTCAACTTTAGTCCGTTTTATTGTCATTTCAACCATATACACGAAACAACGTTTCACCGTGGCTCAATTGGTTACACAATGAAAATATATGAAAACGACATAAGAAACAGGCTACATTTAGTACACATGATATGCTCCGTAAGGTTCAGCTAACACATAGCTAGCTACTAGCATTAGCGCTTGGTACAAATTTGCGTGTAATGTAGAATGGTCGGCATTTAACAGTCACAAACTCCACCAGCAGTTAGTTGGATACAAGCACCCCCATTTCTGCGGCAGGCAGTCCGTGTTAACACAGCCCACCTCCACTAGTCTTACCCGGCGTTAGCTGTTGTTCAGCAATTGTTTCCACAACAACAAAAACACAGCAGTCTCTGAACTCTCGTTGGGAGTTTCGTTGAAGTTGGATGCAGTCCAGTTTGTTGTCTAATGAGCGGACACTTGCAAGCAGGATTGATGGAACAGATGGCCGGCTAACGTTAGTTTTCCATCCGCAAACTCGCTTAACGTCCGCCGCTGATGATGTCCCTTTATCGGAGGATTTAAGATGGCTGACACTCGTTTTGTTTTGTGGAATTTCGGAGAATGCCGGAGTCCAACCCCCTATGGGCGGGTTTGAAATATGCGGAAGTTGGACTGTAGTCCATAGCCTCTGGGCAAAAAAGTCTCTTATGACGCAAAATGACGATTTTTGCGTCATAAGAGGCTTTTTTCCAGACCCACAATAAAGAGATCTCCCCTCACAGGGGGACATGAGGGAGAGAAGCACGGTCATTCAAAAATACTACCGGGTTTCTACTGATTAAAAGCTAGATGCTAAATCGGTGAAGTATCCCTTTTAAGAGTTTTCATTTACTTGGTTGATGTCACTTTGTGTTTTACCAGTCCTCACTGCATTCATCACCATAAAACACGTTTTCTTCTGTGGAAAGTCTTTGAGGATTCTGGCAGGACCTTTGTCTTGTTAGCACACATATTTTATACAGTATGAATTAAGCTGAACATAATTTAATTTTAAGAGAAAGTTTTGATCTTTCTTGATGAATTATGGACCTATGTTTAGTTTGACTTTGCTGTCCAAGCAGACTTAGTAAAATAAACTATAGAACAGTAGATTTTGATGTTTTTAACAACTTTTTTCATTGTGACTAGTTACTTTCCTTTTTACGTTATCTGTCAGAAGAGTGACATTGTAGTGAATGTCAACAAAGGGCCTAAACTTGGGCATCCTCCTTGTCTACAAATGTGGAACTAAGTTCTTTAAGAGCTTCCTGTTGTTAACACAAGGCCTCATATCAAATCATCTAAACTCTCTACAACCCTTTGAGCTGTCAACTTACAGTTTAATTACATTATTTGATTTCATGATAGTTGCCTTCCCGTGTGTGGTTAGAAGTGTGGGGACTATTCTGAGTAGCCTGCATATATTCATATATTATTATTTATTCATTAGCTTACTCCCTGGTAAAACATATCATGCCAGTTTCCCATTTTCCATGATTCCATCCTTGCACAAATGCCCCTATTCTCTACCCAACAACACCCCCCAGCTAGACTCTAAACAAAAGGTCAGTGTGAGATAGGACCAATAAAGTCAGCAGGGTAACATGTTTACAAGCCCTACCAAACTAGACCCTGACCCGAACAAACCAAAATCATGTTTGCTAAGTTAATGTGTGTTGTACACTGTGTCACAGTGTACAAATGACTGCAAATAATCTCGTTCAGTAAAGAGGCCACAGGAAGGCTGCAAAGTTTGTGTGATTAGCCGAGACCTGTGTCTAGTTTTCTTTCTGATTTAGTAGCTAGAACAGATTGCTTGTAAAAACAAAAACAAAAAATCAAGAAGATCTACAGTCTTAGAAACTGCTTCTCCCAAGCAACAAAGAAGTGCTTTGAGAAAATGTGCAGGGTTAATCCTAGTCCATATAAAAATAGCCATAGAACTATGAACTTTAGTATTGTATTTGATATACTTAGCAGAGGGTTATGAATGTAAACAGGAAGGGCAGTGGGAACTCTGTGTGAGGTTGTCTCTTCTCATTGTTTCAGCCTAGCCGTCAGCCGCCTTCTCTGATGTTGCTCATGTGGGACAGCGGCCAGTGACAGGATAACCGTGGCACTCTGGCAGTCTGTATCAGGTCAGGAGATAACAGACACCACAGGGCAGGCAGGCAGAGAGGGAGCTGAGAGATGAAAGCAAAAGACATATGAGACCGTTCGACTGTCCAGAAGAAGATCCTTAAAAGAAGAGACAACAGTGGGTAGACTGAGAGAGTGCCACATCAAGTGGAAAACTATTAGATTACAGGCCAAAACAGTCTTCTGGACTCTAGCTGACCAATACTTCCTCGTCCTGTCTTTCCCTTAACACAGCTAATATTTTTGTTCTCTTCCCCCCCTCCAGGCGGACACCATGAACTACGTGGGACAGCTGGCAGGTCAGGTGCTGGTAACTGTCAAAGAACTGTACAAGGGCATTAATCAGGCCACGTTGTCGGGCTGCATTGATGTTGTGGTTGTCCGCCAGAGAGATGGCACCTACCAGTGCTCACCATTCCATGTGCGCTTTGGCAAGCTGGGTGTACTGCGCTCCAAAGAGAAAGTGGTAAGTGGTAAAAAC